>NC_090445.1:1628008348-1628643923 GCF_031143425.1 Pleurodeles waltl | reverse complement strand
TGTGCTCACCTGTTTGTCTGGAGGACCGTACAGTTGCGTGTACTGGGGGAAGACCCCATCCACTAGTTTCTCCAACTCCTCTGAAGTGAAGGCAGGGGCCCTTTCCCCAGACACTGTAGCCATCATCGCTTCCAGACACAGGTCACAGCAGCACTTGCGGTGTAGGTGCTCTCCTGTTGAAGGTCTGGTATCAAGTGAGAGAACAGACAGAAAATGGTGCGTACCGTCACCACCGGCGTACATCATCATTAGCTCCTGGGACCCATAGGGCCCTATGTTAACCAACGCAGAATTGCGTCACGGTCTTCGACCGCCCACCCCGACGGTGTACAATACCAGCGCAGTTACCTCATTTCCCCTTGTCCCACCTTACAGTTCAGGCAGCCGCCATTTCAGGGAGCCACATGGGATGGATAAAAACTGTGTCACACCTTTCTAGGCCGGGAATACAGACAGATACCGGCACATTGCGAATTACCAATGTTTCTGCAAATAACACATTGTGATACCTAAATGTTGGATGAGTCTCTGCTCGCTGTTCCCCTCCATAGGGCATGTCTGCTGGGGCAGGTGATAGGTGGCGGCATCCTCCGGTGTACAGACCCCTGGTGGATCTGTCGACAATGCAAGAGAGACACATCATAATCGCATACAGACTTGATCGTGCAAGAATCCAGGAACTGTGTGCCCAGTTGGAGCCTGACCTGATGTCAGCTATCCGCCATCCCACTGGAATCCCCCCTCTAGTGCAGGTTCTGTCTGTATTCCATTTCCTGGCCAGTGTGTTTTCTTAAACAACAGTGGCCATGGCATCAGGGATGTCCCAGCCAATGTTCTCTAACGTGTTGTCCAGAGTGCTATCTGCCCTGCTGAAACACATGTGCACCTACATCGTTTTCCCTCAAGTGGAGGATTTGCCCACTTGAAAGGTGGCTTCTATTCCCTGGGACTTATCCCCAACATCATTGGTGCCACTGATGGTACACATGTGGTATTTGTACCCCCCGCAGGAATGAACAGGTGTACAGAAACCGGAAAAGCTACCATTTGATGAATGTGCAGATGGTGTGTTTGGCAGACCAGTACATCTCCCATGTGAATGCCACGTATCCTGGCTCAGTGCATGACGCTTACATTTTGAGGGATAGCAGCATCCCTTATGTGATGGGGCAACTCCTGAGGCACAGTGTGTGGCTAATAGGTGAGGCCAAGGTCCCAATACAGTTGACATAGGTGTCTGGGTATGGGGTTGTCCCTAAGGGTTAGTGTGTGTCTAACAGTTGTCCCTCGACATTTGCAGGTGACTCTGGTTACCCTAACCTGTCATGGCTACTGACCCCAGTGAGGAATCCCAGGACAAGGGCAGAGGAACGCTACAATGAGGCACATGAGCCAACTAGGAGTATTATAGAGCGCACCTTCGGCCTCCTGAAGGCCAGATTCCGGTGTCTCCATCTGACAGGTGGCTCCCTACACTACTCAGCGAAGAAGGTGAGCCAGATAATCGTGGCCTGCTGTATGCTGCACAACCTGGCTTTGCGATGCTAGGTGCTTTTTCTGCGGGAGGATGGGCCAGATGGTGGTCTTGTGGCAGCTGTGGAGCCTGTAGACAGTGAAGAAGAGGAGGCAGAAGAAGAAGATGTCAACAACCGAAACAACTTCATCATGCTATACTTCCAGTGAGACACAGGTAAGAAGATGCAACTGCTTCCCACATCTCATACTATTGTTGGAGCTAGCATAAGTCTGTCATTTTCACTCAGTGTATGGACCCTGACTTGTTACTTTGGCTTTCCATTTCCATTTACTTCAAAGAGTAAAATAGGTATAAGAAGGGCACCCCAAACCACAGACTTTAGAACACTTCTGGAAACCAAGAGGAACCTCTGCCTGGAGAAGAGCTGAAGAGCTGAGGAAGAAGAGCTGCCCTGCCTGTGACTCTTCTTTGTGTAGCCCTCCTATATTTTCTGCTTCTGCGTGTGCGAGAGGACAAAGACTGGACTTTGTGATGCCTTCCTTCTTGTGAAGAATTCTCCAAGGGCTTGATTTAGAGCTTGCCTCCTGTTGTTTGAAGTCTCAGGGACAGCAAATACTTCTCTCTGACAGCACCTGGAGCCTCTGCTGAGAGTCCTACTCTTCTAAGTGATGCCCATCCAGTTCCTGGTGCCCTGAAAGAAGAAGCTGGTAGGCCAAGAGTGAGAAATCCACAAAATGACCGCCGTACAGGGAAAAGATCGACGCAACTCCGATCTGCGGCTGAAAAATCAACGCGCCACCGGCTTTGTGGCTGAAAATCGATGGTCATCTGCAATGCAACTGGAAGATTGACACCTGCGGCTGGAGAAACAAAGCGCAGCATCGCTGATGGAGGTTGGTGAGATCGCAACCTGCGCTGCGTGGTTTTCAGATCATCAGGATTTCCTACGCAAACATCCCTGGCTGTGCAAAAACTACGAAAGGCCTGCCAGGACCTGGGGGTGCGGTTCGAGTTGACGCATCGCTCTCCCGCAGAGAGAAGAAATGACGCACGCTGACTCAACTGCAGGAGAAACGACGCACGGTCTCGCTCGTGAGTATTATTGACGCATCTAAGCCCTTTTTGACACATACTCACCCATGCAGCGTTATTTTTGACGCACCCAGGTACATTTCCATGCTCACACCGCTAGCGTTGTGTTTAAAATTACATGAAGACTCTTTTTGGTTTTTAATTGATAACTTGACTTGGGCATTGTGGATTTTTGTCATTTGGTCTTGTTGTGTATAGATAAATATTTTCTATTTTTCTAAACCTGTGTTATGTTATTTTGTAGTGTTTTCATTAAGTTACTGTGTGTGCTGGTACAAATACTTTACACCTAGCACTCTGAAGTTAAGCCTGCCTGCTAGTGCCAAGCTACCAAAGGGATGAGTGGGGGTTAGCTGAGGGTGATTCTCTTTTACCCTGACTAGAGTGAGGGTCCTTGCTTGGACAGGGGGTAACCTGACTGCCAATCAAAGACCCCATTTCTAACATGATGAAATATAAAGAGACGTTTCTTTGAAGCAGATAGATATAGTAGGACCAAACACCCTGGCCCAGATTTAAGAGGGCCTAGCGCCTGCTTGTGCCACATTAGCGTCATTTTTTTACACTAATGCGGCCTAATAAGGCCAAAATCACTGTGCCAAATTTACAAAGTACCAGTGCATCAAGCATAATGTATGCAAGGGGGCGTTCACCCGTTAGGGTTCCGAAAGAATGGCGCAAAGAAATCTAGAAGATTTCTTTGTGCTATTTGTTTCAGCATTTTTAATGCCTGCTCAGAGCAGGTGTTGAAAGGGGGCACACCATTGGTTACAATGGGCCCCTGTGTACTGTTCAGGGTTAGTGCCAAAAATTCTGATGCTATTGCCCCCTACCCTGCGCCATGGGGTGCTGTATTTTAAAAATGGTGCACACATGGTGGCAGAAAGGGGCGCAAGGAAAATGGAGCTGCACTGGGTGCCGCACCATTTTTCTTAAATCTGCTGCCTTGTTTTCACTCTCAGAAGAATACATCTTCTTCTCTAAAAAGTGATGCAGGGCAAGGTTGGTTTAGGGTGGCTGCTGGATAAAACTCTAAAAGATTGGAAACCATCTCTCTGAGGCATGTGTGATGATGCTTTTTCTAACCTGTCTTGTAAATTATCTAAATTGCCACATTTTCTGGACACTCAAATGTCAAATTTTCTCCAAGAAATAGATATTGCCTGCGTACAGGAGACCTACTTATGTACCAATTTTTGTTTCCTAGAATATCATGTTTTCTTCAACCCAAAAAAGTGACCACTGTGAGGTCATACTAAAGGAGGTTTGGCAACATTGTTAAAAGTTCATTCTGACTAGAATGTCGTTCTACTACTAGTAACCTGTTGTTATTTAATAACTTTTCCATTAATACTGATGGTGTCGTATGTAGAAAGGTTTAAATTAATGTTAGGTCATATTTTGTACCTCTGGGTCCACTGAATTCACATTCAAGAGATGAAGTAATAGAAATATTTTTCTGCTGTACAACAGATCTACCCAAGTGAACAATGTTGTATTACATGAAACGTCAATGAATTACTTATTCCCTCAAAGTTTACACAAATGGTGGATTTGAAAAACTTGATAGCTGTTGTGAAATGGCTATTTTTCAAATTTGTGACTCTAAATATAATAGTAAAGGCTATTTGTTTTCTAAATTGTGCATCAAAGTTCAGCTTCATTGAACTGTCATGTTGAGGAGGATTGTCCTGATAGCCTGATATCGGGTACCTATATGCCTTCAAACTATCCTTGAACAGTCATAAAAAATGACTTTAATGGAAATTTAAGGCCACTTCAAATGTACTAATTTTTCTAGTTCTATCTTTCCATCTATCTCAAGGGAACTAAATTTGTGAAAAAGGAAAAAGCAGCAAATTGCAATAGAATCAATCAATCAATCAATCCGGCATTACAAAGTATGGCTAATCACCCGATAGGTTATCCAGGCGCTTGCAGGTCCTAGAGGCTTATTTGAACATCCAGGTCTTGAGGGCCATTCGTATTCCGTAAGTGAGTTAATGGACTGGCTGTGGGTGGGGAGGCTGTTCCAAGTTTTTGCTGTGATGTGAGAGAAGGAGGGTCCTCCACTTCAGTAGATGCGGAGAGTATGGGCAAGTTAAAGGGAGACAGAGCATAGACTTCTCGATGTTTGGTGGAAGTTCAGGTGGTGGTTAATGTACGTGGGGCTTGGTTGTATAGAGCGTTATGTGCATGGTTAACCAGCCTAAATTGGCATCTCTTCTATATGGAGAGCCTATGGAGTTGGCTGAGGTGGGGTTTGGTTTGGGTTTGTCAGGGAAGGCTGAGGATGAGCCTTGCTGCAGCGTTCCAGCACAGGAGGTGTGCTGTGATTCCTATGTAGAAGGTGTTGCCGTAGTCCAGTTGGCTGGTGCTGAGGGCCTGTGTTATGGTGAATCTTGTGTGTAGGGCTAGCCACTTGAAGATCTTACATAAAATGTGAAAAAGTGAGGAAGCAGGTAGAGGAGACGGTGTTGATCTGTGATTTCCAGGTGAGCTTCTTGTCAATGATGATTCTAAGGTTTCTGGTGTGGTCGAAGGGAGTGGGTGTGGGTGTGTGTCCTAGGTCTGATGGCCACCAGGAGTCATTCCATGTGTTGCAGCTATTGCCAAAGATCAGTACATCCATCTGGTCTGTGTCCAGCTGCAGGCAGCAGTTCTTCATCCATTTAGTGGCGCTTGTCATGCATCTGTGGAAGTTGGTTCAGGTGGTGGAGGGGTCATCAGTGAGTGGGAGGATGAATTGGATGTCGTCTGCGTAGGAAATTATGTTGAGACTGTGGGATCTGATGATGTAATCCAGGGGGGTCATATATGCAATGAAGGCCGTGGGGCTGAGGGATGAGCCCTTGGGGACACCACATGTGATCTCCTTGGGTTCTTAGGTGAAAAGTGGGAGGTGGATTCTATGGGTTCTTCCAATGAGGAAGAAGGTGATCCATCTGTGCACATCCCCTTGGGTGCCGATGTGATGGAGTCTTTTGATCAGCATGTGGTGGGATACGGTGTCAAAGGGTGCCAAAAGGTCGAGGAGGATCAATGATGCTGCTTTTTCTCAGATGAAGAGGGTTCAGATGTCATCGTGGCTGCGATTAGGGCAGTTTCAGTGCTGTGATTGCTGCGGAAGTCAGATTGGGAGGTGTAAGATAGCTGCTTCTGCTCCATGTATTTCATGAGTTGCTTGTTGATGATCTTTTCCAGTACCTCAACTTGGAATAGGAACAGGGAGATTGGCCAGTAGTTTTTGTGTTCGCTGGGGTCGATGGAGGGTTTTTTGAGTGGCTGTCTTACTTTCGTATGTTTCTAGGAATTGGGAAATGTGGCGATGGTGAAAGAGGTGTTGAGCCGGGTGGTGGGTTGCTGGACGATCCTTTGGTTTCCAAGGTTGAAGATGTGGTGGGGCATTAGTCTTTGGAAGCTCCTGAATGGATGGATTTCATGGTGGAGGTTATGTCCTGGGTGAAGAGGCTGTTCCAGGTAGTTAGTGTGTGGTTCGTGTCAGTCACCGTGGTGGTGTATCTATCAAGAAAGTCCATAGGTGTGGGTTTGAAGTTTCTGTATATGGATGCAATCTTGTCGCGGAAGAAGTGGGCCAGGTGTTGCATTGCTCCTGTGACAGTGTGATGTTGTTTTTGCTGGCATTTGGGTTAGAGATTTCCCTAACCATGTTTAAAAGCTCTTTGGTGTTGTTTGCAATGGTTTCAATGCATGCAGCAAGGGCTGTCTTCCTTGGTGCCCTAAGCAGGTGGTGGTAGAGGTTGAGGGAGGTCTTGATGGCTGCCTTGTCAGAGGTGTACTTGTTAGCGCGCCATCTCCTCTCCAGCTATTTGAAGTCTTGTTTTGCAGTTCTGAGTTCTTGGGTGTACCAGTTTTTTGGAGGATTTTCTGCGTCCATGCTGTTGGCGCAATTGGAGATCCGGGCGTTGAAGTTTTTCACTCCCTGTTCAAGGTTGGTGGCCGTAGCGGGGCTGGAGGTGTTGAGAGCTTCCATCCAGCTGGTCTGTGAGATTTTGTTCCCCCTCCAGTGGTGGACGCTGATCATCTTGGGGGTAGAGGTTTGGGGGCTGGAGATACTGAAGGAGATGATTGAGTGATCGGTCCATGTGAGTTCTGTTGCATGACTGTATTTGATGGGTGGCTGAAGGTGAAAATGGGGTCTAGCATGTGTTCTGCGATTTGTGTACGGTCATGGACAATCTGGGTCAATCTGAGGCTGCCCATACTGTTGAGGAGGTATGCAGTTATGCTGTTGTGGTTGTTGACGTGGAAATTTAGGTTGCAGAGGAAGATGTAGTCCTTGGAGTCTAATGCTAGGGGAGCAATGAAGCCTGCAATGGTGTTGCAGAAGCTGGAGTTCTGGCCTGGGGGTCGGTATGCAAGGGTGCTGCTGATTATTGTTTTGTCATCAAAGTTGAAGTTGAGATATTCCATGTGGGTGTTGGTGTTCTCAGTGGTAGTCTCTGTATGGTCTCTTTGTGGATGCTGGCTGTTCCTCCTCCCAGCTTGTTGGTGCAGTCCTGGTGAGTGATTTTATATCCATTGAGGTCCACTGTGGCAATGTCTGGGGCGGATGTGGGGTTGAGCCTGGTCTCAGTGAGGAATACGATTTTGTGTGCAAGGGTGGTGATGAGGCCCCATAATTCCCAAATAAATTATATTGATTTGTAAGTCCTGCTCCAAAAAAAGTTCATAACTCATAAAGCATAGATGTTTCAGAAATACTGACGTCTTCAGCTTTGATGCAACACACATTTGAGCAAACCATTCATACTCATCAAATAAAACCTCTTTCTTTCTAAAATCTTCAAAGAGATGTTTTCTTTTACTACCCCTTTGGGCACGCCTTTCAGCCATTCTCAATAACAAAAAAAACAAAAAATGCTATGACATTGCCATGAATGTGTCTGAAAAGATCCAAATAACCACTGGGTTTCAGAACGATTTGGCAATCCTCTACTCCGTGCAGGATTATCTCTACCTAATAGCGATGAGAGAGGGTTGAGGATTGAATATTGTTGTTTTATATTGGGATGGCAAACATTTTGTGCTTGTGACTGTATGTGTATGCTTGGCTGTGTGAGAGTAGTGTGAAACTGGGCTTCACATATTTTTGTTGAATTTTTTGTGGCAGTCATTTACATATTTGTTGAAGTAATGTGGGTCCTGATGGAGCCTTGCAGGGTGAGGAGGCAATATTTTTGTTAGAATTATTTTTGGGAGAGAGTTTAACCCCTTCCCCGCCAGGGACATAACAGTTACGTTCTTGTCTGCGGCGCTGAGGTGTCAAGGACGTAACCGTTACATCCCGGTAAAGGACCTCGGGAAAGCGCTAGCGCTCCCCCGAATGGCCGCCCCCGACACCCCTCCAGGGCAGGGCTGGAAGGGGAATCGCTATCCCTTCCGCCCCCACCCCCATCAGTGTGGGATTGCACGCTGACCTTCTCAGAGGTCACCTCCCATTGTGCTGGAAGCATGCTTTCAGCGTGATCTGACGAGAATCAGATGAGTTTCTCCTCAGTTACGGTGCAGGGGAGGTCAGAGTGGCATGAAAAGAAAAGGAAGGCTACTAGACACCAGGGAGTTTGTTTTTTGTTGAAATTGGCATAAGTGGAGCGATGCCTTTGGCAAGGGTCGCTTCCCAAAGGGGGACATTTGTTCTAAGGCCATTAGATCTGCCCAGGGGGGGCAGAAGCAATTACACACCAGGGTTGGTTGTTTTTGTTTATGTTTATAAGGGAGGGGTTGACCCCTTAGGCAAGGGTCGCTCCCAAGGGGGCAATTTATTATTAGGCCTTTTCAGTCCTTGGGGGCAGAAGCCACTAGACACCAGGGATTTTTTTTTTTTACGGATGGGGAGCGACCCCTTAGGCAAGGGTCGCTCCCCTGGGTGGCAATTTTATTTTAGGTCATTTCTGCCCCCCTTGGGGCAGATCAGCCTATTTTACTTTGGGCCATCTGCCCCCAAAGGGGGCAGAAACCACTAGACACCAGGGATTTTTGTTTTGCACCAATTTCATGCAAGGGGAGCGACCACATAGGCAAGTGTTGCTCCCCAGGGGGGGCACATTTATTTTAGGCCATTTCTGCCCCACTTTTAGGGCAGATCAGCCTATTTTTGTAAGGTCGCATCTGCGCCAAGGTGATGGAACCTTCCGGAATCCACAAAATTCCTACCACCCAGCATTGCCACATCTAAACAGATAAAAAGTCTGCCCCACTTGTCAGCCTAAAAGTGTTTTTTTTCAAACTGCCCTTTTGGACCTGTTTTGGTTCCCCCTCATTTTTTACATGTTTTTGGCTCTTCCCTGTCACAGGCACTAGGCCCACCTACACAAGTGAGGTATCATTTTTACCAGGAGACTGAGGGAATCGTTTGGTGGTAGGAAATGGGTGCCGGTGCAGTGATCCCACACAGAAATGTGGGAAGAATTTGATTTTTTTGCTAAAATTGAGGTTTGCTAAGGATATTGGGTAAGAAAAACACTGGGGGATCTACGCAAGTCAAACCTCCCTGGACTCCCTCTGGTGTCTAGTTTTCAGAAATTCTTGTGATTGGTAGGTTTCCCTAGAGGGCTGCTGAGCCCAGGACCAAAAATGTAGCCCCCCGCAAAAACCGGTAGTTTTGTATTTGATAATTTTGATGTGTCCAAATAGTGTTTCAGGACATTTCCTGTCGCGGGTACTAGGCTTACCAACACTAGTGATGTACCATTTTTATCGGTAGACATGAGGGAATGCTGGGTAGAAGGAAGTTTGTGGCTCCCCTCGGATTCCAGAACTTTGTAGCACCGAAATGTGAGGAAAACATGTTTTTTTGACAAATTTGAGGTTTGCAAAGGATTCTGGTTAACAGAACCTGGTGAGAGCACCACAAGTTACCCTATCCTCTGTTCCTAGGTTTCTAGTTTTCAGAAATGTCCAGGTTTGCTACCTTCTCCAGGGTGCTTAGTAAGGTAGAGACCAAAATCCACAGCTAGGCACTTAGCAAAAAACTGGTCAGTTTTCTTTGGGAAAATGTGATGTGTCCACGTTGTGTCTTGGGGCATTCTCTGTCATGGACACTAGGCCTGGCCACACAAGTGAGGTACCAATTTTATCGGGAGACTTGGGGAAATGCTGGGTGGAAGGAAATTTGTGGCTCCTCTTAGTTTCCAGAACTTTCTATCACCGAAATGTGAGGCAAAAGTGTTTTTTTTGCCAAATTGTGAGATTTGCAAAGGATTCTGGGTAACAGAACCTGTAGAGGGCGCCACAAGTCACCCCATCCTGGGTTCCCCTAGGTGATTAGTTTTAAAAAATGCACAGGTTTGGTAGGTTTTCCGAGGTGCCGGCTGAGCTACAGACCAAAATTTACAGCTAGGCACTTTCCAAAAAAACACGTCAGTTGTCAATGCAAAAATGCGATCTGTCTATGTTGTGTTTTGGGGCATTTCCTGCTGCGGGCGTTAGGCCTACCCACACAAGTGAGGTACCATTTTTATCGGGAGACTTGGGGAATGCTGAGTGGAAGGAAATTTGTGGCTCCTCTCAGATTCCAGAACTTTCTATCACCGAAATGTGAGGAAAAAGTGTATTTTTTTTGCCAAATGTTGAGGTTTGCAAAGAGTTCTGGGTAACAGAATCCGGTGAGAGCCCCACAAGTCACCCCATTCTGAATTCCCCTAGGTGTCTTGTTTTCAAAAGTGTATAGGTTTGATAGGTTTTCCTTGGTGTCGGCTGAGCTAGAGGCCAAAATCCTCAGCTAGGCACTTTCCAAAAAACAGGTCATTTTCCTTTGGGTAAATGTGATGTGTCTACGTTGTTTTTTTAGGGTATTTCCTGTCACGGGCACTAGGGAAACCCACCCAAGTGAGGTACCATTTTTATTGGGAGACTTGTGGGAATGCTGGGTGGAAGGAAATGTGTGGCTCCTCTCAGATTCCAAAACTTTCTATCACCAAACTGTGAGACAAAAGTGTTTTTTTTGCCAAATGTTGAGGTTTGCAAAGCATTCTGGATAACAGAACCTGGTGAGAGCCCCACAAGTCACCCCATCCTAGATCCCCCTAGGTTTCTCATTTGTAAAAATGCACAGGTTTGGTAGCTTTCCCTAGGTGTCGGCTGAGCTAGAGGTCAAAATCCACAGTTGGGCACTATAAAAAAAAATACATCAGATTTCAATATAAAAATGTGATGTTTTCATGTTGCATCTTCTTTCGCGGGAATTACGCCTACCCACGCAAGTGAGGTACCATTTTTGTCTGGAGACTTGGGGGAACACAGAATAGAAGAACAAGTGTTATTGCCCCTTGTCTTTCTCTACATTTTTTCCTTCCAAATGTAAGACAGTGTCTAAAAAAAATATCTATTTGAGAAATGCCCTGTAATTTACATGCTAGTATGGAGACCCTGGAATTCTGAGATGTGCAAATAATCACCGCTTCTCACCACCTTATCTTGTGCCCATTTTGGTAATACAAAAGTTTCCTTGATGCCTATTTTTCACTCTTTATATTTGAGCAAATGAATTGCTGTGTAGCCAGTATACAATGAAAACCCATTGCAAGGTGCATCTCCTTTGTTGGCTCTGAGTACCTAGGGGGCTTGATGAACCTACAAGCCCCATAAAGCCCCGAAATCAGAAGAGTCCAGCAGATATAACTGTATATTGGTTTTGAAACTCTGACATCGTAGAAAAAGGTTACAGAGTAAAACGTGGAGAGAAATGGCTGTTTTTTCACCTCAATTTCAATATTTTTTTATTTCAGCTGTTATTTTCTGTAGAGAAACCTTGTAGGCTCTACACAAGTGACCCCTTGCTGAATTCAGAATGAAGTCTACTTTACAGAAATGTTTAGCTGTCTGGGATCCAGTATTGGTTTCACACTTATTTCTGTCACTAACTGGAAGGAAGGTAAAAACACAAAATATTGTAAAAATGGGGTATGTTCTAGTAAAATGCCAAAATTGTATTAAAAAATATGGTTTTCTAATTCAAGTTGGTCTGTTCCTGACAGCTGGGAGGATGGTGATTTTAGCACCACAAACCCTTTGTTGATGCCATTTTCAGGAAAAAAAACACAAGCCTTCTTCTGCAGCCCTTTTTTCCCATTTCTTAAAAAAACAAAGTTGTCTGTATTTTGGCTAATTTCTTGGTCTCATCCCGTGGAACCCACAAACTCTGGGTACCACTAGAATTCCTAGGATGTTGGAAAAAAAGGACACAAATTTGGCGTGGGTGGCTTATGTGGAAAAAAGTTAGGAGGGCCTAAGCGCAAACCCCAAAATATCCCAAAAAATGCTTGGCAACCGAGGAGGAAAAGGCCTGGCAGCGAAGGGGTTAAGAAACTGACAGCCGGGGGGAGGGGGGGAGCAGGGTCGTTCTTTGTAGAGGAGGCACTGGTGGAACTGTATACCTCCATGTAGGCCAATGCCTTTTGTCCATGGAAGTGATTCCCAATTTGCCGGCACTGATCTGTATGTGTGCTTCATTTTTCATTGATAATTTTGGATGTGAAGACCTGTTGTTGATGCACAAAGTCTTTTTAATGCAGATCAAATAATTTGCTAGTGGGGTGGGCTGGGTTGGGTAGTAAGGTAGCAGTACAGAAGCGTATGTTGTATTAACTTGTTTCATAGGTATTGTTTTTGGATTGAGCTCTTTGGGTGCACTTGGTGCATGAAGGGATATGTGGAACTGTTTCAAGGAGCTAATTTTGGGGGGCCTCAGTCGGTTAGGCGTGTTGAGATGGATGTTCCTTTTTAATATCTGGGTTTTATTAATCATTATGTCTGCTCTTCTAACTTTTGAGAGCTAACATACTAAACTTTACTACATTGTGAAAGTGTGACTATTGCTGCAGATAATTCAACAAAGAAAGAACTACTTCCAAAGAATTAAACATTTGTTTCAGTATGTATGGCCCACCAAAAACCTGAAGCTGCCAAAAACTCACCACCAACACAGGAAGATCACAATTTTGCACAGAGTACTTGACTTGGAATGCCAGTTCCATTCAGCGTCAATAATTTAGTATAAAGGAAGCAATTATTTTGATTCAATTCAACAGTGGTGTGGGATAGCCCCAGGAACATGTACTCTAAGAAGTACAAGTAGAAGATTCCTCTACAGTCACAAAAGCTGAGCATCATTATACTGAAAGGAGGACACCCTTCATCATAAACAGCTACAAGTCCCCTTTCCAGTGATAATGGCAGTGCCAAATTGTAGCCCACAAGGATGACGATATAAAAAGTTATTTGTGACTAGATTGTGATGATGAAGATTATAGACATACTCCTAATGGGCATGCAATATTTAATGGGACTGATGCGGAGCTATAAACCTACCAGCAGACTGTGGGGGTGATTCTAACTCTGGCGGGCGGCGGAGGCCGCCCGCCAGAGTTCCCCCTCCAGAATACCGCACCGCGGTCATTAGACCGCTGCGGGTATTCTGGGTTTTGCACTGGGCTGGCGGGCGACCGCCAAAAGGCCGCCCGCCAGCCCAGTGCAAAACAACCTTCCCACGAGGACGCCGGCTCCGAATGGAGCCGGCGGAGTGGGAAGGTGCGACGGGTGCAGTGGCACCCGTCGCGAATTTCACTGTCTGCAATGCAGACAGTGAAATTCATTGTGGGGCCCTCTTACGGGGGCCCCACGACACACCATACCGCCATCCTGTTCCTGGCGGGCGAACCGCCAGGAACAGGATGGCGGTATGGGGTGTCTGAATCCCCATGGCGACGCAGCGAGCTGCGCCGCCATGGAGGATTCAGAAGGGCAGCGGAAAACCGGCGTGAGACCGCCGGTTTTCCACTTCTGACCGCGGCCGAACCGCCGCGGTCAGAATGCCCTGCAGGGCACCGCCAGCCTGTTGGCGGTGCCCCCGTCATTTTAGCCCTGGCGGTCGACGACCGCCAGGGTTAGAATGACCCCCTGTGTCTACACTTCATATGTCTGTTATAGATAAAGAAATAGGGCCAAAGCTAAGCACAAATATATTTCTGCCATCACATCTGTACAGTCGGATGTTTTCTTTTTTTCTTGTCTGGAAGAAAATATTATTATTCCATGGACAGGCCCCTTGACTTGCACTCTTGCGAATTTAAATGTTGAACTATTCCCCTTCCTACTCTGAAAAGGATTGTACATTTTAAAACATTTTGGGCGAGATTTAAGAAAAGTGTCGCTGCACCAAGCGCAGAGCCACTTTTCTTGCACCCCTTAGCACCCCTCCCTCGAACGCCACCATAGCGATAATTAAGCAAACAGCGTCAAAAATGTTGACGCTATTTGGGAGCGTTGTAAAATTGGCGCATCGATTTTGGCCTCGTTGGGCCACATTAGCGTAAACAAAATGATGCTAATGTGGCACAAGGAGGAGCTAGGGGCTCTCAAATATGCCTCTTTGAGCGTTAGGAAGAGAGAAATAATTGTTAATCGGTGCCACAACTTTTCCAGGACATCCCACACTTGAACAAACTCTCAGCCCATAACCCCTGAAGCAGGGGGTGGTATATTGTACTTAAATTAATGGATTTAAAAGTACAAGCTCGCATTTACTGAGAAGTCATAAGTAGAGACATTTTTGTACAATCAGAATTTACACGGGCAAGTGGCTTTGTGAATCAGGCGCTTGGAGTCCTACTCTGTGTCTACTACATGCTATCCCTTTGCTCAGTCTCCACGCAGACCGCTACAGCTGCGAGTGTGGTTTCCATCGCACTTATTCCAGCCCAGTCATTAGTTCTGCAGGAGTGAAATACCTTAAATGAACAGATCAGTGTTTAGATGGAACAGAAAACAAGGTCGGACGCAGCCTTATCTCCCGCTCTCACCCAGGAGACGCGCCAGCGAGGCTCCGGGCGGGCTGCCTGCCATGCTGATAACTGACGTGCAACTGTCAGTGATCCACACGCGGTCCTGATGCTATGTACATGTGTATCCATCTGATCAGGCGCGGCATGTAATCCCAGCCCCGGGCTGCGCAAACAACATCCCCATGGATTAGCAGTTCAATTAGACCTCACGACCTCGGTAATATTACATTCATCTGCTCAAACCATCCCTAGGACTGAATCCTCCTGCAGCCTTTCCAGCCCACTTCATAACTTGCCCAGAAGCACTGACCACACGGCCTTCTCGGCGCAGCTACTTCCAAAAATTCTCCATTTGCAATTCATTCTAATAAAGGTATGCCGCTTAACTCTGCACCTAATTTAGGCCCAGTTTATCGTTCCTTGTGATTGTACAGCCCTACCTCCCTACTCACAAGCTCCTTTCTTTAATTACTATAATTCCCCTATGGGGCTAAATAGTGAATGTATTCAGGTGTGTGTGTTAATATTTCTATAATGCATATGGTCGAATTGGTCTTGACCAAGATGATGGATGCCTGCACTGCATGGTGTATGGTCCCTTATAAGTCTCCCCACTACATCCATCCCTATCTCTATCAGACCCCACTGTAAATCTGTTTGTAACTCTATAACTGGTACCACAACTTAACTCAGTCTTTCAATGAAATCACAATTGTGTTCACCTCCTAACCAGCTGTGACCACAACAATAAGCATTTGACCTGTGTTAGTGTCCACTTATAACATGTAATTCATGAATTGACTGGTAACTGTGTTTACTGGCCTAATCAGAATACCAAGTCATGTTGAATGAGTACCTAAACATGCATTCATTGCATTTGATTCGAATGATTAACCTGTACATGGATTGAATTAGAAACCATATATTTGCCTAATTTTAAAATGAAGCATCAGAAATCTCTGAACTTGATGGGAAGTAATTTTGTAAAATAACTTGTACTTTAGGTTAGGTAGATCTGTTTAGGAAATGTTCTTTGCCTCCTTTTTTCTTTTCTTTTAACGTTTTTTCCTATGTGGTCTAACACTTGAAACTTCTCATTCAGCTTGTTTTCCTGGCTCCGCTTGGAGTGTTAATTATCATATCTTGTCGCTTCCGTCTCAGCATATGGAAACTTTCATGCAGTTTCTCAGCATGCCACCATTATCCTTAAATAGTGTTACTTGATCTGAACATTTCTCTTTAAAGAGTGAGTTTTCTGCACTTTATAGGCCAGTCTGTGCCACCTCATGAATCCAAAACCAATGGCAGGCTTTGTCAATGCTAAACTAGCATCAGACCAGCAGTTGCCATACCCGAGACCCCTCAACCCAACCAATCTGCTAGTCAACCCATTGACTCTCGTATTCAAATTTCTGACCCCTTGTTATTCAAGTAGAGTACAACCCATGCAGCTTTACCCATTCAAGATGCCCACATGCAAACTCTGCTTTTCCACCAGAGCGACCACCACACAGTCCAACATAGCTCCACAACAGATCTATTCAACCTGACTTTCTGCAACCCGACTGTTCTAGTAAAGGTGCCTCCACATGAACTTGAACAGCCCTGACTTTCTATTACAGATGCCTCTAGGCAGCTCTTTTAAGCGATTCATCCAATCAGACCTTTCACAACTCTTGTTGTTCTAGGTACTGATCACCCACACAGTGCTGCCAATAGTTCTACTAAACATCAACTTCTGCACTGTCCACTAGTTGAGAAAATGAAACCCTACATATTTGCCAACAGATCCGTTCAACCTGCCCTCCAGTCCTCTTCTATTACAGTAGTGGTATCCACACACATTTCTGTCAGTAGATTTAATAAACCTAACGCAATCCCTCCATTCCTGGTGGACTGACTCTCACAGACAGGTCTGCCACCAACCAGTCCTTCTACAGCCTCCTCTAATCCAGTAGATGATCCTTCCCAGAACAACCAACAGTTTCATTTAACCTGATCTTCAGAATCTCCTGCTAATCCAGTAAAGTGAGCCCAACATACCTGCTAACAAATATTCCACTGTGACCTTCCCTATACCCCACTGATCCCGGTGATGGACCACACACAGCTCCGCCAGTGTCCTTGACTTGCCCAGTGCAAACTCCAACACTAGGCTTTGCTGATACACTAGGTTACACACTGTCACTAGAATCAAAGTGGCAGTTCTGTGCAGTTCCAATACTGGGACCCACATTCACAACTGACTATACATATGGAACAGTGAACTACTGCGCCATCTGTGTTGAACCTGCCAACCACAACTTTGCAGTCCATAACCTTGGACGTTAGCTTTGAGAAAAGTTGTAATGAAACTAATATGGGGTAATTGTAACTCATAAGGACTTACACATGTATATTATGACGTATAGGAAAAATCTTTATGTGACAAGATGCAACAAATATACAAATATTTTGAGTTATCATGGCCCTGCCATAATGTTAGCTGAATAATGTAAACTAAATTTACAACAGAGGATCCACGTCTGACGTTGAGAAATGTTGAGCTATATAAATGTAAATGCAATACATAACTGTCGGATGGCCCTTTGTCAAGTGTTACACATTCTACTTGTGCTGGCCTACTCTGTCAACAGCTCTTTGCATGCTCTGATTTTCAGCCCCTACTTTCAGTGTTAAAAGTGAAACTACGAGCCCCAGAATGCAACCAGTTGGTACTTAAAAGACAGAAGTGGCTGAAAGAGGCCCATCTGAAATGAGGTGACTTGATACCTGCTCAAAGGGCTAATGCTTGCATCATGTAAGTCACAACTTTAAAACATAATTACATATGTTGTTGTTTTCCTCCTAAACTTTGCACACATCACTTTGTACTTCATGTGTCTTGCTCAGCTCGCTACCTTTTACATGCTTCCTATCTTCAAAAGTCAAAAATATGGACATTTTGGAATTATTTGTGTTTTTGACTGTTTTCACCGAGAACATCTGTCATTGTAACTTGTGACAGATTTGTTCTGCATTATCAAAACTACCTTTATTTGAAAGAGGGGCAAGCACACTGGGGAAGGGTACAAGTGCGCTCTGTGAAGTGCATTTCATATATTCATTCGTTTATTTATAAACCACATCTATGCACCAATTAATTAAATAAATGGCTGCATCTGCCTAACAGCATGCTAAACATATTTGGATTCAGAAGAATGGATAAAAGCAAGTAGAGAGGGGCACTAGCGCACAATTGGTGGCATAGTGTCAACGCAGGCACCCTCGCATCATGGTGCAAGGGAGTCTGCGTTGCATGCAGGATTGTTTTTGTGCAGGAAGGGGCAAATTTCTGCCAAAAACAATCATAAGAGGCGTTTTCCTCTTTCCATGTATGCTCCCCTGTGGAGGCATAAGGTTTGACGCATGCCCAGGTTTACGTGCTCTTGTAAATCTGGGGATGAGCCAAAATCCATGGGTGTTGCATGGGAAACCCACTGCAATACCCATTGAATGCCTCCCTGGCACAGAGTAAGGCAACGCAGCAACTTCATTGCTTTGCGTTACTCCATACCTATGAGGCCACTCAAATTTAAGCAAAGTTGCTTTGCATGGCCTCATAGATATGGTTGGGAGGTTTGCGCCGCCGGAGCATCAGAAAAAACTGATGCTCCAGCGGCGCAAACCTCTCACATTTAAGCCCCTAAGTATAGAGGGCCAGATTTATGGCCTCATTTGCGTCACTATTGCACCACGTAACGTGGTCCAAGACTGACACAAAACGTAAGTAAGACTTATGAAGCTATGGAAGGTCACCTTGTGTGTCCCTGCGTGGCTTCATACATCTTGAGCAATGTAGTGCAGGCATTTCCATTGGTGTTGTGTGGGTATTCCCATGCAACATCCATGGATTTTAATGCATTCCCAGTTTTACAAGAACTTGCAAACCTGAGAGAGTGCCTGTAGGAAGTTGGCTCTGTATGTGCTATTTCAAAGTAAGGAATAGCATGCACAGAGTCCAAGGGTTCCCCTTAGAGGTAAAATAGTGGTAAAAATAGATAATACTAATGCTCTATTTTGTGGTAGTGTGGTCGAGCAGTAGGCTTATCCAAGGAGTAGTGTTAAGCATTTGTTGTACATACACATAGACAATAAATGAGGTACACACACTCAGAGACAAATCCAGCCAATAGGTTTTGTTATAGAAAAATATCTTTTCTTAGTTTATTTTAAGAACCACAGGTTCAAATTCTACATGTAATATCTCATTCGAAAGGTATTGCAGGTAAGTACTTTAGGAACTTCAAATCATCAAAATTGCATGTATACTTTTCAAGTTATTCACAAATAGCTGTTTTAAAAGTGGACACTTAGTGCAATTTTCACAGTTCCTAGGGGAGGTAAGTATTTGTTAGTTTTACCAGGTAAGTAAGACACTTACAGGGTTCAGTTCTTGGTCCAAGGTAGCCCACCGTTGGGGGTTCAGAGCAACCCCAAAGTCACCACACCAGCAGCTCAGGGCCGGTCAGGTGCAGAGTTCAAAGTGGTGCCCAAAACACATAGGCTAGGATGGAGATAAGGGGGTGCCCCGGTTCCGGTCTGCTTGCAGGTAAGTACCCGCGTCTTCGGAGGGCAGACCAGGGGGGTTTTGTAGGGCACCGGGGGGGACACAAGTCCACACAGAAATTTCACCCTCAGCGGCGCGGGGGCGGCCGGGTGCAGTGTAGAAACAAGCGTCGGGTTCGCAATGTTAGTCTATGAGAGATCTCGGGATCTCTTCAGCGCTGCAGGCAGGCAAGGGGGGGGTTCCTCGGGGAAACCTCCACTTGGGCAAGGGAGAGGGACTCCTGGGGGTCACTTCTCCAGTGAAAGTCCGGTCCTTCAGGTCCTGGGGGCTGCGGGTGCAGGGTCTCTCCCAGGCGTCGGGACTTTAGGTTCAAAGAGTCGCGGTCAGGGGAAGCCTCGGGATTCCCTCTGCAGGCGGCGCTGTGGGGGCTCAGGGGGGACAGGTTTTGGTACTCACAGTATCAGAGTAGTCCTGGGGTCCCTCCTGAGGTGTTGGATCGCCACCAGCCGAGTCGGGGTCGCCGGGTGCAGTGTTGCAAGTCTCACGCTTCTTGCGGGGAGCTTGCAGGGTTCTTTAAAGTTGCTGGAAACAAAGTTGCAGCTTTTCTTGGAGCAGGTCCGCTGTCCTCGGGAGTTTCTTGTCTTTTCGAAGCAGGGGCAGTCCTCAGAGGATGTCGAGGTCGCTGGTCCCTTTGGAAGGCGTCGCTGGAGCAGGATCTTTGGAAGGCAGGAGACAGGCCGGTGAGTTTCTGGAGCCAAGGCAGTTGTCGTCTTCTGGTCTTCCGCTGCAGGGGTTTTCAGCTGGGCAGTCCTTCTTCTTGTAGTTGCAGGAATCTAATTTTCTAGGGTTCAGGGTAGCCCTTAAATACTAAATTTAAGGGCGTGTTTAGGTCTGGGGGGTTAGTAGCCAATGGCTACTAGCCCGGAGGGTGGGTACACCCTCTTTGTGCCTCCTCCCAAGGGGAGGGGGTCACAATCCTAACCCTATTGGGGGAATCCTCCATCTGCAAGATGGAGGATTTCTAAAAGTTAGAGTCACCTCAGCTCAGGACACCTTAGGGGCTGTCCTGACTGGCCAGTGACTCCTCCTTGTTATTCTCATTATTTTCTCCGGCCTTGCCGCCAAAAGTGGGGCCTGGCCGGAGGGGGCGGGCAACTCCACTAGCTGGAGTGTCCTGCTGGGTTGGCACAAAGGAGGTGAGCCTTTGAGGCTCACCGCCAGGTGTGACAATTCCTGCCTGGGAGAGGTGTTAGCATCTCCACCCAGTGCAGGCTTTGTTACTGGCCTCAGAGTGACAAAGGCACTCTCCCCATGGGGCCAGCAACATGTCTCGGTTTGTGGCAGGCTGCTAGAACTAGTCAGCCTACACAGATAGTCGGTTAAGTTTCAGGGGGCACCTCTAAGGTGCCCTCTGTGGTGTATTTTACAATAAAATGTACACTGGCATCAGTGTGCATTTATTGTGCTGAGAAGTTTGATACCAAACTTCCCAGTTTTCAGTGTAGCCATTATGGTGCTGTGGAGTTCGTGTTTGACAGACTCCCAGACCATATACTCTTATGGCTACCCTGCACTTACAATGTCTAAGGTTTTGTTTAGACACTGTAGGGGTACCATGCTCATGCACTGGTACCCTCACCTATGGTATAGTGCACCCTGCCTTAGGGCTGTAAGGCCTGCTAGAGGGGTGTCTTACCTATACTGCATAGGCAGTGAGAGGCTGGCATGGCACCCTGAGGGGAGTGCCATGTCGACTTACTCGTTTTGTCCTCACTAGCACACACAAGCTGGCAAGCAGTGTGTCTGTACTGAGTGAGAGGTCTCCAGGGTGGCATAAGACATGCTGCATCCCTTAGAGACCTTCCTTGGCATCAGGGCCCTTGGTACTAGAAGTACCAGTTACAAGGGACTTATCTGGATGCCAGGGTCTGCCAATTGTGGATACAAAAGTACAGGTTAGGGAAAGAACACTGGTGCTGGGGCCTGGTTAGCAGGCCTCAGCACACTTTCAATTGTAAACATAGCATCAGCAAAGGCAAAAAGTCAGGGGGCAACCATGCCAAGGAGGCATTTCCTTACACAACCCCCCCCCAAACGAAAGAGGATGAGACTAACCTTTCCCAAGAGAGTCTTCATTTTCTAAGTGGAAGAACCTGGAAAGGCCATCTGCATTGGCATGGGCAGTCCCAGGTCTGTGTTCCACTATAAAGTCCATTCCCTGTAGGGAGATGGACCACCTCAACAGTTTAGGATTTTCACCTTTCATTTGCATCAGCCATTTGAGAGGTCTGTGGTCGGTTTGAACTAGGAAGTGAGTCCCAAAGAGGTATGGTCTCAGCTTCTTCAGGGACCAAACCACAGCAAAGGCCTCCCTCTCAATGGCACTCCAACGCTGCTCCCTGGGGAGTAACCTCCTGCTAATGAAAGCAACAGGCTGGTCAAGGCCATCATCATTTGTTTGGGACAAAACTGCCCCTATCCCATGTTCAGAGGCATCAGTCTGCACAATGAACTGCTTAGAATAATCTGGAGCTTTGAGAACTGGTGCTGAGCACATTGCCTGTTTCAGGGTGTCAAAGGCCTGTTGGCAGTCCACAGTCCAGTTCACTTTCTTGGGCATTTTCTTGGAGGTGAGCTCAGTGAGGGCTGTCACAATGGATCCATATCCCTTCACAAACCTCCTGTAGTACCCAGTCAAGCCAAGGAATGCCCTGACTTGAGTCTGGGTTTTTGGAGCTACCCAGTCCAGAATAGTCTGGATCTTGGGTTGGAGTGGCTGAACTTGGCCTCCACCTACAAGGTGTCCCAAGTAAACCACAGTTCCCTGCCCTATCTGGCATTTGGATGCTTTGATAGAGAGGCCTGCAGATTGCAGAGCCTTCAAAACCTTCCTCAGGTGGACCAGGTGATCCTGCCAGGTGGAGCTAAAGACAGCAATATCATCAAGATAAGCTGTGCTAAAGGACTCCAAGCCAGCAAGGACTTGATTCACCAACCTTTGGAAGGTGGCAGGGGCATTCTTTAAACCAAAGGGCATAACAGTAAACTGATAATGCCCATCAGGTGTGGAGAATGCTGTCTTTTCTTTTGCTCCAGGTGCCATTTTTATTTGCCAGTACCCTGCTGTCAAGTCAAAGGTACTTAGAAATTTGGCAGCACCTAATTTATCAATGAGCTCATCAGCTCTTGGAATTGGATGAGCATCTGTCTTGGTGACAGAATTGAGCCCTCTGTAGTCCACACAAAACCTCATCTCTTTCTTTCCATCTGTGGTGTGAGGTTTGGGGACTAAGACTACTGGGCTAGCCCAGGGGCTGTCAGAGCGCTCAATGACTCCCAATTCCAGCATCTTGTGGACTTCCACCTTGATGCTTTCCTTAACATGGTCAGACTGTCTAAAGATTTTGTTCTTGACAGGCATGCTGTCTCCTGTGTCCACATCATGGGTACACAGGTGTGTCTGACCAGGGGTTAAGGAGAAGAGTTCAGGGAACTGTTGTAGGACTCTCCTACAATCAGCTTGCTGTTGGCCAGAGAGGGTGTCTGAGTAGATCACTCCATCTACTGTACCATCTTTTGGGTCTGATGACAGAAGATCAGGGAGAGGTTCACTCTCTGCCTCCTGATCCTCATCTGTTACCATCAACAGATTGACATCAGCCCTGTCGTGGAAGAGCTTAAGGCGGTTTACATGGATCACCCTTTTGGGGCTCCTGCTTGTGCCCAGGTCCACCAAGTAGGTGACCTGACTCTTCCTCTCTAGTACTGGGTAAGGGCCACTCCATTTGTCCTGGAGTGCCCTGGGAGCCACAGGCTCCAGAACCCAGACTTTCTGCCCTGGTTGGAACTCAACCAGTGCAGCCTTTTGGTCATACCAAAACTTCTGGAGCTGTTGGCTGGCCTCAAGGTTTTTGGTTGCCTTTTCCATGTACTCTGCCATTCTAGAGCGAAGGCCAAGTACATAGTCCACTATGTCCTGTTTAGGCTCATGGAGAGGTCTCTCCCAGCCTTCTTTAACAAGGGCAAGTGGTCCCCTTACAGGATGACCAAACAGAAGTTCAAAGGGTGAGAACCCTACTCCCTTCTGTGGTACCTCCCTGTAAGCGAAAAGCAGACATGGCAGGAGGACATCCCATCTCCTTTTGAGTTTTTCTGGGAGCCCCATGATCATGCCTTTTAATGTCTTGTTGAATCTCTCAACTAAGCCATTAGTTTGTGGATGGTATGGTGTAGTGAATTTATAAGTCACTCCACACTCATTCCACATGTGCTTTAGGTATGCTGACATGAAGTTGGTACCTCTGTCAGACACCACCTCCTTAGGGAAACCCACTCTGGTAAAGATACCAATGAGGGCCTTGGCTACTGCAGGGGCAGTAGTCGACCTAAGGGGAATAGCTTCAGGATACCTGGTAGCATGATCCACTACTACCAGGATATACATATTTCCTGAGGCTGTGGGAGGTTCCAGTGGACCAACTATGTCCACACCCACTCTTTCAAAGGGCACCCCCACCACTGGAAGTGGAATGAGGGGGGCCTTTGGATGCCCACCTGTCTTACCACTGGCTTGACAGGTGGGGCAGGAGAGGCAAAACTCCTTAACCATGTTGGACATATTGGGCCAGTAGAAGTGGTTGACTAACCTCTCCCACGTCTTGGTTTGTCCCAAATGTCCAGCAAGGGGAATGTCATGGGCCAATGTTAGGATGAACTCTCTGAACAGCTGAGGCACTACCACTCTCCTAGTGGCACCAGGTTTGGGGTCTCTGGCCTCAGTGTACAGGAGCCCATCTTCCCAATAGACCCTATGTGTTCCATTTTTCTTGCCTTTGGACTCTTCAGCAGCTTGCTGCCTAAGGCCTTCAAGAGAGGGACAGGTTTCTTGTCCCTTACACAGCTC
Source organism: Pleurodeles waltl (assembly GCF_031143425.1). Taxonomy (NCBI): domain Eukaryota; kingdom Metazoa; phylum Chordata; class Amphibia; order Caudata; family Salamandridae; genus Pleurodeles; species Pleurodeles waltl. Next base: position 1,628,620,098 of record NC_090445.1, on the reverse strand, counting down.
TTCCCTTGAGGGTCCCCCTGGGCCTAAGAGCTCAACCTGATAAGGTTCAAGCTCCAAAGGCTCAGTTCCCTCAGAGGGCAGAACTTCTTCCTGAGAAGAGAGGTTCCCTTTCTTTTGCTGTGTTGCAGTTGGTTTCCCAACTGACTTTCCTGTTCTCTTGGTAGGCTGGGCCATTTTTCCAGACTCCAGCTCTACTTTTTCACCCTGTGCCTTGCACTGTGCTCTTGTTTTCACACACACCAGTTCAGGGATACCCAGCATTGCTGCATGGGTTTTTAGCTCTACCTCAGCCCATGCTGAGGACTCCAGGTCATTTCCAAGCAGACAGTCCACTGGGATATTTGAGGAGACCACCACCTGTTTCAGGCCATTGACCCCTCCCCATTCTAAAGTAACCATTGCCATGGGATGTACTTTTCTCTGATTGTCAGCGTTGGTGACTGTGTAAGTTTTTCCAGTCAGGTATTGGCCAGGGGAAACCAGTTTCTCTGTCACCATGGTGACACTGGCACCTGTATCCCTCAGGCCCTCTATTCTAGTCCCATTAATTAAGAGTTGCTGTCTGTATTTTTGCATGTTAGGCGGCCAGACAGCTAGTGTGGCTAAATCCACCCCACCCTCAGAAACTAGAGTAGCTTCAGTGTGGACCCTGATTTGCTCTGGGCACACTGTTGATCCCACTTGGAGACTAGCCATACCAGTGTTACCTGGATGGGAGTTTGGAGTGGAACCTTTCTTGGGACAGGCCTTGTCTCCAGTTTGGTGTCCATGCTGTTTACAGCTATGACACCAGGCCTTTTTGGGATCAAAGTTTTTACCCTTGTACCCATTGTTGTGTGAAGAGGCTCTGGGCCCACCCTCCTGTGCAGGTTTTTGGGGGCCTGTAGAAGACTCTTTACTATTTTTAGTTTTGGTTGTCTCATCACCCTTCTGCTGGGGAGTCTTTGTGACCCCTTTCTTTTGGTCACCCCCTGTTGAAGTCTTGGACACCCTTGTCTTGACCCAATGGTCCGCCTTCTTTCCCAATTCTTGGGGAGAAATTGGTCCTAGGTCTACCAGATGCTGATGCAGTTTATCATTGAAACAATTACTTAACAGGTGTTCTTTCACAAATAAATTGTACAGCCCATCATAATTACTTACACCACTGCCTTGAATCCAACCATCTAGTGTTTTCACTGAGTAGTCAACAAAGTCAACCCAGGTCTGGCTCGAGGATTTTTGAGCCCCCCTGAACCTAATCCTGTACTCCTCAGTGGAGAATCCAAAGCCCTCAATCAGGGTACCCTTCATGAGGTCATAAGATTCTGCATCTTGTCCAGAGAGTGTGAGGAGTCTATCCCTACACTTTCCTGTGAACATTTCCCAAAGGAGAGCACCCCAGTGAGATCTGTTCACTTTTCTGGTTACACAAGCCCTCTCAAAAGCTGTGAACCATTTGGTGATGTCATCACCATCTTCATATTTAGTTACAATCCCTTTGGGGATTTTCAACATGTCAGGAGAATCTCTGACCCTATTTATGTTGCTGCCACCATTGATGGGTCCTAGGCCCATCTCTTGTCTTTCCCTCTCTATGGCTAGGATCTGTCTTTCCAAAGCCAATCTTTTGGCCATCCTGGCTAACTGGATGTCCTCTTCACTGGAGTTATCCTCAGTGATTTCAGAGTTGTTGGTCCCTCCTGTGAGGGAACCAGCATCTCTGACTATTATTTGTGGAGTCAGGGCTTGAGAAGCCCTGCTCTCCCTAAGTAGGACTGGAGGGGGGGAATTTCCCTCCAAGTCACTATCTTCATCCTCTGAGTTGCCATCCTCAGAGGGGTTGGCCTTTTCAAACTCTGCCAAAAGCTCCTGGAGCTGTACTTTGGTAGGTTTGGGGCCCATTGCTATTTTCTTTAGTTTACAGAGTGACCTTAGCTCTCTCATCTGTAGATGGAGGTAAGGTGTGGTGTCGAGTTCCACCACATTCACATCTGTGCTAGACATTATGCTTCTAAAAGTTGGAATACTTTTTAAGAAACTAAAACTGGTTCTAGAATCTAATTCAAACTTTTACAAACTTTTAAACTCTAAAAGAAATGCTAAACAGGATCTAACACAAGGCCCTAGCAGGTCTTTTAAGAATTTAGAAAACTTTTCAAATTGCAAAAATCAATTTCTAATGACAATTTTGGAATTTGTCGTGTGATCAGGTATTGGCTGAGTAGTCCAGCAAATGCAAAGTCTTGTATCCCACCGCTGCCACCAATGTAGGAAGTTGGCTCTGTATGTGCTATTTCAAAGTAAGGAATAGCATGCACAGAGTCCAAGGGTTCCCCTTAGAGGTAAAATAGTGGTAAAAATAGATAATACTAATGCTCTATTTTGTGGTAGTGTGGTCGAGCAGTAGGCTTATCCAAGGAGTAGTGTTAAGCATTTGTTGTACATACACATAGACAATAAATGAGGTACACACACTCAGAGACAAATCCAGCCAATAGGTTTTGTTATAGAAAAATATCTTTTCTTAGTTTATTTTAAGAACCACAGGTTCAAATTCTACATGTAATATCTCATTCGAAAGGTATTGCAGGTAAGTACTTTAGGAACTTCAAATCATCAAAATTGCATGTATACTTTTCAAGTTATTCACAAATAGCTGTTTTAAAAGTGGACACAGTGCAATTTTCACAGTTCCTAGGGGAGGTAAGTATTTGTTAGTTTTACCAGGTAAGTAAGACACTTACAGGGTTCAGTTCTTGGTCCAAGGTAGCCCACCGTTGGGGGTTCAGAGCAACCCCAAAGTCACCACACCAGCAGCTCAGGGCCGGTCAGGTGCAGAGTTCAAAGTGGTGCCCAAAACACATAGGCTAGGATGGAGATAAGGGGGTGCCCCGGTTCCGGTCTGCTTGCAGGTAAGTACCCGCGTCTTCGGAGGGCAGACCAGGGGGGTTTTGTAGGGCACCGGGGGGGACACAAGTCCACACAGAAATTTCACCCTCAGCGGCGCGGGGGCGGCCGGGTGCAGTGTAGAAACAAGCGTCGGGTTCGCAATGTTAGTCTATGAGAGATCTCGGGATCTCTTCAGCGCTGCAGGCAGGCAAGGGGGGGGTTCCTCGGGGAAACCTCCACTTGGGCAAGGGAGAGGGACTCCTGGGGGTCACTTCTCCAGTGAAAGTCCGGTCCTTCAGGTCCTGGGGGCTGCGGGTGCAGGGTCTCTCCCAGGCGTCGGGACTTTAGGTTCAAAGAGTCGCGGTCAGGGGAAGCCTCGGGATTCCCTCTGCAGGCGGCGCTGTGGGGGCTCAGGGGGGACAGGTTTTGGTACTCACAGTATCAGAGTAGTCCTGGGGTCCCTCCTGAGGTGTTGGATCGCCACCAGCCGAGTCGGGGTCGCCGGGTGCAGTGTTGCAAGTCTCACGCTTCTTGCGGGGAGCTTGCAGGGTTCTTTAAAGTTGCTGGAAACAAAGTTGCAGCTTTTCTTGGAGCAGGTCCGCTGTCCTCGGGAGTTTCTTGTCTTTTCGAAGCAGGGGCAGTCCTCAGAGGATGTCGAGGTCGCTGGTCCCTTTGGAAGGCGTCGCTGGAGCAGGATCTTTGGAAGGCAGGAGACAGGCCGGTGAGTTTCTGGAGCCAAGGCAGTTGTCGTCTTCTGGTCTTCCGCTGCAGGGGTTTTCAGCTGGGCAGTCCTTCTTCTTGTAGTTGCAGGAATCTAATTTTCTAGGGTTCAGGGTAGCCCTTAAATACTAAATTTAAGGGCGTGTTTAGGTCTGGGGGGTTAGTAGCCAATGGCTACTAGCCCGGAGGGTGGGTACACCCTCTTTGTGCCTCCTCCCAAGGGGAGGGGGTCACAATCCTAACCCTATTGGGGGAATCCTCCATCTGCAAGATGGAGGATTTCTAAAAGTTAGAGTCACCTCAGCTCAGGACACCTTAGGGGCTGTCCTGACTGGCCAGTGACTCCTCCTTGTTATTCTCATTATTTTCTCCGGCCTTGCCGCCAAAAGTGGGGCCTGGCCGGAGGGGGCGGGCAACTCCACTAGCTGGAGTGTCCTGCTGGGTTGGCACAAAGGAGGTGAGCCTTTGAGGCTCACCGCCAGGTGTGACAATTCCTGCCTGGGAGAGGTGTTAGCATCTCCACCCAGTGCAGGCTTTGTTACTGGCCTCAGAGTGACAAAGGCACTCTCCCCATGGGGCCAGCAACATGTCTCGGTTTGTGGCAGGCTGCTAGAACTAGTCAGCCTACACAGATAGTCGGTTAAGTTTCAGGGGGCACCTCTAAGGTGCCCTCTGTGGTGTATTTTACAATAAAATGTACACTGGCATCAGTGTGCATTTATTGTGCTGAGAAGTTTGATACCAAACTTCCCAGTTTTCAGTGTAGCCATTATGGTGCTGTGGAGTTCGTGTTTGACAGACTCCCAGACCATATACTCTTATGGCTACCCTGCACTTACAATGTCTAAGGTTTTGTTTAGACACTGTAGGGGTACCATGCTCATGCACTGGTACCCTCACCTATGGTATAGTGCACCCTGCCTTAGGGCTGTAAGGCCTGCTAGAGGGGTGTCTTACCTATACTGCATAGGCAGTGAGAGGCTGGCATGGCACCCTGAGGGGAGTGCCATGTCGACTTACTCGTTTTGTCCTCACTAGCACACACAAGCTGGCAAGCAGTGTGTCTGTACTGAGTGAGAGGTCTCCAGGGTGGCATAAGACATGCTGCATCCCTTAGAGACCTTCCTTGGCATCAGGGCCCTTGGTACTAGAAGTACCAGTTACAAGGGACTTATCTGGATGCCAGGGTCTGCCAATTGTGGATACAAAAGTACAGGTTAGGGAAAGAACACTGGTGCTGGGGCCTGGTTAGCAGGCCTCAGCACACTTTCAATTGTAAACATAGCATCAGCAAAGGCAAAAAGTCAGGGGGCAACCATGCCAAGGAGGCATTTCCTTACAGTGCCAAACAGATGTGCCTCCCTGGGAGAGGCGTAGCAAGGAGAAATATGTTTATGTGTCCTTGTTTTTTACATTCTACAGCACACACAGAAAGAGGAAAAAGCTTCTCAGGATTGATTCTGTGCAGGAAGATGTCCTTTCCTGCACAAAAATAATCCTGCATGCAACACAGACACCCTTTCTCCATGGTGCAAGGGTGCCTGCATTGGCACTGGGCAGTCAAAAGGGAGCCGGTGCAGGGGAAAGTACAGGAATGCCCCATATTGGATAAATACAGCACACTCCAGCCCTTTCCCTGTGATGCAGGGCAGCACAGAAAAGTGATTTACTGCTCAGCCCTGAAACACAAAGCCCATAAATATGGGTCAGAGTTTTGACTTTCGTGGATTCATGACATCTGTTAAGAAAGTTGTTTCCACATTCTTTAGAACGTATAGCCATGTGCACATACAAAATATGATGGAAGGGACATCCATCTACTTTTAACAGATATCCAGCATCTGCCAACATAACTCTCCTCTTTTCTTTACAGCAATCAAATGAAAGATGCATTCTACTTCTTACATAAGGATATTGTAGGAAATTAGGTTACTACTCAAGCAGCAAATTCAATTCTTGTCATGGTGAAGTCAGAAGCACACCCCAATTTAACTTTGAATTATCCCTCTGGTAGTTTGGCACAGAGAAGTCAGGCGTAACTTCGAGGCAATGTGTAAAGTATTTATGCAGCACTTCAGAAAGTAATAATGTGAAAACACAACTCACATAAAATCCCACACCAATTTAGAAAAATAGAGTAAACTGTGTTAAATTATTTAAGACAAAAATCAGTAGAACCGGAGATATGCAATTTTATTGGCTTAAGTGTAAATAGTGCCTAAAAGCACAACACTCCAACTGTGATTATATGGATGTGCTGGACTAGGGAAAAGTCATAAGTCTGGGTCGACTGTGATGGAGCACAGGCTGGATACAGGGGCCAAGTGAAGTCCACTGAACAAAGTGCCTCAATTCCTGGTTGCAGAGCATTGCGAGATCCCACGTTGAGAATGCATTGTGCAGCTGTGGTTCTAAGGAAGTGGCTGGGCTGCAATTTAAAGTCCTATGTCGATGTCATTAATGTGGGGTGCACTGAGTTGAAGATTTGTTGCGCACTGGCTGTTCCAAAGAATCTACACAGTTGAGATGCTGTGTCGTCACGGATGCTGTCGATGAGGGGCTTGCGATGCGGAGGCCTGTTTTGAGGATGTGTCAGCATCAGGGATCCATCACTCTGCAGCGGTTCTGAAGCAGAGCTGCAAGGAGATGAATTGTACTGTCTCAATTCTTCCCATAGACTACAACTGGGCTGACAGAGTACATTCAGACCAACTTCCAAGAGTCCAGGACTAGGGTGGCCCCAATTGGGGGCAGTACTCACAGCAGATAGAATCCAGGTGATGGGTTCAAGGTGATTCAAGTTGGTTGGAACTTGTTCTTTTCCTGAGGCTCTGATCAGGAGACCAGCCAACTAGTCCTTGGAGTCACTCAGGTGGCCTGGGATCAAGATGCAGGTCCTGCCCCTTTCACTCAGGCAGCCGGGCAGGAGAGTAGCAGACCTTCTTGCAGAGCAGCACAGCAGTTCTTCTTTGTCTTCCATAGGTTCAGAGGTGTACTGAAGACTTAGGTCTGAGGTCCACTATTTGTCCTCAGTGCCCTACCCTGGCTCCAGGCTGTGTGGGGACACGAAAGACTAATGTCAAATCCATTGTGAGTGTGCTCACATAGAGCCTTTGTGATGTGCAAGTGTGGTAGGTGACAGCTCCGCCCATTATCAGTTCAGAGATGGTCCATCCTGCCTACACCTATTCCCCCTTTGTCTCACTGTCTGGGAGCAAAACTCAAAGAGCAACTGCCCCCTGCTCCTAGTCATGTGACCCAGGAAACAGGCAGCGGGCACCAAATGGTTAGTGCAACTATATGACAACTTTCTAAATGTGGCATTTTCAGAATTATGACTTAAAATCCAACTCTCTTTAAAGGGGGGTTTAAATTAAATATCTTTAGACACCAAACTCAACATTCTAACTTTCTCCCAATTGAAGGTTAACACCTCTTAAATGTAGTAAGATAACCCAATGTTATTCTATGGGAGAGGTAGAATTGTAGTAGTGAAAAGCAAATACAGGAGTTTTTCACTAGCAGGAGACATAAAACTTAAAAGGACATGGCCAACCTTTTAAATACTCTTCACTCTTTCAGATGGGCTGTTAGGGCCTACCGTAGGGGTTAGTTATAAGTATTAAACATGAAGGATTAGGCCTGGCAAAAGGGTTATTTTGCCCAGTCATAATGGCAGTTTAAAACTGCACACAGAGGCTGCAAAGGCAGGCCGGAAAAATGTTTAAAAGGCTACTCAATCAGAAAGGAAACCCACAAGTAGCATTTAATTTACAGGCTTTGGGGACAATAGGATCATTTATGAGGGACTCACAAGTAAATTAAATGTGCCAGATGGGTGTAAGCTAATTGTACCCATGTTTAAAGGAGAGATCACAAGCACTTTAGCACTGTTTAGCAGTAGCAAAGTGCGCAGAGTCCTAAAAGCCAACAAAAATGGTTTCAGAATATAGGACGGTGAAGACAAAATGTTTAGGAATAACTCTGCATAAAGCACCAAGTCCAACATATATATAAAGCTTTTATTACGCAACTACAGTGTTGCTGAGTTCCTGATTACTGGCCTATACATAGTATATAGAGTATTACATTTTCCCTAGGTGTATATGCTAGTGTAATTTTCTAATTTAATATCTTGAGAGCATCTCATATGTGAGTCCATAGCTTGCTTATGTTTTTGTTAACAGTATTCTAAAACTGTGTCACACCTGTAACTCACAAGTGTTTTGTATTTCAATGCATGTCTTTCCTTGTTAGTGCTGAAATAGAAACGGGAATAACATCCAAAATAATCATAAGACTAGTTACTTTCCTGGTCTTCTGATTTCATTTAGATAGACATTCCTGTACATCACAAGAAACAAATAAAAAAATCTGCACACACCCCACATCTTGCTATGAATTTCATATGAAACTCAGAATAAACGAAAATTCTGGAAAAATCCCACTCAGAAGCAAATACTTGCATGAACAGCTCATTTACCACAAAGTTAAGTGAGCATGTTTTTGCAGCGTTTGGAGCAGAGGGGATGTGTTGATTTGACATCTCTCCCCAGCAATATCAAAGCTAATTTCAACAAAGCATTCAGGGCGGCACATAAATTAGGTTGACAATGAACTATATTTTGCATAGTATAGACAGAAAACATATTTTTGTTGCCATATCGAGAGTGTTTTGTTGTGCCCTAAGGAAGTAATCATGCTCTTATGAAGCAATGGCTGCACTAGAGGGCGCCAGGGCATCAACCCACTGCCTCTCTCTGCACCATTGCTTGGCATTTACAGCTTTTATATTAAAGCAAATGATCTCACAGATTGTTTGTTTGCATGTTAAAGTTGTAAAATCATGTTGCCAGTAGAAGAGGGCTCCGCTATATGAACTGTGCATGTGTCAGGTGGGAGATGTTACAGCCCAGGCCTCACACTTACACAATACATATCTGACATACTGCATTAGCATCACACGGTGCAGCATGTCAAGTAATGGAGTTTCAGGGCTTGCCAATCACATGCTTTCTTGCCCAATTAGAAGCTAAAATAAAGAAAAAGGTGTTACTCTGCACCTTCAACCTTATTCCAGCTTCTGATTGGGTAGAAGCTTGTGAATCTGCTTCTGGCTGCTGCAGACAGGCGGGAGTCGGAGTTCGGGGCCTGCCCGGGTAAATTGTCATGTTTAAGACTGTTTGTGTTTGTGTGCTGGGGAGAGCATGTGTATGGTTGTGTGAATGTCTTTGTGTGCATGCCTGCAACTGTGTGTATGTATGTATGTGTGTATGTATGCATGTCTGCTTGTGTGTGATGTGAAAGTGTAGCCCGGGGAAAGGGGTTGATAAGCTATACCTGAGGCAAAGAACTGGAAAGTGGTTTTGGACCTCACCACTTTAATAATTTACCAGCTGCCACTGCTCCTATGCTATACAAAATCTGATCTAAAACTGTTGATAAAGCCAGGATTTATTTGAAGGGATCAATTTCATCAAATAATATACCCATAGTGAATGTCAATATCTCAATTAGAAATTAGGGAACAATGGGGGAAGTGGGAAAAATTGGTTCGGAATGACACCAACGGCACCCTCAGCTATTCACAGAAACACTATTTGGCAATTTCTCCCCCAACACAGGAGAACTGTAACTAGCCCTGTTACTACAAGGCTACAAGCCCAAAGCTGAAAGCCTAGGGGAGTCAGTCAGTCAACGCAGATGGAGTGGAAGCCACATGCCTGTGGAAAAGCCAAGATTAAAGGGTAAGGAGAGTAACAGAAGAGACAGGCAGGAGGAAAAGCAATACCAAGTGATCGAACTGTACAAAAGCAAAGGACTGAAACAATCAGGAAAATTGCCAAATTCCTGCTTAGAGTCTGTAAGCCTCTTAAATGCTGGCACTGCCCTTATTTCCCTGGAAGTTTCACCATCAACCCTGAAGTAAAGCCTTATGTACCTTTGAAAACGAAGAAACATAGAGTCCTGGTGATGATACGCCACTAGAGCTGGTGTGGCGTCAGCCCCTTACATCGTCTGGTGAGTTGAGGTGTCAGTTCTGCACTGCGAGGCAGGGGAGGCGAGGCGTCAGTTCCGTCCAGTTGTAATGGGAGCTGGTGCAGCGTCGGTGGTGAGGCTTTGGTTCCTTGTAACCCGGCGGGGTCGATGGATCCAGTAGGTCATGACGTGATGTGTTGACTTCAGAGTGTCGTGATCACACTGCAGGACATCAGTGGCATCTTGGTAATGTCATACTTGCATTGCAGGCTGTGGTCAGTGCGTGCAGCGAGGCCCCGGGAGTAGGCAGCGGTGTGGGATCGGGCAGCGGCAGCGGTGCAGGATTTGCTGAAGTTGGTACTGGAGTCGCTGAAGTAGGTGAACTAGCTAGAAGCTAGTAGGTGATGTCTTTGTTGGCCTAAGACTTCAGAACAGAAGGAAAGCTCAATCCAAGCCCTTGGACAGCCCTTTGGGGGAAGGCAGAGTCCTTCCAGCAAAGTCAGAGGCCAGCAGACAGCAAGGCAATAAGTAGGGCGGTAGTCCTTCTCAGCAAAGCAGTCCAGAAGATACCTTTGGGCAGCCAGGCAGTTACTCTGACAGAGTTCAGGGATGGATCCAGAAGTGTCTGATTTGGTGGGGTCAGAGACCCAGTTTATATACTCAAATTAAAATGGGGGAAATTTCAAAGAGTGGTTTTGAAGTGCACAAGTTCTCCTTTCAGCCCAGTCTTGTCTGCCAAGATCCTTGTGTGGGTTATCAGTCCTTTGTGTGAGGGCAGGCCACTGGCCCTTGAAGTGTAAGAGAGAGCCCCTCAACCATTCCCTCACAGGGAGACCCATTTAGTATGCAGATGAATGCAGATGTGACTGAGTTGTCAGTAAGTACAGAGAAATGCCCACTGTCTAGAAGTGGCATTTTAAAATAGTAATATTAAATTCAACTTCACTAGTAAGTAGGATTTTCTTTTACCATTCTGGCTATATTGAACATGACAGAACTATTCCTCCCAGATCAGAATCTACGACTTATAAGTATACAAGGCAGCTCTAATCTTAGTTAGAGAAGAGCAGGCCTTGTAGTAGTGGAAAATAAAAGTGTGAGTTTTTCAATACCAGGACATGTAAAACACATAAGTCCGTGCCCCTCCTTTTACTTACATAGCACCCTGCCATATGGGTTAACTAGGGGTGACATATGTAGAAAAGGGGGGGATTAAGGTTTTGCAGGTAGTTTTAAATGCCAAGTCAAAGTGGCAGTGAAACTGCACACACAGGCCTTGCAATGGCAGGCCTGAGACATGGTTATGGGGCTACTTATGTGGGTGGCACAATCAGTGCTGCATGCTCACTAGTAGCATTTAATTATTAATAATTGGGGAGGAACCAATGTTACCATGTTTAGGGGAGAGAGCACATGCACTTTAGTACTGGTCAGCAGTGGTAAAGTGCACAGAGTCCTAGAACCAGCAATAACAGGTCAAAAAAATGAAAGGAGGAAGGCAAAACGTTGGGGGATGACCACCCTAAGGCTGTCAGGTCTAACATTGTCCTACACTACTTTTCAAACACCCATTTTCCACAGATTGCTTATTAGACCCTACTCATTTTTCTCAAGTCCAGAAACCTAGGTTACTGTTCTCGATCCCTTGTATTTGTTTTGGATTTTTCCAGCTTTCAATAGACATTTGTCTTCATATTCCTGACAACATCCACACCTAAAGAACCCTCCCTCTGCTATCTTTTGTGGGACCCTGGGAACTTAGCTACCAATTTCGAGGCATAAACAAAAGAAATCCAAGGTCTTTTAGAGGCATTATAGCCCCTTCCATGATGGTAAGTATTGTTATTGTCCGAACCACCAACCACAAGCCTTCACCTTGCATTCCTGAGAGCCATCTGCTCCTGCAGGTTTAACTTGAGCATCATGAAATACTGGATGTATCCTCTATCTTTTAGGACATTTAAGCTGTAATTCAGAAGACCAAATATTTTTCAACAAAAAAGGGGCTCTAAAACATAGGTATAGACATTGGGTTTGAAACAGGTGAATACAGATGTTTCATGGAAAAAACAGACTTCCAGATAACAGCTAGGAACTGGTCTACAGTGTCAGTCTGCCTGTGTCTTATATGGCATAAGTGGTCCATTCTAGATGGTGTAGCCTGTTTTTTTCTGACTTGTTTGATGTGCTGCAATAAAAAAACAGAGATACAGAGGTGATAAAGTGACAGTTGGGAAAATGCACGATGAACACCATAGAAGCAATAGAAAGGGGAGGTTCTCACAGAAGTATGCAAGGAGTTATTGCATGCATACTCTACTGTAGATATCCATTAATTCAGTCTGTCTGGTAGTCCATCAGGAAGCATGTGAGGTACTGCTGTATTGCTTGAGTGTGTCTCAATAATTTAGGTATGGCCATTAACTAATGGGAAGAACATGCTTTGTTTCTGTACTGTTTAATAATTATTTATAAACATTTGCAATAATTTGAGAACCTCTCTCTGTTGCGGTAATTTCTGGCAATCTGGGAAGTCCGAACAAATTCTTCAAGAAATTTGAGACATGTTAACTGCTTTAGGTAACCCCTTCAAATAAATGAACTAGACTAACTTTGTGAATGATTCTACTGCTACCAAAAGTGTAATGTATGCTTTGGTGAAGGAAGCATCTCAAAATACATTGAGGTGGTTGACTGAGGTTGATATTGAGTCAGGAAGAGGCTGTACCACACCTGTGGGTTTAGCAGTCACATTTGTGTCTTGAGCACAGATAGCACATTGTCTTCTGGAATAATTTGCTGATCTGTTCATATTCTGTCATCAAAATCTTTCTGTAATAATTATTGCATTTTTCTTTGACCGCCTAGCCAGACACTGCCAACTTTTGACACCATGTCATAGGCTGAAGTTGATGATCTTTGTGAGGCAGATAAACTGTGCCATTCATTCCTCAGGATTTCTCTGTATCCTTTATCCGGCTTTGAAATCCGCTTGTTAGATTTGGACTTTATTCTAGAGCTTGTCAAATTAATCAGAGAAATTCATTGTGCCAGAGTAAGTGTTGGGAGTTATAGAGGGTTTTTCTGGTTCTCCCCTTGTCAAGATAAATCATCCCTCTTGCCATGACTATCCAACGTGTCTAAGTTACTCCACTAAGCTCATCATGGAAGTAAATATTACATAGATCTTAAATGTACAGTTTCTTATGGTCAGTGAGACTTTAACTGAATAGTAACATCCCCCTGGCCTAAATGGCTCTTTCTCTTCTAATAGATCCCTAGCATAAGTAAAATAATTGTATTGAGAGGAGGACAAGTTTCTAGAATAGTGAGCCACAGAATGGACTCTCTATCTTTTGATTTCTTTCTGACTTGACTTCTCCAATTGAAAAAGCTGAAGATTTGGGCTATACAATGAATATTAACCTGTTATTTGGATGTTGAAGATTCAGCAATGTGGTAAAGGCTGTATTGATAAATTATTTCATGTAGATATAGGGGCATATTTATACTCTGTTTGCGCCAAATTTGTGTCAAAAATGTTGACGCAAATTCGGCGCAGACCGTACACCATATTTATACTATGAGGCCCAACCCCGCGAACGTCAAAATTACTCCGTGTGCATCATTTTCTAGATGCGGGAAACTGCCTTGCATTAATGACATGCAAGGTAGGAGTTCCCGTCCAAAAAATGACTTTAAGGCCTGTGCCCCTTATTCATACCCACGTCATTTTGATGCACAGGAGGGGGTGGGCCTTCAAAAACAGCGTCAAGCCTTATGTGTGCCGTTTTTTTAAGCCTGGGTGAGGGCAGGCGTTAAGGGACCTGTGGGATCATTTCCATGGTCTCTGACCATGGAAGCAGCCCACAGGTGCCCTTCCCTGCCCCCAGGGACACCCCCTGCCACCCCCACCCACCCCTGGAGGACACCCATGGATGGGGGACCCATCCCAGATAAGTAGAGGTAAGTTGAGGTAAGTATTTTTTTTTATTTTTTTTAAGTGGCATAGGGGGGCCTCACTTGAGCCCCCCTACATGCCACTGTGCCCAATGGCCATGCCCAGGGGACATAAGTCCCCTGGGCATGGCCATTGGGCAGGGGGGCATGACTCCTGTCTTTGCTAAGACAGGAGTCAATGCAATGGTGGTTGTGCATCCAAAAATGGCGCAAGTACGGTTAGAGCCATGATTTTTGGCTCTAACCTGACTTGCACCATTTTTTATCCCGCAACCCACATTTTTCCCTACGCTGGCGCTGCCTGGTTAGAGTCATTTTTTTGCCTTTGACCAGCCCGCAGCGCCGGCTAACTTCAATCCATAAATAAGGCGCCCGCCTGGTGCGTAGGAATGGTGTTAGCCGGTGGTAAATGTTTTGACGCAAACCAGCACCGACGCTGGTTTACGTCAAAAAGTATAAATATGGGCCTACCCGTTCCACGTATTAGCTGCATAGCGCATTCATACACTCGGAGTGACAGAGGTGTTTTAGCCCCTTTTTGACTAAACACCTCATGAAATCTTTAGTATGTTGCTGGTACTGCTGTGGATCTTGTCTTTTTACAATTTTTCCCGTGGTCGTGGTGTCTGAAGTTTCTTCTTTACAGCCAAGTAGGCTAAAGGCTTGTACTCTGTCATGTCCTAACGATGACAGCAATGAAGTTGGCAGACGTCTGCATCAAACTGAATAACAGATGTCTTGTAATCAATAGTAGGATCACGTTTATTTGGCCATGAAGTTCCTAACACTATAGAGAACTTGGAAGTATCTATGATGTCAAAATTCAAGCACTATTCCCAAAATTATGCCATTACATCACTCCACATAATATCTGTAATAATAGTATGGCCGAAGCATGTGAACAATGAACATTAACAGAATGAGAGTGGCTATCGTTCACGACACTTGTGTTTTTGTGTTATTTATTTTCACCGCAAACGTCACCCTTGTGCCTTATATGGATGCGAGGGTGCATTTTGCACTAAAATATGAGGTGAAATGCCAGATTAGCAGTTTGAATAATTTTGTCTGAAATTTCACATAGTTACATGTAAGAAAACGACGGAAATTGAGTACACTCCTAATCACTATATTTTCATTGACTAACGTAAGTCATTTTTGTTTTTATTGGTGGAGCAACAATATTTCTGGAAATAATGCAAGTTTTATATACTTGAATACCTCTGCTGCCCTTCACTTAAGGGCATATTTAAAAGCACCTAGCGCCACCTTGTGCCACATTAGCGTCATTTTTTTTGCCATTAATGTGGCCCAACAAGGCCAAAATCCTTGCACCACATTAACAAAGGCATAATGTATGCAAAGGCTGCGTTCCCCCATTGTGGGGGGGGAGGGGGGGAATGGTGCAAGGAAATCTAACAGATTTCCTTGTGCCATTTTGTATGGCACTTTTAAAAGGGGGCTTCCATTATTTAGAATGGGCCCCTATGTACACTACAGGAGTAGCGTTAACATTTTGGCAGTACTCCTGCAGAGTACATTTATAGCATCACATGGAATGATGCTATTGCCCAGGCATACATGGTGGCAGTAGGGGGGTGCTATGGGGCGCAGGGAAAGTGGTGCTGCACTCGGTGCAGTGCCACTTTCCATAAATCTGCCCCTTAGTGTTGTACATTTTGTACAGGGTGGATATTCAGCAGGTATAGTTGCGGCACAGATATATGCTTTTACATCCATCCTAATTGTTTTCACTGTATAAACATATTTTCTTGGTAAAGACATGCCTTCTACTGTATTCTCATGATATATGGCGTTCTAGGGGAACCCTGCTTTCACACTAATCTCGACCTTTATTGGGATCATATCAATAAATGAAATTACATTGGAAAAATACATTGGGAAAGGCTGGGAACAATAATTTATTTATGTATTTGTGTATTTGTTTGTTTATATTTTCAGAAGTAATGTTGTGTCTAAACAACGTTAGTATGCTTTACAACACAACAGGTAGTAACACAGACACATTACACGTTTTATAAACTGGTGGAGATTTCCCAGAAGGAATAGTTATTACAAGAAGTTCAAATTGATTAAGTAGTTAAAGATTTTAAGGGGGAGATTATAGGAGAGTGAATATCCACTGAATTATAACTCCAGGGGTTCACCACTCCTCTATTGGCTGGCCTCCTAAGCCATAAACCTTGCCAGACCCGTTTTTCTACCCCGACCTCTAATACTAAACTTATTGCATCAAATTGTATTTAATATTGTTAGTTTTCCACAACAGCAATTCTATCTCCAAGACAGCGCTTTTTGCACACTTACATTGATCTTATTTGTAGGGATGCTAAAAGTCATGTCACGTTTGTCGACCTCTTTTAAGTTGTATTGAAAAGTTATACAATTTCTCACTTTGTCGCTTATCTGCGAACACTGTGCCTTCTGCCACACTGTAGGATGCATTCATACTTACATAATGCTAAACGAAATGGATCTGTAAAAACTTTGTTTTATCTGAGCAAATTCATTGAGCATAAAAGCTTCAAAAACGGTAAAATGGCAGAGGAAAAATTCTGAAGGAAAGAAAAGCTTTACAAAAGGTAAACTTGCAGAGAGGATGCCGCACACACTTTATTCCCTGATGAGTCTGACATGACAGAATAACACTAGAGGCATTCACTATCCCAAAAAAAGAAATTGTGTCAATAATTGGGTCATAGGAAGGCCTTGTAATAGCAATCTTCTTGACCATAAAAGATATTGGGTTTTCTCATCAAGTTCAAACTCATTGACGGCACTACAATGAATTGCTTACTTAGAATTGCAGCTAGAAAAACTTATAAAAAAGAGGCCCAGGCTAATATGTTGTGGAGAATGAGAGTATCCCCCTGTTAGAAGGTAATTGTAGATTTACAAGTGGCACTAGTAATTCTTAATATGGTATTGTGACCAGTACTATTGGCACCACTTTTAGTATCAGTATTTGCTGCAGAACTAGACATCTCAGTATTTGTAGTGTATGTAATACAACCGGTAGTAGGCCCTGCACTGCTTGCATCAGAATACATACTTGTAGTGGTAGGAATATGTTACTAGAAGAAATTAAGCAGTAGTAACAGAGAAAGTAGTCACAGTAATAGCTCCAGTAGCACTTGATGTGCACTGTTCTAGTGATTGCCCCATAGTAGTGTTTATAATAATTGTAATAAATAGGCATAATACTTTCCTAACAACTAGCAGTAGCCGTTCCTGTAGTATTAGCAGTAGAATTGGAGACACTACTAGCTGATTTATGTATGGAAGTAGTGCTACAAACGGTGAAGAAAGTAGTTGTTGTAGCACTAGTATACGTTGCAACAGCAGTGTTGATATTAGCACTTAAGGCATAACTGGTAATAGAAGTATAAAAACTGTAAAGAGAGAAAGAAAAATGTTAGATACTTTTCCATATCTCATCTTAAAATGTGTGGGTACTGTATGCAACTGATTCTTTGGAGGGTGAATCCTAATGCTAACAAAGGGAGCAGTGTAAAGTGTTCTGTTTTATACTAGAACATAAGCAGTGTAGGAAACAACATGGGTACTCCGACATGACGGGGGAGTTGATGGATGGTGAAGATGTGAGCTATAGGAAGCTGGCCTACGGCTTGCTGTATGCTTTGCTGTAGAAGGGACTGCCACTTTGCTACTTGCTTTGCTGTGTTGGCCTGCTGCTTGCTACTTCTTGCTTGGAGTGAGAAGGCTTGGAACTGTTCTCTACATCCTTGAACCCAAGATTCTTTTAAGGGCTTGTTGGCTTTCCCCGGTTCTCAAAGTCTCAAGGCCATACACAGCTACTGGACCCTGCCATCTGTGAGTCAAGCAGCAGTACCCTGCCATGATCGGTGTCTTATCACCTACAGATGTCGATTCCAGCTAGAGGAGCTTGGCTCAGCATTCTCCATGTCAAAGGACCCGCACTTTATCTCCGAGCGTCGTGGAGTCCTGGTTGAACACAACTCCAGCCCTCAGTTATAAGCTAAGTTCAACGCTCTGTGTTTCATTCTTCAATCAATCCACGCTTGACAGCAGCGCATCACCCTAGCTCATTGGAGCACCACCGTACAACCGGACCAGCATGACATCTGGAGACCACCTACGAGGCCATCAATGACCGCAGCACATCTGTTCCTGGCTGCCTTGTACAAGGTACTCTGTGAGTGTGTGTGATCTGACCCATGTGATCCCTGTAGTCGTACTGCGCTCTCTCACGCACAGCTGCCTCGATCTCAGTACAATGGTCCTAAGGGAGGAGTAAAGGATTTTCTGTCCTATTGTCTATTCAGCATTGACCTAGAGATACTTTGTTTAGTCACCCAAATTGACGTTCCACTGTGTGGATCTTTCCCAGAGTTATGTACATAATTTTAAGCACTGCATTTCACCTGTAGTTTAAAAAGTTCGTATTGTGCGATCTACTAATTGGATTTCTGTTGTTTTTGTCTTGTTTTATTCAGATCAACATTCTCTCTTTTTCTAAGGTTGTAGGGAGTCTTTTTGTGGTGTTTTCACTGTGTTCGTGTGGTTAAGTGTTTCACAAATACTTTACACATTGCTTCTTAAGTTAAGCCTGACTGCTCTGCACCAAACTACCAGAGAGTGAGTACAGGTTAATTAACACTGTGGATCTGACTTACCGTGACTAAGATTGTAGTCTCTACTTCAACAGGGTGCATACCTGTGCCAAGTAGAGACGGACTTTCTAACAAATGCAATTCCTGAAACCTTCATATTTAACTTCATATTTTAAGACCCTATCAAGAACAGTCAAAATGTGTTTTATGGTTCCATGGTTGAGAAGCTTTGCTGTGCTGTAAAAATCCAAATAATCCTTTTTGTATGATTTATGATGATAACAATGCAATCATGCACAATGCTGGTTTATGGTCATTATGAAAAACTGACATTCTTTTAACACATCTAGAACATTTTAACAAGAAGGATAGCAAAATGCCTACATTTCTTCAGATGATTTATGAGAATAGTAATGTGGCTCCTCCTACAAGGAATTTGAAATGATGGAAGCAATCAATACATGCATATATACCCAAGAGCATATGTAGCAGGAAAACAAACTCACGTTGAAGCAGCCACCAGAAAATCACATGCCTTTCATGTACTAAGTCTGGCCATGAACCTACTTTTATTCATGATCACGAAAATTACAATAAAATTCCAGCTTTGCTCTTTGCAGATTCTGTGACATTGAAAGGATGAATAACATGTTGAATTTTCATTACAAAAATAAATGTCCAAGACCCATTTTAAAAGACAGATATATTCATTTCTTTCTTCTCAAAATTGTAATGGCTATCCCCCAGAGAGGTATAATGAGCATTACACCTTTGTTGATTTTTACATAAATGTGTTTTCAAGAAAGGTTTATTATTAGGAGATCTTAGACGCCATCTTACTGTATCTTTTCAAATGGGTACACCGAAGCTGCCCTCTTCAGATGCACATTTTCAAAATGTACAGTGGTAATTACAATTTACTGAATTGATTTATCAAACTATTTTCAGATTCACTGATCTCAGATATTTCTTATTTTATTTTTGCAAACATTCTTACAGTTTATTTATGAACCTCTTTGGTGCTCATGAAGGAATGGTTCCATCATGTGCACCGGTGCTTGTGTGCGGAGGGTGGAACCATTCCATCCTCATAACATGAGCGTGAAATCCCACTGCTGTAAACAGCAGAGGGTTTTGTTTTAGTTTTATTTTTTGCCTCAGAGGCTGTGGAACAGCTTTCTCAGTCGCCCAAGCCATTTGTTTTCAACGTAATGGCGATTGCGCTCACGGCGTGCTTACGTCATTACATTGAAAGTGAAATTCATTTCACTTTCACTGCTTTAGTGCTTGTGGGCTATTTCATCCACTTGAGCACGGAAGTAAATGGGAAAGGTGTTGTTGGAAAGGGGGGAATCTCTCCTTTCCAATGGTACCTGTCCCAATAAGGGATCCACCCGCTAGACACCACAGATTTGTTTTGGGAGCAGAGAGCAGCCCATAGGCAAGGGCTGTTATCAATATTTGGGAATTTTCTGCCACTGTGGGGGCAGATTGGCCTCACTTGTATCACTAGACACCAGGGATTTAAAAAAAATAAGTTGCGGAGTGGAAAGGGCCGTTCCACATTATGCTGTGATTATTTATTTTGGTCATTTTCTGTCCCCGTGAGGGCAGAATGCCCTTATTTTTAGGCCAATCTTCTCCCAGGGGGTGAGGTGGGGGGGGGGTCAAAATCTGACTGGACCAGGCATTACTTCTTTTCTTTTTTGTATTGGGGGTGGCTGCCCAGCATGGGCATGCTCCCACCCCCTCCAAAATAGTGAAACAGTTTTTCTGCCTCCATCTGCCCCCGGGGGGGGGGGGGAGGGAGAAGAAATGCCACCAGAAACAAGCGATTGACTTTGTTTTATTGCTGCCTATCATGGAATGGCCATGCCCTCCCAAATAAAAAGGTAAAGTCTTTCTGACCCCTCGGGGGGCAGATGGAGGTGAATATACCCATCTGCTCCCGGGGTGGGGGAGGGACAGAAAGTCCACAAGACATCAGGGATTACATTTTTCTGCACGCTGAGGGCTGCCCAGCATGGGCATGGACATGCCTCCACCCCCTCAAAAATGGGGTAACAGTCTTTCTGCTCTCCTGTGGACAGTAGCATCTCATCCCAATGGCAAGCAAGACATTTGATTGTTTGGGTGTTGCTTTTACAAGTGGACCAGGAGAGTTTGGCTAACTCCCAGTATCATCCCACTTGCAATGATGAATAACTGTACATTTGGGCTTGTGTAGGCTGCCACCTGGAAAAACCTGCCAGACCCACACAGTTCTAAAAACTAGATATGATGGGGAGTCCTGGGTGGTGTGCTTCACATCCACTCCACACCATTTTCTTACCCACAATGCTCTGCGGACCTCAAATGTTGACTAAAACACACATTTTTCCTCATCTTTCTGTGATGGAAACTTCCAGAATATGCAGAAGTCCACAAAATTACCACCACCCAGCATTGCCCCACTTCTGCTGATACAAATGCTGTGTCACTTGGGTTGTTGGGCCTAGCGCCGGAGACAGGAATGTATCCAACTGCTACCATTGGGAAACCCCAAGCAAGGACTCCCATTGCCCCTGGTTTGATAAGTTCCAGTCACTGGCATTGGACCAGGCCACACAAGTAAGGCACCATTTGTTTCAGAAGAATTAGAAAAATGCTGGGTGAAAGGATGTTTGTGGCTCTGTGTGAATTCCAGAACTTTCCATCACAGAAAAGTAAGGAAAATGTATTGTTTTTAGACATATTTTGAGGTTTTCAACGGATTCTGGCTAACAAAACCTGGTGAGAGCCACACAAGTCACCACATCCTGGATTCCCCTATGTATCTAGCCTAGTTTAAAAAAAAATTACAGGTTTGCTAGGTTTACCTAGGTGCCGGCCGAGCTACAGCCCATAATCCATAACTAGGCACATTGCAAAAAATGGATCAGATATCAGTGGAAAAATGTGATGTACCCATGCTACTTTGTTGGGCCATTTTCTGGCATGGGCACTAGGCCTACGCACACAAGTGAGGTTCCATTTTTATTGGGAGGCGTATGAGAATGCTGGGTGGAAGGACGTTTGTGGCTCTGTGCAGATTCCAGAACTTTTCATCACAGAAATGTGAGGAAAATGTGTTTTTAAGACATATTTCGAGGTTTTCAAGGGATTTTGGGAAACAGAACCTAGTGAGAACCACACAAGTCACCCCATCCTGAATTTCCCTAGGTATCTAGTTTTCAAAAGTGTGCAGGTTTGCTAGGTTTCCCTAGGTGATGGTTGCTCTAGAACCTAAAATCCATAGCTAGGCTAATTGAAAAAAAAGCGGTCAGTTTTGAAAAGAAACATTTTATGTGTCCATGTTGTGTTTTGGGCCTATTCCTGGTGCTAGGCCTACCCACACAAGTGAGGTACCATTTTTATCTAGAGACTTAAAGGAAAGCTGGGTGGTAAGAAGGTTGTGGCACCTTTCAGATCTCAGAACTTTCTATCATAGAAATGTGTGGAAAATAAGTTTTTAGACACATTTTGAGGTTTGCAAGGAATTCTGGGTAACAGAACCCGATGAGAGCCATACACGTCACCCAATTTTGGATTTCCCTGCATGTACAGTTAAAATAAATGTACAGGTTTGCTAGGTTTCTTTAGGTGCTGGCTGTGCTACGGCTCAAAATCTCCAGCTTGGCACATTAAAAAAAAAGAGTCCGTTTTCAGTGGAAAATTGGGATGTGTATACAATGCATTTCGGGCCATTTCCTGGTGCAGGCACTAGGTCTACTCACACAAATGAGGTTCCATTTTCATTGGAAGACATAGGAGAATGCTGGGTGGAAAGATGTTTGTGGTGCTGTGCAGATTCCAGACCTTTCCATCACAGAAAAATGTGTTTTTTAGACAAATTTTGAGGTTTGCGAGGGATTCTGGGTAACAAAACCTTGTGAGAGCCACACAAGTCACCTCAACCTGATTTTTCCTAGGTGTCTAGTTTTCAGAAGTGTGCAGGTTTGCTGGGTTTTCCTAGGTGTCGGCTGAGCTGGAGCCCAAAATCCGCAGGTGGGCACATTGCAAACAAGCATTTGCAATACAAAGGTTCTCTCATTCGCTCGAGTCAGAGCTATTAGCGGTGTAAATGCCTAACAGGACTTTTCTTGCCACATATTTGAAAATTAAAAGTAAAACAGTTTCACATAAGTGAGCCAACGGCCACCATGAGCATGAGCATGAAGGAGACACACAAAAGGAAAAAGAATTAGCTTGCAGTCAAACGTATTGGCAAAAGTGCAATTAGCCATGTAACAGGGTCACTGTCCAAGGAGGTAATCAAACCGCCCCAAGGAGGGACAATCATCAAGCATTTGCCAATGATAACAAATGATTTTTGAAGGGCAAGCACAGGAGCAAACAATAGTGATAGGCATGAGGTGGGCGTGTTTAGAAGCCCAAATAGACGATAACACTTCGGAAAAGCAAAAAATCACCGCAGTGAACAAATGGAAAGAAAAATGCTTTCTGTATACAATGCATTAGCAAGATGATGTTCAATAATTTAGAGTTATTTTGGATGTAAAAGTCTCTGGTGCAATATCATGCAAGCAGTAGGCAATCCCAAGTGTGGCGAAGAATGCACCAAACAGCCAACCGCATTAGTTAAAAGACTGGTACAGCTTTGGGCAGAGAGCAGGAGCACTTCGTTTATTTTAAAATTTAACAGATTGGTAAAAATAGGCAATGCAAGCAGCTGTGCTAAGCCAGACCTTAGAATGTTTGCTAAGACAGCTAAATAAAAGTCCTCAAATAATGTGACAGAAAGAGCCAGAGTTGACAGGAGTAGTAGCTAATGAGATTTACCTCGATCAAATTCTATACAGTGTAGCAGCAGGAATATTTAATCTAAACTGTTGCCAACATATCTAGTTTGGGGGTCCATCAAGCATACACCTATTGGCCTCAGTAGTACTTTGGGAGCTGACACTTTTCATCTAAAGCGCACGCGCACACCTGGATGCACGTGCAAATAAGGAGAACAGAAGCAGTGCAAAAGGCTTCAAGCATACGAATTGGAATATGAAAAGGATGTTCCTGTAGATGCAATCAGCTAATTGGCAGTTGAAGCACAGTTTGTCAATACAGATGGATAGAAACAGTTCACATATTGTTATGTTCAGAGATATGCAGAGCCAGGGACAAAGGACTGTTTTAGGCGGGAGTGTTCTGAGAAAAATCCCACAAAAATGTGGGAAGCTTAAAGGGTAAAAGTCACTCACATAAACAGATAGGGTCTCATTTGCATCTGCAAAGGTGAAAAGGGCTGGTCGGCATCAAAATCAAGCCTGAAACTCTTTTGCACGTTAGCATCTGTAACAAGGGAAGGGGTAGTTAGGAGTGGGGATAGGGACAGGGATGGGGGAAAATTGTGCTAGAGCCAAAAATCCACAGATAAGCACATTCCAAAAAAGGAGTCAGTTTTCAGTAGAAAAATGGGACGTGTCCACATTACGTTTCAGGCAGTTTCCTGTTGCAGGCACTAAGCCTACACACACAAGTGAGGTACCATTTTTATTGGGAGACTTGGGGAAACACAGAATAACAGAACAAGTGTTATTATCTGTTGCCTTTCTTTGCATTTGTGCCTTCCAAATGTAAGACAGTGTGTAAGAAAGAAGTCATTTTGAGAAATGCCCTTTAATCCACATACTAGTATAGGTACCCACAAATCCAAAGATGTGGTAATAACCAGTGTTTTCTAAACTCCATACTTTGTGCCCATTTAAAAAATACATAGGTTTCCTTGACACCTATTTTTCACTCTTTACATTTGATTTGCTGTATACATTGAAAAACCATTGCAAGGTGCTGCTCAGTTATTAACTCTGGGTACCTCGGGTTCTTGGTGAACCTACAAGCCCTATATATCTCCGCAACCAGAAGGGGAAGGACATAACAGCATATTGCTTTTGAAAATCTGCCATAGTTAGAAATAATTACAGATGAAAACATAGACACAAATGGCTATTTCTGTCTACTTTATTGTAACTGTTACTTTCTATAGGAAAACTTGAAGGATCTACACAATTACCCATTTCTGAGTTCAGTATGTTGTCTACGTTTCAGACTAGTATATCTTTCCAGGGTACACCATTGGTTTTACATCCATTTTTACCACTAACTGAAAGAAGGTTGAAAGCACAAAAAAGAGGAAAAATACACTGTGTCCCAGTAAAATGCCAAAACTGTGCTGACATTTTTTTTTTCTCCTGATTTAAGTCTTCCTGTTCCGTAAAGCTGTGAGGATGGTGGTTGTAGCACCACAAACCCTTTGTTAATGCCATTTGGAGGGAAAAAACTAGATGCTTTCTTCAGCAGCACTTTTTCCCCATTTTTCCCCCCAAAATGTTAATTTAGCTGTATTTTGGCCTCTTTGCTTGGTTCCCTCCAGGGGAATCCACAAAACCTGGGAACCTTTAGAATCCCAAGGATGTTGAGAAAAAAGGACACAAATTTGGCATGGATAGCTTATATGGACAAAAATGTATGGAGGCCTAAACGTGAACTACCCCAAATAGCCACAAAAAAAAAGGCTTAGCACCGGGGGAAAGGCATAGCAGCGAGGGGATTAATGTAGATCATTATATTTATATTTACATCTATATTCATATTTTATATTTATAATTATAGTTATGTTATAGTGGTATAGTTATAGTTAGACAATTTCTAATGCTCCATATGTAGCTCTCAAGTAGTTTTAGAGAGCTGGAAAAGCTA
Organism: Pleurodeles waltl; assembly: GCF_031143425.1. NCBI lineage: Eukaryota > Metazoa > Chordata > Amphibia > Caudata > Salamandridae > Pleurodeles > Pleurodeles waltl. The sequence continues at coordinate 1,628,595,217 of NC_090445.1, read as the reverse complement.
GGAGGAGTCGATTGGTTAGAAAGGAGACTCAGTTTAACAAGGAAAATAGTAATTCTCAAATAGACAGGCACTTTCTCAGGCCTCTAAAGAGTTTGATCTTGTTGCTCCCAAGGCAGGATGAGACGATAGCCAAGCAACACGGTTGTATGTCAAAATATTGACTACAGAAACATTGTGGTATCAAATATTGTGGCTAAAATATAGCGGACCAAAATATCAAGAAGGTAAATGGGCAAATGTGAGTATAGATATACTGTTAGGTCCACATCTATGTATCTTGAATATAGATCAAGGTCCATCAATATGGAGTTAAGTATGGTCAACCTATATGATGGTCCTTAATTTTGAAGGGCTTTTTAGGTGTGAACCAACATCTTAATTTGACATCTCTTCTGAATGGGGAGCCAGTGGAGCTTCTTGCGATGGGGGTGGTGTGGGTCTGTTTTGGGAGGTGGAGGATGAGTGTTGCTGCTGAATTCTGTGTGGTCTGTAGTCTCTTAAGGAGGTGTGTGGTGATTCCTATGTATAGGTCATTGCCGTACTCCAGCTGGCTGGTGACTAGGGCTGGGGTGAGGTTTGTCTGGTGTTGATGGGGTGCCATTTGAAGATCTTACATAAGATGGGAAGAGTGAGGAAGCAGGTGGAGGAGACTGCTTTGATCCGGTTTTCCATGGTGAGCTTGGTGTCCAGGATGATGTCAAGAATGTGAGTGTGGTCTGTCAGAGTGTGTGTTAGTCTAAGGGCCTCATTTACTGCAAACTAGTGCATTGATCATGATGCAACACTTTGCTTTTGCCGTCCTGCGCCCCCCAATGACACCATGGTAGCACTGCATTTATAGTACAGCACACCATGGCGCTTATTGGCACAGCTGCATCAGAATTTCTGCCTCAGTTGTGGTGCTTTGCTGGACCAGCGTCAAAATAATTTTTTACTCTAGTCCAGCAAAGTGTGGGAAGGCCTATAGAACAAAGCACAATATCACTTTAATGCCTGCCCTGAGCAGGCATTAAAAAAAGGGACTAGAATGAGGCAGTGAAATTTTGTAGGTTTCACTTTGCCATTCCTAAGTGCATTCTTTCGGGGGAATGCCTCCCTTGCATACATTATACCTGGTGCAGGTATAATGTGGTGCAAGGGTTTACAAACTGTTGCAATGGTCCCATTGCACCAGTTTGTTAATATGGTGCAGGGTGGGGGACTGTTCTGCGCTGCTGTAGCATCAGAGAAAATGGCACTAAAGCTGCGCAAGGGACTTGTAAATGAGCCCCTTAGTTTTGAAGTCACCAAGAGTCGTTCCACGGGGAGGTGGTGTTCCCGAAGATCAACAGTTCCGTTTGTGTTGAATTTCAGGCAGTTGTTATTCATCCAGTCTACGATGCCCATCATGCATCTTTTAAAGTTGGCCTTCGTAGTGGACGTGTTTTCTGGTAGTGTGAGGTTGAGCTAGGTGTTGTCTGTGTAGGATATGATGTTCATTCCATGGGTGCTGACAATGTTGGTCAAGGGGGTCATGTAGATGTTGAACAGTGTAAGGCTGAGGGATGAGCCTTGAAGAACTCTGCAGATAATGTTTTTGGGTTCCGAGGTGAAAGGTTGTAGACAGATTCTCTTGGTTTTTCCGGCGAGGAAGGGTACAATCCATTTGAGGACATCTCCTTGGATTCCGATTTGATGAAGCCTCCTGATAAGAGTTTGGTGGGATAAGGTGTTGAATCTTGCTGAGAGGTCAAGGACGATCTGGGCTGCCATTTCTCCCTGGTCGGGGAGGGTTCTGATGTTGTCAGTGGTAGCGATCAGGGCAGTTTCAGTGCTGTGGTTGGTGCGGAATCCGGATTGAGAGGGGTCCAGAAGATTGTTGATCTCCATGTGTTCTGTGAGTTGGCTTTTGGTAGCCTTTTTTAAAGGGAGCAGGGAGATGGAATGGTAGTCCTTGAGTTCGTTGGAGTTGGCAGAAGGATTCTTGAGAAGGGGCTTGACTTTTGCATGTTTCCATACTTCGAGGAAGGTGACCATGGTTATGGATGAGTTGAAGCTGTTGGTGAGCTAGCTGCTGTTATTAAGGTAGAATACCAGCAAGACTAATAAGCATTTGTTTTTAGTCTTCTGCATTTACAGTGTTCTCAAGCTTGCTAATTTGGGGAGACCTTGCAAGTCAGGATATTATTTAGATCCACCAGCATCTTTGCCCACTGGTATTTTGAGGGCTTTGCTCTGTTGCTTGCATGCTGCCAAACACTGCAGTCCAAACTTTTAGCCTCAGGCTTCCTTCTTGATATAAGGTAATAAAACGGTCCTGATGTCCATTGCCAGCCGCAAGCTGTGCTTTGGTGTATAATGAGGGCTTAGCTTTTTCAGGTAATGATCCTTCTAAAATATGTGGATTATGCAGGGCATCTTCAAAGTTGCACATCGTTGCATTGGTAGCCAAGGTAAAGAGTGAAACACAGGTCTGAAAAACTCTGTTCTCTCAGGCCCAGGATTTATCTTGTTACTCATTTAGGAAGGCCTTTTAACCAGCGAATGCAATGCTAGGCATTAATGTTCAAAGTTCAGTGCAATGTCCATCACCTAGTGAATGCTGCCAGTTGGTGTAAATATACAAGGGGAGCCTGGGGCCCATCATCTACAAATCCACATGGCATGTAGACTCATCTACCAAACTGTGGGCGTGTCCAGAAAACAACTTTCAACTTCCTTGCTCGTGACCCTGGAGACTGGACAGTTTCAGTGCTGAAGAAACTACTTCTTTGCAGAAGTCATTGAGATCCGTGAGTAATAAGTGAGTCAATTCTAGATCATCTATGTCCAGAAAGTATGATAGTAACAGTACCATTATCAAAATAAGTAACAGTACTTTTAGAAACAAAATCTGATGTTGAATGTCTGCAGCTTCCGCAATGGTGCAGCATGCCAGAACCAGCCAAACCGACCAACATAAGGTGACAACTGTCCTTGTGTCACTCTCTTTCCCTGCTGCCCATCCCTCTTCCCCCCCATGACGCCCCCAATAGCTGATACCTCTATATGTGGGCCCTGGCAGTGACATTTGCCCTGCACTGAAACTTCGCAGGCACAGATTAGTGGGTCTCTGTTGTTGTTTCCCATTCGGAGCACCGGCACTTATTTTTGAGGGCCGGGACTTATTTTTCTGCCTCAAGCATTTACCTCGAGCAAAAGACAGTTATGGGAAAGACAGAGGAAGAGAAAAACGAAGAAGCGTCACAAAGGGAGAAAGTAGAAATCTGTAAAATGAGCTGAAGGGGCAGGGAGTAGCTGTAAATGGATTGAGGAGGCCCGCAATGGCGTCAGGATTACGCTGCTTTAGTATTATGTGCTCTCATATTTCAGTGCAGCAGCCGTGTGTTTAAGAAGAGAGCTTTGAGCACTGGCAAGTTCTTATTTACAAATTAACCACCGGTTCTGTCTCCTAAATCCCCACACAGTTTCAGTGCCACATAATGTGACTAAGCAGATCAGACTCATTACACCGGGACCCAGATATTTGCGACGTTGGAACAGGATGTGTTTCCACTAGCAAAATAAGAGCAGTATGAAATGCAAACAGGTGATAATCTGCGTGCATGTTTGTTGGACTGTGTGTGTTTCTGTGTGTAGATATGTGCGTGTCTGTTTATGAAAGAGATAGAAAGAGTGTAAGATAGAGATCCAGGGTTTCATGGCAGAGTATGGCTAACTTAACTGTGAAATTGGAGCATATCAACATTAATCAGACTGTGATTGGGGAAAGCCTTGCAAATAATTGCATTCACGTAGACGGGTGGAATTCAAGCAAATGATTGAATTGACTTTCATCATAAACTAATACTTTCCCACATCATAGCATATACTGGCATCTAATGTATATGTACCTGAGCACGTGAATTTTATTGCCATATTTGTGATGTCATGGTGCATCAGGGCATTAACCTGCATACAATGGAAAACACATAAACATTTTGTGACAATGACGTGAAAAGACCAGACTTTTGACATGCCTCCCTTACTTTTTGCTATGGACAGGTGATATTTTCATCCCTCATGTGGTTGAAGCTTGCTAATCAGGTTCAGCCATCTGCTCTGTATAAAATGATAGGTATTTGTAATTCCAAAAGTCCAGAACTATCACTTTAAGAATGTAACTTAAGATCCACTCACATCTGTATGGACATTTGGAGAAGGGGTGAATGACAAAGGGTATATTTTTCTCACTGTTTCTTAAAGATTACATGTGATTTTGCATTCCACAGATTTTCAATTGCTTTTGCTGCAGAACATATATTCTGATTTATAAAATGTAACATAACTTAAAATAGTAATGCTTGGCTGGAAAGTGATATTAAAACCTAATGTATGGGGCATAGGTAACCTGGGTGAAATTACCACTGATGAAATTAAATTCCTGTTCTCTACCACCCTTATGGCAGTTATGATAAATCAATTTTATTCTGCAAAACTGGAGGGTAAAACAAGAGGCTTACACACTTCTTCCAGGCTTCCATCCTTTTTCTACATTGTGATGACCTTGCACTCCACAACCACTCTGAACTGTTACTGTTCATGCTGGGAGACAGGAAATACGTGGGGCCTCGCAAGCCCAAACATCTTCCTTCAGTAGACTCTATACCACCTTTCCCCATCTTGAAAGCAGGCTGAGGAGACTCCGAGGAAACAATCCCTGCAGGGGGCATGGTACTAACTTTGGCTTAGGGAAAGGCATTTTCTTTGAAGAACAAGGTTCTGTACAGGGGAGGGTAATAGTTGGAGATGGGCTGCATTAAAGAGCTCTGTATTGCTGAAACAGGAATTTACTATTTTGGATTTTGGTGCATTTTCTTTTCTTTTCTTGACACAATTTACTCAGATTTGCCAGATTTCAACATTGATCTCTTATAAGTTCACCTATTAAAATGTTGTTCTTGTCCTGCAAGAATCTGCTTGATCCTTAAGAGGAAAGAAGACCTCTGTCTGTTGCACTGGAAAATGTCCACTAACTTCTAGAGACCTTTGGATAGACGATACCTTTGCACTGCCAGGAATTCTGCTTCGAGTATTTTCACCCATTGCTTCTAGTACTTGTCTCCATCTGACCTACGGGGCTAAAGGGGGTCACTGCCCTGATAGCGAACAATGCAATCTCTGTGGAAGCTCCCATCAGAGGTTGAAGAATGGCGCTTCTTAAAGGTTTACTGCATAAAGAATCAGGATTTTATTAAAGAGGAGGATAGCATTATGCATCAACTTTTATTTACTCCTTCTGAGCAGCAAACTCATTAAAAGTAACCAATATAACATTAACAACATCATAACAGATAACCGAATGTTCAGCTCCATATAAACTGTGTGTCCTCCAATTTGTGTCTCTTGTTTGAGCTCTTCTTTTTATCATATATCCACTTAAAACCGGCATTATCCTTTTTTAAGGTTCTGCAAAATAAAAACATTATTGTAAAGTTTTCCATCCTTTCATTTATTTTACCTATACAATAATAGCACACCGTTAAAGTCCATGAAATTAATTATTCTCACCACTTCTAGGGAAGGGTGGGTCAGATAATGCTAGCCTCCTAGTCTTTAATAACATTTCTGATTCCTTATGCAGTAAACCTTTAAGAATCTCCATTTCATGTCAAGACAGGAGGCTAGCGTTATGCATGTTTAAAGTCATTCCAAACATAATTTGAAACATGATCTATAGATTTAAAATACAATTTTCCAAATGTTTCTGATGAGGACCAATTAGCAGCCTTCATAACATGTGCCAAAGTTCCTCCCATCACACAAACCTTACTTGCAATGTCTCCCCTCACAGAATGGGTTGTGAACTTTAAAATATCCACACCAGCCTCTTTCGTAGCATCTTTCACCCATCTTGCGATGATAGCATTTTTTCAGCCTTAAAAGTTTTTACATAAGAAATTAGGAGGTGCTCAAGTCCTGCCCCTCTTCTTTCCAGCATTCGTATTCCTTTAAAAAAGGAATCACACAAAAGTTTGGATATTCATCAAAAAACAGGTAAAATATTGTATCAGACATTGTCTTTGTACACTTACATCAAACAACACACCTTTCGGCTGATACAATCTATGTAAAGCTTCTATGTGAAACTACCAAGGCCTTAATATCTGAAACTCTTCTGAAAGATATTAGACAGAGTAGAGTTGCTTACTTCCAAAAAAGTTCCTTTTCTTTAAATACTTATTGGCTGGCCATTTCTGAAATAGTTCAAGTAACAAATTTAGGGGCATATTTATACTCCGTTTGCGCCGAATTAGCGTCGTTTTTTTCGACGCAAATTCGGCGCAAAACTAACGCCATATTTATACTTTGGCGTTAGACGCGTCTAGCGCCAAAGTATGGGCAAATAGCGTCATTTTTTTGCGTGAACGCCTTCCTTGCGTTAATGAGATGCAAGGAAGGCGTTCCCGTCTAAAAAAATGACGGCGACGCAAATGCGTCGTATTTATACTCCCGGGCAAAAATCACGCCCGGGAGTGGTCGGGTCAAAAAACCCCGCATTTGCGCCACTTTTTAACGCCTGGGTCAGGGTAGGCGTTAAGGGGCCTGTGGGCTCAAAATGAGCCCACAGGTGCCCTCCCCTGCCCCCAGGGACCCCCCCTGCCACCCTTGACCACCCCAGGAGGACACCCAAGGATGGAGGGACCCATCCCAGGGACATTCAGGTAAGTTCAGGTAAGTATAAATTTCTTTTTTTTTTTTTTTTTTGGGTGGCATAGGGGGGCCTTATTTGTGCCCCCCTACATGCCACTATGCCCAATGGCCATGCCCAGGGGACATAAGTCCCCTGGGCATGGCCATTGGGCAAGGGGGCATGACTCCTGTCTTTACTAAGACAGGAGTCATGTAAATGGCGTCTGGGCGTCGTTAAAAATGGCGCAAATCGGGTGGAGGCGATTTTTTGCGTCAACCTGACTTGCACCATTTTTAAGACGCCCTAGCGCCACTTTTCCCAACGCCGGCGCTGCCTGGTGTACGTGGTTTTTTTCCACGCACACCAGGCAGCGCCGGTCTGCTTGCGCCGGCTAACGCCATTCAATAAATACGGCGCCCGCATGGCGCTTCAGAATGACGTTAGCCGGCGCAAAATTTTTTGACGCTAAACTGCGTTAGCGCAGTTTAGCGTCAAAAAGTATAAATACGGGCCTTACATTCCAAAGAAAGTGATATTTCAAACTAGGTGGTAATTTCAAACGAATCCCCTTCATTACCTTACAAACTAAAGGGCTCTTACCAATTGATACACCCTGTTGAAGATCATGACCAGCAGCTATCGCAGATCTGTAACAATTTAATGTTCTATAAGACATACCCTTATCAAACAATTCAGCCAAACAATTTGCCACCTGAATATCATCTGCCTCCACGAGATCCAAACTCCTTTGTAAGCTCCAACAAGACCAAATTTTCCATGCACTTCTATACATTTTCTTTGGCCCTGGTGCTGAGGATTCATCCAATAAACCTGCAGCTGATTATGAAAGTTCTGTGAAATTTCTTGAATGCATGATATCTTCCATACTAGAAGGTTCAGAGAACTCAACTCCGTTAAAGGATGCTCTTCGCAGTCCGCACCTGACAATAGACCTTTGCAGCAGCTTATTAAAGTTGGTTGTTCCACTGCCATCTCCATTACCCTTTGAAACCAGAGCTGAGTTGTCCAAAAAGGAGACAATGACATCACTGACGTTTCACCTGTAACAACACTCTCTGAATCATAGAGAAAGGAGGAAAAACATAACTTTTCATTCTGCTCCAATCCTGCCTAAACGCATCCACTGCATAGGCACCCAGATCCGCTCTCCAACTGACATAGACCGGCAACTGAAATGTTAGTCTGGAAGTGAATAGATCTATCTGCAATGGTCACACAATCTGACAGATTTTCTCGAAGAGATCATTTCTTAGTTTCCAATCTCTGAAATCCCTCATCTGATGAGAATTGCAATCTGCTATAACATTTTGTACCCCTGGCCAGTATTCGGCCCTTAAACTTATTTTGTGTTCCAAACAGAAGCCCCACAACTCTTTCACCAATTCCACCAATTTCCTGGATCGGGCTCCTCCTAACTTGTGTATGTATGTCACAGCTGTCACATTGACCATTTTAAAAAATACAGCCCTTCCCTTCAGAAAATTCCTGAAACTTTACAATGTAAACATCCCTGCTTGTAATTCTAAACAATTTATGTGCTTCTCTTTCTCTACAAATGACCACCTTCCACCTGTTTCTAAACCTAGACAATGAGTTTGCCAACCAAAACTGCTTGCCTCTGTCTCTACTACGAAATCTGCTTTTGAACCAAATATCGCACAACCATTCCATGCTTCCAGATTCTCCTTCCACCAAACCAATTACTCTTGTGCTTCCTGAGATACGCACACTAAATCGCTGTACCCCCAATCCTTTGCTTAGACCAGACATCTTTAAATGCTGTAAAGCTCTGTAATGCAGTAGACCTGGAAAAGTAGCCTGACTGGACGAAGACAGTAGCCCAAACACATGTGCTAAATCTCACAGTGTCACCTGTTGTTTCTTCATCAAAGGTTGAACTTCCTGTTTTATTTTATTTCCTTTCCTTTCTGGAAGCTGTAATTGACATAATTCTGTATCCACTATAAATCCCCAAAATTCTATCTTCTTCATTAGAGCCAACACAGATTTTTCCAGATTTCTGATAAAACCTAAATTTTCCAATAAATCCCGTACAAGGGCTAAATGCTCCTTTAAATCCCTTATAACGTGATTCAAAATCAGTATATCATCCAAATAAATTATCATCCTCACACCTCTTTCTCTGAGAAAACCAACTACTGGTCTCAACACTTTTGTGACAAACCAACGTGCTGAAGCAAGACCAAAAGGTAAACTTTGAAACTGAAATAACTTTCTTTTCCACCTGAACTGCAGACACCGTGCTCCTGCAAAAGATCCCGTAAAAGATTAATTCTTCCATCTTAAAATGATGGTAAGACACAAACTGATTCAACTTCCTTAGATTTATCACAGGTCTCCATCCTTTGTATTCTTTTCCACTAGAAACAAAGGTGGTCATTACAAGCCTTGAGGACGGTGTTAAAGCGGCGGTGAGACCGCCAACAGGCCGGCGGTAAAAAAATTGCAATTACGACTGTGGCGGAAACCGCCAACAAAGACAGCCACTTTAACAATCATACCGCCATGGCGGTACAAACAAACAGCTTGGCGGTCATCGCCAACAGACAGACGGGAGACAATGTACCGCCCACACTATCCGCCACCTTTTCCGGGGTGGATTCACCGCGGATAAAAACACAGCGGAAACTGGAATTTCGAAGGGAAAACGCTCCCCTCTACACACCCCACATGGCACCGGAACTCCAAATTCTACCTGCAATAGTCTTCCTGCTCCTCTACCAGGAGCACGAACGCCGGCGGCGAAGACCACAGTGAGTACTTCACCTACGACGCAGGGGAGGGGGGAGGCAAAAAACAGGGACACACACACACAACACCCCCACCCACTACAACACACACACTAATACATGTTGATACATTACAGTTACAGCCCCCAAGCCCCCGGAAGAATACAAAGACAAAATTAAATTATTGTAACAATTGTAATCTATTAAAATCCAGTACTCCAAAATATATATACACTATAAACAAATATATACAACAATAATACAAGTCCAGGTATTGCACCATTTATAGTCCGTGGACCACTGGGCCCAAAATGCATGGGCGGGGCCCACACTCTATACCCGATCAAAACAGAGAGAACACTGCAGGAGCATCAGATAGAAATACAACATGCACCTCAGCGGGAAGGGAAGGGGGGCACCTCAGCCGGATGAGTTCACGATGCCAGATCCACGAGGGGGCTCAATGCCCACTGATGTATCCTGGGGAGTGCAAAGCCACAGTCTCTCAAGTCTCTACAGTCGGTGGTTTGCCCACAGTTCAATCCTGGGGAGTGCAAAGCCACAGTCTCACAAGTCTCTACAGTGGGTGGTTTGCCCACTGTTCAATCCTGGGGAGTGCAAAGCCACAGTCTCTCAAGTCGATAACAGTGGGTGGTTTGCCCACTGTTCAATCCTGGAGAGTGCAAAGCCACAGTCTCTCAAGTCGATAACAGTGGGTGGGTTGCCCACTGTTCAATCCTGGGGAGTGCAAAGCCACAGTCTCTCAAGTCGATAACAGTGGGTGGTTTGCCCACTGTTCAATCCTGGGGAGTGGAAAGCCACAGTCTCTCAAGTCTATAACAGTGGGTGAGTTGCCCACTGTTCAATCCTGGGGAGTGCAAAGCCACAGTCTCTCAAGTCTCTACAGTGGGTGGTTTGCCCACTGTTCAATCCTGGGGAGTGCAAAGCCACAGTCTCTCAAGTCTCTACAGTGGGTGGGTTGCCCACTGTTCAATCCTGGGGATTGCAAAGCCACAGTCTCTCACGTGGATAACAGTCTCCACTGGTTCTGGAGGGGGACTGGTGTCCAGAGTGCTTCATCCTGTGAAGGACAGAGGTAGTGGATGGATGTCTCCACTGGTTCTGTAGGGGGACTGGTGCCCAGAGTGCTTCATCCTGTGAAGGACAGAGGTAGTGGATGGATGTCTCCACTGGTTCTGTAGGGGGACTGGTGCCCAGAGTGCTTCATCCTGTGAAGGACAGAGGTAGTGGATGGATGTCTCCACTGGTTTTGGAGGGGGTCTGGTGCCCAGAGTGCATCACTCACCCCGTGACGGACTCAGTTGCGTCAGTGCCCCTGCCGCTCATAGGCTAGCGGTGCTTGAGTTGGCAGTGCCCTGTTCAGCAGTGCTTGAGTTGGTGGTGCCCTGTTCAGTTGTGCTTGTGGTGGCGGTCCTTCATGGCCCAGCGGTGCTTGTGCTGGCGGTGCCCTGTTCAGCGGTGCTTGAGTTGGCTGAGCCCTGTTCAGCGGTGCTAGTGGTGGCGGTCATTCATGGCCCAGCGGTGCTTGTGCTGGCGGTGCCCTGTTCAGCGGTGCTTCAGTTGGTGGTGCCCTGTTCAGCGGTGCTTGTGGTGGCGGTCCTTCCTGGCCCAGCGGTGCTTGAGTTGGTGGTGCCCTGTTCAGCGGTGCTTGAGTTGGCAGTGCCCTGTTCAGCGGTGCTTGTGCTGGCGGTGCCCTGTTCAGCGGTGCTTGTGCTGGCGGTCCTTCATGGCCCAGCGGTGCTGGTGCTAGCAGTCCTTCATGGCCCAGCGGGGCTTGTGCTGGCGGTGCCCTGTTCAGCGGTGCTTGAGTTGGCGGTTCCCTGTTCAGCGGTGCTTATGTTGGCGGTGCCCTGTTCAGCGGTGCTTGTGCTGGCGTGCCCTGTTCAGCGGTGCTTGCGCTGGCGGTCCTTCATGGCCTAGCGGTGCTTGTGCTGGCGGTCCTTCGTGTCTCAGCGGGGCTTGTGCTGGCGGTCCTTCATGGCCCAGGGGGCTTGTGCTGGCGGTCCTTCACGAATCAGCTGGGCTGGGGCTGGCGGTGCCCTCCTGGACAGCTGGGCTGGTGCTGGCGGTGCCCTCCTGGGCAGCTGGGCTGGGGCTGGCGGTGGCCTCCTGGGGAGCTGGGCTGGGGCTGGCGGTGGCCTCCTGGGCTGCTGGGCAGGGGCTGGCGGTGGCCTCCTGGGCAGCTGGGCTGGGGCTGGCGGTGGCCTCCTGGGCAGCTGGGCTGGGGCTGGCGGTGGCCTCCTGGGCAGCTGGGGATGATGGTGGTCTTCTCCGCCATGCAGCTCTTCCCAAACTTGCCGAGTTTCTTGTCACAGCTGACTTCACACTCCCACTGGAACCCCTGGGAGCGGCTTTGGTGGTTGGAGTCTTCCCCCTCTCCTGCCGGGCACTGGCCAACTTCTGATGCTTCACAGGTGGGGGACTGGCTGTGCTGTGGCTCCGTGCCACACTGGCTATCATGGCGGCCGGTGCACTCCACATACCGGTGACTACAGGCACCACTGGTCCCGGAGATGTTGTGGCTGAGGTGCTACTTCGGGACCTATGAGATGGACGGGGTGGGGGAGGTGTGGGAAAAAGGTCAAGGGTGGACAGGAAATATTTCTTGGACTCACTGGGATGGGTAGCTGGAGGGGATTTGGGAGTGGAGAAAGAGGTGGTGGTAGTAGGAGGTGTACGTTTGGTCACTGTGGGTGCAGGTGCATGCGCTGGAGGCTGTCGTGAGGTTGATGGCTGTTGGGTGGGTGTGTGGCTGCGTTTGTGTATCTAGGGAGGGGGCATCACAGACACACTGGGAGAGACACAGGGGACCTGTGAATGGTAGTGGGGTTGGTGACTGCACGTGAGCAGGGTGTGCTGGTGAGGGACGGAGTGCTGTAGAGCTAGTGCATGCAGGTGTGAGTGTAGACGAGACTGGGAGGGAGGAGGGAGACGACGAGGAGAGGGACACAGTGGAGGCAGTGGATGTTGGTGTGTCTGCATGTGTGTGTTGCTTGCGTGAGTGCCTGTGTGATGTGTGGTGTTTATGTTTGCCTGAGCTTCCCTTGTGTGGTAAGGTGAGTGCAGGGGATTGGGTCTGGGTGGAGGAAGTTGGAGGGGGGAGGCTAGAGACGGGGACAATGGCTGCCATCAGTGCTGAGGCCAGAGTTTGAAAACCTTGGTGAAGGGCTGCCTCACCAGAATGAATGCCCGCCAGGAATGCATTAGTTTGTTGCAACTGCATTTCTACACCCTGGATGGCATTCAAAATGGTAGACTGCCCAACAGTGAGGAACCTGAGGAGGTCAATGGCCTCCTCACTGAGGGCAGCAGGGGTGACTGGGGCAGGGCCTGAGGTGCCTGGGGCGAAGGTGATGCCCACCCTCCTGGGTGAGTGGGCACGGGGTGAAGGCAGAGGCGCTGCTGGGAGGGCGGTGCTGGTAGGAGGGTGGCAGCTGTACCTGTAGATGCGGGGGGCACAGGTGTTGCCGCCACCACAAAGGAGCTCCCATCAGAGGACGTGTCCGTGTCGCTGGTGTCAACTGCTGTCCCCGCCGTGAAGCTCCCCTCGCCCTCCGTCCCACTGGTGAATTCCGAGTCCGTAGTCTCACCCTCCAGGGCCATGTGGAATGCAGCTCCCTCGTGCTCCGGTGCCACTGCTCCTCCGCCTGATGATGCTAATGCACACAAGAACAGGGAGACCACAAAAAGGGGGGACGACGACAGAAGAAAGACATGTTGAGTGCATGGATTACCGCTACTGTTGGCGGGCAAGACAGACACAGAAGCCCCCTGCACTACGCTGCGCTCTTGGGCTCCCCGGTTCAATTACTGGGAAATGGCCTACAAGCCTATGGACGACATCTGCACACATAGATGACACAGGGAAATGAATAGCTGTACTTGCCAGTCTACAGAGGTGGGCTGGGGTGCCACATGGCCTGCCTTACGGAGGGGCCTTGCCTATGGAACTCGCCCTGGCCTAGAGAAACCCACAGCCCTCCTCCCCCACCCAGACAACTCCACTGTGCGCAAAGTCAGCAGAATGAGAGTGTACTCACCCCCTTGTGTCTGCTGTGATGCCGTCAAGCGCCCATCCAACTCCGGGTAGGCCACCGCCAGGATCCTGAACATCAGGGGGGTCATGGTGTGACAGGCACCCCTCCCACGTTGGGAGGCCATCCCCAGCTGAGCCTCCGCCGCCTTCTTGCTCCAGCGGTGAATGTCCTCCCATCTTTTCCGGCAGTGGGTGCTCCGTCTGTGGTAGACCCCCAGGGTCCGGACGTCCTTGGCGATGGCACGCCAAATATCTTTCTTCTGGTGGGTGCTGACCTACATGAAATGTACAGGGGAAGAAGAGAAGTCATTACCAACTGCACCGTCAAAGTGATTGGCCCCCATCCCTACCCTTGCCATGTGGCACATGCATTCACCGTCTTTCATGCATGCAGCACTCTGCCCCCTTCCTTCTTACATCCAGCCCTCTCCACACAGGCATTGCCCATACAACATGCTCCCTGTGTACTTACCTGTTTGTCTGGAGGACCATAGAGTAGCGTGTACTGGGGGAGGACCCCATCCACGAGCTTCTCCAACTCGTCCGATGTGAAGGCAGGGGCCCTTTCCCCAGACGCACGAGCCATTGTCTCTTCCAGACCGAGGTCACAGCAGCACTTGCAGTGTAGGTCCTCTCCTGTCGAAGATCAGGTATCGAGTGATTGAACAGATAGAAAATGGCGGTCACGTCCGCGGCGGTGTGTACCGTCACCGACGGCGTACATCGTCATTGGCTCCTGGAACCAATAGGGTCCAATGTTAACCAATGCAGCATTGCGCCGCGGTCTCCGACCGCCTACCGCGACGGTGTACAACGCCAGCGCAGTTACCTCACATCCCATTGTCCCACTTTACAGGTCAGCCAGCCCCCATTTCAGGGGCCCACATGGCTTCATTTTCAACTGCGTCACACATACCTAGGCCTAGTCTCAACACACATACAGGCCACCTTTTGTGTATGATTGGTGTTCTGTGTAAACTGTGGGTACGTACCTCTGAGTTGTTTGACTCTGTGCTTGCTGTTGTCCTTCATAGGCACCGTCCGCTGGGACATGTGAGGAGATGGCGGCATCCTCCGGTGTACCGACCGTTGGTGGACCTGTCGACAATGAAGGAGCGACATTTGATAATCACCCACAGGCTTGACCGTGCCACAAAATCCAGGAACTGTGTACCCAGTTGGAGCCTGACCTGATGTCAGCAATCCGTCATCCCACAGGAATCCCCCCTCAAGTGCAGGTGCTGTCAGTGCTCCATTTCCTTGCAAGTGGGTCTTTTCAAACATCTGTGGCCACGGCATCAAGGATGTCCCAGCCTATGTTTTCCAACGTATTGTCCAGAGTGTTGTCTGCCCTTCTGAAACACATGCGGAGCTACATCGTTTTCCCTCAGGTGGAGGATTTGCCTACAGTGAAAGGTGATTTCTATGCCCAGGGACATATCCCCAACATCATAGGTGCCATTGATGGGACCCATGTGGCTTTGGTCCCCCCCCACAGGAGTGAACAGGTGTACAGAAACCGGAAGAGTTATCATTCTATGAATGTACAGATGGTATGTTTGGCAGACCAGTACATCTCCCATGTGAATGCCATGTTCCCTGGCTCAGTGCATGACGCCTACATCCTGCGGAATAGCAGCATCCCTTATGTGATGGGTCAACTCCAGAGGCACTGTGTGTGGCTATTAGGTGAGCACCTGGAAGCAAGTCAGTGGGAATGGTTGTCTGAGTCTGGGGTTATCCCTCCAGGTTAGTATGTGTCTAACAGTTGCACCTCACCATTTGCAGGTGACTCTGGTAACCCCAACCTGTCATGGCTACTGACCCCAGTGAGGAATCCCAGGACCAGGGCAGAGGAACGCTACAATGAGGACCATGGGCGAACTAGGAGGGTGATTGAGCAGACCTTCGGCCTCCTGAAGGCCAGGTTCAGGTGCCTCCATATGACAGGTGGATCCCTATTCTACTCACCAAAGAAGGTGTGCCAGATCATCGTGGCCTGCTGTATGCTTCACAACTTGGCTTTGCGACAACAGGTGCCTTTTCTGCAGGAGGATGGTCCAGATGGCGGTGTTGTGGCAGCTGTGGAGCCTGTGGACAGTGATGAGGAGGAAGCAGAGGAAGAAGACATGCACAACAGGGACTCAGTGATCCAGCAATATTTCCAGTGAAACACAGGTAAGAATACAATCCTGCCTACTACATGTACTTTTACACTACTACCTCTCTCCTGACTGTCGTTTTCACCCAGTGTATGGTCACTGAGTTCTCACTTTCCCTTACGGTTTCAGAGATGTGGGTCCCACTGTTTGACATCTGCTTAAATTCCTCATGGACTAGAGCTGTGTGACATAGGTATGTTGACATTACAATTTCAAAAACATTTTGTCACTGTAATTGCTAATACACTATTTCGAAATCACAGACAGACTCCACATCATTTTGTGCTTTAGGTGTGTTTATTTAAATGCAAAATGTTGGAGGAGGTAGTTAAATGGTGAGGGGTGATGGCGGAGGAGTGTCCATGGCAGAGTACAGTCTATTAGTCTCACAGGTGCATTGCCCATACTGGCATGGGAAGTGGAGCTGGGGCAGTTTATTTATGGACAGGGTGACAAAGTGGGACAGTAGGATGACAATCAGGGTGGTCTCATTTCTTGGCGGGGGTCTTGTTCCTGGATCTCAGGGACCGGTTGCGGGGGGGTTCTCCATCTGCAGGGGGTGGGGTGCTGGTGTGGTGGTCCTGTGTAAGGGCGTCCTGTCCACTAGCGCCGGCGGAGGTGGGGGCAGTTCATCGTCCATGCTAGTGTCAGGGGCCCCTTGTAGTGCCACAGTGTCCCTCCTGGTGTTGAGTACTTCCTTCAGCACCCCTACGATGGTGCCCAGAGTGGAGCTGATGGTTCTGTGTTCCTCCCTGAAGCCCATATACTGTTCCTCCTGCATGCGCTGGTTCTCCTGAAACTTGGCCAGTACCGTTGCCATCGTCTCCTGAGAGTGGTGGTATGCTCCCATGATGGAGGAGAGGGCCTCGTGGAGAGTGGGTTCCCTTGGCCTGTCCGCCCCGTCGCACGGCAGCCCTCCCAGTTCCCCTGTGTTCCTGGGCCTCCGTCCAATGGACCGTGTGCCCACTGCCACTGCCCCCAGGTCCCTGTTGTTGTTGGGGTGGTGGGTTATCCTGGGTTCCCTGTAGTGGTGGACACACAGCTGATTGACGTGTCCTGGGGACGGAGGTATGGGCCCGCTGGGAGGGTGCTGTGCTGGTGTTTCCAGAGGGGGGAAGGTCTGTGGTGGCCTGTGCCTGTGTGAGGGGAACCGACTGTCCAGAGGTCCCCGATGGTCTGGGCTGGTCATCTAGATCCAGTTGGACAGAGGTGCTGTCATCACTGTGGGCCTCTTCTGTTGGTGGTGTGGACATGTGTGGACCCTCTTGTCCGGTGACGTTGGGTAGGGGTCCTGCAGGGGTATAAAAGGATGTTTGTTAAATCTGTGTGTGTAATGGTGTGCAATGGGTGGGTGACCGCGTACCCTAGTGCTAGCATTCCTGTTTGGGAGCTTCTGTGATGGTGGTTTAGGGGGGTGTATGGGTATGTGCAGTGGGCATGCTTTGGTGATGGGTGTCCATGCTTTGTAGTTGCATGCAGGGCTTGGTGTTGGGATGTGTGGTTTGTGATGTTGGGACATTTGTGAGGAGTTGGGGTGCTGGGGGTGAGGGTGGGGGTATGTGCTGGCATGTTGGTAGGGTGGGGGATGTAATAGTTAAGATTTTACTTACCAGAGTCCATTCCTCCACCTACTCCTGCGAGGCCCTCAGGATGCAGAATCGCCAAGACCTGCTCCTCCCATGTTGTTAGTTGTGGGGGAGGAGGTGGGGGTCTGCCGCCAGTCTGCTGAACCGCCAGGTGGTGTCTTCAGACCACGGAACACACCTTCCCCCATAGGTCGTTCCACCTTTTCCTGATGTCCTCCCGATTTCTTGGGTGCTGTCCCACTGTGTTGACCCTGTCCACTATTCTTCGCCATAGCTCCATCTTCCTAGCTATGGCTGCACCTGTGCTCCGAATAGCTGTAGCTCTACCCGGACGATTTCCTCCACCATGACCCTGAGCTCCTCCTCCGAGAACCTGGGGTGTCTTTGCCATGCCATGGGGTTGTGTAGGTGATGTGTGGGGTGGAGTATGTGGTGATAAGTGTGGTGATATGTAGTGGTGTGTTGTGTGAGGTGCGTGGAAGTTGTGTGGGTGATGGTGTTGTGTGCCTGCTGTTGTTCGTGCTGGTGGTGTCTCTCTCTGGCCTTCATTCTGAATTTTTTGTCGTGGGGGTTTGTGGGTGATGTGGGTGTGTGTTTTATATTGTAATGGGTGTGTGGGAGTGGTGTGTGTATGTGTCTCAGGTGTGTGTATTTTGGATTGTCGAATGTGGGGATGTTTTGTAAGAGTGTGTGTTTATTTTGAGCACGGCAGTGTGTGCCGCCAATGGAATACCGCGGATGAAAGACCGCTGCGTGGATTCGTGTGTCTTGATAGCGTGGGCGTATTTCTGTTGGCGTTACGGTGGAGGATTTGTTTTCGCCAGTTTATCACTGACCTTTGGTGTGGCGGAGTTGTGTGGGTGTCTGAATTTAGGCGGATTCAGAGATGTGGGTCATAATAGCTGTGGCGGAATTCCGCGGCCGCGGCGGTGTGTTGGAGGTCTTCTGCACAGCGGTAAGCGGCTTTTACCACCAATGTTGTAATGACCGCCAAAGTGCTTAGAAATCCTTTGTCCTGTTCCTTCATTGTCACAATCAAATTCTTCGACAATATCTGAGTTATCTCTAATTGAACTATTTGTTATAACGCTCTGTGAAACTTTAATTCTCTTGGTTCTATTACTTGCACAGGTTCTCTATCGAACTCTATTACATTTCCCTATATCGTCTGTAACACCCAAACATCCTGAGTGATCATTTCCCAGTTTGCCTTGAAATACCTTATTCTTCCTCCTCCATCTATAGAGATAGAAGTAGAAATAATCTTCATACTCACCTAGACTCTGTACATGTCCTAGGTTACTACCCCTCGGTCTTGATTTACGACCTCAGCCTCTCCCTCGCTGACGACAGAACTTAGAACCTCCTTGGTTTCCTCTGAAGAAACCTGATCCTTGATTCTGATTTTGAGCTCTAAAACTTGTTTGCCTGGTAAGTTGCTCCCTCCTACTGGCTTATCCATATAAATTACTATTTGAAAAAACTCTTCTCATAGAGAAATATGCTTTATCTAAACTTGTAAATGTACGCATATATTTAGTCAAGGCTTTGACCATCCGATCTCCAAAAAGTAGGCCACGAGCCTCCTCTGAAGACTCTTTATTTGCCGTATTGGACAATTTTGGATTCATACACATCAGGACCATTTTCCTTTCTGCCAAAAGTCCGGAATTCGCGTTTCCAATAAAACAAATGGCTCTCTGACACCAACCACGTAACAGATGCACATCTCAGTCCTTTCCCTACAGTCTACTGTATCACATATCCTAGCCAAAGGCCCTAGCACAACAAGCAGTTTATCCTCACACTGCTTCAATGACTTTTCTAGTCCTTTCCTTGGATCTTCAACCAACTTAAATAGAAAAGTAATAATTTCTGGGTCCAAATTAGGTGTTAAACACACCTGATCATCAATGACGGGTCTAGAACACTCTGCCCTCATCACATTCCTTTCATCTTTTTCCAAAGGCTTACGTAGCCTTGCTTCAGTGTAATTGGCAGCATGGTGCAAAGGTCACCATTCCTTTCCTCTTGGATGTCTAATATCCTTAGTCTCAAATAAATTTTTACCCAATGGGTCATTTATATGCTCACTATTCCTAGCTCTAAGATTACCACCCAACTCTTCTCAAGAACATCTTTATTCTCTAGGTCTAGGACGTATTAGTCTAAATTATTGTCATCTATGTCATTTTCATATCCTTCATTTATATATTCTCTTTTAGAGTCAAGCTTACTTTCCTTTGTACCACCCAGGGTACCTTTCCTTCTCAAACATCTTTGGACTCAAATCTGTCCGGCATCTCCTGTAAATGTTTCCTGTTTGCTAAACATTTACTCCCTGGACCCCTATGATGGTCTTCATCTTCAGACAAAGAAAAAAACTCCTCCTCACCAGGTCCTTTTCTTTTCCCTGTTAACAGATTCCTGTACTACTGCTTTTAATTCCTCTGATACGATTTTCCTAATAAAATCCTCTTGATTCTCTTCTTTATCCTTATTTACTTCAGATATGTTACTTCTTTTCCTTTTTTTTTACTTATTTACATATAGATATAAAAACATGTATATATATATATTTTTTTAAATGCCTGCTGTGCGTCAAAAACAACCTTCGTTCTCACACGTTCAATCCAGTTTTTGTGAGCCATGTAGCAGAATTTCTCTTTCAAGTGGGAAATGTGGATTGAACCTGAGTAGCCAGTCCTGAAAATTCGAGGGCATAGCTTCAGTTTGTCAATTGTACCATTCTAGATTTCTGACAGGAAGTTCAGGGCTATTTATTGCTGGACCATTTGATCATCTCATCAGACCTCATGGTACTCTTACCAGCTACCTCATTCAGGCATTCCCCACTGACAATTTCTGACTTCCAAAAATTACTCTCAGTGCAAGGTAAAACTTGCAGTGGGGCCAACCTGCAACCAAAAAAGTATTTCATAATTTTTTCAATGTTTTTGTTTGTATTTCCCGTAGGATAATATTTACTATTGGTTGGAGGAAATCAATTTCAGGGCTACACTGCAAGATCAGTGTAATCTATGTATGTTGTTTCTGTCTGTAAGATGTGGCTAACCAGAGGGATGGCTCTACTGTTTCAGGAAACAGTGGCGTTTGAACTTCTTGAAAAATTATAGGAAGTATTGATCTGTGGTTTATAACCAATTTCTTTTAAAAACGTGGGTACAAAGAGGGGTGTGATCCTGATAAGTTCAACTCAACAATTAAATATATTTCACTAAATCAACCGTGTAACTGTTTATAAACCGTGTGCCAGCTGAGCCAATGTACTTTGAAAATTCTTTATCTCACTACGTCATTTCCAAATTTTCTATAGGTGGAATCACTCACTGCTTCCGCACAATAATTGATGTGGTTCTGATGCCCCACTTTTGCTTGGTTGCTTTGTGAACTTCGGCTTAAGTATTTAAGTTTATCTGTGTCAAGGATTACTTAGCTCTGCACTTTTCCTTGCAGTAATGCATCCACAATATGAACACATTTTTAATGTTCACCAGATTCGTGACGAACAAGGTTTTAAAGTGTACCAAACATTTAGGGGCATATTTAGGAAAAGTGGCACTGCACAC
The DNA here is from genome assembly GCF_031143425.1 of Pleurodeles waltl. Taxonomy (NCBI): domain Eukaryota; kingdom Metazoa; phylum Chordata; class Amphibia; order Caudata; family Salamandridae; genus Pleurodeles; species Pleurodeles waltl. Next base: position 1,628,574,399 of record NC_090445.1, on the reverse strand, counting down.
ACTGCAGCTCCACTTTTCTTGTGCCCTTTGGCGTCCCCCTACCGCCACCATGTGTGCACCTCATTTACAATATGACACACCATGGTGCAGAGAAGGGGGCAATAACATTATTATTTTTTTACGCTACTGATGCACTTTGCAGGAGTCGCTCCAAAATGTTGAGTGCATAGGGGGCCATTGTATTCAATGGCATGCCCCCTTTTAACTCCTGCTCTGAGCAGGCGTTAAAAGTGTCGAAAAAAATGACGCAAAGAAATCTGTTAGATTTCCTTGTGTCATTTTTTTCAGAGCTCTAACGGGGGAACGCCCCCTTTGGATACAATATGCCTTGTGCAGGCATAATGTAGCGCAAAGGGTTACAAAATGGCACAATGCCTGCATTGCACCACTTTGTAAATATGGTTCAGCGTTTTTGGCCTTCTAACGCCACATTAGTGTAAAAAAATGACACTAATGTGCCGTTAGAATGGTGGTAGGGGCTCCTAAATATTTCCCTTAGAGACACGTTTATTATGGCAGTGGTAATTTTACGCCAGGGATATCACTTCAAGATATTTCTTTAAAACATATCTCAGAACATTATGCAGAATGTGAAACTGCATCATCTTCAAAAATAGCATCTGTAAGGCACTGTGGCCCAGATTTAGAATTTTTGATGCAAACCTGCATTAGCGCACGTTTGCGTCAAAAAGTATAGCGCTGGCTTGTGCCATTCCAGGACGCCAGCCGGGACCCATATTTAAGGAATGGCCAAAGCCGACACGAAGGCCCGGTCAGCGTCAAAATAAATGATGCTAACCGGGTAGGGGAGGCATAGGACATAGGACATAGGACCTCCGGACCGGAGGTTGTCCGTGAGGTTAGAGTAAAAAAAAAAAAAAATCTAACCTGACTAGCAACATTGTTTTGATGCACAACCCCCATGGACATGACCCCTGTCTTAGTAAAGACAGGAATCATGCCCCACAGCCCAATGGCCATGCCCAGGGGACTTATGTCACCTGGGCATGGCCATTGGGCACATTGCCATGTAGGGGCGCCCAAGTTTGGCCCCCCTATGGCACTTTAAAAAACAAAATAAAAAAACTTACCTGGACTTACCTGGATGGGTCCCCCCATCCAGTGGTGTCCTCCAGGTGTGGGTGGGGGTGGGTGGAGTGTCCCTGGGTACACGGAACGGCACTTGTGGGCTGTTTCCATGATCTCTGACCATGAAAAATGGCCCACAGGTCCCCTGATGCCTGCCCATACCCAGGCGTTAAATAATGGTGCTAAGCAGGCTTAGCGCCATTATTTAAGGCCCTCCTCCTCCCATGCATCATTTTTGCACGGGAGGATAAATAAGGCGCAAGGGCCTTAGAGTCATTTTTTGCTTGGGAACGCCTACCTTGCATCTCATTGACGCAAGGTAGTTTTCCCGCTTGCATAAAATGACGTTAACTCCAATATTTTGACGCTAGACGGGTCTAGCGTAAAAAAATAAATATGGAGTTAAGTTTACGCTGGATTTGCGTACAAAAAAATTACTCAAATCCGGCGCAATCAGAGTATAAGTATGGGCCTTTATATCACTAGTGGTCCTCGGGAACTGGCCGGTTGGTGAGATGGGGGTAGAAGATATACAACTTGCTGCCCGTACAGCGTGAGTGATGCAATGCCTCCCTTTTGGCAATTGACCACTACAAAAACGACGGAATAACATATCAGTGGAAAAGGACAATCCTGTATTTCAAGTGAGAACTCAGTATACATGCTAAAGAGAATGTGTCCCAGAAAGAAATGTAAGTCATTCTGAAATGGTTTCTATGTGGAACATAACCTAACACAAGATAACATAACATTACTCGAGGCTGTGGAAAGATGCTCATGCATGACTCATCCTGCATCAGCTGCGCCTCTGCTATTTTATTCCATGTCCTGTTGTCCTTGGCTATCCCTTTGCCATGTGTTTTATGCATTCTTATCCTTTAGGCTGTTGGTGAGTGTAACACGTGCAGCTTGCTGTCCAAGGCCTCAGGGATGATCATCAATTCATGTTTCTTTCTCATCACTGCACATAACATCCTTGTTTTTATCCTTTAAAACTGCTGCTTATTCAGGATGTCTTCCGTAACAAAACAAAAAAGTGATGCTGATCGAATCTGTTTTTATCTGCCTCTGTGTCATAATACCACTTAGTTTTTCTCGTGTTCGCCTGGTGAATATGGGCAGAGGCTTCGGGTGAGTGAGCGCGGCACAAATGCTGATTATATTTTAAAACCCTAGACACGAGGTAAATCTGAAGCACTGGACCGCCTCAGTCAAGTCCTGCTGGAGATCGCCGTTCATCACCAGAGTGTAGAGAAATAACCTGAAAACTAGAAAAAGACACGAGACACAGTGCACATTACTGGACTTGCAAGCCAACGACCAAAAACCTGGAGGGATGAGCAACAGTGCCACCTAAAAAGACTGTAGTCCTTATTTATAAGCCCTTGCGCCGCTACCGTTTCATTTAAGCCCATATTTATACTTTTTGAGGCAAACCTGCGTTAGCACAGGTTTGCCTCTAAAAGTATAGCGCAGGTCAGCGCCATTCCAGGACGCCAGCCGGGCACCATATTTAAGGAATGGTGCAAGCCAGCGCTAAGGCCCAGTTAGTGTCAAAATACATGACGCTAACCGGGTAAGGGAGGTGTAGGGAAAACTGGAGGTTGTGGGGGAAAGAATGGCGGTAGTCAGGTTAGAGTCAAAATAATGACTCTAACCTGACTACTGTCATTTTTTTGAAGCACAACCCCCATGGAAATGACTCCTGTCTAAGTAAAGACAGGAGTCATGCCCCTAGTCCAAAGGCCATGCCCAAGGGACTTTTGTCCCCTGGGCATGGCCATTGGGCACAGTGCCTTGTAGGGGGACCCAAGCTAGGCCCCCCCTATGGCACTTAAAAAAAAAAGAGAAATACTTACCTGGACTTATCTGGGATGGGTCCCCCAATTCTTTGGGGTCCTCCAGGTGTGGGTGTGGATGAGTGGGGGTGTCCCTGGGGGCAGGGAAGGGCACCTGTGGGCTGTTTCCATGGCCTCTGACCATGAAAAAAGGCCCACAGGTCCCCTAATGCCTGCCCATTCTCAGGCGTTAAATAATGGTGCTAAGCAGGCTTAGCGACATTATTTAAGGCCCTCCTCCTCCCGTGTATGAATTTTGCATGGGAGGATAAATAAGGCGCTAGGGCCTTTGAGTCATTCTTTGCCCGAGAACGCCCACCTTGCATCTCATTGATGTAAGGTAGTTTTCACAGGCAAAAAATGAAGATAACTCCAATATTTTGGCGCTATTCATGTCTAGCACCAAAATATAAATAGAGAGTCAAGTTTGCGCCAGATTTGCGTAAACAAATGACGCAAATCTGGCGCAAACAGAGTATAAATATGCCCCAAATGTTGGCGTAAAAAGAGAACCAAATCTACAAAGTGACCCTGGAGGCCTCTAGCATCACTTTTCACCCCTGGGCACCAGCTACCAGCAATGATATTCAAGCTAGGGATTCCCAGGCAAAAAGCTATGCATTTTACTGCAACATTATGCAACTTCACTACGTCAAAAATGTAACGCCTGCTCAGACACAGGGCTTTTTCCCACGGGAGCCTTCTACACATTGCTGGAGTAGCGTAATTGTTTTAACGTTAGTCCAGCAATGCATCAGGTTAGCATATCTGCGAAAATGTGTGCATAGAGGTCAGTATTTTAAATACAGCAAATCCATGGCGTTGTTAGGGAATTGTTAAGCAGTGCAAGAAATCTGGCACATAAGAGCTGATGCGTCAGTTTCTTGCAAATGAAGCCCTGTCTTTGCACTGCGAACATAGTCACCATTCTTCCAGCACCACTTTTTATTTGGCTTGTGGTTATATGTCTAATATACTTACTCATAAGGGCTCTCAGCCAGCCCTCTTCATCTATTCTTCTGTTATTGTGTTATTTATAGATGTCCTCCACCCACTACAACAAACAGCACACTGGCTAACTTTATTGATAGTGATGACTGTTTGTCCTTTCAAAAGGAGCACATTCACATACAAAGTACTTCACTTGATCGCAAGAAATTACTATGGCAATGTTGCTTTTTAAGATGAAAAACAAATTTTTGCTTTTAGCAGCTGTGTGTGTTTTCTTTCTACCAAGGAGATCCAGCAACTTCACCAAAAATGTTTTCTAAAACCTTTGACAAAGCAAGGCAAGCTTTGACAATGCCTATTGACTTCCTAAGTACTGTTTCTTTAATGTATCAAAGATATCTGAATAACCTGTATATGTGTGGAGAAAAGTGCCAGTTAATTCTGCTTGGGCCAGGTAATGGGACTTACTGATCCATACAAACTATGGTGGTCATTCTGACCTCGGCGGTAAAAGGCGCCTACCGCCGGTCAGAAATCCTCCATAATCCCGCCGCGGTCGCGGAAACCTGCCACGGTCATTCTGACCCACAGAAGGCAAACCTCCGAAAATCCGACAGCCACAACAGACCGCCAGACCAGCGGTCGGCGGAAAAGTGGAGGTGACAAAACCTCCACCGTCACGCCAACAGAAATACGCCCATGCCATTACGACCCACGAATCCACGCGGCGGTCTTTCAAACGCGGTATTCCATTGGCGGGACACACCGCCGCGGTCAGAATACACACAAACGAACAAACCTCAGCCACATTGGCCGATTTGAATTCCACACACCTGATACACATACACACACCACTCCCACACACACAATACAATATAAAACACACACCCACATCACCCACAAACCCCTACGACCAAAAATTCTGAAAGAAGGCCAGAGCGAGACACCACCATCCACAAACTAGCAGCCACAGCCACTCAACACCATCACCCACACACTATCCACACACAAAACAACACACACCACCACACTCAACACACTTAACTACACATACTCCACCCCACACATCATACACACCACCCCATGGCACCCCAAAGACACCCCAGCTTCTCAGACGAAGAACTCAGGGTCATGGTGGAGGAAATCGTTCGGGTAGAGCCCCAGCTGTTCGGCACACAGATCCAATACACCAGCATTGCCCGGAGGACGGAGCTATGGCAGAGGATTGTCGACAGGGTCAACGCTGTGGGACAGCACCCCAGAAATCGGGAAGACATCAGGAAGCGATGGAACGACCTACGGGGGAAGGTGCGTTCCATGGTATCCAGGCACAACATCGCCGTGCAGAAGACTGGCGGAGGACCCCCACCTCAACCCCCACAATTTACAACATGGGAGGAGGAAGTCTTGAACATCCTGCATCCTGACGGCCTCGTAGGAGTCGGCGGAGGAATGGATACTGGTAAGTTGAAGCTTCACTACTGCTTCCCCCCCACCTGCATGCCAAATCATACCCCAACCCTCACCCCCATCCTCGAACCCCACCCTCACCCCACCCCCATCCTCACCCCCACCCTCACCCCCACCACCATCCTCACCCCCACCCCCAGCACACCTATTCCCTGCCAATGTCTCACCATCACAACCCACACATCCCAAAACCTAGGCCTGCATGCGTCCACTAAGCATGGACACCCATCACCAAAGCATGCCCAATGCATATACACATCCCCCCCACAAGCCACCCTCACCAAAGCCCCCACACACGAATGCCAGCACTTGGGGACACGGGAACCCACAGATACACCCATATGCCACACATTGAAACTATAACCATACCTCTATACCCCTGCAGGACCCGACCGTCAACACACCGCCGCGGAGGGCCCAGAATTCTCCACACCCCCCACCCAAGAGGCCGTCAGCGATGACAGCAGCTCTGTCGACCTGGACACCGATGACCAGCCCGGACCATCGGGGACCTCTGGACAGTCGGTTCCCCTCACACAGGCCCAGGCCACTACAGACCCAAACCCCTCTGGGAACACCAGCACAGCTCCCACCCAGCGGGCCCATGCCTCTGTCTCCAGGGCGCGTCAATCTGCGGTGTGTCTACCACTACAGGGCACCCAGGATAACCCACCACCCCAACAACAACAGGGACCTGGGGGCAGTGGTAGTGGGCACACCGGCCAGGGGGCAGAGGCCCAGGGAAACAGGGCAACTCGGAGGGCAGCTGTGCGACAGGGGGGGGACGGGCCCAGGGAACCCACTCTCCACGAGGCCCTCACCACCATCATGGGAGCATACAACCGCTCCCAGGAGACGATGGCGACGGTACTGGCCCGGTTCCAGGAGATCCAGGTACTGCAGGAGGAACACTATCGGGGGTACAGGGAGGACATCAGAGCCCTCACCTCCACCCTGGTTACCATGGTAGGGCTGCTGCAGGACCTCATCAACACCAGGACGGACACTCAACAACACCAAAGGGCCCCTGCCACTAGCCTGGACCAAGAACAGCCAACCACCTCCGCCGGCGCTAGTGGACAGGAGGCCCCCGCACAGCAGCAGCCCACCAGACCCCCACCTCCTGCAGGAGAAGAACCACCCCGCAAGAGGGCCCTGAGATCTCGCAAGAAGACAGAGTAGGATGTCAAGACCCCCGCCAGCAAAGGATACCACCTGATGTCATCCCACTGTCCCACATTGTCACCCTGTCCATCCTTGAACTGCCCATGCTCCATCTCTCCACAGGCCTCTGGACAATGCACCTGTGTGACTGTTACTCTGGACTCTGCCATGGACATTCCTTCACCATAGCCCCCACCCACTTGAAACCACCCATCCCATTTTGAGCACTTAAATAAACACCTATTTTGCACAAAACTATCTGGAGTCTGGCTGTGATTTCAAAATATTGTAATTGACATGACAGTGCAAATATGTCCTTGTACATAGTGAAGTCAACAAACAGCTGCCACAAAGCTGTAGTCCATGGGGAAACGAAGCACAGGACTCGTAGTGGGGACCCCAGATCTGAAATAGGGAGGGAAAAGCCACAACTCAGTCATCATACACTGGGGCAAATAGACAGGCAGCAGAGATGCAGGAGAGTAGTTCACATTTACTAAATTATCTTTGAATTGTTACCTGTGTCCTATTGGAAGTACTGTTCAATGATTCTGTCCCTGTTGTCTGTTTCAGCCCCGTCGTCTTCCTCCTCGTCACTCTCCTCAGGTTCCACCGCTGCCACAACACCACCGTCTCGACCATCCTCCTGCAGGAAAGGCACCTGGCGGCGCAAAGCCAGGTTGTGAAGCATGCAGCAGGCCACGATGATGTGACACACCTTCTTAGGTGAGTACATTAGGGATCCACCTGTCATATGCAGGCACCGAAACCTGGCCTTTAGGAGGCCAAAGGTGCGTTCGATCACCCTCCTAGTACGCCCATGGGCCTCATTGTACCGTTCCTCTGCCCTGGTCCGGGGATTCCTTACTGGGGTCAGTAGCCACGACAGGTTGGGGTACCCAGAGTCCCCCAATAGCCATACACGGTGTCTCTCTAGCTGTTCCATCACGTAAGGGATGCTGCTATTCCTCAGGATGTAGGCGTCATGCACTGACCCTGGGAATTTGGCATTTACATGCGAGATGTACTGGTCAGCCAAACACACCACCTGGATGTTCATTGAATGGTAACTTTTTCTGTTCCTGTACACCTGCTCCCTGTCTCTTGGGGGAACCAAAGCCACATGGGTCCCATCAATGGCACCAATGACGTTGGGAATATGTCCAAGGGCATAGAAATCACCTTTCACTGCAGCCAATTCGCCCACCTCAGGGAAAATGATGTAGCTCCTCACGTATTTCATCAGGGCAGACAACACTCTGGATAACACCTTCGAAAACATGGGCTGAGACATCCCAGAAGCAATTCCCACTGTTGTCTGAAATGAACCACTTGCCAAGAAATGGAGTACTGACAGGACCTGCACCAGAGGGGGAATCCCTGTGGGTTGGCGGATGGGGGACATCAGGTCGGGCTCCAGCTGGGCACACAGTTCATGTATAGTGGCACGGTTAAGACGGTAGGTCAGGATAATGTGGCGTTCTTCCATTGTCGACAGGTCCACCAGCGGTCGGTACACGGGAGGATTCATCCGTCTCCTCGCCAAACCCAGCGGACGGTGCCTAGGAAGGACAACATGGAGCACACAGTCAAGCAACCCACAGGTACGTACTCACAGCTAGCACAGTAAACGATTCTCTATGCAGTGAATGGCGTGTCTGAGTGGCTATGCAAGGCCTAGGCCTGTGTGACGCAGTTGAAATTGAGCCATGTGGACCCTCGAAATGGCGGCTGCCTGACCTGTGAAGTGTGACAATGGGATGTGAGGTCAATGCGCTGGCGTGGCACACCGCGGCGGGCGGCGGGCGAAGACCGCGGCGCGAAGCCGCATTGGTTAACATTGAAGCCTATGGGTTTCAGGAGCCAATGGCGAAGGGCGCCGGCGGTGGCGGTACGCACCGCCACGGTACGCACCGCCACGGACATGACCGCCATTTTCTATCTACTTATCCACTTGCGACTTGAACTTTCACAGGAGAGGACCTATACTGCAAGTGTTGCTGTGACCTCGGTCTGGAAGGGACAATGGCTGCTGCGCCTGGGGAAAGGGCCCCTGCCTTCACTGGAGAGGAGTTGGAGAAACTTGTGGATGGGGTCCTCCCCCAGTATGCGCTACTCTACGGTCCTCCAGACCAACAAGTGAGTTTAATTCAATCTGGATTTGGGGCCACTGGCTGGCTTGGGGGCCTGGCGGGGGGCCTGGCGGGGATGGGGGGGCATGTTGGGGCTGGCGGGGGGCCTGGCGGGGATGGGGGGGCATGTTGGGCCTGGCGGGGGGCATGGCGGGGGGCCTGGCGGGGATGGGGGGGCATGTTGGGGCATGGCGGGGGGCCTGGCGGGGATGGGGGGGCATGTTGGGGCTGGCGGGGGGCCTGGCGGGGATGGGGGGCATGTTGGGCCTGGCGGGGGCATGGCGGGGGGCCTGGCGGGGATGGGGGGGCATGTTGGGGCATGGCGGGGGCCTGGCGGGGATGGGGGGGGCATGTTGGGGCTGGCGGGGGGCCTGGCGGGGATGGGGGGCATGTTGGGCCTGGCGGGGGGCATGGCGGGGGGCCTGGCGGGGATGGGGGGGCATGTTGGGGCATGGCGGGGGGCCTGGCGGGGATGGGGGGGCATGTTGGGGCTGGCAGGGGGCCTGGCGGGGATGGGGGGCATGTTGGGCCTGGCGGGGGGCATGGCGGGGAGCCTGGCGGGGATGGGGGGGCATGTTGGGGCTGGCGGGGGGCCTGGCGGGGATGGGGGGCGTTGGGCCACTGGCAACGGAAATGCAGACAAACTTGAACGTGGTATTTCTCCCTCCCTGTACGTGTCACATAGGTCCGCGCCCATGAGAAGATCGGGATTTGGCGTGCCATCGCCAAGGAAGTCCGGACCCTGGGGGTCCACCATCGACGGGGCACCCACTGCCGCAAGAGGTGGGAGGACATCCGCCGCGGGACCAAGAAGACCGCTGAGTCTCTGCTGGGGATGGCCTCCCAACGTAGGCGGGGTGCCTGCCGTCAACTGACCCCCCTGATGTTCCGGATCCTGGCGGTGGCCTACCCTGATTTGGATGGGCGCGTGAGGGCAGCACAGCAGACACAAGGGGGTGAGTACAAGCATTATCTACTCTGTTGTCGCGCAGTGGAGGTGTCTGGGTGGGGGAGGAGGGCTGTGGGTCCCCCTAGGCCAGGGCGATATCTGTAGGCTGGGCACCCCCGTAAGCCCCTGTGTCCCCAGCCACCACCCTTAGTAGTTTGTCAGTACAGCCATCCCTGGGCCGTGTCATCCATGGGTGCAGTTGTCAACTCTAGGCGTGTAGGGCATGTTCCACGGAATGCGTAGCGGACCCCAAGTGCGCAACTTAGTGCAGGGGGCATCTGTGTCTGTCATGTCCGCTAACTGTACCGGAGATCCATGTACTCAATATCCCTTTATTTCTCTCTCCCCCCCCCTTTTTGTTTGTCTTCCTGTGCTTGTGTGCATCAGCATCATCAGGCGGAGGAGAAGTGGCATCGGGGCAGGAGGGAGCTGCATCTCACATGGCCCAGGAGGGCCATGCCACAGAGTCTGACTGGACCAGTGAGACGGAGGGCGAGGGGAGCTCCACAACGGGGACGACTGGACCCTGCAGCGACACGGACATGTCCTCGGAAGGGAGCTCCCTTGCGGGGGTGGCACCATCCGTGCCCCCCGCCATTACAGGTACAGCCGCCACCCAGCGCACCATCTCCGCCCTCCCAGCAGCCCCTCAGCGTTCGCCCCGTGCCCGCTCTGCCAGGAAGCCGGGCATCTCCTTCGCCCCAGGTACCTCAGGCCCTGCCCCTGTTACCCCCGCTGCCCTCAGTGAGGAGGTCATTGACCTCCTCCGAACGCTCATTGTTGGGCAGACTACCCTTTTGAATGCCATCCAGGGGGTGGAGAGGGAGGTTCATCGCAGCAATGCGTACCTGGAGGGCATTCATTCGGGTCAGGCTGCCCATCAACGATCGTTCCAGGCTCTGGCCTCAGCACTGACGGCAGCCATTGTCCCTGTCTCCTGCCTCCTTCTACTAACTCCCTCCTCCCAGTCTCCTGTTCCTCTGCCTGTCCCACCCACACCATCAGACCAGCCTGCACACACCTCAACACCCAAGAGAAGCTCATCCAAACATAAGCACCACAGATCACGCAGACATTCACACACGCAACATTCCGATGCAGACATGCCAACAGTCACTACCACCTCTGTGACCCCCACCTCCTCGTCTCCCTCCTCCCTCCCTGTGACTTCTACACTCACACCTCCATTCACCTCACCATCAGCCAGTGTTTCCATCACCAGCACACCCTCCACTCCAGTCCGCACACGTGCAGTCACCACCCCCACTGCCATTTACACGTCCCCTGTGTCCTCTCCCACTGTGTCTGTCACCCCCTCTTCCACACCACACAAACGCAGCCACCCACCCACCCAACAGCCATCCACCTCACGACAGCCTATCCCTCCTGCACCTGCACCCAAAGACAGCAAACGTGACTCACCTACAACCACATCCTCTCCCTCCACTCCCATTCCCACTGTACCTACCACTCTCCATTGTCCCAAGAAACTCTTCCTCGCCACTGCTAACTTCTTTCCTGACCCTGAGCCCCCCCCTCCTTCTCGTCGGGGTAAGAAGAGCACCTCAGCCACCACCAGCCCTGCAGCCCCCTTGACAAGGGTGCAGGGGTATTGGAGCCCACCAGCCCGCATGTCTGGATCTTCGCCCAGCAGCAAGGGGACAGCCAGCCCACCCCCTGGGAAGAGGAGCAGAAGGCGGAAGGGGCGCCGCAGGAGCCCGGCTTCTACATCCCCCCCGGACACCACCCAGACACAGTCACCAGCCACAGCTCCAAAGGGAGGAAAGGGCCACAGACTCCCGACTAAGGAGGGCAAGGGCAGCAAGTCGGAGAGGTCAGGCTGCAGGCCTGCTGCCCAGGAGGAGCCCACCACCCCCATAGCCGCTGCCCAGGGAGGACCCAGCCCAGCTGGCCAGGAGGGCCCCACCACCCACAGCCCAGGTGGGCATTGAAGGAGCACCATTCCCGCTGCCCAGGAGGGCACCACCAGGCAATGAGCAGTTGGCCATAGACCGGCCGCCGTCTCAAGCACCGCTGAACTGGGCCCCGCCGTCTCCAGCACCGCTCCACTGGGCCCCGCCGTCTCAAGCACCGCTGAACTGGGCCCCGCCGTCTCAAGAACCGCTGAACTGGGCCCCGCCGTCTCCAGCACCGCTCCACTGGGCCCCGCCGTCTCAATCACCGCTGAACTGGGCCCCGCCGTCTCAAGAACTGCTGAACTGGGCCCCGCCGTCTCCAGCACCGCTCCGCTGGGGACCGCCGTCTCAAGAACCGCTGAACTGGGCCCCGCCGTCTCCAGCACCGCTCCGCTGGGGACCGCCGTCTCAAGAACCGCTGAACTGGGCCCCGCCGTCTCCAGCACCGCTCCGCTGGGGACCGCCGTCTCAAGCACCGCTGAACTGGGCCCCGTCGTCTCAAGAACCGCTGAACTGGGCCCCGCCGTCTCCAGCACCGCTCCACTGGGCCCCGCCGTCTCAATCACCGCTGAACTGGGCCCCGCCGTCTCAAGAACTGCTGAACTGGGCCCCGCCGTCTCCAGCACCGCTCCGCTGGGGACCGCCGTCTCAAGAACCGCTGAACTGGGCCCCGCCGTCTCCAGCACCGCTCCGCTGGGGACCGCCGTCTCAAGAACCGCTTAACTGGGCCCCGCCGTCTCCAGCACCGCTCCGCTGGGGACCGCCGTCTCAAGCACCGCTGAACTGGGCCCCACCGTCTCCAGCACCGCTCCGCTGGGGACCGCCGTCTCAAGAACCGCTGAACTGGGCCCCGCCGTCTCCAGCACCGCTCCGCTGGGGACCGCCGTCTCAAGCACCGCTGAACTGGGCCCCGCCGTCTCCAGCACCGCTCCACTGGGCCCTGCCGTCTCAAGCACCGCTGAACTGGGCCCCGCCGTCTCAAGAACCACTGAACTGTGCCCCGCCGTCTCCAGCACCGCTCCGCTGGGGACCGCCGTCTCAAGAACCGCTGAACTGGGCCCCGCCGTCTCCAGCACTGCTCCGCTGGGGACCGCCGTCTCAAGAACCGCTGAACTGGGCCCCGCCGTCTCCAGCACCGCTCCGCTGGGGACCGCCGTCTCAAGAACCGCTGAACTGGGCCCCGCCGTCTCCAGCACCGCTCCGCTGGGGACCGCCGTCTCAAGAACCGCTGAACTGGGCCCCGCCGTCTCCAGCCCCGCTCCGCTGGGGACCGCCGTCTCAAGAACCGCTGAACTGGGCCCCGCCATCTCCAGCACCGCTGAACTGGGCCCCGCCGTCTCAAGAACCGCTGAACTGGGCCCGCCGTCTCCAGCACTGCTCCGCTGGGGACCGCCGTCTCAAGAACCGCTGAACTGGGCCCCGCCGTCTCAAGAACCGCTGAACTGGGCCCCGCCGTCTCAAGAACCGCTGAACTGGGCCCCGCCGTCTCAAGCACCGCTGAACTGGGCCCCGCCGTCTCAAGCACCGCTGAACTGGGCCCCGCCGTCTCAAGAACCGCTGAACTGGGCCCTTCAAGGCAAGACCCGCTGAACTGGGCCCTTCAAGGCAAGAAGCGCTGAACTGGGCCCTTCAAGGCAAGAAGCGCTGAACTGGGCCCTTCCAGGCAAGAACCGCTGGCCCTTTGGCAGACGTGGCAGGGCAGGATCTGTCTCGGGCAGGGCTGCAGGATGTCCTCTGGCCAACATGCCTCCTCCAGTGGCAGTGGAGTCTGTTATGGACTGTTTGGACTGTGGCTTTGCTCTCCCCAGGATGGCCCAGTGGGCAGGCCACCCACTGTATGGACTGTATGGACTGTGGCTTTGCACTCCCCAGGATGGCCCAGTGGGCAGGCCACCCACTGTATGGACTGTATGGACTGTGGCTTTGCACTCCCCAGGATGGCCCAGTGGGCAGGCCACCCACTGTATGGACTGTATGGACTGTGGCTTTGCACTCCCCAGGATGGCCCAGTGGTCATGGAGTCCCCTCGTGGATCTGGCGTCGTGTACTCAAGTGCTGAGGTGCCCCCCCTTCCCTTCCCCCTGAGGTGCCTGTCCTATTTTCTTTCTGATGCCCCTGCAGTGTTCTCTCCGTGGAGTTCTTGTCGTGGGACTGGGCCTTGCCCCTTTGCACAGGACCCCTGTGGTCCACGGACAGTGGTTGGACTACATTTAGTAGCTGTATATATTTTGTACATAGTTTATTTATTTATTGGGATTACTGGTGTCCATATTTCAATATATCTGCCCGTTTATGATCTCTTCTTTTGGTCTTTGCATTATTTCGGAGGGGGGGGGTTTGTGGGTTGTGACAGTGATCTGTGGGAATGCATTGATGTGTGTGTTGTAGTGGGTATGGGTGGGTGGGTGTGTGCCGGTAATCTTTTCCCTCCCCTGTGTCGTAGGTGTAGTACTCACCGATGTCTTCCGCGCCGCCGGGCGTGCTCCTGGTACAGGAGCAGGTATAGGAGTGCGGGGATGACCTGCAACTCGGGTTCCATACTGCCGGAATCTCGCGTGGAGTGCGTAGAGGTGAGCGTTTTCCCGTTCGTAGTCTGTTTCCGCCGTGTTTTTATCGGCGGTGCTCCCGCCCCGGAAAAGGTGGCGGATTGGTGGGTCGTGACAGGGTGGGCGGTACATTGTCTGCCGCCTGGCTGTTGGCGGGGACCGCTGCGCTGTTTGTTTGTTCCGCCGTGGCGGGCGGAGTGTTAATGCGGCGGGCTGTGTTGGCGGTTCCCGCCAGGGTCAGAATTGCATATTTTGGACCGCCGGCCTGTTGGCGGCTTGGCCGCCGCATTATCACCGACCGCCAGGGTCAGAATGAGGGCCTATATGTTTAGTGGGAATGCTATTGGTGTGTTATACTCTACAGTGAAAGTTCACCTGCTGCCAGCAGGAATGGTCTCTGGCTGGAATAGCTGGTAAATACATATGGAACTGCAAGCAAAATCAAATGTTTGCATTTTGTTCATGAAACACGTACAATCTATGTCATATTCCCCCTCCATCACTGCATGTAATATAGTAGTCAAGAAGTAGTGGAAATTACGGGGGTTATAACAAGCCACTCATCATGCAGACTGATGTGGATATTCTCATCCATCTGGAAGAATAATGCAACGAAATCTAGGTAGATTGCCTCTGTGTTCCCAATCACAAATGTAAAGTATTGTGTTCAATGTTCTACTTAATTTCTTCTCAACATAGTTCAAACCATGGTGGTGTGGACGCATTTTTTAGCCTTTGCGGGAATCAAATGTACAACAAGGTCAACAGACCTTTGGACCCAGAAAGATGAGTAGTGAACCATCAAAACTTTTTCAACACTACCCCAACAATTTAGACACCATGACCAATGTGGCCATGGAAGGAAAACTCCAATCAGGAATAAAGTTAAAAAATGTATTGCAAACACAAGCTCAAAGTCATTTTGACAATGCCCATAACCAAATTATAGTGATACATAATTATCAAGTGTTGCCCAAGGTGTCGAAATAAATTCATACGAACTAACATTAAGAAAACTATGCATTCAAAAATAATAATACATAAAGTCAAAGGGAATATCTGTGACAATGATATCACATGATGCTTAAAAATAACATTCATTAGTCAACTCAGATTTAGCTGAGTTAATAATCTTTGGTTGTGCATAGGTCAACACCACAGCTACTCAAATCAGGGAAATACATGTAGAGAGAGGAACACACGCACACAAAATAAAAAAAGGACACAAATAATTTGGATAGAGGCAATCTTGGACATAAAGAATTCTAAGTTATGCAATAGGTAGGAAGAAGGAGAAAGCATCAGCATATCAGAAGCTCAGGCACAAATCTTCTGAAAGGGCAACATAAAGGACCTCATTATGAGGTCGACGGTCTTAAGACTGCTAACCTCGCAATAGCGGTCAGACCGCTGCAGACAGGGGGATCTGACAGCCCCATTATGACCGTGGTGGAGCTGCCCCGGTCCAACCGCTGACACTGACAGGCTACAGCCAGCCTGCAGCCTGCCCTGGGGATTACGAGTCCGGGGAAGCGTGTCTAAAGGGGAAGCGTGTCTAACGGGAGGAGGAGGCGGCGGCTGTAACAACGAGGGCAGGAGCCCTTTAAAAGCAAACTCGCACTCCCGCCCAGCGGGAAGCGCGTCTAATGGGAGAAGGAGGCGGCGGCTGTAACAACGAGGGCAGGAGCCCTTTAAAAGCTAAACTCACGCTCCCGTCTAGCGGGAA
Organism: Pleurodeles waltl; assembly: GCF_031143425.1. NCBI lineage: Eukaryota > Metazoa > Chordata > Amphibia > Caudata > Salamandridae > Pleurodeles > Pleurodeles waltl. The sequence goes on along the minus strand of NC_090445.1, from coordinate 1,628,558,618 downwards.
GCGCGTCTAACAGGAGGAGGAGGCGGCGGCTGTAACAACGAGGGCAGGAGCCCTTTAAAAGCAAACTCGCGCTCCCGCCCAGCGGGAAGCGCGTCTAACGGGAGGAGGAGGCGGGCTGTAACAACGAGGGCAGGAGCCCTTTAAAAGCTAAACTCGCACTCCCACCCAGCGGGAAGCGCGTCTAACGGGAGGAGGAGGCGGCGGCTGTAACAACGAGGGCAGGAGCACTTTAAAAGCAAACTCGCGCTCCTGCCCCACAGGAGAGGCACGGACGGCACCTGGGCGAAGCCCGGGCCAAGGGCGGGCCCGTCCTGCGCCCGTCAACGCCTGACAGAGGCTGGGCTGGGCCATCCCCCTGACAATTATATTTTTTGGCAATTATTGGCTTTGGGCACCTACATATGATAAGGGCGTGTGCTTTCCCAGACTGACCCTTGTATGTACCATATTACCCAGTGTGTTATAGGGCCACGAGGAGACGCTTAAAGACTTTGAGCTGCAGCTGGTGCTGGCTCTATAGACAGGGGCAGGAGCCCTCTAATAACTCCTTTCTTTGCACTCCCGTTTTTGCGATTGTAGCTGGTGCCGGCTCTGTGGAAAGGGGCAGGAGCCCTTTAATAACTCCTTTCGCGCCCCCGCCTCGTGCCTGCCATAGCTCGGAGGAGGTTGGGCTGGACTCATTCTGTTGTTATCCGGTTTAGTGATTTGCATATATTTTGTGGTGACTAGATAAGACTGTCCAATATAGTAACCCCATATACATAATATATATAATGGGGAAAAAAAGCAAAACCAAATAGGGAATGGTATTAATAAAAAAAACAGAGAAGTGCTAATATGATCACTAATTATCTCACAGATGCAATGGGGAAAAATAATGAAGAAATTATTAATGCTGAAGCACGTTTAGTGGCAACAAAAAATTTCATACATGAGGCTATTACTGAAGTGAGCACTGAGGCTGTAGGCTTAATCTCTGACCTAATATCCCCAAAGGAAAACTGTACTGGGGTGGATCCTAGATTCTCCTTAAGCCCTTTATTACCTACAGATATAATAGAAGAAATTGATTCCTTGAACAGTACAGATGACCAAATTCCTTCACCACCAAAGAAAAAAAGAAGCAGTCAGACTACTAAATCTAAGTTTATGCTACCATCTTCACAGTTTTCTAAGGGTAGCAAAATAATAACCGAAATGCATGGGGGTCATGTAGTAACACTATCACCAGACAACGATGGCCGCTTACAAAAACGTATGGAAACCCTTTTCAAGAAACTGCATGGCAAGCTAGACCAGATAGAGTCAAAAGTATTGTTAGAATTCAAGGAGATAAAAGAACGTTTAACTAAGATAGAAGTAAGTGTTAATTCAATGACTAAAGCGAAAATTTTGTCCCATGGTTGTGACACTATCAAATGAGAGCCAAGCGGCTGTAGATATAAGGAATAGTGCAATGACAGGGAAAGCAGATTCTAACAAAAGAAGTATAGAATATCGGCACCCCATACAGAAAGAAATTTCCCTGTCTAAGGAACCCATGATCAATCATGTGGAATAATTGGATAGAAATCATAGATGCCAGTCCTCGATTAGAAACAGACCTGTGAAAGAGGTATTACAATTACCGCCAGATAATACACCTTATACAATCATCCTTAAAAATGTTCCCAAACTGGGACCAAACATCAATGAGACCTGGGTAGATTTACGTAACAAAGTAGTACACTGGATGGCAGGGAATATATGTACACCAGATATACTATTTTGAGAAATCTTATATGCAAGAAGAGTTGATTGGGTGGGATATTTGGAGGAAGAAGAGGGAGATTGCATTGTTGTTAATTTTCGTAATCCTCGATTTGTGGGTCAACTACTAGCCGACTTGGATATAAGACATCGAACTCGTAAATATCTGAGAAAATAGATTATGGCCGTTCCTTTAGGATATTTTTACAGAATGATGAATACCTCAGGCACAAGAGACATGGGGGCCACAGGGAAAACACCCAGTAATTTGGAGAGGCATAATAAACCAGAGTGTTCCAATCGATTTGCTCCCCTGAGTAACATGGAGGATTTGGACTGACAGCAGGAGGACATGAGTAGAAAAGAGATCTTGCTACCTGACAAAATACAACCTACTATTGTAGCCCCCATTCCAAAATCTTCAAGTTGTAATGGTGATGCTGCGTCAGATGGGAGGTCCCTAGCAGGAGACTTAATTATACTCATGTCGTGGAATATAGCTGGAGTAAAAACGAAAATGGTTGAGAAAGAATGGTAGACCATAATAAGTTCATCACATATAATCTGCCTACAAGAGACATGGCACACGGGATCCTTTTTTATTGAAGGATATGCCATATTCTCCACCCCAGCTTCTGCCTCACCTAGCGGTAGGGCAAAGGGAGGATTATATTGCTGAAATCCTCCCTTGATTTCCCTTATTATCTGTTTTTATATCTCCTGATAGATGGAATTTTAGGGATTGTTTTAATAAACTACTACAACAATAAATTTGATGGCACCAATAGAGCAGTGGCATCGACTCTTCAGGAAGACTTAGAAACTTTTGTAAATGATATAACCTGAAGCTACACAATAATATGGGTTGGAGATTTCAATATTGGGACATGCCAGAACACTATAGGAAAGACATGTGGATTTGTCGACGATGGGGGGAGCGTACAACCGCACTTTTTGCATAACAATTACGGAATTGCATTGAATGAGATATTATTTAGATATGATTTAGAACTGATGGAACAAGATGGCCTTAAAGGAATGAAGTTTCCATCGTTTATAGGAAGAGGACATTTCTCATTAATTGACCATATATTAATGTCGAAGAGTAATATGGATATGGTTGAATCCCTGAAGATTGAGCCAACCATCTATAATGATCATCATCCCTTGTTATTAACTATGAGATTGGCTAAACCCTTCAATATAGGTGAACGATTGGCAATGAATATAGGAATAAGAAGGGAAAATGGTATTGTAATTAAATGGACTGAGGTAAATGAAATAGATGTGATGAAAAAAGTTGTGACACGACACTGTCAAGAAATTCTCACATGTACAGAATATAATCAAAGCCCAAATGAGATCTTAGGATCCTTTAACCAGCTTAGAAATGCCATTGCAGGAAGCCTAGTCAGAACATTGGGGAACAAAAAGAGTGAGAAAGTGGGGTGGTTTGATCACAATTGTTCATTAGCAAGCCAGGAATTAAAACAAGCCCTGCAGGCCCGACCAAGAAATAGGGAAGAGGTCATTATTAAACGCTCTAACTACAAACATGCACTAATGACGAGGAAGGCACAATTGAGAGCTAGGGCATGGGCTAACCTTGAGCAAGCAACAATATTAAAAGATAGTACTCTATTCTGGAAAACATTAACAGTACACGTTCCATCATCAGAATGGCTTTCACATTTTGGCTCAATTTTTAACACAGATAATCTGACTACTCACGTATTGAGTAGTGGGATAATTGAGATAAAGCCACCTTTTTTTAAACCAGTTAGTATAGGGGAAGTGAAATATGCCATGGGAAGATGCTTGAAAGGGAAGGCACCAGGCCCTGACGGGGTGCCAGTAGATGCCTATTTGACATACATCGATCTATGGTTCCCTATTTTGACCCAAGTCTTTTTGAGTGTGACAAAGGGATATATTTTAACATCTTGGACTGAAAGCATAATTGTTCCTATTTTTAAAAAGGGAGATAGAGGTGACCCCAAATGCTACCGGCCAATCTCACTTTTAGATACCTCTGTCAAATTGCTGGGAAAAGTACTCCTGAAAGATTAGAATTATGGACAACCAAAAACCATATACTCACAGAGGCTCAATTGGGATTTAGGCCTGGGGTTGGTACTCTGGAACAATGTATAAACCTTAATTTAATAATAAGCAAATATACAATAGCAAGGAAGGGTCATATGTTCCTTTGTTTTGCCGATCTTAGCAGTGCTTTTGATTTGGTGAACCATGCTAAACTGTGGAAAGTTTTAATAGATATGGGCGCACCCTTAGATATAATAAGTTTCTTGGAACAATTATATAATCATCTAACAGCACGGGTGAGACATGGAAGAAATGGCGAGTGTACCCCAGGTTTTAGGATAGGGAGAGGAATACAGCAAGGCTATTCTCCCTCTATATAAATGGAATAGATGCCCATTAAAAAAATATGGAAACCGATACCCCTAAAATAGGGGAATGCTCTATCCCAGTTCTTTTATATGCAGATGATGCTGTATTGCTGTCACGGACTGCAAATGGGTTACAGCAGTTAATCGAGGGCTTTGTGGATTTTATGGAGGAAAGAGATATGTTGTTGAATATGAGCAAAACTGTTGTAATGACTTGTGGACAGGAAAAGGTCAGGAAGAAAGCTTTTTTTATCAAAGGCTATAAATGTGAAGAGGTGAATGGATTTACATATCTGGGTATACAGTTTTCTAATATGGGTCATTGGAAACAACATCTAGAAATTATCAAGATGAAGTATGTTAGGATAACTGAGGCTGTTTTTAGATTTTCAAAAATAATTGGCAATAAACCCCTTAGGGAAATGCTGCAAATCTACAAAAGTAAATCAATTAACAGCATTATGTATGGTTCTGCCCTTTGGGGTTCAATGCCCGAGATCCGTTCATTACAAGTGCTAGAGAATAAATTTTTTTGCAGACTACTTGCAGTGCCAAATACTACTTCCACATTTATGGTACACGAGGAGTTGGGTTGCCCTTATGTGGAAGATCTAATATACACCAATGCGTTGTTGGCCTGGCATGGTATTTGGTCCAAAAAAGGGACACATTTTACCCAAAAGATTATTAAAGATTGCCTTACATTAGAATATTGGGATAGAATTCCATGGTTTGTGCATTTAAAAGATTTGTTGAAAGGTATAAATCTAGTCCCAAATCTGGCAATCCATGTATTATCCTCCAATTTAGCAAGAAATAATTGAAAAATCAACTTATGGCATGGAGGGTTAGTGATAGAGAAAACAGAGAATGTAGGAAGTCAACAGTAGCACTTTATATGACTGAAAATAACGAGGTAATGCCAAATTATTTGCTGAAAGTAGCAAACATTCAGGATAGATTTTATCTGACTCGAATGCGCTTTAGAACGTTGCACTTTTTGGTAGCTTTCCCAAAGGTGAGGATTTGGAGTAAAATCCTACCGAAGTGCCCCTGTGTGGGACAATTTGCACAATCCACAATGCACTTTATTATATCTTGTAAATTTTATCATGATGTTAGGAAGCAATTTTGAAAACCCTTATTTATTATTAACAAATTATTTTATTGTAGAGAAGCTTTTAACTACTTATGTAAACTGGATACCAATGAGAAATGTGATGCAGTGATAAAATGTATCCTAAATGCCATAGAACTAAGGAAAAAGCTGTCGTACTTAGAAAATCTCCGGTATTAGAATGAATAATTCCTCAATCTGTAGTAGCAAGGGTTTTTATTTATATATTTATTTATCAGTAATGTTTTCTCGAAGTATCTTACTGTACATTTTTATCATTTTAGAGAGATTGTTTTATATTTTATGGAGTAAAATCCGAATAAAGATTGATTTGAATTTGAATTGAGTCCCCCATCCGCCAGCCTTTCCATGGTGGTTAATACTGACATGGAAAGGGTGGGGGATGGAGGTGTCAGGGGTCCCCATGCACAGCCCCATCGCGCATTTCTCTGCGCAAAATATGGGAAATGCATGACAGGTGCTGTCACACCTGATGCACCACAACATTGCTACCGGCTTCAATGTTGTGGTGAGTGTTCAGCTGGGACAGCGGGTGAAAACACTGGCCCAGAGGAACACTCCTCATATGGCAGGCAAAAGACCTCCAGTACTGGCAGTCTTTTGCCTGCAGCGGCTTTGGCGGTCCTGTAAAATGACCGCCAAAGTTGAAATGAGGCCCAGAGGGTCACTAGATCTAAAAAAGGTCATTTCATGTGTAAGGGAACATGGTAGAAAGGATAATACCTCTCCAAGGGATACAGCATTCAGGAAATCTTCATTAGCAAAGCATCAGGATCAGCAAGCATCAGGACAACCTCTGCAGGCCACAAAGGTCTGCTTAGGACTGCTCAGGTAAATGCGCAGACTGACCATAGTTAAAAATTCCACTGATATATCAATGTACAAGAAGGGTCCTGGTTTGACAAATGTGTCAATTCATATTACATTGAATTGGCATCATCCAATTACACTTAATCACAAGGCTCCAGGTTGCAACATTTTGACAATTTCCCAAGTCTGTCATGGGAACATCTCCTTTCTGTGTGACTCCAAACAGGTTTGAAACAAAAGAATACAATCTCAGTCCATGTACCTGCAATGTAATGTTTTCAAGGACAAATAGGTACATCTCTCCCCATTTAAACAATGGACTTATTACAAGATGACTTTGCCTCTCTTGAAAACTAAATCTGAAAGAAGTCTTCACCTTACGAAAAAATTATTCAATACTATGGAATGACTACAAAATGCAAGCTTAGCAGACCACACATGCTAACACAAGAGAAAAATAAAATGTATTCAATTAAAACATTTTAGTAAAACATATATAATATGAAAATGTTTAGAATCAACATTATTAATATTTCATAAGTAGAAGTAAAACAAATTAAATGGAAAAACCTTTTACTGTATTTCATTTAATATGTAGTAGAGAAGTACATTTCTCTCACTTATTTTTAAGGTCATTATTCTTCCATTAATCATCATTAGAAATTCAATATTGTTGATATATTCACTGTTAGTTTAGAATCTAAATTATATTTTAAAATCAGTTTAATTCAAAAGGCACCTAAGTCAAACTTTACAATACAAGCAAGTACACATATAAAATGTGATAATGCAGCTTTCTATGCTCATTTTCCCACTTGTTTACTTTCATAAACTACAACTTGTCACAGGCAGATGACTATGGTGACACGAGGGTCAGTACTAAAATATGAGCTCTATCAGCTTGAATGGAATACAGTCCCTGCTTATTGTTGAGAATAAACTCCCAAATTAGCTCATCTGGTGTCAGCATCTTCTTTTCCACATAAAGTACACTGCATCCTCACTCGGCTCTGTTGTCCACTGTGTGATTAAAACAAGTCACTATTTTGGCATTTAAACCTTTTGCAACCAAAACAATAAGTGCCTACTTGGCATAAAGGTCAATTCTTACACCAAATCACCTACCACCCTCACACTATAATGTATTACACTGTTTCTAACAATACTCAATCATTATGTCATTGGCACTTGCATAAACACAACATATGCAGGGCTTATGCAGGGCCTACGTAGCTCTTCTATTTAATTAAAACTCTTGGCCTGTGTGGCTAGCGCTTGCATGTGTGTTGCACTGATATGTTGATTTTCCTTTCACACTCTTCTGTTCTGAAGCTGGGTTGACCAGGGATACTATTTAAGGCTTTTTACACTCAGTGTAACACCCTTATTCCCTACAAATAGAAAGTAGTGAATATATTAATTGGTTCTGGAGTTGGAACACCTGCAGTTTGCAAAATCTCAAGATAACCAACCACAAAACCACAAGTCACAATGTACAAAAGACACAATTCTATTTAAAAATGTATTTCCTATTCACAATGAGCAGTTTGGGCTTACTGCAATTTGGATAGGAGATGTTGTGAAAGAGAATCCCCTGGCCTTCAAAATAGCCATGAAAAGTATCATTGGTTACCAACATTAATTGATATTGACAATGAAAAGATAGTGGTATCTGTAAGTGAAGTGGAAGCTGCCCAAGAGGTTCACTTGTAGAACGTGGGCTATTCCTATCACGGAGAGCAGACATTCGTGCGGGATTCACTTCATGCTCTCCCCATTGCTAGTCACAACATAACTTTTTTAATTGTAGGTCCTGATGCATTGTCTGGATTTAAATGCAAGGACCCCTTCTTCCTCCATGTACAGTCCTTTTGTTATAATTTGTAAAAAGAACATTGCGGTAATTATAGTATTGTGGCAGAATATTTTTAATTCTTCTAACTATGATTTGAACATCCAAAGCAGTGTATAATTAAGTTTGGGTATCAAGCAGTCCCAGCAGTGGCCCTGTGAATCCTCTGAGACTCTTCTGTTTACTCCTTTTTCTTTCTGAGCTGCCTTTTGAAAGTTCCATAACCTTGACTGTGACTCTTCAAGGGACAAAAACAAAATATTTTTCACATGAGTGAGGAAATTTTTCCTCTAGAGCTAACCGACCTATGTCAATAAAGGTTTCTGCTAATCCTAATCACTATATTTGTTTTATTGTGTGAGCAAGTAATGTGTAGACGTCTGTGGTAGTCCTGTCACCTTTTAGAGGATGATCCAAAAACCTTTACTGGCACTGTCACACATTTTCAGAGGCGCACAAATTGAGTTAGTTAATGCACTGTGTTCAGAAAATGAAATAGGTGAAAGACGGACCTCTGCAACTGAGTATATTGTGTCAAACACTTTGAGCAAGTAATGCATCTAGCTAAAGGGGCTTCAAAGTTACAACTCTGCTTCTGATGCTGTAGTGTCACACTTATTTGCCTGCAGGCGAAACGTCACATGTACGTCAATTAAGTAGATTTTTACTTTCTTCTGTGGAAGACTTTTTTCACAAATAGGTTTTGCTGATGTTCTTTCCCACATTTCCTCCTTTTTGCAGGATTTTACACACAATTGTTTTGTTTAAAATCACTTAAGTCTTTAAGCTGGCACAGTGTGAAATAACACCAAGAAAACTGACCAAAGCCTGATTCACCAATGGTATACTGCTTATTTTGTCCTACCGTTTGACAAGCAGCTGCGTGAGCCCCTTCACTGGTGCCCTCTGTGACCTAAGATGTCTCCTCCCTACCACGAGTACTCATAGTGGTGTCAATTTTCATGGGTCTTTGCCTCTCTCCATGTCATTGAAGTCCCTTGGGTGTCTGAACCTAAGGCCAACATTTTGCCCTGGAAAAAGTACTCTTGTTGCAGTTTCTGATGCCTAGCCAATAGGTACTTTAATTTACCATTTTCCAAGGCAATCACTGTAGTCCTGCCTGTAAAGTTGTGCAACTTCCTGACTCTCACCCTTAGATAAAGTGCCACTAGGTCAATAAGTATTACCTGCTTTCGCTAAAGTGCTTTCCTTCTTACCACTAACACTCATTTCTCTTTGTGAGGTGCAGGGCTCTGAGTGGTCCTGCTGTTCCGCCACCTCCATTTCATAGAAACACCCCTGTCATTCTTGTCGCCAGGTCATCTCAAGTCTTTGTCTTCTTATCTGCTAGGGGCGGGAGTCTTTCCTCAGCACCATTTCTAAGTCTTGATGCTCTTCAGTGGTATTTTGAATTGGTTGTCCCAAGTAGTTAGGGGGTACTTAGAGTTTCCTCTTTCTGTCGTCTTTAAATGAAAGACCACCACTTTCTCACACAGCAGATACGCCAATAGGAGCCAAATAACTGAATTTTGAAAAGTAATTTCAAGGTTTCTTCCCTGTTATTATCTTAATTACAAATATCACTACAAAGATTAAAAAAGTCCCATATATTGTGTGAACAGCACTGATTCTGAGCTCTTGTGCATAGTTTATATTTTTTAAAAGGTTGTACTTCTTTCTTGAGGTCAGACAGCTTTCACAGAAACTCGAAACACTAGCACAAATCAGGATTGACACTCCAAGGTTTCCCACTTATTTGCCAAGTATTGACACTGCCTATAAACCTCCATTTGTACATATACCTATCACCCAATCAGAAAAACATTTGCTTCTTCGGGTAAGAATGCTTTAATGTAGCTGTGATTAGTAGTACGGACTGTATAATATTTAATGTGTTAGGTCTGTGTGAGGTTGTGACTGCCCTGTAGATACTGCCCAACGAGCAGGAAATCAGTCTGCATCATTCTGATGTTACAGACTGCGCATCACATAGGTTTTGCACATAACTAGATGTTAAACCGCACTGCTCCTTCAGGGCTTGATTTACAGATTGGCAGAGGGTTACTTATCCCGCCGGCTCCATTACAAGTGCTTATATCCTATAGAAAATGTGATGTGGCAGAGGGATATCTGTCACGCTTGAGAAGGAGTAACCCTCCACCAAACTCTAGATCATGCCCTCAAGCTTTCATTTCCTAGGGCATTGCACCACTGGAACGTCACTTTTATCAATGTTCGGATGGCGCAATGCCCTACCCCATATTTACAAAGCAGCGTTAAGCCACTTTTTGTGGCTTAACGCCGCTTTGTAAATACAATTCCTTTACACGCATCACTTTGTGTAAAAGGGGCACGCAACGGGTGTTGCTGTGGGGGTTCCACAGCAATACCCATTGCGTTTTGAAGCTGTCCCTGATTTATGAGGGTTTGTAAAACTGAGGCAGTACCAAAAACTAACTCCATCCCAGGGGTGGCATTAGCATGACACACCAAGGAGAAATACCCTACTTTATTTCTCCTCATTTTTGCTTTTCCTTCGTCTGCTGCAGTCTGCAGCAGACATAGGAAGAGAAAAAAGCCATTAATGATTGTTTATGTGCAGGAAAGTGGCATTTCTTCCACTTAAACAATCATTAAATAGTAACAATTTGCTACTCCTATGTGTGCTACATTGTGCAGTACAGAGAGGACTAGCAAATTGCCATTACTGATTGTTTATGTACAGCAAGGGGCACCTTCCTGCATATAAACAATCATTCCCTGAAACGCAGGCCCCCTTGCACTGTGGCGCAAGGGTGTTTGCTTTGGTGCTAGACAGTAGATTTTAGCACCAGTGCTAAGGAAAACACGGGGGTGTGCTGTATTGTAATAAATATGTCACATCCCTGCATTTCTGAAGTGACGCAGCACTGTCAAATTTGGTGTAACGCAATGCAGCACCACTTCTTTGTAGATGAAGCCCTTAGTTTAAAAAAATTACCCCAGTACGGTAATCCTAGACATTTCAGTATTAAGGGGCTGGTTGCCAGTCCCACAGTGCAGGGTGGCTGTAATCCCTAGGGACAGATTACTGGTTTGTCATTTCCCTGCAGTGTGTGATTACAAGTTGAGGTGCAGGAATGGAGTGCAGACATGCTGACCTGGGATTTTTGTGCTGTTTCCACAAAGGTATTCTGTTTTTCTGTGTACTTTTCCATTACTATTTACTACCTGCACTGGGCAAATGGTAAATCGGTGTTGGGTTTTGTGGCATATGTTGCGCAGCAGGGTCAGGAAGGTGTTGGGCATCAATGCAGCTCTCCAACCACTATAAGGGAGTGTTCCATGTTTGCCCCATGGCTAAGGGGCCAATGAGGGCCCAGCTGTGCCCCTGCCTCCTACCCACGCCCTGAGACCAATATGATTTTACCAGGTGCAGCAAATCTCCAGGAAAAATTGGCCTTAGTGTTTCAGTAATGGAAAGTTTTGCATGCGGCAACACTATCCCACATTTAATTAGAGCTTAATGGCTGCAGAGAAAGCCTAATTGGGTGTAAGTATTTGGATTTGGGTGCAGACATATTCCTACTTAACAATGTTTTCGGTCCTTACTCCAGGAATAGCACAGAGGTATGTGATCCCTGATATGGGTTTTCATTGCTTACCTGTATGCAAGTGTGTGACCATACATACAATGATACATACACGTTTTGGCTTCTTTTTGTGATGAACATATTCTTCATCTGCATGTTAACCAATCAATCAATTAGTAGTAGATTTGTAGAGAGTTTCTTGTCACCTTGAGAGTATGTGGGTGCTGGCAGAATCCAGTTGATTATCCAAATAGCCAGCTCTTTAAGGACTTTCAAAACTTTGGAAGAGATGGCTAGGTCCAGAGATGAAAGGGTAGCTCTTTCCATGTCTTCACTGCTAGGTAGGAGAAGGCGCAACCTCTGCAACTGCTTAGTCAGATGCAGGGGTGAGGGTTAGAGGAAGAGAAACGGAGTGGAGGTGTCTGGGGGACTGAATAAAATGCAGGTGGTAGTTCAAGTAGGTAGGTCCTCTGTTGTGTAGGGCCTTGTATGTATGGGTCAGGAGCTTGAACTGGTATTTCTTGTGTACAGGGAGCCAGTGGAGTTCCCTGAGGTAGGGGGTGATGTGGGTTCATCTGGAAAGATATGGGACGAGTCTGGCTGTGTTGATCTGTATGGCCTGCAGTTGTTGGAGGAGGTGAGCTGTGATCCCTATATAGAGAGTGTTGACGTAGTCCAGTCTGCTAGAGATGAGGACCTGGGTGGTGGTGCATCTTTAGCTTTGAGGTAGCCATTTGAATATCTTACAAAACATGCAGAGGATGAAGAAGGAGGATGAGGTGATTGATATGACCTGAGTCTTTGTGGTTAGCTTGTTGCCCAGAATGAGGCCAAGGTTTCTAGCTTGGTTAGTAGGGGTAGGGTTAGGTCCAGGTTCTGAGGCCCACCAGGACATGTCCCATTAGGAGCATTTGTTACCAAAGGTTAGTACCTCTGTCTTGTCCATTTTGAGCCTAAGGCACTTGTCCTTCATCCAGTTGGTGACGTCTGTCATACAGATGTAGAAGTTGGTCTTGGTGTTGGTTGTGTCTTCGGAGAGGAAGAGTTGTGTGTCATTGGTGAACGATATGATGTTGAGTCTGTGGGTTTTAATTATGGTGGCCAGAGAGGTTTTATAAATGTTGAAGAGCATGTGGCTGACTGAGGATCCTTGGAGTACTCCACAGATGATTTCCTTGGGAAAGAGGTGAAGGGGGAAGACAAACGTTTTGCATCTTCCAGTGAGGAAAGAGGTGATTCATCTGAATGCGGCTCCTTGGATGCCTATGTTGTGCAGCATTGTGACAAGTGTGTGGTGGCCGTATTAAAGGCTGCCGAGAGGTCTAGGAGAATCAGAGCCGCCTACTCTAGTTGGAGAAGTAGTGCTCAAATGTCATTGGTAGCTGCAACAAGGGCTGTCTCGGTGCTGTGGTTGCTGCAAAATCCAGGTTGGGAGGAGTTGAGTAGAAGGTTCTGTTGCAGATGTGTGGAGAGTTGTTTGTTGATGGCTTTTTCTAATGCTTTGGCTGAGAATGGGAGCAGGGAGATGGGTCACTAGCTGTTGAGTTTTCTAGGCTCTGCCATTGATTTCTTTAGTAGGTTGTTGACTGCGTGTTTCCAGGTCTTTGGGAAGGTGGCTGTGGCAATTGAGTTGTTAAACAAGGTGGTGAGTACGTGACTAATTCGGACTTCACCTAGGTTGAGGATGTGGAGAGGGCATGGGTCAGTTTGGGCACCTAAGTGGACTGAGTTCATGATGGAGGTGGTGTCCTATGGGGCAAGCAGCCTCCTTTTAATTAGTCGGATGTCTGTGGTGGCAACAAGGTCATTGTATTGCTTGAAGAAGTCTGTGGCCTTGAGTTGGGGTTTGAAGTTTCTGTAGATGTTGGCAATCTTGTTATGGAAGATGTTTGCAAGTTTGTTACAGAGCTCCTGTGAGGGGATAATATTGATTGATGCAGCGCAGGGGTTGGATAACACTCATTCTGATCACACAGGACCTTGTCAATCCACACACCACAGAAGAATTATCTGAGAATGTCAATCCCTTGACTACTAGATTCATTATGAAGCAAATTTTAACAAAAGCAAGACTTCTTATTTTTGGAAGCAAATTTACACAAGTTTGATACTTCACCTCTATACACAAGTTAAGGGGATGTATCAATGAGGTAGATTTACCACTATGTATCTCCCTGGGTTTCCTGAGTGTCAAATGCTGAAAATTTGATGTATTTGGCGAAAGGTTTTAATTACACCATATCCACACTGTGTATATCAAATTCATGTTTATACTTACATTAAATGTGTATTTGTTATTTAACTATGTGTTGACCAGTGCCATGATAATTTGTGGGGCTATAAGTCTGCGTCCAAAATTACTGGTATCGCACAGTACCTACCCACCATTATATGCAAAATCATTGGCTATTGACCCTGTACCAGAATATAGCAAGCAGACACAGACTCAAAGCCCATGAGTATGCAGTGTCTTAGCTCATTGCTGGGCCATTTTGTGGACAAGATGTCCAACTGTGCTGGCATCTGGTACTTCTGCTTGTGATGTAACCAAGTAGAGTTAAATGGGGCAGAGCCGGATTTACAGGGTGATACTATCCTGTCCTATTGATTGGGCCTTTATTGTTTATTAATGATGTGTCTTCTGTACCCCTGTTCATGATCTATGTGGTAGAGGCTTCTGGTCTGTGAAAGTATTTCTTTTGTGGGTGCATTTGTCAGAAAGTGCATGCGTCTGTGTCATTGGGCTCTGAAGGTGACATGTGTGATTGCAATTGCGTGTTTGTGGGAGAGAGGAAATTATGGCAATACTTTTATAGTTTTGATGATACATTAGTGATCTGTACCTGAATGGCAGTAAGCAAGGCTCATCTACGTATCTTTATCAGGAAGAAGAATGCAGTGTGTTGGACTAGACCCATTTTGCAGGTTCATCGCCAGAGTTTTGCCTCCTTCCTCCTATTTTTTCTGACCTCTTGCTGGTGGCTCTAGGAATCTGCTGATCAGTGTTAAAGTGCAGGTGATCTCCCTTCTAAAATGTTGGTATGATTGGCTTAAACCTAATTGGCACATTTAATTTACCTGTAAGCCCCTTGTACAGTGGCACCCCGATACCCAGGGCCTGTAAATTAAATGCTACTGGTGGGCCTGCAGCGCTGCTTGCGCCACCCACTGAAGTAGCCTTTCAAACCTGTCTCAGGCCTACTAGCGCAGGGCCTGCGTGCGCAGTTTTCTGCCACATAGACCTGACATCTAACTTTACTTGCCATGCACAGAACTCCCCTTTTACTACATGTAAGTCACCCCTACCGTAGGCCCTAGCTAGTCCTATGGGCAGGGTGCTATATCTGTAGGAGGCAGGACATGGGTGTAGTAGAGTGACCTGTCCTGGTAGTGACAAACAACCTATTTGGTTTCTCACTGCTGTGAGTGCTGCCCTCTCATAGGATTGCATTGGAAATGCCCTGCCTTCTGTCTAGGGGGTATTGTCTGATTTATGAGGGGTAGCATAGGCATGTTTTGCATGGTTGTAATGGTAGTGAGAAATGCTGTTTACTGGTGTAGGTGAATTTTTTCATTATTATTACAGAAATGCCACTTCTAGAAAGTGAGCAGTTCTCTGTGCTTATGACTCTGGTGTTTTTTCAGCTTCACACCAATCCACGTCTCGGCACAGTGACAGTTGGGCTTTTGTGCATACTTTTCAGACAGCCAGAACACCGGGAGGACAGAGTTGCATCTGCATTTTGAATTGTATTCTTGGGCTGAGAGAAGGGGAGACGAGGCACACATTCATCTGTAAAGGCTGTGCCCTGGCCTCACACAAAGGGGTTGTTTACCCCCAACTGTTGTTTGAAGCCTGTGCTGGATGAGAAAGGGCTAACTCCCAGAACTAGTTGTAACTGGTTGGAACCTTCTCTCCCCTTCTTATTAACCCACTGCAAAACTGAGTATACGTGCAGGGGATTTTTCCCCACAATTTGGGAACACTTTGGAGACACTCTGGGCTTCAACTTACTTTTAACTGGACACAGAATGCTGTTGGAGGGACTCACCAGGAACCACCTTGGACTACTGCTGCTGTGATGAATTGTGACCTGCTGGGTCACTTGGAGGAACTGCCAACTGCCTGCATCCACTTTGTGCTGGCCTGCTGTTGGGCCCTGCTGTTCTGTGCTCCACTTTGTTCTACCCCCCCAAGGGCTGGGTGCTGTGGCCCATGACCCCTGCCATCCTCTGCTAAAGTGCAGGAGGGGTGCTTCACCCTGATTACATAGCACCTGGAGAGCGGGCTGTTTAAGTATCTTGAAGTGCCTTGGAAGCGCTTTTCTTTGGATTTGTTTCGCACTCTGAAAGCACGTGTGCTGCCATGAAGGAGATCACCGTTGCGACCAGGGCGCTTCAAAACTGCCCCTCAGTACTTTTGTAAGCGCGTTGCCGTAAAGGAGATCACCGCCGCAACCTGGGCTCTTCAAGTGCATCAGAGATGCGCTGCAGCTGGTGACCCCGGGGCATGAAGACCGACGGCTGGAGCTGGCGTGCTCCTAGGAGTGCCCCTTGGGTGAAGCGCACCAAGAGAGGCGCCCCGGGGCACAAGCAGGCCCCCACTTTGGTGCCACACTGCCACGGCTCCCGGCACAGGCAAGTGGAGAGCCAGGAGCTGCACTGCAGCTTCAGGGGACTGTTGGATGGGCGTCCAGCCCACTGGAAGGTTGTGAAAGGGGGAGACCGCATCGGAAGCCCCCTGCTCATCTCCTGGGCCCCTTCTCATTTTTTTTTAAAGACACCGGGTGGGGAGGAAGCCTCGACTGATGTTCCCCCACCCCACTGGGCCCCTTATTGGTGTTAGAAGGTGCAGATGGGAAAGGAGCCTTACGGGAGGTCCCCCGTGCTGCTTAGCCTCCGGTGCTTGTTTGCTCTGCTTCCACCCAACCCCCCAGAGGGCCAGTTGTGAAACCAGGGATGGACCGGCAGAGCTCAGGACGGGCCCTGATACAAAAATTGGAGGGGGTGCGTGCCGCCCTCCTCCCCCAAAAATCACCAAATGAACCCTGTTCTGCACAGGGAGCACCCAGAGCCCCCTGTTCACATTATGGCACTAGAGGTGCCTTTCCTCTTATGAAGACAGGTACTCTTTCACCGGCAACATTCCATCTGGGGCATTTTTATAATGGTCAAATGCTTGTATATGTTCCTTGTTATGGGCATCCATGCTAACCTGTTTTCTTCATGATGTGCTGTGTATGTTCTAATGTTCCTTTTACGGGCATGGCATGCTGATATGTTCTTATGACTTGCTATATGTTTTCTAATGTTCCTGGTAGGGGCATTTATGATACTTTCATGACAAGTGCATTTTTATAGTAATGTTTTCGTGACAACTGCTTATGTTGCAGAATGTGACTACTACTGATTTCTGCAGGGTAACAGTATTGTGCAACGTTCTGATGACCGCTTGTAAAGCAAGGTATTACTGACATGTGTTTGGTTTAATAATGTTGGGTACAATACTGTTTATTTTTATATATTTGTATTTTTCTATAACTTGGTGTTATTTTTCTTCGACCGCTTGGATAGCAAGGTATTACTGACATGTGTTTGGTTTAATAATGTTGGGTACAATACTGTTTATTTTTATATATTTGTATTTTTCTATAACTTGGTGTTGTTTTTCCTTTGAGTGTCACACGTGTTGTGTGTTGTGCAATCGTTTTACACATTGCCTTTGGGATAAGCCTGACTGCTCGTGCCATGCTACCAAGGGGGTGAGCAGAGGTTATATTGGACATGTAACTGCCTTGCCCTGACTAGAGTGGGTGGGTTCTGCCTGGCTTAGATGCATACCCTAGCCAACCAGAAACCTCATTTCTAACACAGTGTATTTGGGAAGCAAATTAAAGATCTCTCAAACAGGTTCAGTAATAAATTTGGGCACCCACTCCTTTCAGATTTAGCATTCTAATCCATTGACAGGTGTGGTCTTTTGTTCAGGCTGTAATCTGTATGTGCTATTTCATTTCTTTATTTGCAGTGTGTGCACACTCATTGGTTTCTGAGAAAAAAATATTTCAGTAATAATGACGTGGCAGTCACATGCTGTTTAAGGTTTCAGGCATTAGAGTATATCACCAAATAGACAATATTCTTACCCAGCTCCTATAATCAGGTACCATTTCACGTGCTCCTGCCATTCCCTGTCCACAGGAGTCTTTGGAGCATGCGCCTAAAGTTCCATGAATCACAGTTATTCAGACTGACTGTGCATGATGGGAGCATGAACATTAAGAAACCATGCAAAATTTCATCCAGAGTGCCAACTGTGAACAGTAGGCTAGTATGTAATTATACACTGAAAGGAAGCGAAGCGTGGAAAGCAATATTAAAAATGTTAATTTACATTTCAAACACAATTAAATGCAAGATGCAATTGGAAAGTTGAAGTTCCGGGTACATTGACTGGTTATCAATTCAGTGGGAGCCAAGTGTATAGAAGAGGGACATCTGCTCCTATTTTTATGGGGATAACGGGATTTATATGTTTATTGAATGTGATTTACAGTTTAACTTCTGGCCTACGAAAAGCTTTTATTATTTAGCTAGCAGTTGTCAAAAGCCTGTTGGGTACAACACCAATGCTTAAAGTAGACTTTGGGTTAGTTCATTACATACCATTGGCTGGCTTTCTTGTCCATCTTATGTGATGTCCTTTCTTGTCCTTGTATTTGTCTCTCCTCTGAAGCACAGCTTCTTTATCATCCTTTAAAATGGATGACTTGCATCTTCCCAGCTCAATATCAGTAAAGTACTGTTTTCACTTTTTTCAGTAGTACGCCACCGTATTATTTGTGAACCTCCGGTAGTCTTGCTGCATTCACGCTTGGGACCTCTATCCATTGTTGATTGTCCTGATGTTGTGTGAGGGTGTACAGCGGATAGAAAACACCTGTCTTGCCTTTACAGAAAGTGGACTGGGAGTTCCATCTTATGAAATAAATGATTTAACGTATATACTCATATTGACCTCTTCCATGCTTGTCCAAAATGGCATTGGTATCAGATGCCCAGTGGTGAACAGATTATTCATTTCAGGTGGTAGGGCACATAGGCAAATTGAGAATGTTCTTTATGCTTTTGCAATCATCAATAGAGAAAATGGGTTAACAAACAACCAGTTTTTGATTAAGGACCAAATTACCAGAACTGGCAGATTAAACTACCAATCAGGAACAACTGAACTGGGGATATATTAATTTTTAATTACATTCCTGAATTTAGGCACCAGGATAAAACAGACCTCAAATCTATACAGCATATTATTGCCAACTATCAGGTCTCCTCTGTTAGATCAAAGAGATGGATGAATTAAAGTTTTAGGGGGAGGAATGGAAATCATATACAAATGCAACATTAGTGTCTATGTTTAAGGTGCCTGCACTTAAGTTTTTGAAACAAATGTACCTGACCTCAGTCCAGTTGACTGCAGCATATAACAAGATGATGGATACAGTACATAGATTAATAACAGCCACAGGCAATAGCTCGAGGCTCTATTCCAGACCGCTCCGCGGTCGAAAGACCGTGGAGGCCATTCAGGCTTTCCCGCTGGGCTGGCGGGCGACCACCAGGAGGCCGCCCGCCAGCCCAGCGGGAAACCCCTCCCCACGAGGAAGCCGGCTCCGAATGGAGCCGGAGGAGTGGGTATGTGCGACGGGTGCAGTTTGCACCCGTCGCGTATTTCAGTGTCTGCATTGCAGACACTGAAATACACAGTGGGGCCCTCTTACGGGGGCCCCTGCAGTGCCCATGCCATTGGCATGGGCACTGCAGGGGCCCCCAGGGGCCCCGCGGCACCCCCTACCGTCATCCTGTTCCTGGCGGGCGAACCGCCAGGAACAGGATGGCGGTAGGGGGTGTCAGAATCCCCCATGGCGGAGCAGCAAGCTGCGCCGCCATGGGGGATTCCAAGGGCAGCGGAAAACCGGCGGGAGACCGCCGGTTTTCCTTGTCTGACCGCGGCCAAACCGCCGCGGTCGGAATGCCCTGCGGGGCACCGCCGGTCTGTCGGCGGTGCTCCCGCCGACCCTGGCCCCGGCGGTCTGAGACCACCGGGGTCAGAATGACCCCCTAATACTTTTCACCCACTATGTCACTTTAGAGTAACTGCTGAAAACCTATGGTTTTGTATGGGTAAAACCTCAACCTAACTATACCATCCCTGTAACCTTTGTTTTTTTTGGTGTGAAAATAGATATATGTGTATATATATATATATATATATATATATACTTATTTTTTTGATTAGTTGGGCTGGCAAAACAGCCAAAGTTGTCTTTAAAGACACCCTAAATTGGAAATTAAAATATATGCGGATGTGAAGGAGGGAGTTGTAAAACCATTTGTTAATCTTAAAATTTCTGCATTTGTTGCTGTGTGCAGGCTGATGGACCAAGGTAGAGACAAGTGAAAAAGTCCCATATCATTTCTTTCAGTTTCTCGCCCTGTTATCATTTCCCAGACAATTTTTTGTTCGATTTCCAACACCAGCCATTATTTTTTCATGTTTGGTCTGTCAGTTCTTTACAGATGTTCTGTTACCATTCTCATCTCACTTATCCCAAGGTTCCTTCTACGTTTTCATAAGGTTTTCAATTTCTGGCTTTTTGGTCTCCATTCTCTGACTGCCAGCTCTAAACATACTCTTCTACATCCCTAGGTTTTCTCTTTCCCTACTCATTCTTCTTGTTTTTACTATTTACTTTCCCCCACATTTTATGTATTTTCTTCCTATTTCACTTGCTCCCATAGTTTCTCCCTCTGCCCTCTCTGTTGTTCTACCCTACAGGTTCCCTCTCCCCTCCTAAATGATCCCCTTCTTCCTTTATTTGTCTCTGTTTCCCTCCAGATTGATTCTCATTTCACACAAAGTTCTCCTTTTCCCGCCCCTGACATCTCTGCTGGTTTACTTCAATTTGCCAATTAAACAGGCATTTGAATTGTGTTATACGATCAAATAGGGTTAATAATAAATAATTAATTAGAATTACAATTTAAGCAGTGAAATAATTTGTTTAATATGGCATAATTGGTCTGTTGTGAGTTAGAAATGATGTATGCTCTAGTGCCGTGTAATGAATGTACTGACTTGTCTGTCTGCTCAGCTTATCTCTTCTCTCTCTAGAGGCCCTTTAGCCTTGGGCTAGATGGTCTTAAAGCCATAGCCTCCAACCATCAGCAGCCCTCCTTATCTAAATGGTCTCTCTACTGCTTGTACAATGTAGTTACTGCACGAGTGAGGCACTATGTCTCACATGTCTCCCTTCATAAATATATAATAGTACAATGCCCTGTGCACCGAAGGTTCGCAAATGATTATATATAGTGCACAATCCTCCAATTAACAGTAAATGGCAGCACCAATTAGACTCTAGATGGAGCCCTCACGAAGTTATTGAAATGTTATTGACATCAGTTCAATATCTGTTTTCATAGTAAAAAAACAGCACTATTATATTACTTTGTCAAATAAATCTGTGAGAACTAAATAATTTAAACAAATAGATACAATTTATCAAATTGTCTTGTTGGGAACCTACAGTGTACAATCGTGAAGTAATAATAAAGAAAAACGATTTAGATATTGCCACCTTGCACCAGGTGGGGTCAACCGGTACAGAGTATCGAGGTAAAGGCACAGGGTCTGAGCAAAACATTTATGACAGCCACAGTCTATGTGAAACCAGTAGCCTCCTGTGGAGAGGGAAACAACCTTTAATAAGCGGCTGGATCAATGTGTAGCATAGCCACACAAGCGTTACCATGCTTGCCTGAACCACCCATGTGCCTGAACAGCATAAATGCATCGTTAGGCACCCTGAATATGCGTGGTTCTGGCCCACTGAAAGAATAGCCAGGAGAGGAACGCAGTGGGTGGGTAAGTGGGTGTGAGTATTTTTAAGTACATAGCGGGGTAGGTTTTAGTCTTAAAGGCAGAGGGTCGGGCTGTTTTTAGGACAGGGTAGGGTAGGTTTTAGGGTTCAGGGCAGGTGTGGAGAGGTTGCCACAGTGTTTAGGACTGGGGGCGGTAGTTTTTAGGAAAGGGTGGGGGAGGTTTAAGGGTTTAGGGTGGAGTATCAGGGTAATTTTTAGGACAGGGTAGGTTTTAGGGTTTAGGGTTGGGCAGGGTTTGGAGTAGTTTTTAGGACAGGGTGGGGTAGTTTATAGGACAGGGTAGGTTTTTGGGTTCAGGGCAGGGGGTCGGGGTAGTTTTTAGAACAGAGCAGCATAGGTTTTAGGGCTTAGGGTGGGGGAGAGGTGTTTTTAGGACAAGGTGGGGTAGTTTTTAGGACAGGGTAGGTTTTAGGGTTTAGGGCGGGGGCATGGCTTTACCACATATACCTTTACTAAGCATGCTTTTAAATTTGTTGTAAAGGCATGCGTGGTAAAGACGTGGTCGTGGTTTTGGCCGCATTGTTGAGCCATGTGTGGTTCTGCCATGGGTGGTTATGTCATACAACCTTTTGGAAATACTCAATCCAAGAGCATTATGAACTGTTAATTGTTCTCAAAAGCAAGGCCACAAAATGACTTATCTCTTTGATCAAAACGTGGCGCTGGTTTTGATAAATAGTTTGGTGTATGAAATGTGAGATCTTTCCAAAATAAAAATATTTTTTGCAAAGTTATGCATGTTAGTAAAAATATCTTTCAGCAGTATTTCAAGCACCTTTTCTTCTGGAGGCTATACAAAAAAAATTGAACAAGATACCAATCACCTGCGGGAGAACATTTTGTCTAACGTGAACTTCGGTAATTATGCTAGATTGCGTCGGTGTAGTAAAGAATATGCATAGGACTAGCAATATTATCTGTGATCCTGAAACAGTTGTAGATTTGATGTTAATGGTGCCAATACTGTAAAACAACTTGCCTATTTTCAAAGAAACACAATTACCACCAAACTTTTGTAACTGTTAACATCCCGTGATATAGGCTCCCTTTTTTTGCCTGAAGATGTTTTCTCTCAAGATGGTTCTTTTTCAGTTTCTTTGATCCACTCACAAACCGATTTCTTCAGCATCACTAAGGGAACTTCTCCTGTTTGCACTTTGCCTTTGCACTTCATATTCTGAAGCCTGTATTGCTTGTGATTTGGATAATATTTTATAATCCGAGCCCTGTTTGATATACCGCCCCCAAAAATTGTTGTCCAGAGCTTTTCATTTGTAATTTGTGTTTTGGGATCATTTGGGAAGTAATTTAGGTTAGGTAGACATTGCTGATTCGGGCAGAATTTTTCTGGACAACATTTTTAAAAGTGGCGGATGTGTTGCAGTGATGATGTCATATTTTAGGAACCATGAGACCTATGTACTTCATTTTGGTGTCAAAAATTAGGTTTTGGGGGTCAAGTAGTCTTATAGAGAAAGAAAATAACTCCTCAGAGCAACCTTTCAGCTATTTTCTACATTGGCGGCTATAGAAGAGGCCGTACAGACATATATAGAAATGAAACAAATAATAATGTTTTTTAATTATTTTATGTATACACCAAACAATGTTTATGATGTGAATATGAAAAAAACAATGTTTATCACTCCTGTTTGAGGCACATTTTCATAGTTCAATTTATTTATTTGTTTCAGCAATCACTTGTGGTACATTTGCAGAATGTTGAACATATGAGAAAAGCATAGCAACAGGGACATCTTTTTGTAGCATAGGTTTTGCAAGTACATGTACAAGTAAGTTGTGTAGGTAGAGGCTTTAGTTTTTAGCACCCCATCAATATCTTCCCAACCAAATTCACATGGATCTTTCTCTACATATGCTTGATCCAAAACATTTCCACATCTTATGATCAAGTGGAATGCTCTTTTAATATGTGTGCACAGAATATGACGTCGATGGAAGGTCACTTAGCTGGAGAGATCTCTTGAACTCACCAGTAAACTAGCTGCCATTGAGCAACATATTCGCTTATACCGGTCTGACCAACAATTCCCTTGGGAGGTTTTCTGTGATTTCCAGATCGCCTGTTTCAGTTTCATATCTGGAACCACAGCATTGAAACCTATCATGTGTGCTGGATGTTCCAGACGAAGAAGAGTTATGTTCAAGATCAAAATTATACAGAGCAGCAATTGTAAATCCTTTCCTGGTAAAGTGACTTTAAAGAGGTGTGCTGTTGGATTCACAAGATATTACAGCATGAGCTGCTAACAAGTTCCTGCTCCATATTATGACATTATAACTTGTTGAAACACCAATCCTGTTAATTTAAGTGATTAACTCTCTACTTTTGCACTTGTCATAGACTGTGTGGGCAGTCACCATGTGTAGCAGAGTTATCTTTTTGCCGAGATATAATTCATAAAACATGATTTGGAAAAGAAAGTACATTTGCACAGCATAAGCTTGTCGGTTCATGGGATTGTCTTTTCCTTCTTTGCTTATATCTTGAAAGCCATCATCAATGTTGACGGCTTCTATTCCATACTCAAGAACATTAGTTTGTAACAGTTTTGCTTTATTAATATTAACAGTGATGTAAAAGTGTTAAGAAAACATCAGGCATTCTTGTTGACCTGCATGATTGAGAAACTGTGGGACAGTACAAAATTTGGCATTAAGTCCAAAATCTAAAACTTTAAGGACATTTCTTTAAATGGTTCCTGTTGACTGTACTGCATCCCGTGATCTTATTCTGGCAGCAACAACTTCAAGAGTCAAATCAGCTGAGAACACCATAAGTGGCTCATTCTTTTTGTTAGACTGACAAAAACAAATTCTGTCATTGTACATTCTCACCAGAAAAATATTAATTTCATAATTATGGA
This sequence comes from Pleurodeles waltl, assembly GCF_031143425.1. Taxonomy (NCBI): domain Eukaryota; kingdom Metazoa; phylum Chordata; class Amphibia; order Caudata; family Salamandridae; genus Pleurodeles; species Pleurodeles waltl. The sequence continues at coordinate 1,628,534,250 of NC_090445.1, read as the reverse complement.
TCAATACAGTTTCATCAGTGATGACCTTTATTTCTCTGATCTCTCTGAGTGTGAACCTGTAGCCAGAAAGCGAGTGACTTCAAAAATTAATTCGCCTTTTCAAAGAGTGCAAACTCAACTGAAGGCTGGCGGTTACGTTGCTGCTGGGAGCTAATTGTACATTCATATTTCCAAATATACGCATGCTAGCAGTTTGGGTGGGCATACAAATCCACTGAAAATACATTCACCTCGCAGTTTAGATCAGTTACTTGGCTGAAAACTTCATCTTGGAAGAAACTAGTGGCAGATAAAACATGTTTGCCCTTTTAGACTCTAATAGTCTATACTTTGTTCTTTCATCAATCCCTTTGTCCCTTTTTCTGGCTAAACTACAGATAACACATTGAAGAGCCTCTGCTTTCTCATAAATTGTTGTAGGTGGAAGAGGGGTGGCCATCGATCTTCTAAGTGGATGGGCATTGGGTTTGATTGTCATCGCTTTCTCAGAAGACTCGGATTCTTGTTGTGATTCACTGGTTTCTGCTATTTTTGGACAATTTTTTTCAAGGGTTTTTTCCATTGTATACGACTTGTAGCAGTCACTGTTACAGTGAAAAAATATTTGATCCTCTTCACCCATCAGTTTCAATCTTTTGTGAACTTAGGGGGTCAGTCACCGACCACGGGAGCACCGCCAACAGGCTGGCGGTGCCCCGTCGAGCATTCTGACCGCGGCGGTTCAGCCGCGGTCAGAAATGGAAAGTCAGCGGTCTCCCGCCGACTTTCCGCTGCTCGGGAGAATCCTCCATGGCTGCGGAGCGCGCTCCGCAGCCATGGGGATTCTGACACCCCCTACCGCCATCCTGTTCCTGGTGGGTCTCCCGCCAGGAACAGGATGGCGGTAGGGGGTGCCGTGGGGCCCCTGGGGGCCCCTGCAGTGCCCATGCCAATGGCATGGGCACTGCACGGGCCCCCGTAAGAGGGCCCCACAAAGTATTTCAGTGTCTGCAAAGCAGACACTGAAATACGCGACGGGTGCAACAGCACCCGTCGCACCTTCCCACTACGCCGGCTCCATTCGGAGCCGGCGTCCTCGTGGGAAGGTAGATTTGCCCTGGGCTGGCGGGCGGCCTTTTGGCGGCCGCCCGCCAGCCCAGGGCAAATCTCAAAATACCCTCCGCGGTCTTGCGACCGCGGAGCGGTATTTTGTCGGGGGTAGACTGGCGGGCGGCCTCCGCCGCCCGCCAGTCTCGGAATCACCCCCTTAGTCTTGCCATATTTCTGCAACATCTCAATATCTCTTCTGTCCAGCCGCAGTTAGCTTTTCTTCCAGATCAGTTTGGCATATGACACATTTTCCTTTGTTAAAGGAGTCCTCAGATTCTGTAGCTAGCAACACTCTGTTTGAGGGAAAATATCCTCTGATACCACCTGCCTCACTTATGTTTACAAATCTAAGGAAAACCTGAAACAAAAACAATATTAAAATAAATTACCAAAATGATGGATAAAACACATCAATAAAGAGCCGCCATATTGGAAAATAGCAGAATGGTTCCTCTGAGGAATTTTGTTCTGTCTCTTTATGACTACTTGACACCCCCAAACCTATGTTTTGACACCAAAATGAAGCATATGGGTCTCATGGTTCCTGAAATATTACATCATCACTGCAACACACCCGCAATTTTTAAAAATATCATCCAGAAAGAAATCAGCCCAGATTAGCAATGCCTACCCAAGCTAAATAACTTCTCTAATGGTACAAAAATATAAATCAAAAGTTAAAATCTCTGGACAACATATTGTTTATGGAGGTATATCAAGGGACCAGGACTCTTATCAGAGCAGTTTTGCAGTAAGATGTATTGTGGAAATATTGTACCCCTATAATAAGCCAAAATAAAGAAAACATTAAAAAAAAAGCTTCTTGAAGGCATTTCACTATAGAAAGCCTATTTCCCATTACCATTCAGGATGATTTTGCCATCGCCTACAAGGAAGTGTGACTTTCCTACGACCACAAAAATACTGCACTTAAGACCAATGTCTACCTTGCCTTTTTTAAATCAATGTTAAGGAGAGATGTTTATCTGTCTAGATTTTAAAAAAATCAATTCAAGAACAAGATCTCAGCAAACAAATGTTGATTTTGACCAGGTGGGGCAACCAAGACTGGTTGTCACTTGCCTCTGATGGCATTCTCTGATTGCTGAAATCAGCACACTAGAATCTGATATAATCAACCTATAGGGATGGAAACTCTACACTCTGAAGCTTACTTTGAGTGTAAGTGGTGTGAGTAAATGGTCTTCTAGCCCAGAAGCAAAACATGCAGGAAACCCTGAGGAGCCCATGGTTTTCTTTATCACTTGTTTCCTACTGGAGAGCTATTAGCCTTCATTTTGGATACCAGTTATCATACATTAATGTAAACGTCAACATCTAGTAGTAGCTCATTGAGTTACTGCTCATTGCTATGATTTGTTTGTGATCTGCAAGTCATAGTTTCAAAACTGTCGGTCAATTCAAGCCTTGTCATTAGGTGTCATTCACTGAATAATAATAGCACCAATTATTTTTTCACTACAAAATATTTTTTTTAAACCCGTGGCAGTACGTTCTAAATGAAAACAAGTTATTTCTGTCAGTAATAATTATATGTTAGTTCATTCGAGCAATATCTATGAAGTGGCTGCAAGAAAATAGTTGCTAACAGAGGCCCCTGTCACAAAACTGGAATAAATGATCATGGTTCTTAATTATTTATAAAGCTGTCGGGTTTGGCCCCTGTGGTGGGACAATATAAATGTGGCAAGTGCCAGGTCTGCAAGTTGACAATCAACATTAAGGCCCATATTTACAAGCACTCTGTGCCTCCGGTGCATCACTTTTACTGAGGCACTGGTGGCGTAGGCGGCTCACCCATATCTACAGGGCCACACAAAGCCACTTTGCATGGCTTTTCATGGCCTTGTACATATGGAGTAAGGCAATACACCACAGGTCGCTGCATTGCCATACTTAGGGTCATGGAGGCATATTCATGGGTGTTGCATGGGTGTTTCCACGCAACATCCATGGATTTTGACGCATTCCCAGATTGACAAGGTTTTGAACCTGGGAATGTGTCAAAAGACTACACCACCATATGGGAGGCGTAAGAGTGACGCAACAGGGAGCAATATCTTTATTTCTGCACTTTGTCCCTCTTTAAATGAAGTGGGAAATTGCCTCCACTGTTTTTATGCAGGAAGATGCCCCTTTCCCACAAAAACAATCATCCCCACAATACGCAAGGCAACAATTTGTGCATCAACACAAGGGGAGAGGACAGAAATGCACTGTGTCTTGTAGATATTGCACATTACTGCTAGTTCCCGGTGGTGCAGGGCGGCACACCAAGGCACTTGCAGTGCATCCCGGTATCATGGGCCTTGTAAAGATGGCCCTAAATATTTTGTGCTCGGTACATGGGAATTCCAGTTAAGATCATATTTCAACTGCAATCTTAGAAACATAATTTATGTGATGAAATAAGCTTCTAAGCTAATGTATGTCGATCATCCAATGCAAATGATTAATCTGAGGATCTCTCAAAAATGAAATCTGAAGGGATGCAAGGTGGAGGGTGTCCCACTGAAAAAAACGATATCTAATTGGACAGAAGATGACATGGAATGAATTGTGATCGAGGTGGTGAAATTAGACTCAGGAGGAGGAAATATGATCACCATCATATTAATGAAAGAACGCACATGGATGGATTTGTTAGTGGCTACAACTGAAGGACTGAATGTTTGCGGTTCTGAATATATACTGCCTATATGACATGTGAGCAGGACTTCATACTTTCATGGACTCAAGTATACGAGAATTGTAAATACATTTTATGTTTACCACCATTTGAAGGACTGCTCATCCGTCGCTATATTGCATTATTAATACATCAATTACATACATATAAACTGTACAGAATGACGAGTTAAACAAAGTAATAGTGTATTGGTTCTGACTAATGATTCTACTATAACAAGAAATATACACATTTGTGCCTAGGAATGGTATTCTTTGGCCTTACGTATGTATAGATGTTGTGGTCGACGTCTTTGATGATGTCAACACCAGGACAGTGCACGCTCTACGGGCAACATAATGCAAAATGACAAACCTTATGCAATGTAATAATTCATGCATTTTGTGTTGAAACTGCATATTAACTTTTCGCATTGCAGGTATTTATCTTGAAATGTCATTGATGATGTTTGTAATGTATTGTTCATTTTCAAGCTTGTTCATTTGCAAGCCTTTCCTGCAGCCTGGCTGGGTGGGGCATGTGGGTGGGGCTTGGGTCTATTTAAGGAACCCAGCCCGGCTCCACGTGCTCACTATTCAGAGGTCCCGGTGCAGAGCAGCAGCATTTTCCTGGGCTCCGGTCCCGGAGGCCTACTTGGACTTTTCCTGGCCCTGTCCTCATTATCTTGCTGATCTTCAAGCAGGGCAGTAAGGCGGAGTTCGGGTAAATTTCCTCAACTCCGTTTTATAGAAACATTTGAGTTTTGGCTTTGTGATTTACAGTGTGTGTGGTTTATTCTTGGCACTTCACCCTTGCAGTTCGGATCGGCAGAGTGCGCGATCATTTCAAGGCATTTGAAGCCTGATATTTGAATCGGCAACAGTGTGCGCGATTCATTCTTGGCAATTAACCCTTGAAGTTCGGATTGGCAGAGTGCATGATCATTTCAAGGCATTTGAATCTTGATGGTTGAATCGGCAATAGTGTGCACGATTCATTCTTGGTACTTGACTTTTGATGCGCAGTCTGGCAATAAGGTGCGCAATAACTTCTGGGCAATTGAATCTTGAAATCTAGAACAAACAGAGTGTGATCTTTCTAGACAAAACAAGTTTAGTCAGTTTACATACAGTATGCTACACTATTATTTATGAATCCTATAGCAGTTAATTCTTTGGGAACAAAAGTACTCATTGATTCTTGTTGTGATGTCATTGCTATGCTAAGGATTAACTTGAGTGAGTTCAATGTTCAGAGCATATGAATATAAAAAGGTCACGTTATTGAAAAGTTCTTGATCTCTCATGCTGTTATAGCATAAAGAATTAAAAACAAAGTTCATGAAGATTAATGTGAATAGCCTTGCTATTGTGTTCTTAACTCTTGCTTCCACAGGTCTCCTTCCCCGCTGTTCCCAACCTAAAACCCATCCCCCACTTGGCCATTCTTTAATGCTGTGCTATGATAGCTATCAGAGTTTGGAGCTGCCAAGAGGTGGACATATTGGGAACAGGCGCAAACCCCGAGGATCCGGTCTCGCTGACAGATGATGACTCACTAAGTCAAACATGTTATATTTATCTATCCTAATATGAGACTAAATAGGCGACTACACATATATCTATAACATCAACAAGGCGCAGTATACCCCACTACCATATGGGGTGTGTCCCATATCCATGCATTCTGCTCCATTGTTGTTCAATTTCTTGGTACAAGAATTGTGGGCATCCTATCCAGATGAAGACACCCATGTAAACTATACACACGCTTGCTCTACACACCTAGTACTACTTTTTGCCCCAAGTAACAAATAGTGATACTTCCAAAAAAATGTCCGTCAAGTACTACGGAACTCATTCAACATGACTGCCTTTAATAGTGAATTGACGGTACAGCAGTTGTAGACTGACCTCTAATAACTGAAGGTTTTCCCATGCTGCAGCTTCCTCTGATTCAACCAAACACCGAACAAAGGAGAGATACACTGTGTCAGTTGTTCACAAGTAAATGTAATAGTTAGGAGTGCAGTGCTGCATACAGGCGTGTTTGAACTGCTTATTATGCAGTATCTGCGTGTGCTGAATGCAATGTTTGTAACTGGTGAAGAGACAATTTTATCATTTTCTCTCACACAGTCTCAAACATTCTAAATGTATGACACTATTGCCTACCAAATGCATAATGGAACAGGCATCCTAAAGCATTTAGAAACAAGTAAGTGATCTCATTTTAATTGTTTTCTTAGGTAATTCTCTATTAAGTGATCCAATATAGGAACAAGGGTTTTGGTTGAATGATAGCCACAAGGATTCTATTCACAAGAAGTACAGTACTTTTCAAAGTCACACTACAAAGACAATTAAGGAGCGACTTAAATATAAGGGCCTTTCTTCTTTCATTACAGAATATATGAAACAGAAGGCATAGACTGGATGTGACCCATTTAATCAATAGTGGATTGAAACATCAATTCAACGTCTGCTGTTGTGATGTCATTAAGATCACAAGGGGAATTGGTAGGTATTTATTTAGGGTTCCCCCTTCTTACCAAGCTAGAGAGATAACTCATGATGTGTTATGTTAATTTTATGGCAATTTGAAAATATATTCACCTTAAAAAAACAATGCACCATCTGCACTTTTATGGATTTGATTTTTTGATTGTTAGATAAGCCTATGTTGAAGAGAGTGGCCACAGACGCATTTATTGACTCATGCAATGTGATTCATGTAAATATTTGTTAATTTGTAGGTGATTGACTCATGAGTAGAATCTCAGCATGCAAGCCTTTCAATCGGATCTCACGGAACAATTGTTGCTGCTCACTTTACTATTGACCTAGTTCTTGATGGGCTTAATGGGTCTAGTCCATGTTTTACATATTAGTAAGGCAAAGCAGCATTTCAGACACTCATTATTTTGTTAGATTTTAAGTCACCATTGTGTTTACGTGAAGTGGAATGCATCATGATTGACTTTACTTGGCACAGGTAAGATTTAGTTTATGAAAATAATTAAAATATATGGTCATTAAGAGCCATCCCATAGTACAAGACTAGAAAATAATCCCCTTCTCCATTCAAACTATGAATTGTCTCTTCATGGATCTATTATTTCCTTTTAGTAGGCTCTCTGGTTTCCATCTGGTATTGCTGAACCATAGCAAATCCAGAAGAATGCTGAAAAACACACTAGTACATGGTGGACTCTTTCTTTTTTATTCTTACATAATGGTGAAAAAACATACTCAGTAAAGAGAAAGAAATCTAAACATTTCACACATCTCAAATAATAAATCAAGTACCTCCATTCTTAAACTATCGGCCAGTATGTTGAATTGCTTCTAGAACTTATACTTCAAGGTTCACTTTATAGTAGCAAAATCATTGGGGTTTTACTTAGAATTCACCTATTGACTCTTAATGAGTAAATATTTTTGACTCACTTTACTGCATCTACTTCCTAAAGAGATGTCACTGGTCATCTGCTCATCAAACACATGATATACCTGAAAACGTGCAGTAGGTGTAATCATAGGCATATAAACTTTTGTGAGCACTCCCTTTCAAATTACAGTCAAAAAACAATTTTGCCTGGTAATCACTAACTCTTCAAGCACCCAGCTCGTGTGGAGCTCCCACCATAGAGGAGAATCATGCACATTGATAATAATTATCTGTTGAATGTTCTGTCTCAGGCAAACCAACTACCTGAATGAACAAAGAATGATCAGGAAGACAGAGAAAGGAGCAAAGGAAATATTAATTGGAGGAAAACTCAAAATAGAGAAAGAGCCTAGCAAAAGCTTGGTATGTGTAGGACAATTAATCTATAGTAGAGGGGGAGTGTAGGTTTGTGTTTCCGCTAATGAATATCTCTGCACTCTCACATGCCTTATAAGACTTGTCTCTGGCATTTTCGACTGCTCCATGACTGCATATTTAACTGTCTCTTGGTGCAATTCTAGAGGCAAGCTAATGATCTCGCCAAAATGCAGTTAGTATGCCCTGGTCATTAGTCCTCCTGAGAAAATGAAGGTATGGTGGATGTATCATCATGCTGCATATCTCTAATCTGTATATATTGTTCCACGGTCATTGTCATCCTCAACTTTAAAATAATTGGTCTGGATCATAATCACAACTGGATGTACAAGTGGAGCTTAGGCCCTCATTTATACTTTTTGATGCTAAACTGCACTAACGCAGTTTAGTGTCAAAAGGTATACCGCCGGCTAGCGCCATTCCAAGACGCCAGCCAGGCATCATATTTATGATAAGGCCCGGCTTGTCTCATAAAAAAGGATGCTAGAAAGGTGGGGGAGGCGTAGGGGGAACACGGAGTTTAACGTCAAAGGATGACGCTCGTACGGCAGAGGCATAAATAATGCCTCTACCTAGAGTCATTTTCTGACGTTAAAACCCTTTGGACATGACTCCTGTCTTAGTTAAGACAGGAGACATGCCCACCACCCCAATGGCCATGCCCATGGGACATGTGCCCCCTGGGCATGGCCATTGGGTCCAGTGCCATGTAGGGGGCCCAGGTTGGCCCCCTTATGGCATTACAGAAAATATTTAAAAAATACTTACCTAAACTCACCTATACTTACCCGGAATGGGGCCCCCCATCCTCTGGTGTCCCTCTGGTGTGGGTGGGGTGTCCCTGGGGCTAGGGAAGGGCACCTGTGGGCTCTTTCCATGGTCTCTGACCATGGAAAAAGGCCCACAGGTCCCCTTATGCCTGCCCTGACCCAGGTGTTAAATAATGGAGCTAAGCAAGCTTAGTTCCATTCTTTAAGGCCCCAATCCCTTGTGCTTGATTTTAGAACTGGGCCATAAATAAGGCACTAAGGCCATATCTTCATGTTTTGCCCAGGAACGCCTGCCTTGCATCTCATTGACGCAAAATAGTTTTCCGCAGACAAAAAATGACTTTAACTCCATGTCTAGAGCCAATATATAAATACGGAGTTACGTTTGCGCTGAATTAGCATAAAAAATTACGCTAATTCAACACAAAGTATAAATATTCCACTTAGTTCACGAATAACCTCTGCTTCAAGATTCCAACACTACACCCACCTCTCATTGTACATGTGGAAAATCAACTCATGGTAACCAAAAACTCCAAACAGCTCACCTAGGTCATGTTCAATAATGTTCAATCATTCGTACGGGAGACGCGGACCCGGGTAGGTGACCCGCCGGCAGGCTGTGCTAATATCAAGGAGATATACAGACCTGACCATTAGTCCGCTCTGTCCCAGGTAGCCCGCTCCACAATGGGGACGAGGGCGACAGACAGAAAGAGCAATTTCATATTAGTGTGAGTGACTGGATACAGTTTGTCCTGACAATTTCAGGTATAAGTTTACTAGTACTTTACGTAAATAGGAGACACATATAGCTCATATTTTTTCGGTCCTGAAGAAGCGTCACTGGACCTTTTTGGGCCTCTTTTAGACGCGAAACATGTTGACCTTAATAGGGGATGATGTGGAAATTCCCCACCCCTCTCTAGAGTGATTGACCATTAACTCTGTTTCACTCTCATGTTTAGTTTTAACCTTGGCCTCTGACCTATATATTCTGATTAAATAGATTTGTCTTTATGGTACAGTGAGCCAATTTTAGATTCTTATTTTTTGATCTCCTTTCTTCATGCACACAATAAGGGTCTGGGCATCATCTCAGATAAGAACTCCGGCAAAGAGCCCCCCCATCTGGGGTGGAGCCCGTCAGACATTGCAGCGCCAGTCTGACGAGGAGCAACTCCGATGATGAAGCATGACACCTATTTGGGTGTGTGAGGTTTTTGCTCCTAAATAGGACCCTCCAATTGTTACTGACTTTCTCCCTCACAGGAACAGTGTACTTTTCTTGACTTGCAATAATGGTTGAAGACATGGAATGCAGGTCATAAACATGAAGAGGAACTCAAAGTCAAAATAACCTATGGCTAGTGTTAATTACATGGGCAAAATTGGCATCATTTCCTAACTGCAATATCTGAAATTTGTTAAATTGATCAAAATTGTGTACTACACAATTTAACATTTTGCAACCAGAATAATCATTCATGCAGACTAAATATTAGTAAGTGACATTTTCTGTGCGCTCTAGTCTCCTGCCAGTCTACCATGCAACATTATAGCAGAAAAAGCATGTTTGCCTAAAAAAAAAAAAGAAAAAAAAAAATCATGTTGGAAATGGCCTTTTCTGCAAGGTCACCCCCAAACTTTTTGCTTTCCTCCTTCTCTTTTTCTGACCTCATTTGTGCTGGCTTTAGGACTCTGCACTTTGACACTGCTTATCAGTGCTAAAATATGTGTGTTCTCTCCTTAAAACATGGAGACATTGGCTCATAGCCAAATGGCTTACTTAATTTACTTGTAAGTCCCTAGTCAAGTGCACTACATGTGCCCAGGGCCTGTAAATTAAATGCTATTAGTGGGCTGCAGCACTGGTTGTGCCACCCACATAAGTACATAAGTAGCCCCCTAACCATGTCTCAGGCCTGCCACTTCAGTTCCTGTGTGTGCAGTTTCACTGCCACTTCGACTTGCCATTTAAAAGTACTTGCCAAGGCTTAAACTTCCTTTTTTCTACATGTAAGTCACCCCTAAAGTGGGCCCTAGGTAGCCCATAGGGCAGTGTGCTATGTAGGTAAAAGGCAGGACATGAACATGTGTGTTCTATATGTCTTGGTAGTGTAAAACTCCTAAATTCATTTTACACTGCTGTGAGGCCTGCTCCTTCATAGGATAGCATCAGGGCAACCCTCATATACTTTTTGAGTGGTAGATCCTGATCAGAAAGGATTGGACAGGTCATATTTAGTATGGCCAGAATGGTGATACAAAATCCTGCTTAATGGTGAAGTTGGATTTTATATTACTATTTTGGAAATGCTACTTTTAGAAAGTGAGCATTTCTCTACACTTAAATCCTTCTGTGCCTTCCAATCCACGTCTGGCTAGGTTTAGTTGACATCTCGTTGTGCATTCACTCAGACAACCCCAAACACAGGATGCTCAGTCATACTTGCACACATCTGCATATTGAATGGGTGTTCCAGGGCTGGGAGGGTGGAGGGCCTAACACTTACATGTCACAGGACAGTAGCCTGCCCTCACACAAAGGACTGCCACAACCCCTACTGGGACCCTGGCAGAGAGGATGGAACTGAAAGGGGACCTTGTGCACTTCTTAGCCATTCTTTGAAGTCTCTCCCACTTCAAAGGCACATTTGGGTATTTAAGCAGGGTCTCTGACCCTACCAACTCAGACACTTCTTGACAAGACACTCTTGTCATAGACACTTCCTGGAAAAGAGAACCTGAACCAGAACGTGCAACATGCCAAGAAAAACTGCCTGTCTGCCCAAAGGACTCACTTGACTGCTTTTCTAAGAGGGACTGCTGTCTTGCTGTTGTCCTGCTGCCTTGCTGCTCTCTGGCTGTGCTGAGAAGTGCTTTCCAAGGGCTTGGATAGAGCGTGCCTCCTGTCCCCTGAAGTCTCTGGACCAAAAAGACTTCATTCCTGCAAAAAGAACTCCCTATGCGGCAGAAACCGATGCACAGCCTGCAGAAAACAACGCCCAGCCTCCATCGCAGTGAAAAATTGACTGCATGCCAAACCGGAACGACGCAGCCCAACTTCACAATTAGAAGATCGACGCAGTGCCAGTGTAGCGACTGGAAATTTGACGCACGGCCCACTGGATTGACGCAAAGCCGAGCCGGAACAACACAGCCCGACTTCCTGAGAGGCACTGATCCAGCGCCTGCCGAGCGGTAGAAATTTCCACACAATGCCCACTGGATCTAAGCTTTGTCCCGCAAGTGCCAGATTTCAACGCATCATCCCCAGGGCGTCCTAAAACCCCACAACCCGAAGAGGACCCAAGTCTGAGCATCTGAAATCGACGCAAAGTCTTGCTTGTGAGAAAAAAAACAACGCATCACTGTGTACGGTCCGAGAAATCGACACACACCTCCCTATTTTCCACATATCTCCTCCTCTGCGGTTCCTTGCAGAGATTTTGAACGCAAACCAGGTACTTTGTGCTTGCAAGAGTCATTTATTGCTTTTAAGAGACTAAAGACACTTTATATCATTTAACAGTGACATTTCAAACATATACTTTTTGCATCTTAATCGTTTTGACCTGCATTTTATCAGATAAATATATCACTTTGTGGTATACTTTTGTAGTGTTCTACTGAGTTATTGCATGATTTATTGCACAAATACGTTACACATTGCCTTCTAAGTTAAGCCTAACTGCTCAGTGCCAAGTTACCAGAGGGTGGGCACATGACAATTTGGATTGTGTGTGACTTACCCTGACTAGTGTGAGGGTCCTTGCTTGGACAGGGGGCAACCTGACTGCCAACCAAAGACCCCATTTCAAACAAATCAAGATTCCTGCTTACCATATTTCACATTAAAAGTGTTTTTGCTACATTTTTATAAACTGTTGTGGACAAAGTATATAACATTTCACACTCTTACCCTTGGCTACTGCTGAGAAACTAATGTCATCATTATTCATAGTGTTATATATTTGGTAACAGGGAACTCCTAGATTCTCAAACCCCCAAAATACACCTCAATACCATGCCTACAGGTGGATGGATCAGGGAATACGTTAAACCTCAATTTCATGAAATACAGTCAATCAATTAAGTATGGACAGCTCAGAGTTTTAAGGAGGAATTTGAAATTTAGAGATATTTGTTACAAAAATTCAAAGGGTTCAATACAGAAATTGTAAAGTGCAGATACATAAATATTCACCATGAAGGTTCTCAGTAATAGGGTAATACAGAATTGTAGCAAAATGAAAAATAGTCTAAGTCCCAAACTAGACAGCATCCCTAGTAGCATTTGTAAGTCATTATAGATATTCCGACTCAATCCCCAAAATAGAGGCTTTATATGGAAAATCTTCTCATAGACTAACATTAAAAGTGAAGATTAGTCATGGTGTGAGCATAAAGAATATAATTTCAGCACATCAGAGCACAAGATTATTAAACATCATATTGCCTTACAACCAACACACTACTATCCCACTGCATGAATTCTGATTCAGCCGGAGGCGGCTGAAATCAACCAAAGATGGCAGAACAAGCCAGCTGCAAAACAACAATGAACAATTGTGAATGAATGTAATAGAGTGAGCAGGCTGAAGAGTCTTTGAATGTTGTAACATTACTGGACCCATGTTAAAAAGATTTCTTCAAGAACATTGTCATTCTGAAATAAACAAACGTAACTGCTTGACTGTATATAGCAAAAATAATAAGCAGTGAAAATGCAGGGTGAGACATTCAATTTGAACAAGATGGTGTTCAGGCTTACTTGAGGCCTAGTTGTCATAAGCCAAGAAAAGATGCTTTAACAGGTCATAGCATAATTGTTTCAAAGGCAAAAGCATTATGAGGGGGTATACATGTGAATTTCAGTGTAAATCCATATTCTACATAGTGTTATTGATGAAAACTTTAATAAATGCATAACACTCTAGATGTGTAACTTACTCCAAAATCACCCTTGGAAAGCAAAACAAACTCTACAGCATGATTAAGTCTGATTTGGATGTAGAACCCATTACATGGGCACCCCTCATTCCAGATGTAGAAAAGTTGATGGGTGCTCAAGGGAGTATGCACTGCAGAAAGCAAGCCATAATCTCTCATACTTGGAGGTGTGGAGCCCAAGTTATACCCCTGGCTGAAAGTGTGGATCCTCATGACCTCATTTGGCCGGAGGACTTGAACGAATGTCATGACTTACTACTGGCAATCGGTGTGGAACCAAGGGGCACATTTATTATTATTTTGTGCAAAATTTGCGTCATTTTGTTTGAAGCAAATTCAGTGCACAACTAACTCTATATTTATACTTTGGCGCTAGACCCGTCTAGCGCCAGATTTATGGAGTTAAAGTCATTTTTTAGACGTGGAAACCTACTTTGCGTCAATGAGATGCAAAGTAGGCATTCCTGTGCAGAAAATGACTCTATGTCCTTAGCGCCATATTTATCCCCCAGTGCTAAAATCACGCACGGGAGGGAGGAGGGGTCAAAAAAGGTGCAAAGCTTGCTTTGCACCATTTTTTAACACCTGGGTCACGGCGGGCATTAGGGGGCATGTGGGCCTGTTTCCATAGTGGAACACCATGGAATAAGCCCACAGGTGCCCTCCCCGGGACCCATGGACACCCCACCCACACCAGAGGGACAGCGGAGGATGGGGGACCCCATCCCAGGTAAGTACAGGTAAGTATTTTATTTTATTTTTCAACGTGCCATAGGGGGGCACAAAATGGGCATGACCATGCCCAGGGGGACCCTGGTCCCTTGTGCTGACCATTGGGGTGGTGGGCATGACTCCTGTCTTTCTAAGACATGAGTCATGTGGTATGGATGGTTTTGCGTCAGAAAATGACTCTCAGCAGGTTGGAGTCATTTTTTTTCTTTTTACTCTTACCTGTCTAATGTCATTTTTTGGTGCAAAACCTCCTTCTTCCATGTCGCCAGCCCCATCCTGCTGACGTCAAACACATTTATTGGGAATTACATGGGATTATGTTTATGTAGTAAACATTTTTCTTAGTCCTAATCATAATGACACAGTTAAGACACAACTGATCATCTCGAGGCTGATAGATGAGCAATAATGTCATGAAGTGTTTCTTCATGGATGAATCAGCAGAATAAATACCAATTGTGTTTGTCTGAGACATTCTGCTCATGTAAATCATGGTAAACCCTGTCTGCAGATAAAGTATGTCATATTATGACTGCACAAAGTTGCAAAATCTGATCCTTGATCATTATACAATGGTCTACATATTGTGAGCTTGGGGCATGAACACTCAATCTAGAAACACTGAGGCCCATATTTATACTTTTTGATGCACAACTGCGCCAACGCAGTTGTGCGTCAAAAATTTTAACACCAGCTAACGCCATTCCAAAGCGCCATGCGGGCGCCTTATTTATTGAATGACGTTAGCCGGCGCAGCTGACTGGTGTGCGTCAAAAAAAATGACTCACACCAGGCAGCGCCAGCATAGGGGAAAATGGAGCTTGGGCGTCAAAAAATGGGCAAGTCAGGTCTGAGGCAAAATTTTGGCCTCAACCCGATTTGCGCCATTTTTTTTTACGCCCAACCCCCATTGAAATGACTCCTGTCTTAGCAAAGACAGGAGTCATGCCCCCTTGCCCAATGGCCATGCCCAGGGGACTTATGTCCCCTGGGCATGGTCATTGGGCATAGTGGCTTGTAGGGGGGCACAAATCAGGCCCCCCTACATGCCACAACAAAAAAAATACGAAAAAAATGCTTACCTGAACTTACCTCTACTTCCCTGGGATGGGTCCTTCCATCGTTGGGTGTCCTCCTGGGGTGGGCAAGGGTGGCAGGGGGTGTCCCTGGGGGCATGGGAGGGCACCTCTGGGCTCCTTCTGAGCCCACATGTCCCTTAACGCCTGCCCTGACCCAGGCGTTAAAAAACGGCACCCATCAGGCTGGGCGCAGTTTTTTAAGGCCTGCCCCCTCCTGTGCGTCAAAATGACGTCACAGTATAAATAAGGCGCACAGGCCTTAAAGTCATTTTTTGGAAGGGAACGCCTACCTTGCATATAATTAACGCAAGGCTGGTTCCCCCATCTAAAAAATGACGCACATGGTGGAACTTTGACGCCGGCGGGGTCAGACGTCAAAGTATATATATGGGGCAGTGTTTGCGCTGATTGTGCGTCAAAAATTTTGACGCACATTCGGCGCAAAGAGAGTATAAATATGCCCCTGAGCTTGGTACTTGGGACTCGATCACTCTCAATTCAAGATACGAAGGCCCATATTTATACTTTTTATACTTATATTTTGTAAGTTTGCACCGCTTTTGTGTAAAAAAATGACACAAATGCGGCGCAATAAAAGTGTAAATATGGGCCTAAGTGCCCCATTTGCAAGCCCTTTGTGCCACTGCTGCATCATTTCTTTTTTGATGCAGTGGTGGCACTAGCAGTACACTGCACTGCTCCTTATTTACAAACTGAAGCACTGGGTCCAATGCGTCAGTTTGCAAAGCCGTGCTTCACATTATATCTGCACCAGGTATTACGTATGCAGGGAAAAGCCAAGCAGAACAAACAGAGAGAAATTTACATTTCACTCCATCAAACGTTTACCAACTGTCTCAGCAGGCAATAACAATTGACGCAGGGCTTTCTCGTGCAGGAGACTCCTCGCATTGATGAAGTTGCGTCAGTTCAACGACGTTACTCCAGCAATGCATGAGTTTAGCACCAACAGATGTGTCAGAGTTTCTGACACATCTGTGAAAAAGTGCGCCTTGGAGCTCTGAATTGTGAATACAGCACATTCATGACGTCATTAGGGTATGTGCGGGAATCACAATTAAACAGACTCATAAATGGTGATGCATCAGTCTTGTAAATGAGGCCCGGAATTGATTCCATTAGAGCAAATATCGACCATGTTCGGGCTCACCCACATGTGCATATGTTATCGTATACTCACCCATATCTATAGACACCTCCAGTCATGTTGCCCTATGGTATCAGATACTGGTCTGTGTCGGACTCACCCTTGGATGCAGATATGGATTTGGGTGAAGCACTGCCATGGCTACAGTACAGAAGTATGGTTGGCTATGAAGTTTTATGTTTCTTTCATATTAACCTGACCAGCTTCACTTGCTTACATGTTGATATGCTGTAGAATAATAAGCAAAAGTAAACACATTGTGCAGAGGTTTCTTGAGAGCAGGTGAGCACATTCGAATTTGTCTTTGAAGAATCTGATGTAAAATTCCAGTGTAATATTTCAGTCACACTCTTGACACCTTATCCATATTTTGTTTCCATCAAAAACCTTTCGATTGTATTGATGCCATGAACACTAGCAGCACCAACTATTTAATATTTAAGAGTACGCACTCACCAATGTCATTGATATTATTGAAAATAAAAAATGATTGTGGACATGTTTTATACACCTGGCTTCAAAAAAATAATTTTCTGTTCAAGGACTAGGAGTGCTAAAGACACACAAGTATATATCGGAAGTCAAGAAAAGAAAAAAATGACAATGAAAATTAAAAAAATTAAGAAAAAGGAAAAAAGCATCATGGTCACTCCAAAGCGACTTCTGTCTATGGATATATGCTATGCCAGACCCAGGCACGACAGTGGCTGTGGTGATAGGGGAAAGATGGCTACTTGTGTTCGCCTTTAGGTGGTCCAACCCGAGATACGATAATTTGGCCCCAGATTCCGAGCTTTCATTAGGGAGTGGTGCAGGTGTTGAGCCATCACCTGGAATATAGTGTCCCGCCGTTGCAGCCTGTCCTCGAGTTCTGCTTCTAGGCTCCCTCAAGGGCAATTGGGATTAGGAGTTGGACTGATGGGCCTTGACCGGCTGCATTAAGTCACTAAATTACGCCGACATGGACCATAAATCCACAAATCGAGGTGTCCCAGATGGGCACTCGGCGTGAGTGGAATGAACAGAGCATGGGGAGGAGGGGTATTTTTCAGTGCAGAGTAGCTGGAAGCTCTATACCTAGTACGACGCCATGAGGCAGAAAAAAGAGGAGAGAATGATAGGGTAGTAGCGAAGAAGAAAAGAGGCTTTCAAGAGGGATGGAGGAACCAAAGAACCAAAGGAGGAAGAGACAATTGAAAGCAAAAAAATAAAGGAGAAAAGGGGAAGGAAAGTAAACAGTGACTGATGACAAAAAGTATGAACGTAAAGATAGAAAAGACAGGAGGTAAAGAGTAAAGCAGAAATATAAAAGGTACAAGGTGAAGAAAATAATGTAAACAAATTAGGAAATAAAAAGGAGGGAGTGTTGAAAGGGAAACAGGGTAGAGATGAGGATTAAGTTAAAATTATCAAAAATAGAGCAGGCTGAGTAAACATTAAGACTTAATTAAAGTGATAGGGGAAATGTAGGAAATGAAAGAAATACGGAAAAGAATGGAAGAACAGAAAAAAGAAGGGAAAATTAAAAGTGAATAAAAGAAAGTGCATAGAAACATAACAATAAGAGATAGAGAAAAAAATCTGGAGACAGTGTGGGGGTGAAAAGAGAAAGTAGGCAGAAAAGAGTATACTGAATGGCATAAAAGAGAAAGAAAGAAAAAAGGAGTGGATAAAAAATTGGATGAGAAAGAGAGCTTCAGAAATTAACAGAGTAACAGAGAAAGATAAGGTACAGCACATATAAATCGATACAGGGGAAGGACAGTGACTATGGGCCCAATAGTCGAACGCATCTGCACAAACAAATAAAGTGTATGTATGCAAATATCTTCACTTACAGTGTAAATCGTCTTTTCTATATCACAACACGAGAATGCCTCCTTACATGGATTTGCTCACACACAAAGTAATTCTTCACACTTTTTCTTGAATGCGGCAATCGTATTAAATGGCTGGGTGACAATGAAGTAAGGAAGCATTGTGAGAAAGTTAGATAAAGGCATCATTAACAGGTGGTATCTCCCCATGTAGATACTTTCCACCAAATATGAAGGTCAAAGAAGGGCATAGGAAGAGTTTTCAGCATATCTGCATTTTTAAGTATTAGTCATGAGCTGATCTGCGCTAGATAATGGGCGTCAGAATACAATGAAAACGACTGTCACATTGCTAATAATTCAAACAACTCACAAGAAAGGTCTATCACTTTGTTCCTGTCCTGCAGGAGTATGCCAGCCCCCATCTCTTAGTAGCATCAAGGCCACCAGGGCTCTTTCCCATCTCTATGACTTCCAAGATACAAATGGCATCTATTGTCCTCAAAAAGCTCAGAAGACACATGTTCCAATTTCCCTTCATTCCCTAAATTATGTTCCAGTCAACTGAAGAAACAGGGCAGCAGGGGAAATTGTAAGACTGTGATTACCCTCCCTCGAACAAGCTTCAGGCTGACAGATCATCCTGTATCATCGAATCACTGCACATGTAGCAGTTGGTCACATTCTTTCAACTTAGTGTGATGCAACAATTGCACCAGTTCCATCACTTGTACTTTAACAAGGGCAGAATGCTGACCATTTCTGCTGCCAACTATACAGCCACATCCCCCGTGCCAAGTTTTACCAGCCGCTGATCCACTATCCTCACTCTTGGTGTAGCAATAAGCACAGGTCTGTCACCATAAGTGACACCTGAGTGGCCTGGGTGTCAGACGACGTGACCCACAAGCCACACCTGACTGTACACTGACCCTATCTTACTATGAAGAGATTCCACACCTTTGTGGATTGCTTGGTAGTGAGATTCAGAGCTTGAAGAAAGTTCAATAGGCCCTGTTGTGATTTGTTTGCCTTTCTGTACCCAGAGATAAAACATTTCCTCTAAGGGTATGATTTCTCTGGTTACCTCCAAAATATTTCCCTGCAGAAAATGAAGCTATTAAATCAGTGTCACTAGCACATCTGGGTTACAATAGATCAAGGTTTTAGGGTACTAAGAAAACCATAAATGTAAACCTGGAGACAAAGCAGATTTCTTGAAAGGTCTGTGTTGAACATTAACTCTGAGAAACTTGTTATGAATATGTTTATTTCTTTTTTAAGATTCCCAGGGGCTGCAATCGTTATACTGAGGTTTTGCATTGTGTATAAGGGTCTTATTTATAGTGTGTTGGAAAGGGAAAGGGAACGCCATCACAATGGCAACCAAGTATAGTTTCTGCCATACTGAAAGTCTGTGTAATATGCATTGGTAAGTAGTAATACCTTTATTGATGTTGTAATTGTGCAAGTGCTCATGTTCGTTTGATGTCACCATGATTATGAGAATGTCATGGTGGTTCCGAGAACTCCATTGATTCATTCTGCCTGGAGTCCTTGGAACCAACTGGCTGCTCTCTGGTCATAGGTTTGCTACCCTGAATTTATCTTTGAACTAAAGATATTGCCTAACTTCATCAAAACGATTTATGTGGGTGTCTTTGTCCTCCAATCGACCACACCACATTTTGGTACCAGGAACGGGATGATTGTTTTTAGTGATACAAGCCCACCAATGAGAGAAAGCATGGCCATTTAAAGGAACATTACTGTTCTGAAATCATAAACCCATTGGAGTTCTTGGATGTTTCAGTCAGGATAGTGCACACTATGTTGTGCTCAGGAGGAGAAGCCACAGGGTAAAAGCGCAACTTACTGTGAAGAAATCTGCATGTTTAGATGGTGAGCATGCTGACCCCTCACCGATGGTGTGTTTTTGCCTGGATGATGAACTTGTGACATTGAAGGAGTATTTTTTCTCTTTGTTATAACTGTTCATAGTACTTCTGGTGCATTCTTAACTGACTCGGACTCATCAGGAATATTTCAAAATCCTTCCCCAGCTGTGTTTGTGTCTTGCGGCTGTTATTGTATTTCGCAAAGCATGGCGCTCTTCTTTAGAACGTCCTCCTCATCAGACATCACGTCGCCCAAAAGCGACCTACGTACGCTGCTTTCATGTTGGTGGCCATCTTGAGTGTGCTCTTATTCACCATTTTACTCCAAAGCTGCATAGATTTAACATCATTACACTTCACATCTTGCACTTGGATTTTCATCCTCACTCTATATTTTGCAAAAAAGTAAAAAATCTTTCCCACGTTGATTCCTCATTTATTTGTGAGCAGCACTTGAACTTGCAGTGTCACCGAATACACAGGTGAGATCTTATTACTATTTGGGTTATGGCATATATCCAAGGTATTGTGCAACTGTCTCCTTTCTTACAAAAACCAGGCAAGCAAGACATTAAATGGAGGGAGTAGCTTCATATCTTTGAAAGTGATATTGATGCCATTGATGCTACCAGTTACCTCCTTCCAGGATAAAAACACTGTTATTTAACCATTTGGGAGTGGTAGGTCGAAGAGCGTTTGATAACTAACCGATAGTGCCTGTGCCTGATTCAGAAAATACCTCATGGAATTTTTTTATTGAAGCAAAACAGCGCATGCTTAAACAATATTCAGAAGAAAGTAGTGTACTGCTTGAAAGGTATAATTTCTTCAAATGCAAACAGGCAATTGATGAAACAGGAAGATTTCATTACAAAACTACAAATGTTAGAGTCAAAATGTGAGTTTGAGAATAATGTGGAAATCTACATCAGGGAGCAATTTGTTTTCAACTGTCACTCAAAGAAAGTGCAGGAGAGGTTATTGGCATGTAGAAACTCTACACTTTCAGAGACCATTGAAATTTCTAAGAGCAATGAGAGATCTATTTTGACTGCTCAAGTCATGTTGAATCATAATTGACCATGGTTCTAATTTGACAAATTATTCACCATTTAATTGCATCTCAGATGAATCTCAAGTCTGTGCATTTAGCAAGTCCAGCGAATTTGCTAGAGGGGGAGGGACAAATAAAAAAAAAACACGTTGGAAATCATCCTTCATGTACTCACTGCAAGAAGATTGGTCCCTTCCAAGCAGTATGCACAGCAAATATGAATTCCTCCAATAAAGTCAAATTTCACAATGTCAAACTTTTGGTAGAACCTAATGAACTCCAAGAATGCACTAAAAAAATCACCTATTTTCTTTTAACTTTAGACACTTATCCTGAGAACGACCAGAATGAAAAACAAAATCAAAGGACCCATTTTGCCAATGGATGATTGATGGTTGGGCCATTTCTGTCATGGCAGACTCTGGAGTGCCAGTCTCTTTAATAGCAGATTCTACCTTCTCCAAGTTGTGGCCTTTAAACACACACTTAATTCCAACAGATATAAATACTAAGGCATTAGAGGAACACAATCTGGATTTGCCTGGCTATTTCTTATCACCTCTGCAGTGTCATGGCAGACAGAGTCACACTAAAGTGTATGTGGTAGTTAAAGGGCATAATATTGTGAGATGAAAAGACCTGGCCAAATTAGGAATTTATCTACGCCCAGGTCAGAGAAATGCCTTTTCCCCACATAGATACTATATGTGAGACTAAACAGCTAATGCAACAAACAATCCTAAAGTGTTTTCTAATACCATTGGTACAGTGAAAGGTTTTGAACATGTGATTAAATTGAAAAATAATTTTGAGCCAGTAATCCATAAGGTGAGACCGGTTCCCATGAGTGTAAGGGGTGAGTGAGACAAAATATTGGAGAAACTTACCTCTAAGGGTGTAATTACCACTACTGATTCCTCAGAGTGGGTTTCTCGGATTGTACTCACCAAGAAATGCACTGGTGATTTAAGATTATATATTGACTTGAGGTCACTTGATTAAAATATCCTAGTGGACTGTCACCCTCTCCTACCGCATCTAAGAGATGATGGTGAACATTGGAGATTGCAAGTATTTCTCAACCATTAATCTGCATGCAACGTACCATCAGATTGCTCTCAATGAAGATTCACAATCTCTTATAATCTTTGTCACACCTTATGGGGCTTATAAATATTTGAGGCTTCCATTCTGTCTTGCATCAGCTGCAATTGTTTTCCAAAAGTTAATGGAGAACTTGTTAAGCGAAGAATCTCATGTGCAGGCTTTCGAAGATTATATTTTGGTGTACATTACATCCAAGGAGGGACATATGGTTGTATTGGAAAGAGTATTCCAAATGTTAGAAAGCAGGGGCCTGACTGTGAAAATTGACGAGTGTACTTTTATGGCACAAGTTGAAAATCTTGGACACAACATTTCAGAATCTGGCATAAGACCCAAAGCTTGCAATGTGGAGGTTATAAAAAAATAAATAGCTCCAGCACCTACTGATAAGGATGCCCTAAGATCCTTTTTAGGTCAATGTGAATACTATGCCCCTTTTGTGCCAGGTTATGCCCTTCAAGTTCAACCATTACAATCATAATCAAAGAAGGGTGTGAAATTTGTGTGCTCAGAAGAAATCAACCAAACATTTGAAAACATTAAATAATTGGTCATCAAAGCTCCCTCTTTACTACCATCTGATCATTCTGGAAAATCCTTTCTTTCAGTTGATGCCAGCTTAAAGGGCAGAGGGGCAATATTTGGTCAGTGGGTAGATGGGAGAGTGAACACTGAAGCGTTTGCCTCTAGGACACTTTCTCAAACAGAGACAAATTACTGTACCATTGAAAGAGAGGCACTAGCTTGTGTGTAGGCAGTGGAAATGTTTTAAACTTATGTGTGGGGTGTTTCATTTCACCTGTAAATTGATCACAAACCCCTTGTCTTCCTCCTGGGCAAGAATGGTCTTAGAAAAGCTTCTTCTTGATTAGTTTACCTTCTCTCTAAGATGCAAGAATATAATTTTGAGATCAAATTTGTGCAAAGAGGCAAGACCTATCATGCTGATTACTTGTCACACTTACTTTTAACAAACACAGAAGATGTGATAGATAATGGAGAGGATTATGTAGTAGCAACAATTGATGTTGTCACTGCGTGTGAAGGTAGTATCACAGAAGATGAGTGGATCTCGGCCACACAACAGGTTGAGGTTCTACAGAACATTTTTTCATTTTCTAAAGGTTGGATTACCTCCTGAGAAATCATTGTCACAAAAACTGAGATGTTTTGCACAAATATCTGCAGAATTGTCATGTGAGAATCAAATTTGTTTGTGAGGCAATTTATTTGTTTTGCCAGCTAGTTTATGAGAATGCATCATGCTGATGGCACATACTGGTCAAATAGGTATTTCAGCTCCTTGCAAAAAGCTGAAACAATATTTCTGGTGACTTGGAATGGATAGGTCTGTTTATTTCTTTTATTCACAAGTGTCCTAAAAGCAGTGTTTCAGATAAGCACTGGAAAACATCCAGTAAGCCTTAATTTCAAGAACCTCTTCCTGCAGGACCTTGGGATTTCACGGATCCCTTTAACTTACTGCCTAGAGACCAGAGGTTCATAATAGTTTTAGTAGATTATTATTCAAAATGGATCTACTATGAGCTTGCCGATGCCCCAATACCAAAACTGTGACAGAGGTCTTAAAAAGGATTTTTGTTTCGAGGGAAGCCCTCAGTCCATTGTCACCGGCAGTGGAATGCATTTTGTCTCAAAGGAAATGAATGATTTAATGGCAGGTTTGGATATCATTCATTCACAAGTTGAAATGTGTAGCCCATCTTTTAATGGACTAGTTGAAAGGGCAAACCACATTATAAAAGAAGATATTCAGACTGCTTTCTTGGCTAACTTAGATGTAGCAAAGTTTTCGGAAGAAATAATATGGGCATATTTAACAATGCCTCATTTAACTACTGAGGTGTCTCCATTCAAGAGTTTACTTGCAGGGATGTCAGGACTAAGCTTGCGCCTAGATGGTTAGAATCTATCCCTACAATAAACAACCAGAGATCGGGTAGTTGACCCAGTGATATCTCTATCAGAAAATAAGTGTTGCATAAACAACAATACTATGATAAGAAGAAAGGTGTTCAAGATGTTACTATTCACAGCAATGATTGGGGTTTGGTCAAAAAACCTACTAGAGTTATGAAAGGAGAGTCTAAATTTACCTGTCCTGTCAGAATACGCAGAACAAGCAAATCTGTTATTTTACTACAAGGTAACGGGGGTGGAACAGAGACAGAGGGATTCGAATTTCTGATTAGGCCGAAACATTTTTTAAGACCTGTACCAGCAATTATTTGGATTATTCTATGTTAACAACTGATGTTACTCCTTCTGAGAGAAATACTGAACCATCTAATGTTGTATCTCCCAGGAGTCATTCTATTCTTGATAAGCAATAACAGAATGACCATGAGTCTGTTAATTTAAACAAAATGAGATCTGAGAGTTCGAGGATTGTGAGACTTCTGTCTAGATTTAAAGAATTTGAATTATACTGAATTTTTGTTTTTTCGCTTCATGGGATGGAGGGGATGTAATATGTAGTAATAATAAATGTATTGATGTTGTTATTGTGTATGTGCTCATGTTCGTATGATGTCACTATGATTATGAGAATCATGGTCGTTCTGAGAACTCCAGTGATTCATTCTGCCTGGAGTCCTCGGAACTAACTGGCTGCTGTCTGGCCGTGGGTTGCTACCCTGAATTTATCTTTGAAATATAGATATTGCCAACTCCACTAAAATGATTTATGTGGGTGTCTTTATCCGGCAATTGACCACACCACAGTCTGGACGAAGAAGGATCCTCAATATGTCAAGGGCAGAGACTACTTTATCTTCACCACTGACATACACCTCAGACAGCCCAACACCGTAATGGCTGTCAGAGGTTTTGCCATTTGTCTGCCCTTCATATTTAGAGTGGGTGAATTATTGGCAAGTTTTTACTTTAACTTAGCACCATCCAAAATGTGGTTGTAAGTGAAAATAAAAACATTTGTAATTACCCCTACTCAATACAGCAAAGCTCCAATGGGGGGTTGGTTACTGTTTTTTTTATTTTAAAAAAGAAGACACTGCTTTGGGATCCTCTTTTTTAAAAAGGAAAAAAAAAATGAAAGTGTGCGGTATGGCTCTGTCATGTTGACAGAGCTGTACAGCACACTTTCAATGTATTTGAAGAAACACCATGATAGCAAGTCCTGATAATTTGACAGAAGCCCCTAGGGCAGCAGATATCTCCATAATTGAAGTCCTGGTGGGGTAACTGCACTCTAAATCAGGCCCTTAGTTATCAAGATCAGCTAGTGATTTTAAAGAGTACAGAGGGAGTCTTTTTTTTTTTTTTTTTTTTTTAAATTCATGAGCCCCCGCCATTCCCTGGCTGCCTACCACCCTCCCTCCTGCTCCTAGCACTAGAAGCAATCAGACCAATTCTGGCCTGAGTGATGGCACCCGTGCTCGCCCTCCCTTCCAGCCTATAAACACGCAATCTAAGATCCTCCTCAAAGCGAGAGATGGTAAGATCAATTGCCACTTAAAAAAAAGTAATTAGTGTAGGCCCATGCCTAGCCATGTGTCTATGTCAATAGATTAAAATCATTGTAATAGCTAAAAAAATTAAGTGGTATGGTGTATAACACTGCACATTACTAAAATCAAAGAAGAAAGGACAAGAAAAGAAAAAGGTCACCATCTAGTGACCAACAAGACCAGTACAGAGGAAAGTATGACCCTCAAAGCTTCGTCTGGCATCCGGACGTGCTCTCTCAAAGACAGCTTGCCTAAACAGGAAGTTCCCAAAATACCCTTCTTCTTTTGTTTGGTTTTGTTGTTTTTTAACACAAGAGGCAAACGGTAGAATTTCTGTACTTCTTGCTCCCAAGTTTAGGATGAAAGCTCTGGGAAGGCCCCCTTAAAGAGCTTAATCACAAACACCTTGACGTCTGTTCCCTCAACACCTTCTTCAAGACCTAATATATGCGTTATTGCATCTCTATCTGTTTTCAAAGTCCTCAAACTTCTATAGGATATCTGAGATTTGAAAGGCTTGAGCTTCTGTTTGATCCTTTACCCCTGCAACATCTGTCTCCAGAGTGGCAGTATGGTTTTCTACCTGAGTGGTCCTCTCATCAAACTCACTGCAGGCTTTGGGGACTATTAAAATAGCACGTTGAGGTTTCTTTGTGGCCAATCTGGCCTTCTGACTATCAGATCGAGTCTCTTCTTGAAGCCGCTTGAGGGTGCTATAAATTAGCCTTAATGTAGGCTCCTCTGCTTCAGACGTGGAGGCCTTATGTGGCTCTGTATACACCTCCTGAGTCGTAGAATAATCCAATTTCAGTGCAGGAGTCCACAGACTCTCAGTTGCATACTCAGTTTCCTTTTGATCCTGATTTTGACTTTTGACTCTCCTATGACATTTGACATGCTTCACAGTGGTGCTAAGTTAATCAGGGAGACTAATCAAACTACTATCAGAGGTGGATGAGACAGTTATCACCTCAGGATCCTCTTTACTAGATGCATCTGAACCATCAGCTAAAGAAAACAATCTGTCCCTTCGATCTAGAGACTGATCAGGGCCATTGCTAGCTCTTGCGGCATCTATGAGTGCCCTTATGTATGTGGAGCTAGATTTGATCAATATGAGAGCATTTCTCCCTTTTACAATGTCCAACACTTCAGTGGGTTTAACCAAGAAGGCCCTGCTTGAGACAAGCTGCTGTCCAGAGGTGTTGACCACTGCCATATCTAGGTTTTTATAACTCAGACTATCCCGTCCCACAGTGACATCCGGTATACCACCGGGAACATTCATGTCATTCATAAGGGTAAGACAGGCCACAAGTATTGAACCCCCAGACAATGCCTCCATGGCCAGAAATGCCCTCTTCATCTGAGGCGGGAGAAGTACAGCGGATATCCCATCAAGAACTCCAGCTCTTTTATCAAATGTCCCCCTTGGCGTTGAACTGTCAGAGGATGATACTAATTAGCTATCTGACAAAGGCTTTTTGATCACTATTAAAAATAGATATTTAATTGTTTTCTACCCAGTCCTGTTCCCTATATTCAGAATTAGGGCCTCATTATGAGTTTGGTGGTCCCACCACAGGACCCTCAAACTCACGGGGAGGGCACCATTGAGCGTATTACAATGTTCCAGCTGCGCTGACTAGCAGGAACATTGCAATATGAGTTGCCACTCGGCTAACTGGCTGGAACAGTGCTAGGATGTATGTTGGCCTCAGTTCCCTTAAGGGCCAATATCCTAGTACTCCAGCACCCTCAGAATGCGTACTGTCTGCTTTCCGAAGGTGCTGGGCAGGGGGGGCTCTGCACTGCCCCGCCAGACCATGAAAAGGCTGGCGGAAAGTGGGGTTGTAATCATGCTGAGTTCAGCATTGCCATGGCTGGTCACAAGCTTGACCGCCATCACCCTGTCGGGATTTATGATCCTGGCGGGGAGGATAGTCTTTAGGCTGGTCTGTCCACCAATGTTTTAATGTGGCGGTCGGAGCTGCCGGTCCTAGGACCTCCAGCCTCATAATGAGGCTTTTAGCCCTTAATATTGTTTTTGGCTGTTTCTGTATGGGTTGGCTAGCCTTCCTACAGTGATAATACCTCTGAGCTGCTAATCAATGTAAGGACATGTTAACTTTAGGTTTCTAAATGTCATGCTTTTAAGTACTATAAACCCTGAATTTTGGGCCTCAAGACCTACATAGGTTCGACATATTAACATTTAAAAGACATTTTTTATAGGGGTGGGAGGAACTTGTGGAGTTTGACTCCATGGAATTCTGCGGAGTTCCATAAAAATTCTGTGGAGTACCGCCAATGGGGGAAATAGGCAATTTGCACTGCTTGAGCTGTGATTTAGCACCAGTAACACGTTCTATGTTGAAATTCAGCACTAAAGGCACCTCATAGTGCACTAGGGGGTACAGCTACTAAAGTTGATTTTGTTGCCGCTTGAGTAGATTTTCTGCTCAAGTGGCAGCCTTCTGACCACAAAAAGGTTGTGACAACCCATGTCCACCTGCATTAGAAAAATCTTGCATGGTGTCCTGCTAGGAAGCAAAACTTTTGCCAGGGAATGCCAAATCTCTCTCATGATCGCCAACATACCACTCTTGAGCCACGTGGGAGAAAAAATTCTGCCACACGGTGATTGGGGGAATGAGCCCAGAACGTCACACTACATGAGTAATGTGCAGTTGCCAAAATTCCTAAAATTCTGCAGGCAGAACAAAATATTCTGCCTACCCATAGTTGTTTATCTGTCAAACGCATATATTTTGAGAGGCCACAATACATGTTTTGCACTTTTTTCCTCCCAGTTTTATATGGTGTGAAAGTGGCCTAATGGCACTGCAGGGCTTTACATGAGCATGCAGAAAAGGCAGTTTTCCTACACTTGTTACTTAATTTCACGTGGTGCTCCATCCTTGCTAATATTATTTTTTACTTATATAAAGTGTGACTGACTGTGAAGGGCACAAAACATTGCCAATGTCCAGGTGACAGCAGAGAGTTGGGGCATTTCACAGGCCTTGTACTGTCAATTACACTGTGGGTGTGAATAAGTGTCATTGCACTAACTGCCAGTCTGTGTCAAAATAAAATGTGGCAAGATAACATATATTGTACTGGTGACAAAGCAGTTTTATATTGGCTGTTGCTCTAATCATCAGGTTCAAAATGCCATACTAGCATAAATGTAGACCCTTGAGTGCTGGGTCAGGGTAAATGTAATTTTGCCCAGTCACCACTGCACAACTATGCAGTGTTTATTGAACTGCAAATAATCTGGCTGCTGACTGGACCAACAAACCGCAACCTACCTTTTCCAATCTTGTGATGATCTCTGAGGTGGCTGAATATTTGAGTGCCTTTCAAAAAAGCCTAAATTGAAGGTAAAAAACAAATCAATTCTAGTGTAAATCAGGGTGCATAGTGCAAAGTTCAGAAAGGTTAAAGGATGAGTCAAACAAGCAAAATGGAAATTAGTGACCTCCAGATTAAACATCTGTAATTAGATTAAATTGAGAACTCTTCTAGAACTCTCAGTTTTGAAATGTGTCCATGCCTAAGGAACTAGTAGGACTGAAATCCAGAGCTTCTATTCATGACTTCCCTCAAACACGAGGGGACTTCATATGAAGTCAAGAGGCACCTTGAAAAAACATAAAACATTAATTTAAAGAAACTATTCTAAATGTGCTGTGGGGCACTAAAAGCATCACAATGAAAGAGGCAATCTTCTAGATGTACTAGGAGCGCATAACAGCTAAAGCCTACAGCACTCATCGAGTTATTTATTGCTAAGGAAAAGATCAGGTAATAAAACACCTCCTTTGCACACAATTGACAACTTCTTTTGCAGATGATATGAGAGGAAGTTTCTGTGTACGGAGGCTAAGCTTAGACTCTTGACCTGCTGGACTGTGCGGGTGAAAACCCCTCAGAGGGAGAAGCAGAAAATGGGATTGTCGCAAAGCATATAGTCATGGAGCAGAGTTACATATGGATTAGGGATTAAAGTGGAATGTGTAGACCTTCTATCTTTAGAGCTCTATGGAGTGATTTATCTTGTTGTAGAAAAGACTTACTAGCATGTATGGATGGTGGACCAATGACTTTTTTTTATAGGAGTTGACATTCTGCAAGCCCACATTACTGTAGTGTGGAAGCCATGAAAATAAGGGCCTCATTTACAAGAAACTGGCACATCGGCTCAGATGGTCAGATTTCTTGCGCTGCCCGACAATTCCCTAAGGATGCCATGGATGCACAGTACTTACTATACAGAGCTACATGGGGCATGTTTTCAGAGATAGGTCACAAATTCTGACATGTCAGTGGCACTAAACTGGTTCATTGCTGGACTAGCGCTAAAAAAAATTATGCTACTCTAGCAATGCGAGAAAGGATCTCATAGGAAAAAGCCCTGCATCAGTTTAATGCCTGATCTGAGCAGGCATTACATTTTTGACCCAGTGAAGTAGCACAATGATGCAATTAAATGTGAATTTCACTGCGTCCGTTCTGCGTGGCTTTTTACCAGGGAACGTCTCCCTTCCATAAATCATAGCTGGCGCAGGCATAATGTGACGCAAGGCTTTACAAAGTAACACATTGGGCCCAATGCATCAGCCAATGCATCAGTTTGTAAATATGGAGCAATGTAAAGCACTGCTTAGCGTCACCACTTCATTAAAAAAATGACGCAACTGTGGTGCAAATGCCTTGTAAATGAGGCCCCAAGTCTCTTGAATAGTGCTAAATCTTGTGCCTGAAGAAATGGCTAACAAAAATATATAGGAAGACATCATTAAAGTGTTTTGAATCTTAGATATTTTTCTGCTAAATACATTCCATGAAGAGATTATGTCATTCATATAGGCATTGAAAGGAATAATTTATAAAATGGTTACCAGTTCAGTCAGTGAATATAAAAAAATGGCATAATGCTTCAGTATATATTTGTGAATGGAATTGTCTTCCAATTGTATATTATTACTTTTGTATGGCGGGAAAATATCTAAAGAGTGTATGTTGACAGAACATCCTGTGCTCGCCTACTGGTGTTTTGTGCTCTTTAGAGTATTACAACATGCACTCCACAGAAGGCTCTGGGGGCTAGATTCTATTGCAGACTGGTCTCCAAGGATCATTGCTGGTGAATGGAAGCATTGGTAACCCCATGATAAATTATCTCTGGGTCAGCATCTGATTACAATAAACAATAGAAAGTGATTCTCGGGTGACGTTATTCACTGAAGCTCGGCTCAGAAGCTTCGCTCGCAAGCACAATGTATGTTCCTAGGCAACACCCCTAGTGTGACCTCCACGAAGGCTAGTGAGACTTCAGGCTGAATACAGCTCATTTTTTAAGAGAAGATGAAGTTCATATAAAGTTCTTGATAAAGGTTACCGTTTATTAATATGTTTTTCAGTAAATAGATATTCTCTTAAAAAGCTAAACTATCTGAAGTATTTTTAAAGTTTACATGTGGAGGCACTCTAAGGGGCATATTTATACTCCGTTTGCGCCGAATGTGCGTCGTTTTTTTCGACGCAAATTCGGCGCAAAACTAACGCCATATTTATACTTTGGCATTAGACGCGTCTAGCGCCAAAGTATGGGCAAATAGCGTCATTTTTTTGCGTGAACGCCTTCCTTGCGTTAATGAGATGCAAGGAAGGCGTTCCCGTCTAAACAAATGACGGCGACGCAAATGCGTCGTATTTATACTCATGCAAAAATCACGCCCGGGAGTGGTCGGGTCAAAAAACCCCGCATTTGCGCCACTTTTTAACGCCTGGGTCAGGGTAGGCGTTAAGGGGCCTGTGGGCTCAAAATGAGCCCACAGCTGCCCTCCCATGCCCCCAGGGACCCCCCCTGCCACCCTTGCCCACCCCAGGAGGACACCCAAGGATGGAGGGACCCACCCCAGGGACATTCAGGTAAGTTCAGGTAAGTATATATATTTTTTTTAAATATTTTGTTTTTGTCATAGGGGGGCCTGATTTGTGCCCCCCTACATGCCACAATGCCCAATGACCATGCCCAGGGGACAGAAGTCCCCTGGGCATGGCCATTGGGCAAGGGGGCATGACTCCTGTCTTTACTAAGACAGGAGTCATGTAAATGGCGTCTGGGCGTCGTTTAAAATGGCGCAAATCGGGTTAAGACGATTTTTTAGCATCAACCTGACTTGCGCCATTTTTAAGACGCCCTAACGCCATTTTTCCCTACGCCGGCGCTGCCTGGTGTACGTGGTTTTTTTCCACGCACACCAGGCAGCGCCGGTCTGCTTGAGCCGGCTAACGGCATTCAATAAATACGGCACCCGCACGGTGCTTCAGAATGGCGTTAGCCGGCGCAAATTTTTTTTACGCTAAACTGCGTTAGCGCAGTTTAGCGTCAAAAAGTATAAATACGGGCCTAAATATTTTGACCCGGGACCGCTTGCTATCAGCAGTTATAATGGAATTTCTTACACCTGAATTTAGGCAGAAATATTTTTGGATTCTAAAGGAGAGTCAAAATGATGCACCTTGGTTTCAAGTGTTGGTTAATAACAACTTTTTTATGCGCTAAGACCCAAAACGTTTCTTTATTCGACTCTAAATGAAAATGTTTTTTATTCGACCCAAAAGGTTATTTTTTTACCTAGCTTTTTGGGCAGTTGCTTTAGATCATTTGTCACGCTGACATTTTAGTTTAAGTGATCCAAAATAACTGTTTAGAGAATTTTCTGACCGACCTGATTCAATGAACTCTTCAATTCAGGGAGATAGTAAATGAGAAACAATCCGTCTTCCTGACCTCAAAAATGCACAGTCCAGGACATTTCCCATTACAAATCTTTCCAAAAGATTTCATATTGAAAACTCCCATTGTCTCCATAATTGTTTTTCACTCAGAATGGATGGACTATTTCTAATCTGCCAGCAAAAGAAAAATACCTTAATTAGGAGGTGTGTTGTGCTGGTGCGGTGCAAACTCTGCATGCCTACTTACTGTTGCTGTGCGGTAACACCACTTCAGTACCGTCCAAGTATGAGTTAACCCACCCCACACACTAATGGGGAATAACTGTGTCTACACAGAATTACTGTGCAATATTCCGCATGATACTCCCTTGTATTGGGGATTTAACATTTAACACACACCTATTTACCACAAGTTCTAAGCCGGCTTTAAATGTGTGTAGGGGTTTCCGTGGACCAAGGGTATTGGAAGAGTGGTAGGGAAGGAAGGTGAAGGATGATTATTTCTGACAAGGGGAAACGCTGAATGCTCCCACTTTGCCAGAGAAAAAGTAGGCTTGCAGCAGGTCCAAGGCACAGTTGCTGTTGCAGCCAAAGGCTCATGCAATTTTACCTGCTGGAATTACTGACAAGTAGAATTTGATGTGGTGTTCCCCTCATACAGGAAATCCATGTGGGAAACACCAGGTGAGTCACGATAAGGTACAGTGATTTGTACTCCACCACAGAATTCTGCTCCATCTTACTTATAACCAGGCCCCAACTGAATTATCCAGAAGTTTAAAGTCTGTGTGAACAAGAGTGACTTTTGAATCAACACTTGAGCCTTGCATTCACAAATAGTTCAAGTAGGATTTCTATGTATTCGTTAATACTTTAGGCATGCGTAATATTACCACATGGTGGCATAATATTGCATATGAAACAAAACACATAAATGGTGATGGAAGATTGCTTGCAATAAATCTTACCAATCACAATTGATCGGGTAGTTTTCAACCCATTACTATTTTGACCACCATGACACCTCAAAACAGACCCACCTATTTGCACATCTGTCTTGACCCTGCTCCATTAGGAACAGTCTAGGCCAAACTGTCAAGCAGGTGCACTCTAATCTGGAATACAAGCAACCCAAGGACAGGTTTGCCCTTATTGGGACTCTACAGGCAGGTGTAGCTTGGTTCCAGAGGCACAGTGAGCAAGTAACCCACATCTGGGCACACACTGGGAAACTTAGTGTATTACATAAAACTCACAAAAGATGATGGGAGGATGCTTGTAATAGTTTTAACCACTGGCAATCTCTGAGGGTAGCATTTTAATCCATCATTCTGCCCACAATGCCACCTCAGATTAGACCCAACTATGTGCAAATCAGTCTTGAACCTTCTCTAAAAGGAACAGTGAAGCTCTGCTTGCCAAGCCAGGTCCGCTCTGAACCCAAGCACAAGCAACCCCAGAGCTGTTTGCCTTGATCGGGGTCAGGTGTAGGTTGGTTTCAGTAACTCAGTAAGCAAGGGACCCACGTCTATTGGAGAAGTGTCAAGACTGATTTGCATGTGGCTAGGTCGAATGTAGGGTGACATTGTGGGTTAAAAAGACTGAGAATGGGGGGCATGGTTACGGCGCCGTTTTAGTTGGCAACGTAGCATCGAGGCTGTGTGGACGGAGGAGGCCTCAGTCCTTCGTGAATGCTGCTTGACATTTCCTTTTTGGAGGAGACGAACGTGCGTCTCCTCCGGTTGCACTGGTGAGTCGCAGCAGTGACTTTTTGTTTATTTATAACTACTTGTGTGGCTGGCCCCAGGGGATGTTCCTCATGGATGGGGATGCATCCCCCATTTTATGTGCTGACGAACATGTTTTCTCCTCAGAACTGCTTAATTTGAAACAGTTCTGCTTTATAAATGTGGCACATCCACTTCATTATCTGTTTTTTCCATCTATATATTTGGAATTAAGAAAAGGATCATCTTTTTTTTTTCCTTCATCCTGGAGGTGTTGTTACCTATTTATTCAGTGATTGTAAGGATGTGGCTGATTTTTCATTAACAATTCTTACCTTTACTCATTGTTTTTTTACCTAACAAAGCCACCAAGTCTCTCTGCATATATTTTCTTTTGCCCTCTTACTGGATTCTATCACAGGATCAACTAGGATTTTCAACTCGAACATGCAACTTAAAATCTTTATGGTGCAACGTTGATTCCAAGTGTACTTTCTCTTGTTTTTGCATATCCTTCTGCTCCAAGTTGAAGCTTATGGGAACAATAAAAGGTCTTAAAGTTTCTAACACTCCTTGAATTATTCCTTGGTCAGATTCAGACTTTAATTGTGCCAACATGGATGATGCGGTTTTGTTGAAATCTGTCCCACTCAGGAACCATTCCGAAAACGACCTCATCAAACAAAATACCAATAGGGTCAAACAATAGGCCTAAAAAGATCCTCCTTTATCAGTGATGTCCACGTCAACCTCCATGGATTTGAATTTATACATTGAAACCCTTTATGGAGGAGACCACAAAAACTTTGCAGCATTTAGATGATAAATCGTCATCCTTGGAATCGCGAGTTTTGCTGGTGGAACAAAAAACAGGTAATCTTCAACAAGCAGCTTCACGTATTTCAAACCTGGAATCTGAAATTTCACTACTCAAGAAGCATACTGAGGATCTTGAAAATAGAAATCGTAGGAACAATCTAGGCTTACATGGTCTTCCTGAAAACACAGAAGGCTCCAATCCGACTACCTACTTTGAAACTTGTCTTCCAAAGCTACTGAATTTGTCATCAACCAATCCCCTCACTATCCAGAGGGCTCATAGAATGGGTCTGAAGGTCTCTAATAAACCATGAGAAGTATTATACTTTTCCTGCAATGTACAGACTTACTTCAAGTCTTGTCTGGGGTAAAGGCTAAAAAACAAATAATATGAAATGGTGACAGACTATGGGGGTGATTTTAACCTTGGCGGACGGCGGAGGCCGTCCGCCAAGGTACCGCCGTGAAATAACCGCACCGCGGTCAAAAGACCGCGGCGGCCATTTAAACATTTCCTCTGGGCCGGCGGGCGCTCTCCGAAAGAGCGCCCGCCGGCCCAGAGGAAATGCCCCTGCTACGAGGACGCCAGCTCAGAATTGAGCCGGCGTAGTTGCAGGGGTGCGACGGGTGCAGTTGCACCCGTCGCGTATTTCAGTGTCTGCAAGGCAGACACTGAAATACTTTGCGGGGCCCTCTTACGGGGGCCCCTGCCGTGCCCATGCCATTGTCATGGGCACGGCAGGGTCCCCCAGGGGCCCCGCGGCACCCCCTACCGCCATCCTGTTCATCGCGGGTTTCCCGCCATGAACAGGATGGCGGTAGGGGCTGTCAGAATCCTCATGGCGGCGGAGCGCGCTCCGCCGCCATGAAGGATTCCCCCGAGCAGCGGTAAGTCGGCGGGAGCGGTCAGAATGCTCGTGGGAGCACCGCCAGCCTGTTGGCGGTGCTCCCGTGGTCGGTGGCCCTGGCGGCCACCGGCCACCAGGGTCAGAATGACCCCCTATATTTCTCTCAAGATGTTGCTAAAGCTACAGCTGATCACTGCGAGTAATTTTTGGACATGCATCCTCAATTGAGAGCCTTAAATGCTAGATACGGTCTACTTCATCCATGTTTATTCAAGGTGACATACAAAGAGAAAACATTCACTTTCGAAGATCCGGTCGCACTTAAACAATTCTTCAAACAAAATAGAGCAGAAGAGATGGACACTTCAAAAGTCATTTGATTCTGAACTTTTTCTTAAGATTATTACTTGTTTTATTGTTTTTCTCCTATTACTGTAATTTGAATTAAACACAGTCTTTAATCTTTTATCATAGGTATATGTCCTCAGGTCTCGTTCCTGTTTTTCACCCTTTATGTGACATCTTCACCCAAGTTGATGCTGTCCCTGCATTTCTGTCGACCTTGATGGCTGTCATCTTCATCTTCTGGTGTTGCCACCCTCCCCTTTTGTTCTGTATTTTCATAGGTATGTCTCTCTGTCGTCATTTGTATGACTTGGACTGTCTCTTTGACCTTTGCAACCTTCTATCCTTAACTCTATAGTTCTATTTATCTTTTAACTTTTCTTTTTTTCTTTCCTTCAGTTCTTTCCTCTTTCTTTCGTGTTATTCATCAACTTTCTCATTCTTCTAATTTTTTTTTTTATCGTGATTTTTTTATGATACTGTAAACATACAATATGTGCTTACTAATGTTTTTATCCTACATTCCGGAATACTACATGGAATATCAAAGGGCTAGGTAATCCTATCAAATGACAAACTAAAAACACATGTCACACTACTTCAGGAATCACACCTTTCTGAGATGGAAGTTACTAAATTAGTAATGATTCTTTGCCTTAAAAAGTTGCATCTCACGACAGACCATCGGGAAACTGATTCAAAGGGTTTCTGGATTATTGTCAAACTCCTCTTAAATAATATACCTCTGATTATTTTTAATGTTTATGGTCCAGTTTTGGTACACAATATGTTTTGGTCCAATATATTGGATAAATTACATTTATTTGATGTTGAATATGTCATATTTGGTGTAGATTGTAATCAAATTCTGGAACCCATACTAGACTGTTGCTCAAAAGTCAAGTTTGTACATTTCAAGGTGAACTCTTAATTTAAATCTTGTATACACTGTAATTCGTTAGTTGATATTTGGAGATTATGTTACCCAGACCTCTCTGAATATACTTTTTATTCGCCCCCCACATCACTCACAATCTTGGATAGATTATCTCTTTTTCAGTAAATCTCTTTCCCAAAATGTTTTCCATTCAGACATAGGCTCCATTTTGATTTCAGATCATGCACCAGTTTATGCAGATATTGACCTTATTTCTTTTTCACCTCATGCA
This sequence comes from Pleurodeles waltl, assembly GCF_031143425.1. Taxonomy (NCBI): domain Eukaryota; kingdom Metazoa; phylum Chordata; class Amphibia; order Caudata; family Salamandridae; genus Pleurodeles; species Pleurodeles waltl. Next base: position 1,628,496,908 of record NC_090445.1, on the reverse strand, counting down.
GGCAGACGACATTTAACAACGCACTCCTTTCAGATTCTAAATTCACTTCTGAGTTTGAAAACTTTACCAATTAATTATTTAATTTTAATACTTTACTTGACACCTCTATTGTTTCTATCTGGGACTCTTTTATAGCAGCAGCCAGAGGTTTCATAATAAAATGTGTTTTCACCAAGAAAACACATATGGAATCCCAAATCACTGAATTACTTTATTTAAAAAAAAAAAAACTTAAATATGATTATCATTCTAACAACGAGGCATCATTACATTCTCTTATTGTAGCCAAGTTCACCTTTCATAGATTAACTACTAACGCTGCTTCCTTGTATCTCTTAAAAAGCAGTGCAAAATATTATGGGGGCAAACCAAAATGGGAAAATTACTTGCTAATTATTGAAAGATCAGGAGAGAAAGGACTAAAATAAAATCCCTGTGAAAAACAGCAGCAAATATTTTTTATAAAGATAGAGATATAATGCAAGAATTTGTTAATTTTTACACCAATTTATATTCTTCCGATACTCCTTCATCCTAACCAGATTATTCAGCATACTTTCAATCCATTGCCTCTCCCTCTTCACAACATATTGATTTAGACTCACTTGGATCAGATTTCACACTCCTAGAATTATCTCATGCGATCTCTGTACCTCACAGAGGGAAATCCCCTGGTTCTGACGGTTCACTATTGAATTTTATAGTCACTTTGCGAAGTTTCTTTTACCTAAACTGTTGCAGTTATTTAACTCTTTTGCCAAAACCGTCTCCTCCCATGGTACCTTTCAGGACTGTGAGAAAACAGGACTGATTGCAGAGGCCCCCTAACTTTTTGCCCCCATTTTCCACTTTATGCTGGTGTTTTCCTGACTCTGATGGTGCCCTGGGTACTGCTAACCAGTCCCAGGGCCTGTGCTCTGTGTAAAATCAATATGCAAATTAGGCTAATTATAATTGGCTAAGTTAACCTATCTATAAGTCCCTAGTATATGGTAGGGCATGTAGGTTTAGGGACCACAGCATAGGTAGTGCACCCATAGGTGCACTGCTGAGGTGCCCAGTGTCATTTTAAAGGCAGGCCTGCCTTGCTGGCTGCTTTTAAATTAAAGTTATATGCAAATTCGACTTTGGAATTAAAAGTAGTTCCAAAGTCTTAAACTACCTTATTTGTACATATAAGTCACCCCTAAGGTGTGCCCTATGTGCCCCTAGGGCTGGGTGCCATGTAACTATAAGCAGGGACTTTATAAAAATAGTTTTATAAGCCCTGGTGAGGTAAAAACAGCCAAATTCGTTTTTCCCTCATTGTAGTAAATGGCCTTCATAGGCTAGAATGGGGAGACTTTGTTTTAAATTTAAAGTCTCCTTAAATGTTGCATACCAAGAATTTGGTATCAAATTAATTGTTGTAATAAATCCCACAACTTCCAGTTGTGGGATTTAATATAACTTGTTCAGGTAAAAAGGTTTAGACTTTACCTAAAAAGTTGCCAATTTCAGCCCTGCATTGTTTTTGCTGCTGTGCTCTGATTGGCCAGACTGCAGGAGCTTAGCCAAGCTGCCTTGATGAGGTGTGAAGTGGCCTGGCTTCACACAAAGGAATGTGCTTGTGGGAGAGAATCTCCCCTCAGCAGATGGTGAGGCAGGAAGGGGGAGGGCTGCCAAACTGGTCTTCAAAGGCAGAGAAAGACATTTGGAGCAACCAGCAACACCCCCACATCCTGCAACCCCAGACAACTAGGTGCCCCCTTGATTAGATTAGGAGAGGGCAGGAGAGGGGTGTGTTTATGATTTTTAGCCACACCAGTGGGTGGGCTCAGCCAGATGTAACCCCTTCGCTGCCAGGCCTTTTCCCCCCTCCTGTGCCGGGCCTTTTTTTGCCTATTTGGGGCAGTTCGCGCTTAGGCCCTCATAACTTTTTGTCCACATAAGCTAACCAAGCCAAATTTGCGTCCTTTTTTTCCAACATCCTAGGGATTCTAGAGGTACCCAGACTTTGTGGGTTCCCTTGAAGGAGGCCAAGAAATTGGCCAAAATACAGTGAAAATTTCGTTTTTTTCAAAAAAATTGGAAAAAGTAGCTGCAGAAGAAGGCTTGTGGTTTTTCCCCTGAAAATGGCATCAACAAAGGGTTTGCGGTGCTAAACTCAGCAGCTTCCCAGCTTTCAGGAACAGGCAGACTTGAATCAGAAAACCCAATTTTTCAACACAATTTTGGCATTTTACTGGGGCATACCCCATTTGTGCAATTTTTTGTGCTTTCAGCCTCCTTCCAGTCAGTGACAGGAATGGTCATGAAACCAATGCTGGATCCCAGAAACCTAAACATTTCTGAAAAGTAAACAAAATTCTGAATTCAGCAAGGGGTCATTTGTGTAGATCCTACAAGGGTTTCCTACAGAAAATAACAGCTGAAAAAGAAAAATATTGAAATTGAGGTGAAAAAACCATCAATTTTTCTCTACGTTTTACTCTGTAACTTTTCCCTGCAATGTCAGATTATCGAAAGCAATATACCGTTACGTCTGCTGGACTCCTCTGGTTGCGGGGATATATAGGGCTTGTAGGTTCATCAAGAACCCGAGGAACCCAGAGCCAATAAATGAGCTGCACCCTGCAGTGCGTTTTCATTCTATACCGGGTATACAGCAATTCATTTGCTGAAATATAAGGAGTAAAACATTGCTATCAAGAAAACCTTTGCATTTCCAAAAAGGGCACAAGATAAGGTGTTGAGGAGCAGTGGTTATTTGCACATCTCTGAATTCCGGGGTGACCATAGTAGCACGTGAATTACAGGGAATTTCTCAAATAGATGTCTTTTTTACACACACTCCTATATTTGGAGGGAAAAAATGTAGAGAAAGACAAGGGGCAATAGTACTTGTTTTGCTAATCTATGTTCCCCCAAGTCTCCCGATAAAAATGGTACCTCACTTGTGTGGGTAGGCCTAGCACCCGCGACAGGATATGCCCCAAAACACAACATGGACACATCACAGAAAACAGAGCTGTTTTTAGCAAAGTGACTACCTGTAGATTTTGGCCTCTAGCTCAGCCGCCACCTAGGGAAACCTACCAAACCTGTGCATTTCTGAAAACTAGAGACCTAGGGGAATCCAAGGAGGGGTGACTTGTGTGGCTCGGACCAGGTTCTGTTACCCAGAATCCTTTGCAAACCTCAAAATTTGGCTAAAAAAAACACATGTTCCTCACATTTCTGTGGCAGAAAGTTATGGAATCTGAGAGGAGACACAAATTGCATTCCACCCAGCGTTCCCCCACGTCTCCCGATAAAAATGATACCTCACTTGTGTGGGTAGGCCTAGCACCCGCGACAGGATATGCCCCAAAACACAACGTGGACACATCACAGAAAACAGAGCTGTTTTTAGCAAAGTGACTACCTGTAGATTTTGGCCTCTAGCTCAGCCGCCACCTAGGGAAACCTACCAAACCTGTGCATTTCTGAAAACTAGAGACCTAGGGGAATCCAAGGAGGGGTGACTTGTGTGGCTCGGACCAGGTTCTGTTACCCAGAATCCTTTGCAAACCTCAAAGTTTGGCTAAAAAAACACATGTTCCTCACATTTCTGTGGCAGAAAGTTCTGGAATCTGAGAGGAGCCACAAATTTCCTTCCACCCAGCGTTCCCCCACGTCTCCCGATAAAAATGATACCTCACTTGTGTGGGTAGGCCTAGCGCCCGCGACAGGATATACCCCAAAACACAACGTGGACATATCACAGAAAACAGAGCTGTTTTTAGCAAAGTGACTACCTGTAGATTTTGGCCTCTAGCTCAGCCGCCACCTAGGGAAACCTACCAAACCTGTGCATTTCTGAAAACTAGAGACCTAGGGGAATCCAAGGAGGGGTGACTTGCGGGGCTCGGACCAGGTTCTGTTACCCAGAATCCTTTGCAAACCTCAAAATTTCGCTAAAAAAACACATGTTCCTCACATTTCTGTGGCAGAAAGTTCTGGAATCTGAGAGGAGCCACAAATTTCCTTCCACCCAGCGTTCCCCCACGTCTCGCGATAAAAATGATACCTCACTTGTGTGGGTAGGCCTAGCGCCCGCGACAGGATATGCCCCAAAACACAACGTGGACATATCACAGAAAACAGAGCTGTTTTTAGCAAAGTGACTACCTGTAGATTTTGGCCTCTAGCTCAGCCGCCACCTAGGGAAACCTACCAAACCTGTGCATTTCTGAAAACTAGAGACCTAGGGGAATCCAAGGAGGGGTGACTTGCGGGGCTCGGACCAGGTTCTGTTACCCAGAATCCTTTGCAAACCTCAAAATTTGGCTAAAAAAACACATGTTCCTCACATTTCTGTGGCAGAAAGTTCTGGAATCTGAGAGGAGCCACAAATTTCCTTCCACCCAGCGTTCCCCCATGTCTCCCGATAAAAATGATACCTCACTTGTGTGGGTAGGCCTAGCGCCCGCGACAGGATATGCCCCAAAACACAACGTGGACATATCACAGAAAACAGAGCTGTTTTTAGCAAAGTGACTACCTGTAGATTTTGGCCTCTAGCTCAGCCGCCACCTAGGGAAACCTACCAAACCTGTGCATTTCTGAAAACTAGAGACCTAGGGGAATCCAAGGAGGGGTGACTTGCGGGGCTCGGACCAGGTTCTGTTACCCAGAATCCTTTGCAAATCTCAAAATTTGGCTAAAAAAACACATGTTCCTCACATTTCTGTGGCAGAAAGTTCTGGAATCTGAGAGGAGCCACAAATTTCCTTCCACCCAGCGTTCCCCCACGTCTCCCGATAAAAATGATACCTCACTTGTGTGGGTAGGCCTAGCGCCCGCGACAGGATATGCCCCAAAACACAACGTGGACATATCACAGAAAACAGAGCTGTTTTTAGCAAAGTGACTACCTGTAGATTTTGGCCTCTAGCTCAGCCGCCACCTAGGGAAACCTACCAAACCTGTGCATTTCTGAAAACTAGAGACCTAGGGGAATCCAAGGAGGGGTGACTTGCGGGGCTCGGACCAGGTTCTGTTACCCAGAATCCTTTGCAAATCTCAAAATTTGGCTAAAAAAACACATGTTCCTCACATTTCTGTGGCAGAAAGTTCTGGAATCTGAGAGGAGCCACAAATTTCCTTCCACCCAGCGTTCCCCACGTCTCCCGATACACGTCTCCCGATAAAAATGATACCTCACTTGTGTGGGTAGGCCTAGCGCCCGCGACAGGATATGCCCCAAAACACAACGTGGACATATCACAGAAAACAGAGCTGTTTTTAGCAAAGTGACTACCTGTAGATTTTGGCCTCTAGCTCAGCCGGCACCTAGGGAAACCTACCAAACCTGTACATTTCTGAAAACTAGAGACCTAGGGGAATCCAAGGAGGGGTGACTTGTGTGGCTCGGACCAGGTTCTGTTACCCAGAATCCTTTGCAAACCTCAAAATTTGGCTAAAAAAACCACATGTTCCTCACATTTCTGTGGCAGAAAGTTCTGGAATCTGAGAGGAGCCACAAATTTCCTTCCACCCAGCGTTCCCCCACGTCTCCCGATAAAAATGATACCTCACTTGTGTGGGTAGGGCCTAGCGCCCGCGACAGGATATGCCCCAAAAACACAACGTGGACATATCACAGAAAACAGAGCTGTTTTTAGCAAAGTGACTACCTGTAGATTTTGGCCTCTAGCTCAGCCGGCACCTAGGGAAACCTACCAAACCTGTACATTTCTGAAAACTAGACCTAGGGGAATCCAAGGAGGGGTGACTTGTGTGGCTCGGACCAGGTTCTGTTACCCAGAATCCTTTGCAAACCTCAAAATTTGGCTAAAAAAACACATGTTCCTCACATTTCTGTGGCAGAAAGTTCTGGAATCTGAGAGGAGCCACAAATTTCCTTCCACCCAGCGTTCCCCCACGTCTCCCGATTAAAAATGATACCTCACTTGTGTGGGTAGGCCTAGCGCCCGCGACAGGATATGCCCCAAAACACAACGTGGACCACATCACAGAAAACAGAGCTGTTTTTAGCAAAGTGACTACCTGGAGATTTTGGCCTCTAGCTCAGCCGCAACCTAGGGAAACCTACCAAACCTGTACATTTCTGAAAACTAGAGACCTAGGGGAATCCAAGGAGGGGTGACTTGTGTGGCTCGGGACCAGGTTCTGTTACCCAGAATCCTTTGCAAACCTCAAAAATTTGGCTAAAAAAACACATGTCCCTCACATTTCTGTGGCAGAAAAGTTCTGGAATCTGAGAGGAGCTACAAATTTCCTTCCACCCAGCGTTCCCCCAAGTCTCCCGATAAAAATGATACCTCACTTGCGTGGGTAGGCCTAGCGCCCGCGACAGGAAACACCCCAAAGCGCAACGTGGACACATCCTAAATTTTGGAAAAAAACAGAGGTGTTTTTTGCAAAGTGCCTACCTGTAGATTTTGGCCTCTAGCTCAGCCGGCACCTAGGGAAACCTACCAAACCTGTGCATTTCTGAAAACTAGAGACCTAGGGGAATCCAAGGAGGGGGTGACTTGCGGGGCTCGGACCAGGTTCTGTTACCCAGAATCCTTTGCAAACCTCAAAATTTGGCTAAAAATACACATGTTACTCACATTTCTGTGGCAGAAAGTTCTGGAATCTGAGAGGAGCCACAAATTTCCTTCTACCCAGCGTTCCCCCAAGTCTCCCGATAAAAAATGATACCTCACTTGCGTGGGTAGGCCCTAGCGCCGGCGACAGGAAACACCCCAAAGCGCAACGTGGAACACATCCTAAATTTTGGAAAAAAACAGAGGTGTTTTTTGCGAAGTGCCTACCTGTAGATTTTGGCCTCTAGCTCAAGCCGGCACCTAGGGAAACCTACCAAACCTGTGCATTTCTGAAAACTAGAGACCTAGGGGGAATCCAAGGAGGGGTGACTTGCGGGGCTCGGACCAGGTTCTGTTACCCAGAATCCTTTGCAAACCTCAAAATTTGGCCTAAAAAAACACATGTCCCTCACATTTCTGTGGCAGAAAGTTCTGGAATCTGAGAGGAGCTACAAATTTCCTTCCACCCAGCGTTCCCCCAAGTCTCCCGATAAAAATGATACCTCACTTGCGTGGGTAGGCCTAGCGCCGGCGACAGGAAACACCCCAAAGCGCAACGTGGACACATCCTAAATTTTGGAAAAAAACAGAGGTGTTTTTTGCGAAGTGCCTACCTGTAGATTTTGGCCTCTAGCTGAGCCGGCACTAGGGAACCTACCAACCTGTGCATTTCTGAAAACTAGAGACCTAGGGGAATCCAAGGAGGGGTGACTTGCGGGGCTCGGACCAGGTTCTGTTACCCAGAATCCTTTGCAAACCTCAAAATTTGGCTAAAAATACACATGTTACTCACATTTCTGTGGCAGAAAGTTTCTGGAATCTGAGAGGAGCCACAAATTTCCTTCTACCCAGCGTTCCCCCAAGTCTCCCGATAAAAATGATACCTCACTTGTTGTGGGTAGGACTAGCGCCCACGAAAGGAAAGGGCCCAAAACACAACGTGGACACATCACATTTTTTTTATAAAAAGCAGTGCCCTACCTGTGGATTTTGGCCTGTACCTCACGCCGACACCTGAGGAAACCTAGCAAACCAGTGCATTTTTGAAACTAGAAACCCAGGGGAATCCAAGATGGGGTGACTTGCGGGGCTCTGACCAGGTTATGTTACCCAGAATCCTTTGCAAACATCAAAATTTGGCCCAAAAAACACTTTTTCCTCTCATTTCGGTGACAGAAAGTTCTGGAATCTGAGAGGAGCCACAAATGTCCTTCCACCCAGCGTTCCCCGAAGTCTCTCGATAAAAATGGTACATCACTGCTGTGGGTAGGCCTAGCGCCCACAAAAGGAAATGGCCCAAAACACAACGTGGACACAACATATTTTTTCACAGAAAACAGAGGTGTTTTTTGCAAGGTGCCTACCTGTGGTGTTTGGCCTGTAGCTCAGCCGGCCCCAGGGGGGGGGGGGGGCAGAAATGCCCTAAAATAAATTTGCCCCCCCAACCCCCACCCTCCCCCGCCGGGAGCGACCCTTGCCTACGGGGTCGCTCCCCCTGCGTGACATTGGCACCAAAAAACAAATCCCCGGTGCCTAGTGGTTTCTGCCCCCTTGGGGGCAGGTTGACCTAAACTCAGCCAATCTGCCCCCAAGGGGGGCAGAAATGGCCTAAATACTATGTGTCCCCCTGGGGAGCGACTTTTGCCTGATGGGTCGCTCCCCATCTCTAAAAAAAAAAAAAAAAAGAAAAAAAAAAAAAATTCCCCTGGCGCCTAGAGATTTCTCCCCCCCCCCCCCCCCCTAATAATAGGCCGATCTGTCCCCCGGGAGGGCAGAAATGGCCTAAAATAAATTTGCCCCACCACCCCCCCGGGAGCGACCCTTGCCTACGGGGTCGCTCCCCCTGCGTGACATTGGCGCCAAAAAACAAATCCCCGGTGCCTAGTGGTTTCTGCCCCCTTGGGGGCAGATTGACCTAAAATTGGCCAATCTGCCCCCAGGGGGGCAGAAATGGTCTAAATACAATTTGCCCCCCCAGGGGAGCGACCCTTGCCTGATGGGTCGCTCCCCATCTCTAAAAAAAGAAACAACAAAAAAAAAAAAACCACAAAAAAAAAAATTGCCCTGGTGCCTAGAGTGTTCTGCCCCCCCCCCCCCAGGGGCAGTTCGGCCTAATAATAGGCCGATCTGTCCCCCGGGGGGCAGAAATGGCCTAAAATAAATTTGCCCCCCCAACCCCCCATCCCCCCCCCCGGGAGCGACCCTTGCCTACGGGGTCGCTCCCCCTGCGTGACATTGGCGCCAAAAAACAAATCCCGGTGCCTAGTGGTTTCTGCCCCCTTGGGGGCAGAATTGACCTAAAATTGGCCAATCTGCCCCCAGGGGGGCAGAAATGGTCTAAATACAATTTGCCCCCCCAGGGGAGCGACCCTTGCCTGATGGGTCGCTCCCCATCTCTAAAAAAAGAAACAACAAAAAAAAAACCACACAAAAAAAAAATTGCCCTGGTGCCTAGAGTGTTCTGCCCCCCCCCCGGGGGCAGTTCGGCCTAATAATAGGCCGATCTGTCCCCCGAGGGGGCAGAAATGGCCTAAAATAAATTTGCCCCCCCAACCCCCATCCCCCCCCCCGGGAGCGACCCTTGCCTACGGGGTCGCTCCCCCTGCGTGACATTGGCGCCAAAAAACAAATCCCCGGTGCCTAGTGGTTTCTGCCCCCTTGGGGGCAGATTGACCTAAAATTGGCCAATCTGCCCCCAGGGGGGCAGAAATGGTCTAAATACAATTTGCCCCCCCCAGGGGAGCGACCCTTGCCTGATGGGTCGCTCCCCATCTCTAAAAAAAGAAACAACCCAAAAAAAAACACACAAAAAAAAAATTGCCCTGGTGCCTAGAGTGTTCTGCCCCCCCCCCCCGGGGGCAGTTCGGCCTAATAATAGGCCGATCTGTCCCCCGGGGGGGCAGAAATGGCCTAAAATAAATTTGCCCCCCCAACCCCCATCCCCCCCCGGGAGCGACCCTTGCCTACGGGGTCGCTCCCCTGCGTGACATTGGCGCCAAAAAACAAATCCCTGGTGCCTAGTGGTTTCTGCCCCCTTGGGGGCAGATTGACCTAAAATTGGCCAATCTGCCCCCAGGGGGGCAGAAATGGTCTAAATACAATTTGCCCCCCCAGGGGAGCGACCCTTGCCTGATGGGTCGCTCCCCATCTCTAAAAAAAGAAACAACAAAAAAAAAAACACACAAAAAAAAAATTGCCCTGGTGCCTAGAGTGTTCAGCCCCCCCCCGGGGGGCAGTTCGGCCTAATAATAGGCCGATCTGTCCCCCGGGGGGGCAGAAATGGCCTAAAATAAATTTGCCCCCCCAACCACAACCCCCCCCCGGGAGCGACCCTTGCCTTCGGGGTCGCTCCCCCTGCGTGACATTGGCGCTAAAAAAACAAATCCCTGGTGCCTAGTGGTTTCTGCCCCCTTGGGGGCAGATTGACCTAAAATTGGCCAATCTGCCCCAGGGGGGCAGAAATGGTCTAAATACAATTTGCCCCCCCAGGGGAGCGACCCTTGCCTGATGGGTCGCTCCCCATCTCTAAAAAAAGAAACAACAAAAAAAAAAACACACAAAAAAAAAATTGCCCTGGTGCCTAGAGTGTTCAGCCCCCCCGGGGGGCAGTTCGGCCTAATAATAGGCCGATCTGTCCCCCGGGGGGGGCAGAAATGGCCTAAAATAAATTTGCCCCCCCAACCCACACCCCCCCCCCCGGGAGCGACCCTTGCCTTCGGGGTCGCTCCCCCTGCGTGACATTGGCGCTAAAAAACAAATCCCTGGTGCCTAGTGGTTTCTGCCCCCTTGGGGGCAGATTGACCTAAAATTGGCCAATCTGCCCCCAGGGGGGCAGAAATGGTCTAAATACAATTTGCCCCCCCAGGGGAGCGACCCTTGCCTGATGGGTCGCTCCCCATCTCTAAAAAAAGAAACAACAAAAAAAAAACACAAAAAAAATTGCCCTGGCGCCTAGAGTGTTCTGCCCCCCCCCCCCCGGGGGCAGTTCGGCCTAATAATAGGCCGATCTGTCCCCCGGGGGGGCAGAAATGGCCTAAAATAAATTTGCCCCCCCAACCCCCACCGCCCCCCCGGGAGCGACCCTTGCCTACGGGGTCGCTCCCCCTGCGTGACATTGGCGCCAAAAAACAAATCCCCGGTGCCTTGTGGTTTCTGCCCCCTTGGGGGCAGATTGACCTAAAATTGGCCAATCTGCCCCCAGGGGGGCAGAAATGGTCTAAATACAATTTGCCCCCCCAGGGGAGCGACCCTTGCCTGATGGGTCGCTCCCCATCTCTAAAAAAAGAAACAAAAAAAAAAAAAAAAACACAAAAAAAATTGCCCTGGCGCCTAGAGTGTTCTGCCCCCCCCCCGGGGGCAGTTCGGCCTAATAATAGGCCGATCTGTCCCCCGGGGGGGCAGAAATGGCCTAAAATAAATTTGCCCCCCCACCCCCCCCCCGGGAGCGACCCTTGCCTACGGGGTCGCTCCCCCTGCGTGACATTGGCGCCAAAAACAAATCCCCGGTGCCTAGTGGTTTCTGCCCCCTTGGGGGCAGATTGACCTAAAATCGGCCAATCTGCCCCCAGGGGGGCAGAAATGGTCTAAATACAATTTGCCCCCCAGGGGAGCGACCCTTGCCTGATGGGTCGCTCCCCATCTCTAAAAAAAAAATAAAAACACAAAAAAAAAATTTGCCCTGGCGCCTAGAGGTTTCTTCCCCCCCTGGGGGCAGATCGGCCTAATAATAGGCCGATCTGCCCCCAGGGGGGGCAGAAAAGGCCTTCCTAAAAAATTGCCCCCCCCTGGGAGCGACCCTTGCCAAAGGGGTCGCTTTGTTGCGTGACATTCGCACGCAAAAACAAACTCCCTGGTGTCTAATGGTTTCTGCCCCCCTTGGGGGCAGATTGGCCTTATCAAAATAGGCCAATCTGCCCCCAAGGGGGGCAGAAATGGCCTAAATATATATTGCCCCGTAGGGGAGCAACCCTTGCCTAAGGGATCGCTCCCCACCTAAAAAAAAAGAATTCATCAAAAAAAAAAGAAAAAAAAAAAAAATGGTCCCTGGTGCCTAGAGGTTTCTGCACCCCCTGGGGGCAGATCGGCCTAATAATAGGCCAATCTGCCCCCAGGGGGGGCAGAAAAGGCCTTCCTAAAAAAATGCCCCCCTGGGAGCGACCCTTGCCCAAGGGGTCGCTCCCTTTTGCCAATTTCAAGAAAAAAAAAAAAATCCCTGGTGTCTAGTGGGGTTTCAAAAGCCGGATTGCAAGCAATCCAGCTTTTGAAACCTGTGAGAGACTTCAAAGGGAAGGAAATACATTTCCTTCCCTTTGAAGCCTCTCGGGGCCTCCCCCATGGGATTGAAAAAGAAATGCAAAAGCATTTCTTTTTCAATCGCGCTGGAAGCTCTGCTTCCAGCGCGATGGGGGAGACCCTGTGACTAATCAGCGCGCGCTCGCGCGCTGACGTCACAGGGGGGGTTGGGGGGGGTCGGGGGTGGGAGGGGAAGGGCTTCCCCTTCCATCCCTGACTTGGGGGGGTGGGGGGGAACCCCACAGAGGGAGCGAGAGCGCTCCCTCTGGGCTGTGTGCCGAGGACGTAGTGGTTACGTCCTCGGCACAGCAGCACTGTGCCGCAGGACGTAACCACTACGTCCGCGGCACAGAAGGGGTTAACCTCCAAAAATCTGATTCAGCCATGTTGGATTTTTAGAGAATGTTGCCTTCTGGGATGGATTTTTGCCACACTTCCCAGGAAGTGGTCATCACAGGGGGACGACCCTGTACCTGATTGGAGAACCAGGACCCCCCTGCTTTTCACCCAGGAGCAAGGATAAAACTGGCAGACCTGCACCCACACCTCAGATCCCCATCAGATTCCAACAAGGAAGAACTAAAGGAGAAGAAGGACTGCCCTGCTGGACCCCTGGCCTGCACCTGGAACCTGCACTCAGAAGGACTGCACCAGCTGCACACTTGGGTTTCACCACAAGAAGGACTTTGCCTGGCTTCAACTGGTTCAAGGAGGGACTCCCGGTTTGCTACAGGTGAAAAATGGCTATCCAGAGTCCCCTGCACCAACTCCTGAAGAAAGTGACCAGCTGACCACTGTCCAGTGGCCAAAAAGGAGTTTGCGCCAGGTGCATTCTGGGAGTGGTAGTCCGCACCCCCCAAGGACCATCTCAGAACTTCTGGACCCTTGGGGTGAGCTGTGGACCCCAAAAGAACCTTAAAAGAACATCTGGGTGAAGCCCCAGAAGTTTGGAGAAGATTTGAGAATTTTTGTAAAAAAGCTCCATAGAGGGACCGACCCGCCGCGGAAATTCTAGCCGGCTTGCCTCAACCGCGACCCGGCCTGATTTGGTGGTTCGTCCCGGTAAAGAAAAATCTCAGAAAAAGAGACTAAGGGGGTCATTCTGACTTTGGCGGGCGGCGGAGGCCGCCCGCCAAAGTCCCGCCGTCAGAATACCGCTGCGCGGTCAAAAGACCACCGCGGTAATTCTGAGTTTCCCGCTGGGCTGGCGGGCGACCGCCAGAAGGCCGCCCGCCAGCCCAGCGGGAAACCCCCTTCCATGAGGATGCCGGCTCCGAATGGAGCCGGCGGAGTGGAAGGGGTGCGACGGGTGCAGTTGCACCCGTCGCGATTTTCAGTGTCTGCTTGGCAGACACTGAAAATCTTGGTGGGGCCCAGTTAGGGGGCCCCTGCAGTGCCCATGCCATTGGCATGGGCACTGCAGGTGCCCCCAGGGGCCCCACGACACCCGTTACCCGCCAGCCAGGTTCTGAAAATCTTGGTGGGGCCCTGTTAGGGGGCCCTTGCAGTGCCCATGCCATTGGCATGGGCAACGCAGGGGCCCCCAGGGGCCCCACAACACCCGTTACCGCCAGCCAGGTTCTGGCGGTCAAAACCGCCAGAACCAGGCTGGCGGTAAGGGGGTCGGAATCCCCATGGCGGAGCTGCCTGCAGCGCCGCCATGGCGGATTCCCTGGGCCAGGGGAAAACCGGCGGGAAACCGCCGGTTCCCCTAAGCACCGCCAGCCTGTTGGCGGTGCTTCCGCCACCCTCCGCCATGGCGGTCATGGACCGCCAGGGTCAGAATGACCCCCTAAGTCCGAAAAGTTGACCGGGACCTCCCAGCCATCGTATCCGAGAAGGGCTGCAAGGACGTCGGATCAAGATCCAGGTTACCCCGTCGAAGGATTTTCACCTCGAAAAAACGACTAAGTCCGAAGGTAAAAATCTGCACCGAGGAATCCAGCATTGCGTATCCGGAGAAGGGCTCCAGGAGGTCGGATAGGACTGGCAGGTTCGTCCCGCTGAAGAAAATCTTCAAAATAAAGACTAAGTCAGAAGGTAACTTTTTAACCGAGGCCTCCCGCGACCTGTAGCCGAGCAGGGCTCCATCGCGGTCGGCCTGAAACTTTGACTTTGCCCCGGTCGAGGTGCAACCAGATGACCCGATTGGCGCTTTTTGTTTCTAAGCACTAGAAAAATAATAATTCTTTAAAAATTCATATCTCCGGTTCCCTTTATCCGATTTTATTCGTTTTGGTGTCATTTTAAAGATAAAAATATAAACTATTTCTATAAATTGGTTTTGGATTTTTAAACTGTTTCCTGTGTTTTATTTAATTACTGTTTTGTGATATTTGAATGCTTTACACACTGTCTCCTAAGTTAAGCCTTGACGCTCGTTGCCAAGCTACCAAGGGTTGAGCTGGGATTAATTTACTGAGACCTAACTGGACCTAAGTGGAGGTTAGTGGCTTGTTGCTAGGTGTAGGTACCTACCTGCCCTTACCAATAACCCATTTTCCAACAAGGACGATATGATTTGTTTAATCCCAAAAGATAATAAGGACCCCACACTTTGTAAAAATTATCATTACATTTCTCTAGTTAACACGGATTATAAAATATATAACAAATTATAGGTCCTGAACAGTCAGGTTTTGTTAAAAGCCGACTAGCCTCTGATATTGCTTGAGTTCTTTTTAACATCCTAACCAAGGTCTCCACGTTATATCATCCTATTGCAGCTATTGCCTTAGACTCTGAGAAAGCATTTGGTAGGATGGAATGGAACTTCATGTTTCAAGCATTAAAATGGATTGGGTTTCCACCCAAACTAATTGAATTGATATCCTTACAATATTCAGGCGCTAAAGCTACCATTTGTTGTGCACTTGAACCTTTTCTCACTAAAATATGCCAAGATACGCATATTTCAGGTTTTCAACTGGGGTCTCACCAAACTAAAATGTTGGTTTAGCTGATGATATTCTTTTTTACTGTTCTAAGCCCACTATCTTTCTGACTCCCTTTTTCCATCGGGTCAATCATTCAATCCATTTCTCATCTTTCCAGTTATAGACGTTCTGTGTAATAAGAAAGTTTTTGCTTCCACTGGATTTACTTGGCAGCCCCCTAGATTAAAATGTTTAGGATTATGGTTTTCAAAAACTATTAATGACACTTTAAAATTAAATTTTGAAAACATTATTAAAATATTAAGGCGCTCATTATGACATTGCCCGTAAATCCCACTTACTGCCATGCTGACTGCCGCCAACATACTGCCGCCGCAGCAGATTACCGCCACTCATAATATGACCCGCACATAGCAATCCGTCTGTATAGATCCACACACACAAATCCGCAAGACAAAAGGTCAGTGATAACCTGGCAGTACCAAAACCCACACCGTTCGCCAAAAGAACTATGCCCACAGCATTATGACCCACAAATCACTGCAGCAGACATTCAATGGTGCTAAACCATTGGCGCTACATAAGACACACACACTAACAAAACAACACCACATTGGACAATTTGAATAACACACACATATACACACCTCACCCACACCACTATAAAACACACACACACAATACCCACAGCTCTTCACCATTACAAACAAGTGCGACAAAAGAGATAGCAAAACCACAGACAAGGCCACAGACACACACCATCATCACCTATACACCATCCACGCACCTTACATCACACACCCCAACACTGCACCCCACACACCCTCACCAACACCACCCACAATACTCCCATGGCACTGCAACAACACCCCAGGTTCTCTGAGGAGGTGCTAAGGGTCATGGTGGAGGAAATCATCCAGGGAGAGCCACAGCTATTCGGATCACAGGTGCAGCAGATATCCATTGCAGGGAAGATGGAGCTATGGCAGAGGATCGTGGAGAGGGTCAACGCCGTGGGACAGCACCCCGGAACAAGGGATGACATCAGGAAGAGGTGGAACGATCTATGGGGGAAGGTGCATTCCACAGCAGCAGAACACCAAATAGCTGTGCAGAGGATAGGCGGTGGACCCCCACCTCCTCCCCCACAACTAACACCATGGGAGGAACAAGTCTTGGCAATCATGCATCCTGAGGGCCTGGCAGGAGTAGGAGGGGACTGGACTGTGGTAAGTCAAATCTCTGTTACTAACACCCACCCTACCTGCATGCCATCACATACCCCTACCCTTACCATCACTCCCATCACTCCACCGCCTCCCACACACCTCACCATCACAACCACCCCTCCCAATACCAAGCCCTGCATGCAAAACCAATGCACGGACCCCCATCACAGACCTGCATGAACACCCATCACTAAAGCATGCACATTAGAGAGAATCACCTAGCCCACAAAATCACTACTCACACAAGGCAAAGCTGCCAGGGCAATAACAACCATACAGGGCAACACACCCATGCACAAGATGACACACACAGAAACAATAACACTCTATTTACATCCCCACAGGTCCCCCACCCAGCGCCACCAGAGAGGAGGTGCCAGCAACTTCCAGTCCATCCCCAGTAGAGGACCACAGTGATGACAGCAGCTCTGGATGCCTGGATCTGGTTGACCAACCTGGCCCATCATGGATCTCTGGACAGTCGGTTACCTAGGCACAGTCACATACCACCACAGAGTCTCCCCCCTCAGGACACACCACCACTGTACCCACCCAGCGGGCCCATAACTCTGTCCCCAGGACACGTCAATCAGCAGTGTGTCCACCACTACAAGGACCCCAGGCCACCCCACAAACACAGGACGATCAGGGACCTGGGGTCAGTAGTGGTGGGCACACGGTTCAGGGGACAGAGACACAGGACAACAAGGAAGCTGGGAGGACTGCTGTGTGACAGGGGAGGACAGGCCCAGGGAACCGACTCTCCAGGAGGCACTCACAAACATCCTGGGAGCATACCACCATTCCCAGGCGACGATGGGCCAGATACTGCGCCCTCTGTCCCACTGGTGCCCTCACTGTCGGTGGATTCGGCCTCCTGGGCCATGTGGGATGCAGCTCCCTCCGTCACCGGTGCCTCTGCTCTTCCGCTAGATGATGCTAATGCACAAAAGGACAGGGTGACAAAAACAAGGGGGGGAAGAGACAAAGGATACACTTGGTCAATGGCTGCAACAACAACACCGTTGGCGTACATGACACACACACACACAGGGAACAGCCCTATGCATTAGGCAATGCACTACCAGTCACAATGCTAGTCACCAGGCCATGGACAGTACTACCTAACGCCAATAACAGCATACCTGAGACCCACAGACCCCTGCCCAGTAGTGGATGCCTACTAGCTTGGTTGGAGGTGGTTCACATCATACCCTGCCCAACATGGGACCTAGCTGTCAGAGTCACCAGATCCTCAGGGTCTGTGCACGCTCCCAACACTTCCACCACAAGACAGCTCCAATACTCTGATTAGAATTGTCACAGAGTCTAAGAGAGTCCAAGTGGGGAAAATGGGATTAGGAAGGGAACAGCTGGGAAGGAGACCTGTAGGACGCAAAAAGGTTAAAACACACAATATCAAAATTACATCATATGAATCAATACCAGGCTATGACCCTAAGCATTGTCATTCTGAAAACATGGACAACCTAAGCATAGACTTAAAATGACTAGGCTTCAAGATGACTGGATACCTGTGAGGGAATCAAGAAAGGTTAAATGCAACTTTCAGATTCAAGTATTATCCTTTGCATGAGGATCAGGAAACAATCTGAAGGATTTCTAAAACATCATATGAATCGTGTTTGAGAAACATATTAAGAACACATAACATTACCTCTGGAACTCTGGCTTTTTTTTGTTCTCTCAAATTACCGGAAAATGAATTGCGCACATTGCAGATTTTCACATAAGTAGTAAATACCATAGAATGATTGTGCACCATAAATAACACAAATTAGACTCAAGGAATAAATCACGCGACTTGCCAACTCGAAAGCCACTAAGTAAATGCCTTAAAATGGTAGCGTACAATGAGTAACATGAATTACACTCAGGAAATGAATCGCGCGTCTTGCCGATTCGAGTACCACCATGCAACTGCCAAGGAATGGTAGAGCACAATGAATATCAAGGGTTAAAGCACAAGAAAACGAATCGCACATCTTGCCGATTCGAAGGCCACCATATAACTGTCAAGGAATGGTAGCGCACAATGAATAACATGAATGAAGCACGAGGAAAGAATCGCGCATCTTGCTGATTCGAATGCCACCATGTAACTGCCAATGAATGGTAGCGCACAATGAATAACACGAATTACGCGCGAAGAAAGAATCGCGTGTCTTGCCGATCCGAATGCCACCATGTAACTGCCAAAGAATGGTAGCGTACAATGAATAACATGAATTAAACACGAAGAAAGAATCGCGCGTCTTGCCGATTCGAATGCTACCATGAATTTTCCAAGGAATGGTAGAGCACAATGAGTAACATGAATTAAACACGAGAAAAGAATTGCGCATTTTGCAGATTCGAATGCCACCATGAAACTGCCAAGGAATGGTAGCGCACAATGAATAACATGAATTAAGCACGAGAAAAGAATCGCGCGTCTTGCCGATTCAAATGCTACCTTGTAAATGCCATAAAATGGAGCGCACAATGAATATCAAGAGTTAACACTCCAGAAAAGAATTGCCCGTCCTGCCGTTTCGAAT
Source organism: Pleurodeles waltl (assembly GCF_031143425.1). NCBI lineage: Eukaryota > Metazoa > Chordata > Amphibia > Caudata > Salamandridae > Pleurodeles > Pleurodeles waltl. The sequence goes on along the minus strand of NC_090445.1, from coordinate 1,628,478,351 downwards.
ATCAGCATGCAAATGCCACGAAACGACCAAGCGCACATTCACATGCACAAGAATAAAATTGTTTATCATGCAAGATTAGGCCCAAGAACTTGAGAGTCTTTGATAACGGGGTCGGGGGCCCAGCCCGACCTCCGATTTACTGCCCTGATCTAGGATCACCAATGAAAGTGAAAAAGGGCAAGGCCTGGAGGATCAAAGTAGGCCGCTGGAACAGGAGCTCAGGAAGTTGCTGCTGCTCTGCTCTGGGACCTCTGAATAGTGACCACGTGGAGCTGGGCTGGCTCCCTTTTATAGAGTCTTAGCCCAGCCCACCAACCACACCCAGGCATGCAGCAGGGAAACCTTCTAGAAGGCCCTGGAAAGGGACCACACCCTGACACAGTCTGAAAGCCTGCAGCAGTACATTGCATGTGAACAGTATTTATGTGCATGCTGAGCATAAGTCCTCAGGATTGAGCTCTGCAATGTAAAAGGTTAAACAACATAATATCAGCACAATGCATAAATTATGTTAGCTTGAAATTATTAGGTTTTTGCATTCTAGTCGCCCATAGAGCGCGCACTGCCCTGATGTTGACAGTACTCCCCTCTCCCAGACGCACTCTAGGGCCTGGTATGTCTGGATTGAGACGATGAAAGCGCCTCACAAGTACTGGAGCATGGACATCAGATGCAGAAACCCATGAGTTACTTTCAGGGCCATAACCTTTCCATGAGATCAAGTACCATAGGTTACGCCCTCTCAGTTTAGAATCCAACACTTTCTTGACTTCATATTCTATTTCCCCCTGTACTAGAACTGGAGCTGGATGACAGCGGACCTTCTGGACTGCTTTTTTCAAGAGGGAAGTGTGGAACACTGGATGAATCCGTAATGATCTTGGCAATTGCAGTTCATAGGTTACAGGATTGATTTGCTGAAGGACAGTGTAAGGACCTATGAATTTGGGGTTGAACATGTGCGTCTTCTTGAAATCTATATGTTTTGTGGAAAGCTACACTTTGTCACCTGGGTGAAACTGCGGTCCCTCACAATGTTTCTTGTCATAATGCTTTTTGTATTTTTGTTTGGCCTTTTCTAAATGCTGTTGAATCAATTTCTGGGTTCGATGCAAATGTTGAATGGTTTCTGACACAGCTGGAGTAAGAGAACTTTCTTGAGGGATTGTGATGGGCAAGGTGTCAGGATGATAACCAAACAAGGCAAAAAAAAGTGTAACACCAGTAGAGGTGTGGAATGAGTTATTGTAGGCTAACTCAGCTAACCAGAGCATTGATGTCCAAGAATGAAGTGCTTTTTCAGCATAAGCACATAGGTATTGCTTCAAAGTCTGATTTAGTCTCTCCGTTTGACCATCTGTTTGAGGATGGTGGCTAGTAGATAGTGCAGATGTCACTTGGAGTGTTTTACACCATGTCTTCCAGAAACTGGAGGCAAATTGTGACTCCCGATCAGAGAGGATCATTTTTGGCAGTCCATGATAACGAACCACTCTATTCAGTAAAATAGTTGCCAGTTCACTTGAGGTGGGCAATTTCTTACAGGCAATGAAATGTCCATATTTCGTGAGACTATCTACTACCACCAGATTTACTGAATGTTGTTGAACCACTGGTATACCAGTAATAAAGTCTAAAGGAATGTGCTCCCACTTGGGGTTGGGAGTGGATGTAACAACCCTTTCGGTTTTGAATGACTCGTTTTAGTGCGAGCACAGACTTCGCAGTTGTTTACCATCGCTTTTACATCTTTTGTTAGGGTAGGCCACCAAAAATAGCCTTGGATTAATTCAAGAGTTTTAGGAGTACCTGGATGACCTGCAGTAGGTATAACATGCAACCAGTGAAACACTATCTTGCAAAGTTTGGTAGTGGGCACGAACAAACGAGCGTCATGAAAAGGTAATCCTTGCTTGATTGACCTTTTTGGATCTGCTTGGGCCCACGTCTGCCATTTCTCAACAGTAAAAGAATTGCGGATGTCTTCAAAGAAATCTTCATTTTTTATGATACATACGACTTTGTCGGGAGCAATGTGTGAGTTGTGATTTGGTTGGCTAAGTGATTGTCACTAGTGTGCATGCTGTGGTGATGGGTGTCCATGCAGGTCTGTGAGTGGTGTCCATGCATTGGTGTTGCATGCAGGGCTTGGTATTAGGATGGGTGGGTTGTGATGGTGGGGTATATGTGAGGTGGTGGAGTGATGTGGGTGAGGGTAGGGGTGGGAGTTTGTGATGGCATGAAGATAGGGGGGGGGTGAAAGTAGTAATGATTTGACTTACCAGAGTCCAGTCCTCCTGCTACTCCTGCCAGGCTCTCAGGATGCATGATTGCTAAGACTTGCTCCTCCCATGTTGTTGTTTGTGGGGGAGGAGGTGGGGGTCCACTACCAGTCCTCTGTACAGCTATCTGGTGTCTTGCTACCATGGATCGCACCTTCCACCGTAGGTCGTTCCACCTCCTCCTGATGTCATCCCTTGTTGTGGGGTGGTGTCCCACGACATTGACCCTGTCCACGACTCTCCACCACAGCTCCATCTTCCTAGCAATGGACGTCTGCTGCACCTGTGATCTGAATAGCTGTGGCTCTACCCTGATTATTTCCTCCACCATGATCCTTAGCTCCTCCTCTGTGAACCTGGGGTGTCTTTGTGGTGCTATGGGTGTAGTGTGTGTGGTGTGTGTGAGGGTGTGTGGGGTGATGTGTTGGGGTGTGTGCTGTGAGGTGCATGGATGGTGTATGGGTGATGGTGTTCTGTGGCTCTGATTCAGTGGGTGCTCCTGGCGTGTCTCTCTGTCATTTGTAAATTGTTTGTAGTGGTAAAGGGTTGTGGGTAATGTGGGTGGGTGTTTTATAGTATTGTGGGTGTGGTGTGTGTATGTGTATGTGTGTCAGGTGTGTGTAGTTTGAATTTTCCAATGTGGTGTTGTTTTGTACGTGTGTGTATTTTGAGCTCTGCGGTATGTACCACCAATGGTTTACCGCGGTTAAATGTCCGCAGCGGTGATTTGTGAGTCATAATGCAGTGGTCGTATTTCTGTTGGTGTAACGGTGTGGGTTTTGCTACTGCCATTTTATCACTGACCTTTGGGCTGGTGGTCTTGTGTGTGTGTCTGTATAGTGGCAGATTTCTATGTGTTGGTCATAATACGCGTAGCGGTATACTGCCACGGTCGCGGTATGTTGGCGGCAGTCAGCATGGCGGTAAGCAGCACTTACCGCCAATGTCATAATGAGGGCCTATATCTTTTAGAGACCTTCAAAAGACATACTTCTTACCCTCAACATGTAAACCACAATACAAACATTTACACACCTCCATTGCTCAGTACATTTCCACTCTGTCATCTGTACCTTCTCCTCCTTCTTTGTCGACTAACCTTTTTCCTTATTACACAGTAATCCCTTGGCATCTGCTATATACAAGTCTTTACATTTTGACTTAGTTAGAATCAAGTTTAAGACTGAATTGGCCTGGGAAAAGAATTTAGCAGAATGCCGGCCAACTACTTTATGGGACAAATGATGGCTTAAAATCCATAAAACTACACGAGCGGCTAACACTATATTTTGTCTGTCACAGACTGTTATTTACTCCCTCATTACTTAATCCCTTCTCTACAGGTAGCAGTCCATCATGTTGGTCCTGTTCATATCCAAATGCAGAACTAAAACACATGTTATTTGAATGTCCTTCCATTTCCCTTTTCTGGAGATTAGTCTGGCTGCAAATTAACAAGATTTTCAAAATCAATGTTCCTTTTTTCCTCACAAATATTTTTCTTGGCAGTTTGTCCCCACACAGCCTTGATGTAACTTTGAAATATAAATTGATAGATCTACTGTTATCAGTTGCATTGCATTTAATAGCATCAAATTGGAAACAATCCAGTTGTGTAACTTTATCGAGCTTGATGGAAAGCTGTTTGTTTGGCACTATGTTTCTCCTGTTTCTTTAGCTGTTAAGAGAGATTTAATATGGCTTCTACTAACTAACTTTCTTTCCCTAATCTCCATAATCTCACTCCTATTAGTAAAATTATGACTGTATCAGCCGAAGTAAGAAAACCACCCTGAACACCTATATCTACCCTTTATAATTATATCTTCATATGTTAAAATTGCATGTTTATAGATGATCATATTTAACTTGTTTTAATGTTTACAGTTTTTTATGTATATCTTTTTTATATCCTCTTAACATGATAAGATAATTTTCACTTTCGTTACCCCTTCCCTCCCCATTAATCCTTTTCTAATTCCATTACTTTCCAGTACAGGTGCATTGCATTTCTTTTTATATATTTATTTATATTTTCACTTTTGTTATTATAGTCAATGTTTATTATTCTTGCCCTATCAGTTTTTGCGTTTTATCCTATGTACTAAAATGTTTCTTTTGCCGTTTCACAGTAAACAGAAACTTAAGAAATAAAACCTGGGAATCTACTGTGGTACATACCTTTTGGGCACGGGTAATACCTCCCATACCTCTTAAACAACAGGCCACTGTCTCACCTAGGGCTGGAGTACGTCCTAAAAGTGGTAAGAAAGCCCAGCGGTCGCAAGATCCCTTACAGGCTTGCTCTAGTGGCTCTACTCATAGCAAAACACAGGATGGCAATTAGGTGGATGGGTACTAAGAACCCATTAGTAGATCAATGGGTGTTGGGCCTTCTTGAGTGGGGAGTGACCGAAGAGCAGTATATGCATTTACCTCACATGGATGAAAAAGCACCTGGTGAGATAATGCTCTGGACCCGCTTACTTGAAAAATTTAATGAACAGAAGATTCATCCATGGACGTGGATTCTGGGGTGGAAAGAAACAGACCTGGGCTTATATGTCTGCAGGTGGTTAGATGACCAGGACCAATGAGACACTAATGTTGAATCTAGAAATTTAGCTCACAGCGTTGGTCTAAATGATATTGACCTGTTGTAATAACTGATGCATTTCACCTTTAAATAATATGTTATGGGGAGGGCCCCTCTGGAATGCACACATGGGTTAAGACTCTCCTGATAAAAACTGTAATGCTGGAATTCATGCACTGATTGTTCAGAATGTTTTAGTTGTGCATCTTGAAAAATAATAAAATTCAAGTTTTTTTTTAAAAAAAGGAACAATAGGTTGAAATGCTATCCTGAGTAATTGCTAATAGTTACATTTTTTGCAAGCATCCTCCCATTATTTTGTGTGTGTTTACAGTACCACCCTACGTGGCTAATGGTTTGTCCGTATGTGGGTCCCCTGCTCACTGAGCTACTGGAATCAAGCTATACCTGACTGAAGAGCCTGAAATCAGAAAGAACTGGTCATGGATTGTTGGTGGTCCAGTTCAAAGAGGATCTGGCTTGGCAGTTTGATCTGTAAGGCTGTTATTGGCGCAAGGTCAAGACTGATTGGCGTTTGGCTGGGTTTAATATGAGGTGTTATGATGGGCAAAAGAACAGGGGTTAAAATGTTATCCTGAGTGATTGCCAGTGGGTAGACTTATTAGAAGCATCTTCCCATCACATTTGTGAGTTTGAGGATAATTCACATGAACACATCCCACTCATGGTGCATGGCCAGGAAATGAATGGCATGAATTAAATATAACATGGGGGGGGTATTTTCCCTAACTTTCCTTGATCACATTTCCCCCATACTAATGGTTGAAAATTTACCCCTGGTAGGAGAAAATCCCCTTCCATGGTGGAAAGATGAAAAGAACAACTCCAAAATTGATATGGCTTTTGGGGAAAGGGTTTCTATCTGGGGAAACTATTTTTAATTTGAAGAAAATTCATAAACTGTTTTCAAGGAGTATACCTGGAAACTTGTGACAGTCACAGTTTTCCATGTTCAGCCTTTTATAAACTGCAAAAGTGATTTCCTGTATACTCTCATGTGGGCGTACTATACCCCTAAATGTTTACAACCGAATCACACACCCAGGAGTTGTGTGGATCTGAGACGGTTAACCTAATTTCCAATAACCAATATGCCCTGAAGATAAGGTACAAAACAGCATTTAAAAATATAGTGAAATAGAGAAAGAACTTACTAAAACAGTTAGTTTTAAAGTGCAATTTAGGAAAACTGTGATGGTTTATTTCAAGACTCAAAAGGGTACAATACAGAAATTGTAAAGGGCAGATGCAGCAAATCTTAAATAAATGTACAAAAACACTCCCAGGAAGCCTCTCAGTAGTAGGTCTAGTGCAGAAAAATAGGCAAATTCAATAATAGGTTAAATTTCAAATTTGCAGCAACATCAGTAGGAAATTGGTCAGCATCATTAGTAGCACAGGAAACGTCTTTGGTTCACCCCAAATTTAAGGATTATATGGCCACTTTCCCAATAGAGAAGCGTTAGCACTGAAAAGCCACTGTGGGGTGAGCAAAGAAATATATTTCCAACAAATCAAATCACAGCATTTTTAAAATGTCACATATCCCTACTATATTAACACTGAAACACTACATGAATATTGATTCAGCCCTTCTGACCTAACAACAACCCAGAGGTGTCAGAACAAAACAGTTACATAAACAATAGTGAACCATTGTGAATGAATGCAATATCACATGCATGCAGAATGTCTATCAGAAAGTGGTACAGTAGGCTTGAAACCAAAGTTGCTGAACTGTACTGCGTGAGAGGGAGCGAGCAGGACAGTGTCATATCTAGCAGGATGTGGTGCAGTTCTGCTCTCTTCCCAACCACTGGTGCACTTTCAGGCTGCCTTCTGACATGCAGAAACCTTACACCATAGTGCAATGGTGTGTGCATGATGTCTATCATAGATGGGAAGGGAGCAGTTCAAATAGTAAATGCTATGCTCATAATAACTTTATAACTTTTCTCTCCAGGGAGGCACTCATTCTACAGTGGCATGAGCAAGTTGTTATGTGCATATGGATTAACAGAAATGACATATGTGCAGCCACATGACAGGTTTTAGGGCAGTGTGACCACTGAATGCACACTTGGTGCTGACTCCGATGAGCTCAGGGGTGGGGGGCACAGTTTATGGAAATAACTTATGGGTTTACAAGCACCTGTTTTACAATTCCTTGCAACCAGCCATTTTCAGGCAACAATGAAAATGTTAAGATAACTCTGGCGATTAATATTTCTGCTGAAGAGAGATGGAGTATTGTCAACCTGCAGTTTTGACTTATCTTACATTAGTGCAGAAGGTTAATATATACCTGCTGAAAAGAATGTGTACCATGCACATCACAGAATTGTATTTTATGTGGCTAGCTCTGTGGGTTGTTGCTTTTGTCACAGCGAGCGTTTGGTTACTTGCAGTTCATAAGTTACAACCTTCACATAGGACAGTGACCTATGAACTGTCATGAAAGTGCTGCATGCAAACTGCAGGTAAACGTTAGAGTGTTATTTTTTCCCCAGTCTTTCATTCTACTAATATTTCTAAAAAACAAATCCTTTGCCTGGACATGCATTCCTATTAGTAAAGTCAACCCCAGTCATTGTGGTACATTTTAAATCCTGAGTCTCCGCTTCTCCAGACCAGACAGTCTTGGAATATATCCTGGCTACTATTATGGATGATGTGTGATTTCTACACCTTGTGTTCCTTGTTGTCTTATGTAACATTCCCTGTATGCTGATTTAGACATATATGTTTCAGTGTCTCTGAATAATGTGTGTCTGATATAAAATGCTCTGATACCCTACAATGCTATAAGTAGTGTTAGACTTTTCATCCTTGCTGTGGTCTCCCTTAACTTTTTGCCTCTGTTTCCCAGGTTGTTGATGTGTGCTGGACTCTGTTTTTGCTATTTTTGTTACTCTGGGCACTTTACCACTGCTAACAAGTGCTTAAGTGCAAGTGCTCCTATACAAAATATATATGTAATTGGCTTATCCATGACTGGCATATTGGATTTACAACTAAGTCCCGAGTAAAGTGCACTAGAGGTGCCCAGGGCCTGTAAATCAAATGCTACTAGTGGGCCTGCAACACTGGTTGTGCCACCCACTTAAGTATCTCTGTAATCATGTCTCGGACCTGACACTGCAGTGTCTGTGTGTGCAGTTTTTAACTGTAAATTCGGATTGGCAAGTGTACCCAGGCCTAAACCTTCCCTTTTCTTTCATATAAGATACCCCTAAGGTAGGCCCTAGTAGCCCCAAGGGCAGGGTGCAATGTATGGCTAAGGTAGGACATATAGGTGGTCATTACAAAATTGGCGGTAAAAGCAGCTTACCGCCGTGCAGAAGACTGCCAACACACCGCTGTGGCAGCGGAATTCCGCCACAGCTATTATGACCCACATCTCGAAATCCGACAAAATTCAGACACCCACACAACTCCACCACACCAAAGTCAGTGATAAACTGGCGAAAACAAAACCTCCACCGTCACACCAACAGAAATATGCCCACGCCATCACGACCCACGAATCCACGTGGCGGTCTTTCAACCGCGGTATTCCATTGGCGGTACACACCGCCACGCTCAAAATACACACACATATACAAAACACCGCCACATTGGACAAATCCAAATACACACACTTGATACACATACACACACCACTCGTACACACCCAATACAATATAAAACACACACCCACATCACCCACAAACCCCTACGATCACTATTACAGAGAGAAGGCCAGAGAGAGACACCACCATCCACAAACTAGCATTCACAGGCACTCAACACCATCACCCACACAACTTCCACGCAAAAAACACCACACACCACTACATATCACCACACTTATCACCACACACACCACCCCACATATCACCTACACCACCCCTGGCACAGCAAAGACACCCCAGGTTCTCGGAGGAGGAGCTCAGGGTCATGGTGGAGGAAATCTTCCGGTTAGAGCCACAACTATTTGGAGCACAGGTGCAGCACTCCTCAATTGCTAGGAAGATGGAGCTATGGCGAAGAATAGTCAACAGGGTGAACGCAGTGGGATAAAACCCAAGAAATCGGGACAACATCAGGAAGAGGTGGAACGACCTACGGAGGAAGGTGCGTTCCGTGGTCTCAAGACACCACCAGGCGGTTCAGCGGACTGGCGGCGGACCCCACCTCCACCTCCCACAACTAACAACATGGGAGGAGCAGGTCTTGGAGATTCTGCATCCTGAGGGCCTTGCAGGAGTCGGTGGAGGAATGGACTCTGGTAAGACAAATCTTAACTATTACATCCCCCACCCTACCTGCATGCCAGCACATACCCCCACCCTCACCCTCACCCCCAGCACTCCAACTCCTCACAAATGTACCAATATCACAAACCACCCATCCCAACACCAAGCCCTGCATGCGACAACAAAGCATGGACACCCATCACTAAAGAATGTCCACTGCACATACCCATACACCCCCCTAAACCATCATCACACAAAGTCCCACACAGGAATGCCAGCACTGAGGTACACGGTCACCCACCCATTGCACACCATGACACACACAGATGCAATAATCATGCTTTTCCACCCCTGCAGGACCACTACCCAATGTCACCAGACAGGAGGCTCCAGACATATCCCCCCCACCCACAGAAGAGGCCCACAGTGATGACAGCAGCTCTGTCCACCTGGATCTAGATGACCAGCCTGGACCATCGTGGGCCTCGGGACAGTCGGTTCCCCTCACACAGGCACAGGCCACCACAGACCTTCCACCCCCTGGTAACACCAGCACAGCACCCACCCAGAGGCCCCATACCTCCGTCCCGGGACACGTCAATCAGCTGTGTGTCCACCACTACAGGGAACCCAGGATAAAGTGACAACTCAGTGACCATACACTGGGTGAAATTGACAGACAGGAGAGAGGTAGAAGTGTAAAAGTACTTGTAGTAGGCAGGAATGTATTCTCACCTGTGTCTCACTGGAAATATTGCTGGATGACTGAGTCCCTGTTGTCAATGTCTTCTTCCTCTGCTTCCTCCTCATCACTGTCCACAGGCTCCACAGCTGCCACAACACCGCCATCTGGACCATCCTCCTGCAGAAAAGGCACCTGTCGTCACAAAGCCAAGTTATGAAGCATACAGCAGGCCACGATGATCTGGCACACCTTCTTTGGTGAGTAGAATAGGGATCCACCTGTCATATGGAGGCACCTAAACCTGGCCTTCGGGTGGCCGAAGGTGCGTTCGATCACCCTCCTAGTCCGCCCATGGGCCTCATTGTAGCGTTCCTCTGCCCTGGTCCTGGGATTCCTCACTGGGGTCAGTAGCCATGACAGGTTGGGGTAACCAGAGTCACCTAATAGCCACACACGGTGTCTCTGTAGTTGACCCATCACATAAGGGATGCTGCTATTCCGCATGATGTAGGCGTCATGCACTGAGCCAGGGAACATGACATTCACATGGGAGATGTACTGGTCTGCCAAATACACCATCTGTACATTCATGGAATTATAACTCTTCCGGTTCCTGTACACCTGTTCACTCCTGTGGGGGGGGGACCAAAGCCACATGGGTCCCTTCAATGGCACCTATGATGTTGGGGATATGTCCAAGGGCATAGAAGTCACCTTTCACTGTAGGCAAGTCCTCCACCTGAGGGAAAACAATGTAGCTCCGCATGTGTTTCAGCAGGGCAGACAACACTCTGGACAACACGTTGGAAAACATGGGCTGGGACATCCCTGATGCCATGGCCACAGTTGTTTGAAAAGAACCACTTGCAAGGAAATGGAGCACTGATAGCACCTGCACTTGAGCGGGGATTCCTGTGGGATGGCGGATTGCTGACATCAGGTCTGACTCCAACTGGGTACACAGTTCCTGGATTGTGGCATTGTGGGATTATCAAATTTCTTTCCTCCATTGTCGACAGGTCCACCAGCGGTCGGTACACCAGAGGATTCCGCCATCTCCTCACATGTCCCATCGGACGGTGCCTATGAAGGACAACAGCGATCACAGAGTCAAACAACTCAGAGGTATGTACCCACAGTCTAGACAGAACACGGTTCATACACAAAATCTGGCCTGTATGTGTGTTGAGAGTAGGCCTAGGTATGTGTGACGCAATTGGTAATTAGGCCATGTGGGCCCCTGAAATGGCGGCTGCCTGACCTCTAAAGCGGGACAATGGGATGTGAGGTAACTGCGCTGGCACTGTACATCGTCGCGGTAGGCGGTCAAAGACCGCGGCGCAATGCTGCATTGGTTAACATTGGACCCTATGGGTCCCAGGAGTCAATGACAATGTACGCCGGCAGTGATGGTACGCACTGCCGCGGACGTGACCACCATTTTCTAGCTGTTGAATCACTCGATACCTGATCTTCGACAGGAGAGGACCTACACTGCAAGTGCTGCTGTGATCTCGGTCTGGAAGAGACAATGGCTCGTGCGTCTGGGGAAAGGGCCCCTGCCTTCACTGCGGAGGAGTTGCAGAAGCTCGTCGACGGGGTCCTCCCCCAGTACACGCTACTCTATGGTCCTCCAGACCAACAGGTAAGTACACAGGGAGCATGCTGTATGGGCTATGCTTGTGTGGAGAGGGCTGGTTGTAAGAAGGAAGGGGGCAGAGTTCTACATGCATGAAAGACGGTGGGTGCATCTGCCACATGGCAAGGGTAGGGATGGGGGCCACTCACTTTGACGGTGCAGTTGGTAATGACTTCTCTTCTTCCCCTGTACATTTCATGTAGGTCAGCGCCCACCAGAAGAAGGATATTTGGCGTGCCATCGCCAAGGACGTCCGGACTCTGGGGGTCCACCACAGATGGAGCACCCACTGCCGGAAGAGATGGGAGGACATTCGCCGCTGGAGCAAGAAGACGGCGGAGGCTCAGCTGGGGATGGCCTCCCAACGTGGGAGGGGTGCCCGTTGAACCATGACCCCCCTGATGTTCAGGATCCTGGCCGTGGCCTACCCTGAGTTGGATGGGCGCTTGAGGGCATCACAGCAGACACAAGGGGGTGAGTACACTCTCATTCTGCTGACTTTGCGTGCAGTGGAGGTGTCTGGGTGGGGGAGGAGGGCAGTGGGTTTCCCTAGGCCAGGGCGAGTTCCGTAGGCTAGGCCCCTTCGTAAGGCATGGCCCTGTGGCCCCCCACCGCACCTTTGTAGAGTGCCAAGTACAGGTATTCATGCCCCTGTGTCATCTATGTGTGCAGATGTCGTCCATAGCCTTGTAGGCCATTTCCCAGGAATTGCACTGTAGAGCCCAACAGCGCGACGTAGTGCAGGGGGCTGCTGTGTCTGTCTTGTCCGCCAACGGTTGCGGTAATGCATGCACTGAACATGTCTTTCTTCTGTTCCCCCCCTTTTTTTTGCGGTCTCCCTGTTCTTGTGTGCATTAGCATCATCAGGCGGAGGTGCAGTGGCACCAGAGCACGAGGGAGCTGCATCCCACATGGGCATGGAGGCACACACTACGGACTCTGAATACACCAGTGGGACGGAGGGCGAGGGGCCCCAGGATCTGCAACCAGCGACACGGACTCGTCCTCCGATGGGAGCTCCCTTGTGGTGGCGGCAACATCTGTTCCCCCCACTTCAACAGGTACAGCCGCCACCCCCCCTACCAGCACCGTCCTCCCAGCAGCCCCTCAGCCTTCGGCCCGTGCCCGCTCACCCAGGAGGGTGGGCATCACCTTCGCCCCAGGCACCTCAGCCCCTGCCCCTGTCACCTCTGCTGCCCTCAGTGAGGAGGCCATTGACCTCCTCAGGTCCCTCACTGTTGGGCAGTCTACCATTTTGAATGCCATCCAGGGTGTAGAAAGGGAGTTGCAACACACAAATGCATTCCTGGCGGGCATTCATTCTGGTCAGGCTGCCCTTCATCGTACCGTTCAAACTCTGGCCTCAGCACTGATGGCAGCCATTGTCCCTGTGTCTAGCCTCCCCCCTCCAACTTCCTCAACCCAGACCCAATCCCCTGTATCTCTGCCTGTCCCAAGCACACCATCAGACCAGCCTGCACACACCTCAAAACACAAGGGAAGCTCAGGCAAACATAAGCACCACACATCCCACAGGCACTCACGCAAGCATCACACACATACAGACACACCAACATCCACTGCCTCCACTGTGTCCCCCTCCTCCTCGTCTCCCTCCTCCCTCCCAGTCTCGTCTACACTCACACCTGCATGCACTACCTCTACAGCCACTACGTCCCGCACCAGCACACCCAGCAGCACACCCCGCACACGTGCAGTCACCACCCCCACTACCATACACACGTCCCCTGTGTCCTCTCCCAGTGTGTCTGTGACGCCCACTCCCAAGATACACAAACGCAGGCACACACCCACCCAACATACACCCACCTCACGACAGCCTCCAGTGCATGCACCTGCACCCAAAGCCACAAAAGTTACACATCCTACAACCACCACCTCTTCCTCCACTCCCAAACCCCCTCCAGCTACCCGTCCCAGTGTCTCCACACAACTTTTCCTCTCCACCCTTAACCTATATCCCACCACACCCCGTCCAACTCATAGGTCCAGTACTAGCACCTCAGCCACAAAATCTGCGAGACCAGTGGTGCCTGTTGTCACAGGTATGTGGAGTGCACCGGCCACCAGGCCAGCCAGTGTATCACGGAGCCAGAGCACAGCCAGTCCCCCTCCTGTGAAGCACCAGAAGTTGGCCAGTGCCCGGCGGGAGAGGGGGAAGACTCCAGCCACTCTAGCCGATCACAGGGGTCCAGGGGGGAGTGTGGACTCTGCTATGACTCCTCCCAAAGTGGGGAAGGGGCAGAAAAAACCCGCAAAGTCTGGGAGGAGCAGCACGGCGGAGAAGACCGCCATCATCCCCGCTGGGCAGGAGGGCCCGCCAGCCCCATCGTCGCTGACCAGGAGGGCCCCGCCAGCCCCATCGTCGCTGCCCAGGAAGGCCCCGCCAGCCCCATCGTCGCTGCCCAGGAGGGCCCTGCCAGCCCCATCCTCGCTGCCCAGGAGGGCCCCGGCAGCCACAGCCCAGCTGGGCAATGAAGGACCGCCAGCCCCAGCCCAGCTGGGCAATGAAGGACCGCCAATGCAAGCAACGCTGAACAGGGCAAGGACCGCCAAGGCCCCTCCAGAACCAGTGGAGACCTGCATCCACTCCGTCTGTCCTGCACAGGATGAAGCACTCTGGGCACCAGTCCCCCTCCAGAACCAGTGGAGACCTGCATCCACTCCGTCTGTCCTGCACAGGATGAAGCACTCTGGGCACCAGTCCCCCTCCAGAACCAGTGGAGACTGTTATCCACTTGAGAGACTGTGGCTTTGCACTCCCCAGGATGGTACAGTGGGCAATCCACCCACTGGAGAGACTTGAGAGACTGTGGCTTTGCACTCCCTAGGATGGTACAGTGGGCAAACCACCCACTGTAGAGACTTGAGAGACTGTGGCTTTGCACTCCCCAGGATGGTACAGTGGGCAAACCACCCACTGTAGAGACTTGAAAGACTGTGGCTTTGCACTCCCCAGGATACATCAATGGGCATTGAGCCCCCTCGTGGATCTGGCGTCGTGCACTCATCCGCCTGAGGTGCCCCCCCTTTCCTTCCCCCTGAGGTGCCTGTTGTATTTCAATCTGATGCCCCTGCAGTGTTCTCTCCGTCATGTTTGGGTATCTTGTGTGGGCCTCGCCCATGCATTTTGGGCCCAGTGGTCCACGGACTATGAATAGTGCAATACCTGGACTACTATATGTGGTGTATATTTTGTTAATAGTGTATATATGTATATATTTGCTTACTCTATTTTGATGTATTACAATGGTTCCACTCATTTCCTTTTGTTTTTCCATTCTTCTGGGGGGGGTCGGGGTGTTACTGTAATGTTTGGATATGCATTGGTGTGTGTGTTGTAGTGGGTGAGGGTGAGGGTGGGGGTGTTGCGTGTGTGTGTCCCTGTTTTTTGCCTCCCCCTCCCCTATGTCGTAGGTGCAGTACTCACCGTGGTCTTCGCCGCCGGCGTTAGTGCTCCTGGTACAGGAGCAGGAAGACTAGTGCAGGAAGAATATGGAGTTCCGGCTCCATGGTGTCGTTGTTCCTCATGGAGTGTGTAGAGGTGAGCGTTTTCCCTTTGAAATGGCTGTTTCCGCCGTGTTTTTATCCACGGTGAATCCGCCCCGGAAAGGTGGCGGATTAGCCTGTCATAATAGTGTGGGCGGTACATTGTCTCCCGCCTGTCTGTTGGCGCTGTTTGTTTGTACCACCGTGGCGGTCGGAGTGTTAAAGTGGCTGTCTTTGTTGGCGGTTTCCACCACGGTTGTAATTGCAAAATCTTTACCGCCGGCCTGTTGCCGGTCTTACCGCCGCTTTAACACCGTCCGCCAGGGTTGTAATGATCCACATAGTAATGTGTTTTATATGTCCTGACAGTGAAATATTGCTAAATTCGTTTTTCACTGTTGCAAGGTCTGTCCCTCTCATATGTTAACATGGGGGCTACGCTTAAATATGATTTCAGTGTAGATTCTCTTTGGGAGCAGATAGACATATGGAGTTTGGGGTCTCTGAGTTCACAATTTAAAAATACCTCTTTTAGTAAAGTTGATTTTAAGGTTGTGTGTTTGAAAATGCCACTTTTAGAAAGTGGGCATTTTCTTGCTTAAACCATTTCTGTGACTGTGCTAGGAGGGAGGGGAGGAGTGGTCACTCACACCTGAAAGGGCTGTGCTGCCCTCACACAAGGCAGTCTCCAACCCCCTGGTGTGTGTCTGGGACCTGGCCTGGGCAAGGCAGGATTTCACATTCAAGAGAGACTTTGCATTGAAGTACGCCTACTTCAAAGGGCAATATAGGTAGAAGAAGGGCGCCCAAAACCACAGGCTTTGAAAAACTTCTGGAAACCAAGAGGAACCTCTGCCTGGAGAAGAGTGGAATAGCTGAGGAAGAAGAGTTGCCCTGCCTGTGCTTTGTGGAGCTATCCTGCAGTTACTACTTCTGCCTGTGCTAGAGGACAAAGAATTGGACTTTGTGTTGCCTTCTTTCTTCTGAAGATCTCCAAGGTTTTGATTTAGAGCTTGGCTCCTGTTGTTTGAAGTCTCAGGGACAGCAACGACTTCTCTCTTCCAGCACCTGGAGTCTCTGCCAAGTGGTGCCCATCCAGTTCCTGGGGCCCTGAAATGAGAAGCTGGCAGCCCAAGAGTGAGAAATCCACGCACAGACCGCAGTGTGGGGAAAAGATTGACGCGACTCTGATCTGCGGCTGAAAATTCGACGTGCCGCCGACTTTGCGGCTGAAAATCAACGCTCCCCTGCAACACGACCCGAAGATTGGCGCCTGGGGCTGGAGAAATGACGTACAGCATAGCTGATGGAGGCTGGTGAGATCGCAACCCACGCTGTGTGGTTTTCGGACCAGGTCACTGGATGGTTGGGTGAAGGGAAGTAAGGTAACTACCTATGAGGTGCTTTACAATCTGATTGTTTGGGAGCACTAGTACAGTTTATGTTTTCCAGAGCTACACCAGGACCTGATTGACAGCAAGCTGACTGATCCCAGAAAGCTTGCACAGGAAGCGGACCACTGGGAAAGCACCAGGGTCCAAAAGAGGTATGGGAGAGACCACGCCAATGGTGGGCAGGGTCCCTATCAGAAGAAAAGGGGGAAAGCAGGGGGAGTTCTCTACAGGGACCCAAACTGATTCCCAGGGTAAGGATTCGCACCCCTCAGTGAGAGGAAGCCATGGTTCTCCAAAGGGAAGCCAGTGGCAAGGGGACCCCCACAGAAGTGTTATGCATGTGACCAGGTGGGTCATGTGAGGGGGGACCCCAAATGCCCCAAGAGTACACCGGCACCCAATGGTGCACCATTCCAGGGTTTGCCTAGTGTAGCGCTTGGGGAGGAGTTGGTTCCAGGTGGGTGGGAGCCAGCAGAGATGACCCTTGTCTCACTAGGTAACAGTGAGATGGTCCAGAGAACCCTCGTGCCTGAGAACTCTAAGAAGTACAGGCAGTGGGTGACCATCAATGGACAGAGTGTGGAGGCTCGGAGAGAAACAGGAGCCAGCGTGACTACAGTGAGGAGTCAGCTGGTGTCTGAAGAGCAGATTGATCCCCGGGTACTGCACCAAGTAGTTGCAGTGGACAACTCAGAGCACCTGTGCACAGTGCTGCAGGTTCCCTTTGAATGGGAGGGGTCTCAGGTTCCTTGAAGGTAGCAGTGAGTCCAACCATGCCTGTTGATTGTTTGCTAGGCAATGACCTGGAGGATTTCCTTTGGAAGGAGGTGAAACACAGGTCTCACTTGGAAATGTTCGGTCTGTCTGGGTGGGTATGCATATCCACCCAGTCAATGGCAGCCCATTAGGGTGGTCAAGAACCCCTGGAGCCTGAAACAGTGGCCCAGGGGACCGCCAAGAAGAGGAATGGCAGGGGGTGCGGGAAACTGGCCCCAGAAGTTCCCACGGTCCAGGAGGAGGCGGAGCCTGAGGGTGACGCCCCAGAGCCCACAGGGGAACAGGTGGCTGAACCGGGTGAGGTCCCTGAGCTGTCGTAGCAGGACACAGGAAGGAGGGACCACCAGGGAAGAATTCTGTGCAGGACAGACGACATGCCCTACTCTGTAGGGTTTGCGCAACAGGCTGCAGACCAGGCGGCTGGCAAGGAGCCAGGATCGCACCTGATCTATTGGGAGGATGACCTCCTGTATAGTGAGAGTAAGGTTCCTGAGCCTGGGTCAGTCTGTGTGCTGGTGGTACCCCAGTGCTTCAGGGCCTTCCTACTGGGGTTGGCTCATGATGTGAGTTTCGCTTGACATCTGGGGCAGGACAAGACCTTTGAGACTTTGTCACCCACTTTTACTAGCCCCAAATGCACAGGCACTCGGATGCACATTGCAGGTGTTACCAGACTTGTCCATCAAGTGGCAATAGTGGGGGGAAATGTAAGGTTCTCCTCCAACCCGAACCTGTTGTCAGTAATCCCTTTGAGAGGGTATGGATTGACATTGTGGGACCTCTGGATCCCAAGACAGCCAAGGGCAACAGGTTTCTCCTGGTCTTGGTGGACCATGCCACCCGGTACCCAGAAGTCATTCCTTTGAGATCAATCACTACCCCTGTGGTGGGTCGTGCTTTGATGGGGTTTTTACTCACATGGGGTTCTCCAAGGAAGTGGTATCTGATAGGGGTACCAACTTCATATCCACATATAAGTCTCTGTGGAAGGAGTGTGAGGTAACCTACCAGTGCACCACCCCTTACCACCCCCAAAGTACTGGTCTGGTTGAGAGATTCAACCGCATCTTGAAAGGCATCATCATGGGCCTGTCAGAGCATTTTGAGGAGGAAGTGGGATGTCCTCTTGCCATGCCTTCTGTTCACCTACAGGGAGGTGCCTCAAAGGGGACTTGGGTTTAGTCCCTTTGAACTCATCTATGGCCTCCCTGTGAGGGGACCTTTAAGTCTGGTCAAGGAGGCTTTGGAAAAAGCTCCTAGTAAACGTCCCCCAGGATGTATTCAGTTACATGCTGGCTTTGAGAAACCAGACTGCCCGCTTCAGGAGCCTCACACAGGAGAACCTGGAAGCAAGCCACGAGGACATGAAACGCTGGTATGACCAGAATGGCACTCTGGTCGAGTTTCAACCTACACAAAAGGTCTGGGTGATGGCACCAGTGGAGCTTAGGATGCTCCAGGACAAGTGCACTGGGGCATTTGAGGTGGTGGAGCTCAAGAGTGAGGTCACCTACCTGGTGGACTTGCAGTTTCCAAGGAACCTTTTAAGGATCCTGCATGTCAACTGCCTCAAGCCGCACTTTGAGCGGACTGAACTGCCCATGTTCCTTGCAATAGATGATGGGGTGGAGGAGGAGGGTGAGCCTCTTCCTGACCTCCTGTCTGCAGGAGAGAAAGATGGGTCTGTGGAGGGAGTGATCCCCTCCCCCTCCCTGACTGAAGAGCAGCAGGGTGACTGTCGCCACGTGTTGGGACAGTTTGCCTCACTGTTTTTCCTGATCCCAAGGGTCACACACTTGTGCACACATAATGTGGACACTAGGGACAGCCCACCTATTAAACAGAAGGTTTACAGAGTGACTGACAGGGTCAGGGCTTGCATTAAGGATGAAGTATCCAAAATCTTAACCCTAGTGGTTATTGAGCACTCCAGCAGTCCCTGTGCCAACCCAGTGGCATTGGTCCCAAAGCCTGCTGCACCTGGTGTCACTCCAGAACTCAGGTTCTGTGTGGACTACCGGGAACTCAATGCGGTCAGCAAGACTGACGCACACCCCATACCCCGAGCTGATGAGCTCATTGACCGGTTGGGAGCTGCCCAGTACCTCAGTACGTTTGACTTAACATCTTTGTACTGGCAGATTGCCTTAACTGAGGGGGGCCAAGGAGAGGTCAGCATTTTCTACCCCAGATGGATGCTTTCAATTTAAAGTGATGCCATTTGGGATGAAGAATGCCCCAGCCACCTTTCAGAGGTTGGTCAACAAGGTGTTGGCTGGGCTGGATGAGTTCAGTGCCACCTACCTGGATGACATTGCGGTGTTTAGTTCCACATGGGAGGAACACCTGCAACACCTCTGGAGAGTGTTAGAGGCCCTGCAGATGGCAGACCTCACTATTAAGGCAAGCAAGTGCTAAATAGGCCAGAGTTCAGTGGTGTACTTGGGACACCAGGTGGGGAGAGGCCAGGACAGCCTAAGATTGAATCCATTCTGGCTTGGGAGCCTTCCAAGACCCAGACTGAAGTGGGAGCCTTCTTAGGTCTCACATAGTACTACAGAAGGTTTGTCAAGGGGTATGGTACCATTGTTACCCCCTTGACTGAGTTGACTTCTAAGAAGCAACCCAGGAAAGTGATCTGGACAGAGGCTTGTCAGAATGCTTTTGATGCCCTGAAGGCTGCCATGTGCACAGCACCTGTGCTGAAGGCACCTGACTGCTCCAAGGAGTTTGTTGTGCAAACAGATGCCTCAGAGCATGGTATTGGAGCAGTACTCTCACAGCTTAATGAAGAGGGCCTAGATCAACCCGTAGCCTTCATTAGCAGGAGGTTACTTCCCAGGGAACGTAGGTGGAGTGCCATAGAACGTGAAGTGTTTGCTGTGGTCTGGGTGCTGAAGAAGCTAAGACCCTACCTGTTTGGGACTCACTTCTGGGTTCAGACTGACCACAGGTCCCTCAGATGCTTAATGCAGATGAGGGGTGAGAATCCCAAACTGTTGAGGTGGTCCATTTCCCTACAGGGGATGGACATTACGGTGGAACACCGTCCTGGTACAGAACACGCCAATGATGATGGTCTGTCCAGGTTCTTCCGCCTTAGTGATGAGAACTCCTGTGAGTTTGGGTAGTTGCTCCCCACTTCCAGCTGGGGGGGACACATATTAGACTTTTCATCCTTGGTGTGGTCTCCCTTAACTTTTTCCCTCTGTTTCCCAGGTTGTTGATGTGTGCTGGACTCAGTTTTTGTTACTCTGGGCACTTTACCACTGCTAACCAGTGCGCAAGTGCTCCTATACAAAAATATGTATGTAATTGGCTTATCCATGATTGGCACATTTGATTTACTAGTAAGTCCCTAGTAATGTGCACTAGAGGTGCCCAGGACATGCAAATCAAATGCTACTAGTGGGCCTGCAGCACTGGTTGTGCCACCCACCTAAGTAGCTATGTAATCATGTCTCAGACCTGCCACTGCAGTGTCTGTGTGTGCTGTTTTTAACTGTAAATTTGACTTGGCAAGTGAACCCACTTGCCAGGCCTAAACCTTCCCTTTTCTTACATATAAGACACCCCTAAGGTAGGCCCTAGGTAGCCCCAAGGGCAGGGTCCAGTGTATGGCTAAGGTAGGACATTTAGTAATGTGTTTTATGTGTCCTGACAGTGAAATATTGCTAAATTTGTTTTTCACTTTTGCAAGCCCTGACCCTCTCATAGGTTAACGTGGGGGGTACCTTTAAATATGATTAAAGTGTAGATTCCCTTTGGGAGCGGATAGACATGTGGTGTTTGGGGTCTCTCAGCTCACACTTTAAAAATACCTCTTTTAGTAAAGTTGATTTTAAGATTGTGTGTTTGAAAATGCCATTTTTAGAAAGTGGGCATTTTCTTGCTTAAACCTTTTCTGTGACTCTGCCTGTTTGTGGATTCCCTGTCTGGGTCAGTTTGACAGTTGAGCTGGTTGCACCTCTCACTAGACAGTGACACAAATGGAGCTGGAGTGTAGTCTGCATTTCCTGATGAGCCATCTGTGCTTGGAGGGTTGGGGAGGAGTGGTCACTCACACCTGAAAGGGCTGTGCCTGCTCTCACACAAGGCAGTCTCCAACTGTTGGACCTGGCTTTTTGACGGGGACATCCCCAAACTTTTTACCTCCTTCCTCCTATTTTTTCTGACCTGTTGTTGTTGGCTTTTGACCTCTGGGCACTTTACCACTGCTAACCAGTGCTAAAGTGCATATGCTCTCTGGGTAAATTGTACTACTGATTGGTTTATCCATGATTGACTATTTAATTTACTTGTAAGTCCCTGGTAGAGTGCACTACATGTGCCTAGGGCAGGTAGATTAAATGCTACTAGTGGGCCTGCAGCACTGGTTGTGCCACCCACCTCAGTAGCCCCTTAACCCTGTCTCAGGCCTGCCATTGCAAGGCCTGTGTGTGCAGTTTCACTGCCACTTCGACTTGGCATTTAAAAGTACTTGCCAAGCCTAGAACTCCCCTTTTACTACATATAAGTCATCCCTAATGTGTGCCCTAGGTAACCCCTAGAGCAGGGTGCAGTGTAGGTAAAAGGCAGGACATGTACCTCTGTAGTTATATGTCCTGGTAGTGTGAAACTCCTAAATTTGTTTTTACACTACTGTGAGGCCTGCTCCTTTCATAGGCTAACATTGGGGCTGCCCTCATACACTGTTGAAGTGGCAGCTGCTGATCTGAAAGGAGCAGGAAGGTCATATTTAGTATGGCCAGAATGGTAATACAAAATCCTGCTGACTGGTGAAGTCGGATTTAATATTACTATTCTAGAAATGCCACTTTTAGAAAGTGAGCATTTCTTTGCACTAAAATCTTGTTGTGCCCTTCAATCCACGTCTGGCTAGGTTTAGTTGACAGCTCCTTGTGCATTCACTCAGACACACCCCAAACACAGGGTACTCAGCCTCACTTGCATACATCTGCATTTTGAATGGGTCTTCCTGGGCTGGGAGGGTGGAGGGCCTGCCCTCACACAAAGGACTGCCACACCCCCTACTGGGACTCTGGCAGACAGGATTGAGCTGAAAGGGAACTTGGTGCATTTCTTAGAGACTCTTTGAAGTCACCCCCACTTCAAAGGCACAACTTAGTATAAAACAGGGCCTCTGCCCTACCTCATGAGACACTTGCTGGAGAAGAAACCTGAACCAGAAACTACATCCTGCCAAGAAGAACTGCCTGGCTGCTCAAAGGACTCACCTGTCTGCTTTTCTACAAAGGACTGCTGCCTTGCTGTTGGCCTGCTACCTTGCTGAACTCTTGCCTGGCTGTAAAAGTGCTCTCCAAGGGCTTGGATAGAGCTTGCCTCCTGTTCCCTGAAGTCTCAGGACCAAAAAGACTTCACTCTTCCTCTTGGACGCTCCGTGCGCCGAACTTTTCGACGCACAGCTTGTTCCGCGGCAAGAAAAACGCCGCACACCGACGCTGATCAACGCGACGCCTTCGGGACGACCGAAACTTTGACGCACGGCCTCGCAAGGACAACGCCGCCCGACTTCCCGGGAGAAATCGACGCGACGCCTGCCGTGAGATCAAAACTTTGACGCACGGCCTCGCAAGGACAACGCCGCCCGACTCCGCAGGAGAAATCGACGCGTCGCCTGCCGTGAGATCGAAACTTCGACGCGCAGTCCCGCAGAACGACGCGCAGCCGGAAAACAAGCAGGAAAATCCACGCACAGACCCGGGACATCTGGTAATCCCCGCGACCCACAGAAAGAGACTGTCCGCGCGCCAGAAAACGACGCCCGACTTCCCCGCGTGGAAAATAACGACGCAAGTCCGTGTGTGCTGGGGAGAAATCGACGCACACACCCTTTTTCCACGCACCTCTTCCTTTGTGGCCCTCTGAGGAGATTTTCCACCAGAAACCAGGTACTTTGTGTTTGAAAGAGACTCTGTTTACTTTCTAAAGACTTAAGACACTTTATATAACTTTTCAGTGATATCTTTACAAATTCATATTGCAACTTTGATCGTTTTGACCTGAAGCTACCCAGATAAATATTATATATTTTTCTAAATACTGTGTGGTGTATTTTTGTGGTGTTATGCTATGGTGTTGTATGATTTATTGCACAAATGCTTTACACATTGCCTTCTAAGTTAAGCCTGACTGCTCGTGCCAAGCTACCGGAGGGTGAGCACAGGCTGATTTTGGATTGTGTGTGACTTACCCTGACTAGAGTGAGGGTTCTTGCTTGGACAGAGGGCAACCTAACTGCCAACCAAAAACCCCATTTCTAACACCAACTCCCTGGTGTTTGTCTGGGGCCTGGCCTGGGCAAGGTAGGATTTCACAAACAAGAGAGACTTTGTTTTGAAGTAGGCCTACTTCAAAGGGCAAAATGGGTATAAGAAGGGCACCCAAAACCACAGACCTTGGAACACTTCTGGAAACCAAGAGGAACCTCTGCCTGGAGAAGAGCTGAAGAGCTGAGGAAGAAGAGCTGCCCTGCCTGTGGCTGTGCTTTGTGGAACCATCCTGCAGTTGCTGCTTCTGCCTGTGCTAGAGGACAAAGAATTGACTTGTGTTGCCTTCCTTCTTGTGAAGATCTCCAAGGGCTTGATTTAGAGCTTGCCTCCTGTTGTTTGAAGACTCAGGGACAGCAAAGACTTCTCTCTGCCAGCACCTGGAGTCTCTGGAGAGACTCCTCCTCTGCCAAGTGGTGCCCATCCAGTTCCTGGGACCCTGAAAAAAGAAGCTGGCAGCCCAAGAGTGAGAAATCCACGCTCAGACTGCCGTGCAGGGAAAAGATCGACGTAACTCTGATCTGCGGCTGAAAAATCGACGCACCACCGGCTTCACATCTGAAAATCTATGCTTGCCTACAACCGCAACCCAAAGTTCGACGCCCGGGGCTGGAGAAACAATGCACAGCATCGCTGAAGGAGGCTGGTGAGATTGTTATCCGCGCTGCGTGGTTTTCGGACCATCATGCGGCTGATTTTCTGACGCAAACACCAATGGGCGTGTGAAAATTACGCAAGGCCTGCCCAGACCCGAGAGTGCTGACCGGATTGACGCATCACTCTCCTGCGGAGAGAAGAAACGATGCACGCCAACCTGACTAAAGGAGAAGCGACATAAGGTCTCGCTCGTGAGTAAAATCAATGCATCGCAAGCCCATTTTGATGCACACTCGCCCGTGCTGGATTATTTTAGACGCACCCGAGGTACCTTTTCACGCTAACAGTGTTAGCGTGTGTTTAAAATTACATGAAGACTCTTTTTGCAGTTTTAGTGATAACTTGACTTGTGTATTGTGGATATTTGTTGTTTTGGTCTTGTTTTGTTTAGATAAATATTTTCTATTTTTCTAAACCTGTGTTGTGTCATTTTGTGGTGTTTTCATTAAGTTACTGTGTATGTTGGTACAAATACTTTACACCCAGCACTCTGAAGTTAAGCCTATTGCTCATGCCAAGCTACCAAGGGGGTAAGCAGGGGTTAGCGGAGGGTGATTCTCTTTTACCCTGACTAAAGTGAGGGTCCTTGCTTGGACACTGGGTAACCTGACTGCCAACCAAAGACCCCATTTCCAACAAGTAGGGCTACAAAACAAATGAAATACATGTGAAAAAGGGGCTATGAGGAGATGATGATCACTGTTGCAGGGAGTGCTGTGGGCATCTGTGGAGACTGAGGTAATGGAAGAGGCGCCAAAATAGATTTTCGCACCTGACGCCACCAGCAGAAAAGCCGACCATGTGCAATCAGACAAAGCCTAACAACTTAGCTTAGGAAATGAGGCATGAGCAGTGGTGTGACGTTTCAAAGCCTTATTTGCTGTGTCTACAAACTCTAGCAAAACTGCAGACTTAACATTTTCAGCACAAAGTAACAGCACAGCAAGAAAGTCGGGCAGCAGATTGCTGCTTTTTAATAACATGATGTATAGCAGCAGCGCAATCTGTTTGTAGAGCAACGTTCACAAAGAGGGAGAAACAGCTGTCCGATAAAATGCTCCTTGTTTTACCAAAAGGCTCCCTAGATTGTGTCTTATGTGAGTGTTACCTGGGTGAAAATCAAAGGCGAGTCTGGGATTCATGGAACCAGAAACGGAATCTCGGAATTACCCAGGGAATGGCAATAGATGTAGAAGCGTTTTGAGTTACATCTAGGCCTTAAGAATAATGTGCGGATGCAAAACAGTGTCATTAAATCTAAGAAAGCCTCCCTTTGGCATTCTGCTCAATAAACGACAACACCTTTATCCTCGGTTTCATCTAGCCTCATTATGCCACCCTCTTCCACCACAATCACACACTCTCAGGACTAAACATGACCCTCTCATTTACGCTGCTCCATTCATGTAATATCTGCCTTTATGTAGTAGTAACATAGCAGCTGACGTTCAAAGGTATTTTCAAATTGAAAAGCCTGTATTTTAACAATCAAGGGGGTTCTCTCATGCAAAATACAATTTTCCTGTTTATAAAATCCCTTTAATGAGACGAAAACGTGTTTTAGGACCCTGACCAATATCTCAAGGCTTGGAATGGGAATCCTCCGAGTTGTGATTCAGAAAAGAATCGTGCTTGGAAATTATTGTTCACATAACCAACATCTCAAAGCGGGTTGTATCTGACTAAAAAAATTAATAAATAAAGACCACCACCAGTCCCTTTATTGGATCAGGGCTACTTTAGAAAAAATGTTTTCCTTAGTGGATGCTAATGCACAGATGACGATCTGCTGAATTTATAGACATCAGTTCCTGCATTTACAGCCAATTACAGGGGTTTGGGGTCACAATTTGTGATCTCCCTAAATAACATTCATTAGGAGGGTGTTTTGCAACTCTGTGCAAATGCACAATTAATGGAGCAAGCTATTAATTCATAGTTTGAATCCTAAATTCAATTCCCAATTGCAAACCAGCCAGTGTACAAAATATTCAATCCCTGGTTAGTGAATGGGATTAGTACTTAAGGGCCAAAGACCTTTCTGACATTGTCCTCCTTAGGTTGGGCTTCGCATAGCACAACTTACTAATATGTTATTTATAAATATGTTTCATGATACCATGAACGGATGGGCTAATACTAGCTTTAGTCCAGTCTATCTGTGGAGAGAGTATTTTTTTTAATGTATACCTTTGTCTACGCACCAGAGCTAATCTATTTATCATCACCTTTCTTTCTATTATCCTTGGTAAAAATGACTGTGAACATTGATAAAATACATCTCTACTACCAGAGACATGATGTATGTTCTATATCTCACCCCTGTTACACTACAGGCATTCTATTCATCTTACCTCAACTTTGCTCCATTTATTATTGTCATTCTGTCTATTTCAAATGATCTCAATCTCATATCACTGGCACTCTGTTTTTCAAAAACATACCTCACTTCCATGCCACTGACGGTATACCTGTATTGACTTTACCTTGATTATGCACTACTGACACATTTTATATTTTAACACTACCCGCTCCTGTAGCAGTGACACTATGGGCCTGATTACAACTTTGGAGAAAGTGTTAATCCGTCCCAAATGTGACGGATATACCACCAGCCATATTACGAGTTCCATAGGATATAATGGACTCGTAATACGGCTGGTGGTATATCCGTCACTTTTGGGACAGATTAACACCTTGCTCCAAAGTTGTAATCAGGCCCTATATCTATCCTAAACTTGATCGCATACATTGGACAACTAAAATATCCTAAATATTTCTCCCTACAGTAACTCTTTATCCTTTGATACTCTACCACAATCTCAAACCACTGACATTCTATTTTCCTTTCCCCTAATACCATCAACAAATTATTAGTGATATTAGGAGAGAAACTGAAACACAATCATTTTTTATACATTTGCCTTATTTTCATTCCACTAACTATCCTAAAGCTACCCCAGTATCGTGCTACTCCAACAATCTAACTACACTAAACAAACCTTCATCTCACAGACTGACATTCAATCAATTGAAAGATAGTTATGATCTCAAACTATTATCTTTCCAAAACCTAATATAATTGCAACAGAGTTCTACCTATCATAAGCATAGCTTGATCTCACACCATTAGCACTCTATCCCTTGAAAGTCTACAACTATCTCAATCCACCATATAACGTAAACCTAATATCATTGATACTCTATCCAACAGGGCACTACCTACCATAAACAAACCATGATTTCAAGCCACTTGTATTCTATCCATTGGAAATCAACAACAATCTCAAACCACCCTGTAACCTAAACCTAACATCAACAAAAATTTACTGAAGGGAGCCCTACCAACCATCAACATAATCAATCAATCAGGGAATTTGTAAAGCCCACTACTCAACCATGAGGGCCTCAAAGTGCTGGGGGGGTGGTAGGGGGTGTGGGGGTGGCTACTGCTTGAACTGCCAAGTGTTGAGAAGTTTCCTAAAGGTAAGGAAGTCCTTGGTCTGATGCAGGTGGGTGGGAAGAGTGTTCCATTTCTTGGCAGCGAGGTGCGAGAATGATCTGCCACCGGTGGTTGTTCTGTGGATGCGTGGGACGGTGGCGAGGGCAAGGTCGGCGGAGCAAAGCTGTCGGGTCGGGGTGTAGAAGGAGAGCCGTCTGTTGAGGTATTTTAGTCCGGTGTTGTGCAGTGCCTTGTGAGCGTGGGTGAGGAGTTTGAATGTGATTCTCTTGTTGACGGGAAGCCAATGCAGATCTCTCAGGTGGGCTGTGATGTGGCTGTGGTGGGAAATGTCCAGGCTGAGGCATGCAGAGGCATTCTGGATGTGTTGCAGTCTTTTCTGGAGTTTGGCTGTGGTTCCTGCGTAGAGGACATTGCCATAGTCCAGTTTGCTGCTTACAAGGGCTTGGGTGACTGTTCTTCTGGTTTCAATGGGGATTCATTTGTAGATCTTCTGAAGCATGCGGAGGGTGTTGAAGCAGGAGGAGAAGATGGTGTTGACTTGCTGGGTCATAGATAGTGAGGAGTCCAGGATGAATCCCAGGTTGTATGCTTGGTTGGTGGGTGTTGGTGCGGTTCCCAATGTGGCAAGCCACCAGGAGCCGTCCCATGCGGAGGGGGTGGAGTCAAAGATGAGGACCTCAGTCTTGTCCGAATTCAGTTTAAGGCAGCTGTTCTTTATCCATTCAGCAATGGCCTTCATTCCTTCGTGGAGGTTGGTCTTGGCGGTGTCCTTGGTGAGGGAGAGGATCAGCTGGGTGTCATCGGCGTGTGAGATGATGTTGAGGTTGTGATATCGGGCGATGTTAGCGAGCAGAGCCATGTAGATATTAAAGAGGGTCAGGCTGAGGGATGAACCCTGGGGTACGCCACAGATGATTTTGGTGGCTTCAGAGTGGAATGGAGGGAGGCGGATCCTCTGAGTTCTGCAGATGAGAAAGGAGGAGATCCAGTCTAGGGCTCTGTTGCGGATTCCTGCGTTGCTGAGGCGTGTGTATAGGGTGTGGTGGCAGACGGTGTTGAACGCGGCTGAGAGGTTCAGTAGGATGAGGGCTGTGGTTTCACCATTGTCCAGTATGGTTCTGATGTTGCCGGTGGCGGCAATGAGGGCAGTTTCGGTGCTGTGATTGCTGCGGAATCAGGATTGGGATGGGTTCAGAGTACCTCGATCTCAAACACATTAAACGACAATCTCAAGCCAGTATTTAAACTAAACCTAATACCACTCACAATATATTCACCATAATTCTGCCTGCCATGCAAATACCTCAGTCTCACAATACTAACACTCTTTTCATCTGTAAATCTCTATTACAACACTGTCCCTATTCCCATTTTATGTACCACTCCTAATAGAAACAATATTCCCGGAAACCTGTCTTTCTATTTCTCAGATACACGTTATGCTTCCAAAATATATTACATACAAAATAGCTGGATCTGAAATCTGCCCCTCATTGTACCACCATCCAGACTGTTTCTGATTCAAAAGAAAATCTACAAATCACAAATGTATCTATGTCATAGCAAATAAACACTCACGTAAAGCCTCCCCTTCTCATACAATGGAGATTGTTTCCAAAAGCTGTCCCTCTTATAGCACACATCTCTTCTTCTCTACTATACAATGTATGTAATTCATCTTATTTCTGATCCCTCTCTTACCTCCTTTTCCTACAGTCTCTAAACTTGTATTTGGCCCAGATTCACAAAACAGTCATGGAATGCAGTGCAGTACAAAAAAATGCTGCGTGACAGGGAGGGAGCAGGAGAGCACCATATCTACAGAGCTATGGCTCTCTCCTCCCCTCTCCCTAGCAGATTTTAGCTGCTGTGGGCCACGCACACTCCTTGTGCCATAATGCAAGGGTGTGTGCGTGAGTCTAGCATAGATGTATTACCGAATGGCTTGTCCTGGAAGGGTAAAGTACTATGCTTAGACTTCATTTAAAACTTTTCCCACTTTGTAAGTGTGCTGCACAGTACACCACGCATGCAGAATCAGAAAAGAAGATTTTTAAAGCCTCCTTTCAAAGGCATTAACTTTTGGAGCAAATCTTTGTCTACTATTGTTAGTAGATAAGGTTTTACATCAAAAGGCATGTAGGTTGTTGCATGGGAACGCCTATGTACTACCTATGTAATGCCCCCTCAATGCTAAGTATTGCAAAGTTCTGCTTTGTGTTACTTTTAGGTTACTTTCAAGGGCAACACATGTTTTGCACTGGAAAGTAAAGTAGGAAAAGCACATTGTGTGCTGGTTTGCGTCACTGTTGTGATGCTAACCCAGCAAAAAATATATGTAAATCTACCCCCTATGTCTTTTGTCCAGTAGCGCAGGTTCTATCTATTCTAGGGCTGTCTATCACACCAGTAACACTATTGCGTTATATTGTATTGTGTTATATTGTCACATTCCACATCTCTTTTTTAACCACTTGGCTTTGTCTCAAAGTGCTTGGCATGTCACAGGGTAATTGTTTTAGATGCAGGTATGACTGGTTACAGAAATGGTGTTGGTAGTTTTAACTAATTATGTGGAGTATTAATGCCGTGCGTGATGCTTAATGATTGTGACCCCAAGCTTAGTGTAGAAGCGTACGACAACCTATGCTTGGATAAGGGAGCAAAGGAGTGTAAAGATTGTTGTGTATGTAGCATATACAAGCTCCTCTTAAGATGTCTCCATGTATAGATGGTGTGTAAAGTTTATGCAATAACCCACTTATTCATTCATTTTTCTACTATTCATTTGCATAATATTAATTGATAGATCCATAATTAACATTGAAGCTCTAAATATAAGCACAAGAGACAGTCAAAGATACATGGAACTGTCTACAGCATTTCCCCACAGCCTGCTTTAAATCTCTACAACCTAACCCCACACCCTCCTACAGGAGAGAGCGGTCGCTCCAGTTACACAGAACACCTGTCCCATTCACAGCTTAAATGCCCACTTTTAATATTGTCTAAAAACGCCTTAGCTGGCCCACCTGTACACCAGGGTTTTCACACTTACAGGCTAACAGCTGTAATCATTTTTAATTTTTTCACTTTTTTGTTGATCCTTCTGTTCCGTTCTCTTTGTTTCCACCTCCCTTTCACTGTTGTCCCATTGTAAACGTATTTAGTTTAATATTCTGTTTGCTATTCAAACAACTTCTGCCTTTCTCACTCAACAGGCAACATTTATCCTAAACTTGTGCCTCTGTTAAACAGACAGCATCCATTCTAAACCCAGCTCTCTCCTACCACAGACTCCTTCCATCTTAAGACTGACTGTCTCACTCCAGACACTCCTCTCCATCCTGTATTGCCCTAACTACAAACACCACCCACCTTAAATCCACTTTCATGCCATGTCCATCATCCATCCTAAACATGCCTCTCCTATCACTGTCCCTATTCATTCTAATCTTGCTTCATTCACTCAAAACACACAATTCTATTGTTAAAGATTGGAATACAAATATTTGCCTGGGTTTGAATAGAAAGATGAGTGAATGAGCTACATTTCATAGGTGTCAGATACACTTGTGTCTTATGTGCCTCTATAGTTCAACTCTTAATGACCTTCAACAGTGCTTGAATGTGGTAGACCTTATGTCCCAGTGACTGACATAATATCCTTCCCTGTGTAGCAGCTTTCAGGAGCTAAATGTTTCTCTGTGCAGACATCAATCAGCCTGTAATTTAAGGAGGGCATAGAGATCCCCAGATAGGCGTTTGCAGTGCATTATTGCACCCACTTGCAAAGGGATGTCTGGGGGTCCACAAGACCCCTTTCCCACCTCCAGGGGACTGCCCTCAGGGGAAACAACAACAGTGTGCAACCTTTTTGTGGCACACTGTCAGTACACCTCCTAAGTGATTGCTTGCCTCTGCAATATGACTCTGTAATACCTTTTGGGTGGAGAGCCTAAATTATTTTCTTGGGGCCACTCCCTTATTCAATTGAGGGAACAACATCTTACAATAGCGCTGGTGCTAGATGTGCACCAGCTCTATCAGTATTAAGGAAGAGGGCCACACAAGTGTCTGCAACCCCTTCTGTGATACCAAGGTGCCTTTCGGGGTGCACAATGAGTATACTCAAGCCCACTGTGCCCCAGGGGCAAATGTGCGTAATAAAGGCCCTAGAGAGTTTGTTTAGGGTTTTCTTTTAGAAATACACATAGTTCCATCTTCAAATGAGTACAGACACCAAGGTATCTATGCACCAAACTTACATAATTATTAGGGAAAGTTACACAGTGTGAGCACACAGCAGTCTCACAGACAAAACATGAAAATAGATTTATTTTCTGGGGTTGAGACCCATACCAGACAATGCAGAACTGGCCTAAGGTCACATGACAGTTGCATCAATGCAGGGGCATACCCATACAAGCCCTACTATCTCCTATATACATATGTTCTTGAACAATGTAATCAGGATTAAAGGTGAGTGTAAAGTTTTATAGATGCCCTTGAAGTCTAGCCTAGTTGAGAAACTTTGTTTTGGTGGAGGAAAGTTTCCTTTTTAACCCAGGGTGTAGTCAAATCCACCCAGTCCCATTGTGCATCACATTTCCTGGAATAGAATGTCTGGTAGGTAGGACATCCTGGTCCAGGATATGCAGAAGTTAGTACAACCACTCCTTGAGCACTTAAGCAATAAGCAGTGCTCAAGCAGGATAAAGCAGTGGTAGGAGGGAAGGGCACAGAAGAGTTCAATTCATATGGTGTGGGCACTAGAAAGCTTGGGTGGTCAGTGTATTAAACCAATGGAGGGAGAGATGGGGCATGATGCAGGACTCGGGATTTTACACACGTGGTGAGCTGCAAAGGAAGAATGGGGATGCTATTAAGTGGTTCTCTGCCCTTTGTCATGCAAGGCTCTTTTCTGCAGCATTAAGATGTTCCCACTGCAGGGAGTGAGTGCTGAAGCAAAGTTCTCAAATAGCAAAATTAACAAGGTTTGCTACAAATCAGCAAAAAATGTGATTCCTTAAATATTCAGCTTCACTCACATCTAACGAGAACCCTAATCTACACTAAAGTTCTCAGTAATATGACTCATGAATTAGTCTTTACGTAAGGTCCCTGAGGCGTATCTGGTCTTGAACACCTATTTAACCTACAGAAACCTGAAGGGCAGTGTATTTTGTGACAGGAATGAGGGGCCTGATGCTCAACATAGAAGGAATAATCCCTGCATCCCCTGACAGACGCAGCTACAAATGGATTGCTAAAATGTCTGCTGTAAGATTCTGTTTAAACCTAATGGAAAGCACGCCACTGAAGCTAACCTAGATGTCTACCTAATATCAGCCTTCTACACAGTGTTTGTGAACTTGCAATGGTGTGACACCTGCAGTTATGTCACCCCTCTTAGCCTGGTGTAGCATTCCAATATAATGGAACAAATGGTAACTTCTTTACCAAGAGCTTACCAGAACCATGTAACAAAAGGATGGTGTGCATACCTTGCAGTTGGGCAGCATTTAGTAGGATTCCATGCTAAGTGTATGGATGGGAGCACCTGTGCTGAGACTCTATTGTCACTTCCATTTTCATGGTTATGGAGGGAGGGATGTTAGGCAATCAATTCAGAGCATCAGACTTAGAGGACAGTGAGGGGACTGTGAAGTTCTGTTTTCTTCATGTGCTATGCTTATTTCATGAGTTACAAGCAAAGGGTGCAGACAAGCCTTACAACCTGCCCTTTGCAAGACGGTGGCCTATTCAGGGACCTCTGCCTATGGTCCTCAATCGAAGATAAAGGTTATTCCATTCCTGTGATGTCAGTTTCTGTTTGAATTATATAAAAGGCGGCATTATTTCCTGACTCTTTTCTCTTGCCTGTGGTCATTGGAGCCTTGGTAATTACTTCTGTATTCACCTTCATCTTTAATCAAGAGATTCAGGATTTGCTAGGAGGTCGATTATCATCAAAGACACTCATTTTGTAGGTCTCCTATTGTAGTATCCCTCCAGGTATGCCTCTCTGTTTTTTTAAGCTATCTATAAATTGTAGATTTTTTAAACATTTGAATTTCAGCATTTATATAATAGGTGATTAGTAAGCAGATAATATTATCAGTGATTTCACATACAGTGTTACTGGTGATATGGGCCATAGAGGTAGCTCGAGCTTGTATGTGTACACCTCCTGCCTCTCATACCCAGGACACTATCAAAAACCTGCCTTTCTCACATTCAGAAACTTTAAATCATGCAATGCTTTTAATGCTACAGACACTAATCATTTTATTACCACCTTTATACCTAACCAAACACCATTCAACCTAAGCCTTTCTCCCTCTCACACCAGCCACTGTTAATCTTAACCAGCCTCTCACACTCAAAATGCTATTTATCAAAAGCCTGCCTCTCTCGCATAGTGGAAACTTTTAACCAAACTATTGGAATTGGCCCTTTTTGAAGGGTCATCCCCAAACTTTTTGGCTTTGCCCTCCTTTTTTACCCTGTTTTGTTGGCTTTTGCGACTCTGCACACTTTACCACGGCTAACCCATGCTAAAGTGCTTGTGCTTTCTCCTTAAACCATGGTATTATTGACTTAGACCCAATTGACATATTTAATTTACATGTAAGTCCTCAGATAGGTGCTCTACCTGTGCACAGGGCCTGTAAATTAAATGCTACTAGTGGGGCTGCAGCACTTATTGTGCGACCCGCTCGTGCAGCACTTTAAACATGTCTCAGGCCTGCCATTGCACACTGTGTGTGCAGTTTGAAACAGTTCTTTTGACCAGGCAAATTTAACTTTTCGCAAGGCCAAAACTTTCCTTTTGAATACACATAAATCACCCCTAGGGTAGCCCCTGGACAGTCTAGAGGGCAGGGTGCAATTTATTTAAAAGTAGGACACGCACTTTTAAGTATTACATGTCCATGTAGTGAAAAACTCTTGCATTCATTTTTCACTACTGGAAGGCCTACCGCTCCCGTAGGATAACATTGGAGATATCTTATCACATTTAAAAAGCTGTAACTTCCAGTTGGGACCAAGTAGACAGGTTGTAATTAAAAGCCCTCTTTAATGATAAAGTCAGATTTTTAATCACAATTTTATGCTAACCATTTAATGCCTGCAGCCTGATGCTGTGTCACATGACTGGGTGTAGCTGGCATTTTGACTTTGTGTATTGGTCCCAGACAGTGAGCAAAGGGGAGATATTGGCTGGATGGGCCACTCTGAGTTAACAAAGGGGAGGAGCTGTAACCTACCATACATGCACATCACAAAGGCTCCGCCTAGGCACTCTTGCAAAAGGTCTGTCACTAGTCTATTGTGACCCCAGACAAGCTGGGGCCCGGACAGGGACGAAAAGGATGTCTGACACTTCAGGGGTTGAAAAGCTCTAGAAGATTCTCCAAATTCAAAGTAGGCACTGGGTCAGACACCAACTCTTAAATACACTTCTGGACATGTAGATACTCTGCCAGAAAGAAGGATTGTGTTGCGCAATGGCGGATCACGTCACGAGCCGAGCATTCGGCTCGGGGCGCAGCCACGGTTCATAGTGGCATGGGGCCTTGGCGAGTCTTGGGCACGGCACACCCTCAATATTCACTTGGGCATTTTCCCCCACACCCCTCACCTACCTGGTGAGCTTGTCCTTTTTCTTTCTTTCTTTTCTTTTTCTTCCTTTCCTCGTGTTTTTATGTTCATATTCAGCAGCCATGTTCTTTCTTTTTCCTAGCATGTCTTCTTTTTCCCTGCACGCTTTAGGAACCTTTTTCAACATGGTGTCTTTTCTCTATAGGTTCCTATGTTTCTTTCCCAATCCAATATGGTGACTTTCTATTTCCTGTTGGTCATTTCCTGTTCTTGGGTATATAAGGTGAGTGATTCTTGTTCTCCTTGCGCTGCAACACTTCCTTTGGTGGTGATCTTCGCTCCTGCTACTTTTTTCTCCAGTTATTTTTCCTCGCCTGTTCCAGCTTTTTCCAGTAATATTTTTCTGTTGGAAGACTTACCTTTTTGCTTCTTTTTGTTCCAGGGAGTTCCTGCTTCAGAGGTTTTTCCAATTCAGGTTTTTTCCTCTGGGACTCCTTCTGGAGGGCCTGGACTGCTTTTTGGCGTTTCTCTGTCAGCAGTATCGTGGGTATCAGGAAGGGACGCCCTTACCTAGGTCAAGGCAGAACCTGCAAGAATCAAGACCTTTCTGCAGTTCCAGTGGGCCAAAGACATAAACGACGAGTAGCCCGTGACAGATTGCAGCTCCTTACGAACCAGACTTCGTCAAGCAGAATGGAGAATACCGCAACGGCTGCTGCAGAACCCAACCAGTCGCTACTCAACTATTCAACAGCAATCCCAGGAACTGCAACAATTAAGAAATGAGAATGCAGCTTTACGACAAGCCCTGGCATTCCGAATCACAGATGTTCCCACTTTCTCTGCTACCATGCCTCATTTCTCAGGAGATCCAAATAAGCTATGAGAATTTCTCGATGCTCTGACTGTCTATTTTGCCTTCAACCAACACAATTTACACAAGATAAAACAAAAGTGGGCCTTGTTTGGTCTTGCCTTGACCTGGGCGACTCTGTTAGTAGCCTCCAATGACTCTGTGCTGTCTGACTATTCAGTTTTTGTCACTTCATTTAAACAAATGTTTGAACGCCCAGGATTGGAGGCATCAGCAGAAGAAACTTTATGTGACATTCAGCAAGGTACCTGTTAGAAATGGGGTCTTTGGTTGACAGTCAGGTTACCCCCTGTTCAAGCAAGGACCCTCACTCTAGTCAGGGTAAAAGAGAATCACCCTCAGCTAACCCCTGCTTACCCCCTTGGTAGCTTGGGAGAGCAGTAGGCTTAACTTCAGAGTGCTAGGTGTAAAGTATTTGTACCAACACACACAGTAACTTAATGAAAACACCACAAAATGACACAACACAGGTTTAGAAAAATAGGAAATATTTATTTAAACGACAAAAATCCACCATACACAAGTCAAATTATCAATTAAAAATCAAAAAGAGTCTTTAAGTAGTTTTAAAAACACACTAGCGCTGCTAGAGTGAAAATGTACCTGGTGTGCGCCAAAAATAACCCCGCACGGGCAGGTGTGTGTTAAAAATAACTCCGCACGGCGGTACTTGAGTCAAAAATCCAGCCGCACGATGATCCGAAAATCCCCCAGCGCAGGTTGTGATCTCCCAGCCTCCGTCAGCGATGCTGCGCGTCGTTTCTCCTGCTCCGTGAGTCGATTTTTCGGTCGCGTTTCCTGCGAGCGTCGTTTCTCAGCTGCGGAGCCAGCCGTGCATCGTTTTTTCAGCCGCTGATCGGATTGGCGTCAATCTTTTCCCCGCACGGCGCTCTGTGCGTCGATTTTCTTGTCTTTAGGCTGCCAGCTTCTCCTTTCAGGGTCCCAGGAACTGGATGGGCACCACAGGGAAGAGTAGGAGTCTCTCCAGAGACTCCAGGTGCTGGCAGAGAGAAGTCTTTGCTGTCCCTGAGACTTCAAACAACAGGAGGCAAGCTCTAGATCAAGCCCTTGGAGATTTCTTCTGAAGATGGAAGGCACACAAAGTCCAGTCTTTGCCCTCTTACACTGGCAGAAGCAGCAACTGCAGGATAGCTCCACAACACACAGTCACAGGCAGGGCAGCTCTTCTTCCTCAACTATTCAGCTCTTCTCCAGGCAGAGGTTCCTCTTGGTTCCAGAAGTGTTTCTCAAGTCTGTAGATTTGGGTGCCCTTCTTATACCCATTTTAGTCTTTGAAGTCACCTTTCTTCAGAGGGGACTCACACCTACTTGTGAAATCCTGCCTTGCCCAGGCAAAGCCTCAGACACACATCAGGGGTTTGGAGTCTGCATTGTCAGAGGCAGGCACAGTCCTTTCCGATGAGAGTGACAACTCCACCCCTCCCTCCTAGCAGAGATGGCTAATTAGGAAATGCAGGCTACACCCCAGCTCCCTTTGGGTCACTGTCTAGTGTGAGGTGAAAAACAACCCAACTGTCAAACTGACCCAGACAGGGAATCCACAAACAAGTCAGAGGGGGTTATTCTAACTTTGGAGGAGGTGTTAATCCGTCCCAAAAGTGACGGAAAAGTGACGGATTTACCACCAGCCGTATTACGAGTCCATTATATCCTATGGAACTCGTAATACGGCTGGTGGTATATCCGTCACTTTACCGTCACTTTTGGGACGGATTAACACTCCTCCAAAGTTAGAATAACCCCCAGAGTCACAGAATGGTTTAAGCAAGAAAATGCTCACTTTCTAAAAGTGTCATTTTCAAACACACAATCTCAAAACCAACTTTACTAAAAGATGTATTTTTAAATTGTGAGTTCAGGGACCCCAAACTCCACATGTCCATCTACTCTCTAGGGGAATCTACACTTTAGTCATATTTAAAGGTAGCCCCCATATTATCCTATGAGAGAGACAAGCCTTGCAACAGTGAAAAACACAATTGGCAGTATTTCACTGTCAGGACATATAAACCACATTACTATATGTCCTACCTTATCCATACACTGCACCTGCCCTTGGGGCTACCTAGGACCTACCTTAGGGGTGCCTTACATGTAAGAAAAGGGAAGGCTTAGGCCTGGAAAGTGGGTACACTTGCCAAGTCGAATTTACAGTGTAAAAATACACACACAGACACTGCAGTGGCAGATCTGAGACATGATTACAGGGTTACTTGTGTGGGTGGCACAAACAGTGCTGCAGGCCCACTAGTAACATTTGATTTACAGCCCCTGGGCACCTCTAGTGCACTTTACTAGGGACTTAACAGTAAAACAAATATGCCAATCATGGAGAACCAATTACATACACATTTTAAACAGGAGCACTTGCACTTTAGCACTGGTTAGCAGCAGTGGTAAAGTGCCCAGAGTAATAAAAACAGCAAAATCAGAGTCCAGCACGCATCAATAACCTGGGGAACAGAGGCAAAAAGTTAAGGGAGACCACGGCAAGGATGAAAAGTCTAACAGTACCCAAGATGTTCTCCAATATATAACACGCTTCAGACAATTGGCAGCCGAGATGACATGGGTAGAACGTACACTGGTGATTCTTTTCCATAGAGGTCTACGAGACGAAATAAAGTACAAATTAGTACATTCTGCTAGAGTGGCCGATTTACGAGGCTTGATGGATTTAGCGCTCTCCATAGAGTATCGTCTACAAGAATGCCGTCTAGGAAAGAGAAAGCATTGTGGATTTTCTCATGCAGGAAACCCACATACAATCATCCATCGTTCTGACCTGCATTAAGGGAGACAACAGAAGGGGAACCAATGCAAATAGACACTGCCCGTGGACCTCTCTCTACTATTGAACGCGTAGATAGACAGAGAAGAGGATTATGTCTATATTGTCAAACGCCAATTCCCGTCCTCTGTGAGAAGGGAGGGGACGGGATCTTCTGCGATACCTTCCATCAGGTCTTCCAAGGAAGATGCCACTGTCCTGTTTCTGTTACCTGTTACTCTGCAAGTACCTGACAGTCAGGAAGCAAGGGCTTTGGCATTATTAGACTGTGGAGCCAGTAGAATTTATATGGATGAGACCTGGGCCAAGAAACAACAAATTCCACAACTACCGAAGAACGTTCCAGAACAAGTGCATACTGTAGATGGATCCCTATTATCATCCGATCCTCTCATCAATACCACTTCTAATCTATGTCTACAATTTGGAAAGCATCAGGAAAAAGGCTCTTTTGATTTAATCTCCTCCCCTAATCATACAATAATCCTAGGAATACCTTGCTTTATGAGACACAATCTGTATATCAATTGGGAAAACAGAACTTTTTCTCTGTCTTCTAAATTCTGTCAAGACCATTGCTATGCCTCCAAAACCTATTGGTCTCCAAAGAAGATGTTATCCACAGAACAGGAATTAGGGTGTTTCATAAACTCTATTCAAGGGGTACATAGTCACTATCTGGATCATATAGACTTGTTCCAAAAACCATAAAAACCAGTACTATCCTGACACAGAAACTACAATTGTACCATCCTCCTGGAACCTGGAGCGGTTGTTCCCTTTGGTGGAATGTATTCTCTTATGGAACCTGAAAAACAGATACTTAAGGACTATCTGCAAGAAAATCTACAGAGTGGTCTTATTGCACCATCTTCTTTTCCTACTGGGGCTCCCTTCTTCTTCGTGCCCAAGAATACGAAGGATCTACATTCCTGTATAGACTTTCGTGGATTAAATAAAATCACTATAAAAGACCAATATCCACTACCTCTCATCAAAGACATATTGGAGGGAGTTAAGAGGGCACAGATTTTTACAAAATTAGACCTTTGTGGAGCATACCATCTCTTAAGAATTAAGGAAGGAGATGAGTGGAAAACTGCCTTTCGAGCACCATTTGGTCATGAGGAATGTAGGGTAATGCCTTTTGGTTTAACAAACGCCCCCTCTTTTTTTCAAAGATTCATGGATTCAATATTCTCCGACCTGTTGAATCACACTGTATTGAATTATTTAGATGATATCCTTGTATATTCCAGACACCCTGAACTTCACACTGAACACATAAAACAAGTATTAAACAGACTTAGGCAACATCATGTCTACTGTAAACCTGAGAAATGTGAATTTGATAAGACCGAGGTGAAATATTTAGGTTATCACATTAGTCAGATTGTTATCTCCATGGATCCAGAGAAGGTTCTGGCCATTCTAGATTGGCCACCCCCCTCATCAATCAAAGAAACTCAATGTTTCTTAGGTCTGGCCAACTTTTACAGTCAGTTTATTTAGGACTTTGCTAAACAGACTAGTCAAATCACACAGACTCTTAAAAAAGAGAGTTTGCAAACGGTTTTCTCTGGACAAACGTGGATCAAAATGCTTTCCAAAACCTAAAACAAGCCTTCACCCAAGCACCTATACTACGGCATCCGAACACCTACAAACAATTCATAGTTGTTACTGATGCTTTGGAAAGAGCTATTGGGGCAGCATTATTACGACAGGACGACGACGGATTAGAACATCCAATATTTTATCTGTCTCATGTGCTCTCTGATTCTGAGCAAAATTATTTGGTATAGGAAAGAGAACGCTTAGCTCTAAAAACAGCTTGCCAAGAGTGGAGACAATTCCTCATGAACTCTAAAGAACCCTTTGAAGTAAGAACAGCCCATCACAAGTTACAATTTATACTAAATTTTCAGTGTCGGAACAGTCATCAAGCCCGTTGGGCATTTTTTTTAGCCAATACGATTTTTATATTACCTATATTCCAGGTTCTCAAAATATTTTGGCAGATGCTCTATCTCGACGCTACCCTGAAAGTACTAATACCCCTTCACAGTCTCTAATTGAACCAGACAAAATAATTGGTTTAGTCCAGTCTTTCCTCGATGAAGTGCAATCTGAGTACTCAACTCTCTCAGAACAAGAATTGAATGAACTGAGTCCAAAAGTACACAATAGTGAAGGGTACTACTATCATAAAGACGTGTTATTCCTACCTTCTAAGAAAGTGCAAAAATAGGCACTCCAAATGTGTCACGACTCCCCTGTGGCCGGTCATCGTGGTATCACAACCATTCTGGAATTGCTGCTTGCTCTTATTGGTGGCCTACACTGAAGCAAGATGCTGAAAGTTATGTGGTATCTTGTCCCATTTGCCCCCAAGCAAAAATACCCCATACAAGGCCTGCAGGACTACTTTAACCATTACCGGTTCCACCAGGCCCCTGGCAAACAATATCAACCGATTTTATGTGTTCTTTACCTCCCTCAGCGGGAAACTGAGTTACAATACTGACTGTAGATTCATTTACAAAAATGGCTCATTTTACTGCCTTGAAGAAGTTACCTACATCTAAAGAATTGAGCCAGATCTTCATCCAATAATTCTTTCGTCTCCATGGCCTTCCTCAAGTTATTGTATCAGATTGGGGTCCTCAATACATATCACGGTTTTGGAAGTACTTCTGTAAGGCCTTAAATATTGATACAGCCTTATCTTCTGGATTTCATCCTCAAACCAATGGGCAGACGGAACGTCTGAATCAAGTACTTGAGCAATATCTCTGCTGTTTTTGTAATTCTACTCAGAGTAACTGGAGCACATACTTACCCATTGCTGAATTTTCTTACAACAATATCGTACATAGTGCCTCAAAAGCCACTCCTTTTTTCTGCTCATATGGATTTCATCCCAAATCTTTTCCTGCCACTCCTAAGACCTCTTTTACACTTCCTGCAATCACCTCTTTTTCCCTAAGGTTACATAGAATTCATTGTCTTATTCGGTCTAATCTTTTGTTCACTAAGAGACACATGAAAAGAATGGCAGATAAGAAACGATGTGAGGCTCCATCAAAGATAAAGTCTGGCTTTCTTCCAGATTTTTGCCTCTACGTCTCTCCCAGAATAAGTTTAAACCTCGTTATTATGGACCCTTTTATATTCTTCAGAAGATTAATCCTGTATCCTTCTGTCTCCGTTTACCTCGAACATGGAAAATCCATCCAGTTTTTCCCTATACATCTGACCCTTTTCTTAGATAATTCACATGTCCTCCCCCTTGGTTGGAGAATGACGAACCCGAATATGTAGTTCAAGAAGTATGTGACTCTCGCATATTCCGAAACCATCTCCAATATCTCATGCATTGGAAAGGCTATCCTCTTAGTGAATGTTCTTGGGAAAATGCTTCTTCTGTTCACGCCCCACTTTTGATCTGTTGTTTTTTTTGTCTCTATCTGCACAAACGCAGGGCTCCGGGGGGAACCTACTGTCACGCCGTAGTGGACCGCGCTGTGAGCCAAGCATTCGGCATGGGGCACAGTTCATAACAGCCGGGCATGCCGCGCCCCTACTGTGCTTTACTTTCTCGCTTGAGGCCCCAAATTGGGCATGGGGCCTCAGTGAGTCTTGGGCGTGGCGCGCCCTCAATATTCACTCGAGCACCTTCCCCCACACCCCTAACTTACCACGTGAGCCTGTCCTTTTTTGTCTTTCTTTCTTTCTTTTCTTTTTCTTCCTTTCCTCGTATGTGCATGTTCAGCAGCCATGTTTTTTCTTTTTCCCAGCATGCATTCTTTTTCCCTGAATGCTTTAGGAACCTTTTTCATCATGGTGTCTTTTCTATATATGTACTTATGTTTCTTTCCCAATCCAATATGGTGACTTTCTACTTCCTGTTGGTCATTTCCCTTTCTTGGGTAAATAAAGTGAATGATTCTTGTTCTCCCTGCGCTGCAACACTTTCTTTGGTGGTGATCTTTGCTCCTGCTAGTTTTTTCTCCAGTTATTTTTCCCCACCTGTTCCGGTTTCTCCCAGTATTGTTTTTCTGTTGGAAGACTTACATTTTTGCTTCTTTTTGTTCAAGGGAGTTGCTGCTTTAGAAGTGTTTCCCTTTGGT
This sequence comes from Pleurodeles waltl, assembly GCF_031143425.1. NCBI lineage: Eukaryota > Metazoa > Chordata > Amphibia > Caudata > Salamandridae > Pleurodeles > Pleurodeles waltl. Next base: position 1,628,435,372 of record NC_090445.1, on the reverse strand, counting down.
TTTTTTTCCTCTGGGACTCCTCTAGAGGGCACGTACTGCTTTTTGGCATTCCTCGGTCGGCAGCACCGTGGCTACCAGAAAGGGCCACCCTTACCTTGGTCAAGGCAGAACCTGCAAGAATCAAGACCTTTCTGCAGTTCCAGTGGGCCAAAGACATAAACAATAAGTTGCCCGTGACAGATTCCTGTTTTGCTGAAAGGACTGTCACTCTGCTAGACAGATGCTTTGATGCACTATCGTCCTGCTGTGCTGACCTGCTTCCCTCTTGCCTGGGTGAGAAGGACTGGGCCTTTATCTTTTAAATGCAGTGCCCCAGAGTGACTGCAACGGCTAGTTGCCTGACTTCCTGACTTGAATCTCAGGGTCAGAAGGCTCCTACAACCATGACCCCAGCACCTAGACTTTTCCATCTGTGAGTCTACTCAGCCAAGTGGTGCCACCCCAGTCCTGGCCCCTAGGAAGTGGGCCTGGGGGCTCTGCGGCCTCTGTGGATGCATAAGAATCAACGTATCTCCACTCCTACAAGGCACAACCCTGAGCTGAACTGACTCACTGCTGCTGTTGCGCTGATCTCTACTGTTGCAAAGATCTGCATCACATTGCAGCCCACTCCCTCATCGGAACCCCCACTGTGTGAGGCATCTTCCGGGCAGGCACTCACATCCCTTATTGATGGCATCCTCAACATTAATGCTGGACTCTGCATTGCAGCTCCTTGGACTGACTGCAGAATGCATCCTCAACACCAGACTTCTCATTGCAAGCCCTTGTTGATGGGATCCGTGATGATGACTCAACACCTTGTATCTCACCCTTGCTGAACCTCGAAACCAACACATCACTTCAGCTAGGGGTCCCATATTTGACATGGCCCATTGCAATGCTCTGCAAACCAGGACTTCAGATGAGGAGACTGGTCAACTGGCCCTCAAATTCATTCTGGGTTGGAGAGATGCAGGTGAAGTCCTTCTCACCCATGTAAGGAGGGCAGCAGGTCACCACAGCCATACAGCAATTCTTCCAGAGCAGCAGTCCTCATAGTAGCACAGCAGTCCTTCTTCCTGGCATGGTATCCACAAGTCCAGAAGTGTATTGAAGTGGTAGGATCCGAGGTACAGTTTTTAGACCCAGTATTACTTTAAGTGGAGGAGAATTCAAAGAAGTCTTTGAGGTGCTCAGAGGTCCTCACTTCCTGCCCTGGCTCCAGACTCACTACTGGGGGTATGCAGCCCTTTGTGTGGGGACAGGATGTAGCTTATTCTGGTATAAGTGTGTGGCTGTGGCCAGCTCATCCCTCTCATATTGTCAGAATGGCCCATCAGAACCATCATTTCACACCTAAGCTTCCATTGTGTGTATAGGAGGCTGGCCTGACTTATAGTGGGTACCTGATGGTGCTTACACCCTGTGTGGGGTCCAGTTATCCCTTTTTAGTATATTAGTAGTGTTCTAGCATCTTAGGCTGATAGAGGTAACTATAGCAGAGCAGCTTCGGCTGAACTAGGAGTCATGCAAAGCTCCTACTATACCACTTATATCATATAGCACTATATCATAAGAATCACAATACTCAGTTACTAAAAATAAAGGTACTTCATTTTAGTGACAATGTGCCAAAAATATCTCAGAGGATATACTCCCTTAGGAGGTAAGTAAAATACACAAAATATACACACAAACCAAAATCAGGTAAGTAAGCAGTTAGAAAAGTAGTGCAAACACTGTAGAATACAATAGGATGCAATAGGCCTAGGGGCAACACAAACCATATACTCTGAAAGTGGAATGCGAACCATGAATGGACCCTAGGCTAGTGTAGTGCGTAGAGGGTCACTGGGAGTGTAAGAAAACACTAAGGGTGTCCAGAATACCCCACCCCAAGACCCTGAAAAGTAGGAGTAAAGTGATTCTACTTCCCCAGAATCACACTAAAGTCATGATAGGAGATTCTACAAAGACCACAACAGACTGCAAAGCACTGAAGACGGATTCCTGGACCTGAGGACCTGTAAAGGAAGGGGACCAAGTCCAAGAGTCACAAAAGTGTCCGGGGGCAGGAGCACACTAACCTCCCGGATGAAGGTGCAAAATGGCTGCCTCTGGATGGAAGAAGCTGAAGATTCTGCAACAACAAAAGATGCCAGGAACTTCTCCTTTGTGCAGAAGATGTCCCATGGAATGCTGGAGGATGTAGAGTTGTTTCTTTGGAGAAAGACCACAAACAAGCCTTGCTAGCTGCAAAGGTAATGGTTGAAAAAAAAGGGTGCTGCCCGGGCCCAGGAAGGACCAGGAGGTCGCCACTTGAAAGAGGAGACAGAGGGGGCCCTCAGCAACACAGAGAGCCCATGCACAAGAAGGCAGCACCCGCAGAAGTACTTGAACATGGGTTCAAGAACACTGAGCACAGCAGTCATCTCAACACTACAAAGAGGGTCCCACGAAGCCAGTGGTCAACTTATCAAGTTGAGCAATGCAGGACAGAGTGTTGGGGACCTGGGCTAGGTTGTGCATGAAGGATTCCTTGCAAAATTGCACAGAAGCCCTAGCAGCTTCAGTTGAGGCAGTACACAGGATTACTGTCTGGAGAGGGGAGGCAAGGACTTCCCTCCTCGAAATTTGGACAGTTGGACCACTGGACAGTCTGGGTCACTTGGTTCCACCACCTGTGTTCCAGGGGCCAAGCTCGTCAGGATGAGAGGGGTCCCAGCGTAACGGTGACACTGAAGTTTGGTGCCTGCTTGAGCAGGGGGAAGATTCAGTTGACCCACAGGAGATTTCTTCTTGGCTTCCAGTGAAGGGTGAAGGCAGACAGCCCCCAGAGCATGCACCACAAGGAAACAGTCGAGAAAGCCGGCAGGGTTAGGCACTACAATGTCGCTGGTAATCTTCTTGCTACTTTGTTGCAGTTTTGCAGGCATCATGGAGCAGTCAGCGGTCGATCCTTGGCAGAAGTCGAAGAGGGAGATGCAGAGGAATTCTGGTGAATTCTTGCATGTCGTTATCTGAGGAAAAGCCCACTGGAGAGATCCTAAATAGCCCTCAGAGGAGGATTGGCCACCTAGTCAGCTAAGCACTTATCGGGAGGGGTCTCTGACGTCACCTGCTGTCACTGGCCACTCAGAGGCCTCCATTGTGCCCTCACACCTCTGGATTCAAGATGGCAGAGGTCTGGGACACACTGGAGGAGCTCTGGGCACCACCCCTGGAGTGGTGATGGACAGCGGAGTGGTCGCTCCCCTTTCCTTTGTCCAGTTTCGTGCCAGAGCAGGGACTGGGGGTTCCCTGAACCAGTGTAGATTGGCTCATGCAAGGAGGGCACCACCTGTGCCCTTCAAAGCATTTCCAGAGGCTGGGGGAGGCTACTCCTCCCCAGGCCTTAACACCAATTTCCAAAGGAAGAGGGTGTAACACCCTCTCTCAGAGGAAATTCTTTGTTCTGCCTTCCTGTAACTGGGCTGCCCAGACCCCAGGAGGACAGAAACCTGTCTGTGGGTTGGCAGCAGCGGTAGCTGCAGAGAAAACCCCAGAGAGCTGGTTTGGCAGTACCCGGGGTCAATGGTGCAGCCCGGGGGATGCATGGGATTGGCACCCCAATACCAGATTTGGCATGGGGGGACAATTCCATGATCTTCGACATGTTACATGGCCATATTCGGAGTTACCATTGTGAAACTACGTATAGGTATTGACCTATATGTAGTGCACGCTTGGAATGGTGTCCCCACACTCACAACGTCTGGGGAAATTGCCCTGAACTATGTGGGGGCACCTTGGCTAGTGACAGGGTGCCCTCACACTTAGTAACTTTGCACCTAACCTTCTCTAAGTGAGGGTTCGACATATAGGTGACTTATAAGTTACTTAAGTGCAGTGTAAAATGGCTGTGAAATAACGTGTGCGTTATTTCACTCAGGCTGCAGTGGCAGTCCTGTGTAAGATTTGTCTGAGCTCCCTATGGGTTGCAAAAGAAATGCTGCAGCCCAATGGGATCTCCTGGAACCCCAATACCCTGGGTACCTAGGTACCATATACAAGGAAATAATAAGGGTGTTCCAGTGTGCCAATTAGAATTGGTGAAAATGGTCACTAGCCTATAGTGACAATTAATTTTAAAGGCAGAGGGAGCATAAGCACTGAGGTTCTGGTTAGCAGGGGCCCAGTGACACAGTTAGTCATTACACAGATACACACATTCAGAACACAAACTATGAGCACTGGGGTTATGGCTAGCAGGATCCCAGTGAGACAGGCAAAAACAAACTTACATGCATGTGGATAATGGGGGTAACGTGCCAGGCAAGATGGTACTTTCCTACACAACCCCCCCCCCCAAACGAGGGACAATAAGGCTAACCTTGCCGAGATGAGTCTTCATTGTCTAAGTGGAAATATCTGGAGAGTCCATCTGCATTGGAGTGGGTACTTCCAGGTCTATGTTCCACTGTATAGTCCATTCCCTGCAGGGAGATCGACCACCTCAACAATTTAGGGTTTTCACCTTTCATTTGTTTAAGCCATAAGAGAGGTTTGTGCTCTGTCTGAACAATAAAGTGAGTCCCAAACAGGTATGGTGTCAACTTTTTAAATGCCCAGACCACAGCAAAGGCCTCCCTCTCTATGGCAGACCAACGTTTTTCTTTAGGGGTCATCATCTAGATATGCTGCACTAAAGGCTTCCAACCCTTCCAGGACTGTATTCACCAACCTCTGAAAAGTGTCAGGTGCATTTTTCAAACCAAAGGGATAACAGTGAACTGATAGTGCCCTCCAATGGTGGAAAATGCTGTCTTTGTCAACACCAGAGCAGTACGTGCTCTATTGGCGACAAAAATGCAAAAACCCAGCACTCTCAAAACAACGTAATTTATGCATTGTGCTGATATGTTGTGGTTTAACCTTTTACATTGCAGAGTTCAATCCTGAAAACTTATTTTCAATATGCTTAGAAATACTGTTCCTTTGCAATGTATTGCTGCAGGTTTTCAGAGTGTGTTAGGGTGTGGCCCCTTTCCAGGGCCTTCCAGAGACTTTCCCTGCAACATGCCTGGGCGTGGTTCTGGGCTGGGCCAAGACTCTATAAAAGAGAGCCAGCCCAACTCCCAGTGCTCACTATTCAGAGGTCCCGGTGCAGAGCAGCAGCTTCTTCCTGAGCTCCTGTCCCGACGGCCTATTTGGATCTTCCAGTTTTCTGCCCTTCATCATTCATTGGTGATCATTGTTCCAGGCGGTAAGACGGCGGTTGGACGGTTCCGACACCGTTATTGAGAATTTTCATATTCTTGGTTTAATTCTTAAATTAGTAACAGATTACTTGCGCGCTACCATTTCTTGACATTTATATGGTAGTTTACAAATAGGCAAGACGTGCGATTTGTTTCATAAAGGTTTGACTTTGTTATTCATTGCGTGCTACCATTTCTTGACATTGGCATGGTGGCTTAAGAATCGGCAAGATGCGAGATTCGTTTTATGGTGTTTAAACATTGTTGTCCATTGCGCGCTACTATTTCTTGACCTTTACATGATGTTTTACGAATTGGCAAGACGCGCAACTCGTTTCATGAGGATTTAACTTTGTTGTTCATTGGGGGCTACCATTTCTTGACATTTACATGGCAGCTTAAGAATCGGCAAAAAGAAGCAATTCGTTTAATTGTACTTTGATCTTGTTATTTATAGTGAGCTGTTATTTCTTGACATTTACGTCGTGTTTTACGAATCGGCAAGGCGCGCGATTCGAATAATGATGATTTGACTTTGATATTCACTGTGTGCTACCATTTCTTGGTATTTTACATGGTGACACTCGAATCGGCAAGACGCACGATTCTCTCCTCGAGTTTATTTCATGTTGTTTATTGTATGCCACTATTCTAAGATATTTATTATGTAATATTCGAGTTGACAAGTTATGTGATTTGTTTCCTGAATCCATATTGTGTTATTTATGGTGCACAATCCTTTTATGGTGTTTACTATATATATATGTATATATATCTGCAATATGCGCAATTTGTGTTGAAACATTTTAAGAGTACACAGAAGGCCAGAGTTTCTACATGCAATATTGTATGGTCCTAGTATACATTCTCAAAACAGGATTTATATGACTGGTTTAAAATTTAGTCAGAATGTTTTTTCTGATTCTCATGTAAAGGAAAGTAATTGAATAAGAAAGTTTTCATTTAATTCATCTTGATTCCCTTAAAGGTATCCGGCCATCTTGAAACGTAGTCATTTTAAACTTAACTCTTAGATTGTTCATGTTTTAGAATCATAGTCTAGTATTGATTTCAGGAGATATAATTTTCATATTGTGTGCTCTAACCTTTTTCTTACTACAGGTCTCCTTCCCAGCTGTTCCCTTCCTAATCCCCTCTTCCCCTCTTGAACTCTCTCAGTCTCTGTGATTTATCTATCAGAGTCTTGGAGCTGTTCAGTGGTGGACGTGTTGGGAACATGCACAGACCCCGAGGATCTGGTGACTCTGACAGTCTTAGGTTTAGCATCTTCTGACAACTTAATCTGCCAATACCCTGCAGTTAATTTAAAAGGGCTTAGATACTTGTCAGAAGCCAGTGTATCTATGAGCTCATCTGCCCATTGTATAGGGTGAGCATCAGTTTTGGTTACCTGATTGAGTCCTCTATAGTCAACACAAAACCTAATTTCCTTTTTACCATCTTTACTGTGAGGTTTGGGACAAGCACCACTGGGCTAGCCCATGGGCTCTCAGAAATCTTAATCACTCCTAGATCCAGCATTTTCCATACTTCTTGTTTTATGCAATTTCTGACATGGTCAGGCTGCCTATAAATCTTACTTTTGACAGGTAAACTTTCTCCAGTGTTGATTGTGTGCTTACACCAGGTAGTTGTACCTGGGATCAGTGAGAAGAGGTCAGAGAATTGGCCTAGGAGATTTATACAGTTGTCCTTCTGCTCAGTGGTAAGGCAATCTGCAAGCACCACTCCCTCCACTAAAACAACAGCTTCAGTGGTGGAGAAGAGGTCAGGGAGAGGGTCACTCTCTTCCTCCTGCCCCTCATAGGTTGCCATGAGCAAGGTTAAGTCAGCCCTGTCATAGTAAAGTTTCAGGCGATTGACATGGAGCAACCTAGGGGGACTCCTGGCAGTGCCCAGGTCTACCAAGTAGGTGAACTCACCTTTCTTTTCAACAATGAGATGGAGTCCACTCCATTTGTCCTGGAGAGCTCTTGGGGCCACAGCCTCCAATACCCACACCTTCTGTCCTGGGTGGTACTGGGTCAGGACAGCCTTCTGGTCATGCCATTGCTTTTGGAGCTCTTGGCTGGCCTGAAGGTTTTTACTGGCCTTTTTCATGTACTCAACCTTCCTAGATCTCAGGCCAAGTACACAATCCACAATGTCTTGCTTGGGAGCTTTTAAAGGTTGTTCCCAACCCTCCTTCACAAGAGCAAGGGGACCTCTTACAGGGTGTCCAAAGAGGAGTTCAAAGGGGCTAAAGCCCAGTCCTTTTTGGGGTACTTCCCTGTAAGCACAAAGGAGGCATGGCAACAGGACATCCCATCTCCTTCTGAATTTTTCACGGAGTCCCATAATCATACCTTTGAGAGTTTTATTAAACCTCTCAACCAGACCATTTGTCTGTGGGTGATAAGGAGTAGTGAACTTATAAGTTACACCACACTCCTTCCACATAGCCTTGAGGTATGCAGACATGAAGTTGCTACCTCTGTCTGATACCACTTCCTTAGGGAAACCCACTCTGGAAAAGATTCCCAGGAGGGCTTTTGCCACTGCAGGAGCTGTAGTGGTCCTTTAATGCTTAGAGACTTTGCAATGTCTGAACTTTGATGCTGAATCCTGATGCCATGCTGATCGACTGATGTCCTGAGGACGAAGACTGACTCTGCTTGCTGGTCACACTGAGGATAGGTATTATGACCCAGACTGTTGATTATTATGCACATTTGCTTTCTCTTTCTAGGTACCAACTGCATTGTTTTGACAGAGCCATAGTTAGATGTTTTCTAAATGTTTGTTATTAAATTGTTTTGCATGAAGCCCAACATGCCAGTGCTAATTGGATGTTAGTTAAGGATCCTCACTAATAAAATCAGGTTAATAGGGACTAATGCTTTATGAATTTCTCTGCTAAACTTAAAATATGAAATTAATTTGACATAGTTGACTTTACTATTGATTTGCACCATAACTTTATAATGTGTTGTAGTTCAAGCTTTGATTAGATTACGTTACTTTCACCGTTTTGGACATCCAGTATTGTTTCTGTATGTGTTTCATTTGATATTGAGATTCATCTACATGACCTTAAGCATTGTTAATTTAGGGAAATAAATATCCTAACTTTTACTAAAAGGTGTGGTTATTCATGACTGAAAGGCCATGGTGCTTGACAAATACTGACTCCATTGATTATTGATGTTATTGATTGTTGATGATTATTGAACATTGTGTATTGATTATGTACTGGAGATACAGTAAGGACATCTTGATTGTGAGTCAAAAGGTTCATCGACCTATTCGCGTCCCCTTGTAAGTTTACTTATTAAGGTCAGACGTGCTAACAGAGATGGTAGGAGAGGTAATTGTTAGTCTCCTTAAGAGCTTATCATAGACATCCAGTATAGAGTAACAGGTATAAACAGAGGTGGTAAGAGAGGTAATGGTCCGTCTCCTTAAGAGCTTACCATAGACACCTGGTATAGAATAATAAGTGAACAGAGATAGTAGCAGGATTGAAGGTCCCCGAGGTGGTAGCAGAAGTCACTATTATTGAGATTTGGATTTTGTTTTTCACGGATGGTAAATGGAGAGAAAATGTTCCTTTAAATCCAGAACTGACTTTCCCAGATCCTGGATCCTGCCAATGGTTGTTTGAGGATGTTCTTGGTGTTCTAGTGACGGTCTGAATGAAGTAGTTTGCGCTTGCACAGCTTATGCAAATCGCAGGTGAATTGTGGTGTCTGTGAGATTTAGGGAGTTTGCGTCCTCCAAATGAAGTTGTAGGAGTGTGCGTACTCTGCAGTGTGAGAGTAAGGAAGTCGTCATACTTCATATGTGTGTGGCGCTTTGTGATAAAAAACTGAACACATGGTTGTTGATGTACGGACCCTGCGTGGTCTAAGACTCCATATTGAAAAGTGTATGAAACACTTGGGGCCAGATGTATCAAGCTCCCGGTTTGCATTTCTTAAATAACAAATTTTAAGAAATTGATATTTTAGAAATGCAAAATGGGATGTGTCAAAATTGTGAGTCAGTATTTGCGATTTCTTAAAATTTGCAAACGCAATTTGTGATTAGCAAATATGTATCTGAAAATTGCAAATTGCGAAAATGGCAACCCGGAACAGCCTGATGACATCACAACCAGGAAGTGAGTCAGCCCATGCTGTTTTCAGGAGCCATACCCACAGGAGCAGGCAGGCAGACACAGCCCAGCACCAGGGAGCCAGACTTGTGATCCAGCTAGGACCAAATTGCAACATGGCCACTGATGGGAAGGTGAAGGACAGGGGAGACAGGAAGTGCAAGCTCATATTCAGTGAGCAGGAATTAGAGGTGCTCACTGAGGAGGTTGTCAGGAACCATGACAAACTCTTTGGGAAGAACTCACTACAGGTCCCTGAAAGTGAGAAAAGGAAACTGTGGTTGGAAATCCAGACCAAAGTCTGTGCAGTGGGTGTTGCGCAGCACTCTGTGGAGGAAATATGCAGGAGATGTTATGACCTGCATTCCCATGCCAAAGAAAGGGTAGCCAGCAGGCTAAAGGAGGCAAGGAGCTCCAGAGAAGGACCACCAACCCAGACACTGTCCACAACAATGGAAGACATGGTGCAGTCCAACCTGCTTCCAGTGGGGTCACTGACATTGGCACCTCAGGGACACCCAGCACCAGCAAAGGTAAGGGCAGTAATGAGGCGTATCCCCATATGTGCATGTACAAATGTCCCCTAGAAATAGCTATTAGCTTGATGCGGCGTGATAAGTAATCCATGCCACATCTTACATACAACGCAACAATGCCTTATGGGAGTGATCGTCCACAATCCTAAGGTCAATAAACCACATTAAAAACAACTTGGTGTTCGGCCATATAGAGAAACAAAACACACAAGTCACAGTGATACCATGTCAGAGTAAAAAATGTACTATTGTGGTACTTATTGTGAGATATAAATAGATTACATGCTGCACATTGTCGTTGCAGATGTCCCGGGCCCTGCTGCAGCAGAAGGTGGAAATGTGGGGGATGTTGAAACACAGCCACAGTCTGACTCCAACACAAGTGAGTCTCTCAGTATTGCACTAACCTGACGCAGGGCAAGGGCTTTACCTCTCCCAGAGTACAACCGGGACTCAGATGAGATCCAGGATGAACTCCCCACACCACCCCTAGAGGATACATCCACAGGAACACAGCAGTCCCTGCCCCAGCTTCAGTCAACTCCCCTCAGAAGGTGTCACAATGCAGGCAGACAGTGCACAGAGGAAGGAGAGGGCCCATCAACCTTTGCGGCCTTGAAGCTTCCATGCTGAAAGTGCAGCGCCTGCAATGCAAACACATGAGGTCAATGCACAGGCAGTTGGTGTCATTCAATCAGAACATAGGCTCAATGAGCAAGCAGTTGGATTCACTGAATGAGAGACAGCAAGCATCAGCCAAAAACACAAAGAACCTGACAAATGCCATTGGGGACCTCTGCACTGAGATTCAGCAGGAGCGTGTCAGCCACTGTAGGCGCCATCACCAATTTATGAGAAGGCTTGATGGGTTCTGCAGATCGGTCAATCGGCTTGCTAGCTCAACTGCCATGATGTCACAAGGTGGAGATGGCACACTGCAGTTGGGATGTTGCACATTTGCTTGGTGCAAATAACCAATGTCCTGGGTGCAATGCAGACAGCACGCAGTGTTATAAACAGTGAGCTGGGTGGTGGAGATAGTGAGGAGTTCTCTAGCCTCAGCAGTCTTACAGCCCATGTGATGGATCCTAGGCATCGCAGTACCAGACACAGTACTGCCAGTGAACCCACTACAAGAGGTGCCAGTGAGGCCACTGAGCACTCAAGTGGAGTGCGTGGACGTAGGAAGTAATTTTAAGGCATACAGGGAACTACCATAACATGTAGCTGTACAGTTATACTATGATGCTAATAGTGTGGCACTGTTATTTGCACATGGTAGCCTATGGTTCATGGCTATGTCCTATTGACACATACGTTACCTGAAGTCAAGGTAATAAAGTTGCTAACTACAGAAAGACATAAAATTGCAGTGGTGTTGTCATTACTTACATCAGAAATGGTTGTGCGTGATGTCAGCACATCTTTACATGCCCTCTGCTGCACTGGTCCTGTCTACTGGGTGATGGGGTGGTAAGGGATTACCACTTTCATCTGAGTCCAGCTCCATTGGTTCAACAGGTATGCCCCCTCTCGTTGCAATGTTGTGCAACATTGCACATGCGGCCACAATTTTACAGGTCGTCTCTGGGCTGTACTGTAGTGCCCCTCCACTCTTATGGATGCACCTGAAGCAGCTCTTCAGGAGACCGAAAGTCCGCTCCACCACACTGCGGGTTGCCCTGTGAGGAGCATTGTACCTCTTCTCTGCAGGCGTTGCAGTGTTCAGGTAGGGCATCAGTATATAGGTGCGCACTGCACAGGCACTGTCTTCTGGAATGAACAGAGGGTAAAATGAGTAATGTTGGCTTCTGCAGTCACTATAACTTCAATGCAACATAGTCATCTATTACTTTACCCAGTAGGTATCCTTCACCAATCTCACCAGCTAGCAGTCTTGTGTGAATCCCGCTGTGGTGAAAGATGTATGAGTCATGTGTGCTACCTGGTTATCTGGTCACAAGATCGATAATGATGTTAGAGGCATTGCTAATCACCTGTATGTTCATAGAATGATGGTTTTTACGGTTGCGATAAACATACTCGGTGGCTGATGGTGGACAGATAGCTACATGTGTCCCATCGATGGCACCTATGACATGTGGGAATTGTGCAATCTGATAAAAACTGATTTTCATTTGTTGTAATTCCTGTGGGGTGCTGGGGAATCTTGTGTGCTTTTGTATTTTGCTCAGCATGACATTTAGAAATGCTTTGAAGAATCGTGAGAGAGCACTCTGTGAGACCCCTCCTGCTGCTGCTATGACCCCTTGAAAGCTCCCTGAGGCTAATAGGTGCAGGGAGCATAATACCTACACATGGGTGGGTATGCTATTGGTCCTGTGTGTGGTGCGCTGCAGTAGGGGTTGTAGATCTGCTATCAGGTCAAGTATCATGGCTGAGCTTAACCTGTATTTCTCATAGATTTCCTCCTCTGTCTGGTCAAAAAGAGTTATGTGCAGTCTGAAAATACGCTCCTGTCTCCTCCTCCCTCTCCTCAAACCTGCCAAGATCCTCATTCTCGCCATCACGCAGAGTGCAGCCATTGTGGAAGAGCGGCTGAGTCATTCTGGGCTTCTTTATATAGGTTGCACCTGGTTACCACCTGATTTCAATAAGTGGTAAATTGCATGTGCAAAAGGCCATTCTGCGAATTTTCGCAAATTGCGAATTGTTGATGCATCCCATTGCGACATGGTTTTGCGTATCGCAAAGTGCGGCAGGATTTTGGGGATCGATATCTGCGATTTGCTAAACTGTGTCGCAGTTTGCATCTCGCAAATAGCGATTCGGTATTTCATGTCACTATTTGCGATACGCTGATTGCGACACACAAAACCATGTCATATTCACGAAAAATCTCAATTTTTGCGATTCTGTATTTTCACACTGCGAATGCCTTTCATACATCGCAAGGACTATTTTTGCATTCGCAAACGGACGATTTTTGCAATTCGCACTGTTTGCGCATGCAAAAAAAATTGATAAATATGGCCCTTGGTTTTGTGTTATAATCTGTTTAGTTTAATAGGTTGATTGGGCGTGGTCAACAAGTCAGAGTGTGAGTAAAAGTGAGTGAAAGAACATTTCGACTGAGATTTGGCGAGTCCTAGGTGCACCAGGACAGACCCGTTGATCAGTTGAGAGTAAAATTTGGGGGTCAGATGTTGCTTGCTAATCTGGGAGACCGAGAAAGAAGGAGTAGCAGTTAGTGCGGGAAGAGCCATCAGTGAAAAATCCGTAAGGATTCTGAAGCGATTGTGTTACCTCTACCTATAGGAAACCAGCAGGAATGTTGTTGGTTTTGGTTTTGATTAGTGCTCGCAATTTTGGCATTAGTTTGTGTGAATCAGAGAGTGGGAGGACAAGCCTCAAGGCTTTGTCAGCCGCAGTACATGTGAGTGTGACGTCATTGGAGCTGTGCTGGCATAGGTCGGTTAGTGAGAAGGGTCGTGCATAGATTGGCAGCCGTCCGTGAGAGCCAATTGGTTGAGAACGTAGATGAAAGGAATCTTGGGTTTAAAGTCACTTCCCGATTTGATCTTGAATTTCAAAAAAGTCAAAAAGATGAAATTTTTCAAAGCTTTTAAAAAGTGCTCTAAGAGGAGATATGTATATTACAGTGAGTGTAGGCGAGGCTACACCGCCAGAAGGTACACCAGCTTACATTGTAATGGAAGAGAAGGGTGTTGCGCCATGTCTTTGACTAAAGCAATGGTGCAAATTGACAGAGAAGGATGGGAACTTAGCATTTCCTACAAATGGGACGTTCGATTTGAGGGTTCTGGACCATTTAAGGATGGTGCTATATGAATCGAAGCCCCTTCCAAGACCAGCCACAGCAACAGAAATTCGAGAGGAGGATGAGAAAGGCAGATGGGACAGTGTTCAGAGAGTTTGGATGATGGGGACTTTGCACGGAATTAAGTTGCTTCTGGCAATTGCGCAGGTCAATGAGAAGGAAGGAGGGAAAGCTACTATGAAAACAAGCAAAAGTCTTTCCGAGAGTAAGGAGGCTAGAAAGTCTTCAACAGTGGAGGAGGAATCAGATGATGATGAGTTTATTACACAGTTATTAAGAGATCGTCCACCACCATATACAGTACATGAGAGTGGTCCAAGTACCAGTGCTTATCCGACAGCCCCGACACAGGTTTATGAGACAATGTGTCCGATGCAGGTTAATGCTAGCCTGACACAGAATGCAATGTAGAGTGGTCTTAATGTGCCTACCACTCCTGTACTGCAAAACCAAGTGCATCCGCCACAGGTTCAGAGGATTTATCTGGATTTTCCCATTATGGAAATGACTTGGAACGTAATGGTGCCTACGGAACAGGTTTACCCAAGACCGATGTTGGTTCAGACTGAACCAACTCCAATTTTATTGCCCCAAGTGCAGCTGCAGGTAATGCCAAGATTTCCTCCAGTAACAGGGACACAGTCAGATATGACTCCGATGATAAATCAAAATGTTGGAGTTACTGTCCCACAGAGCATAAGTGCTAGAACAGCCCCAGATGCTATATCACTACCTATTACTGTTGGTCCATCAGTACCATTATTTGCACAGAAGAAACCTACTGTAGGTGAACAGGGAGCAATGTACCAGAATATAATGAGGGGAGGACAGAATGAAAATGTTCAAGTAGTCTCTCCTGTGGGACAGACTTTTGATGGATCAAGATAATTGTTAGACCTTAGTCCATTTGTAACACTTGCAGATGCTATGGCAGGGCCAAACGTTAGTCAGAGTTTGAAATTATTGACACCGCAGACCGCGAATGCAGTTGCACAGCATGTGACACTGGTCCAAGAGAGTAACATTTCATTACAAGGATTGACAGCTCAGGAGTTGACTGAATGGTTAGACAAGCTGAATACCCTACAGAGTGCTCCTAAGGGAGAGGATTATTTGAATTACGTTAGGCTAAGCATGGAAGCAGGTGAACTCATCGGGGGAAGGATGGGGGTGAATAGATTAGAATCCTACACAGAGGCAGAGTTGAAATATTTGTGCCCGAAGATTACTAGAGAGGTGAGCAGCGTGCATCAGAAACTAGCAGACTTGGCAGAGAAGTACGGCATAGAAATAGAAAAAACTAAGCATTTGAAAGGGAGATGCAGATTAGGTTTTGAGGCTAAAGATTTTGAACACATGAGATCTGCCGGAATGAAGTCACCTTCCATATTCAATCAGATCTTGAATTAGAAGTTGGAGTCATTGGAATTGCCTTTCCAATCGAACTTGGTGCAGTACATTGATGACTTGCTGATTGTGTCCAAACAAGGGATGAGTGAAAGCATGATATGATTGCCCTGTTGAACCATTTGAACCATTTGGGAAAGAATGGTCACAAAGTGTCTCCATTTAAATTGCAGTACTGTCAGAAGATAGTGAAATACTTGGGTCACCAGATTGAGAAGGGTTCAAGAAAGATATCCAGAGAAAGAATTACAATCATATTGCAGATAAATCCCCCAACTACACAGGGAGATGTCAGGATGTTTTTAGAGATGGTAGGCTATTGTCGCCAATGGATTCCAAATTTTTCAGTCCTTTTGACACCATTGCAGAAGCTGACTCATAAGGAAGTCACAGATCCCATAGTGTTAGACCAGGCTGAAATAAAAGCATTCACCAAATTGAGAGAGAGTCTGGGCAGGGCTCCAGCGTTGGGTATGCCTGATTACACGAAACCTTTCACATTGTTTTGTCATGAGCGTGATGCATGTTCTTTGTCTGTCTTGACACAGGTCCATGGGGGTGTAAATCACCCAGTAGCTTATTTTTCAGCTACTTTGGACCAAGGGTCACAGTAGCCTTACCAGGTTGTTTGCGTGCAGTTGGTCAGAGCCTTACACAGTGTGAAGGCATTGTGATGGGATATCCCCTGACTGTAATGGTCCCTCACTCTATTGAGATTTTACTTACAAGGACGAAAACCCAATATTTGACTGGTGCGAGGTTGACCAGATATGAAACTAGTATTCTAGGGTCACCAAATGTGTCATTGAAAAGATGTACAGTGCTGAACCCGGCAACCTTACTTCCAAATGAAAATGTCAAAATTGAAAAAGTGGAGGATGTTACTAAATTGTCTTGAAGTAACTGACTTGTGCACAAAACTGAGAAATGACATTAGAGATACTCGATTGGAAGAAAATGACCAAATTATCTCTGTCGATGGTTCTTGTGTGAGAGACATTACAAGGACAAAGAGCAGGATATTCTGTGAGCACAATTACTGGTAGTTTGGAAGATTCTTGGCTTCGAGGAGTGTATTCTGCACAAGTAGCTGAACTGGTAGCCCTTACTAGAGCGTGCCATGTTTCGGCTCAGCTGAAAGTTACAATCTATACGGATAGCCAGTATGGATTCGGAATAGTCAATGATTTTGGCCAGTTGTGGTCACAGAGAGGTTTCATGACCTCTTTTTAGTTCACCAATGAGAAATGGGGAGAGAATTGAAGAATTGTTACATGCTATTCTAATGCCTGAAAACATTGCCGTGGTGAAATGCAGTGCACATCTAAAGTTGCAGGACTTTGTGTCATTGGGAAATGAATATGCAGATCAAGTCTCAAGGTTTTGCTCCTTGAACTGTGTATCGTTCAAAGACAAGTGAGAACTGTTCCCTGAAAAAGATGAAACTTGTACAAGCTATGCATTGAAAATAATTGACACTTTGAAATTGAAAACGTTGCAGAATCATGTTGACAGGGAGGAAAAGCATTCATGGAGTAAAATGAAATGTGTGCAAAGACAAGTTGAATTGTTGGTTTCAGAAGAGGGTCAATTGTTTTTTCCAAATAGCCGGTTGTCTCAAATGGCGAGGTACTATCATGGTCAAGCACATATTGGGAGGGATGCAATGATTTGTTTATTCAAAATTGATTGGTTTAACCCAAACTTTAGACAAGTTGCTGAAGCAGTTTGTAATTGTTGTGTCATTTGCCAACAACTAAACACAGGAAAAGGGACAGCGGTTAATTTGACCCACATTGGAACAGCAGGAGGTCCATTCAGCAGAATGCAGATGGATTGTATTGAGATGCCTGTGTGTAGAGGTTTGAGATATGTGTTAGTGATTGTTTGCATTTTTAGCCACTGTATTGAAGCTTACCCTACACGAAGAAATGATAGTCTCGCAGTAGCGAAACTACTGCTTAGAGAACTGATACCACACTTCAGATTTCTGATCTCTTTAGAATCAGATAGGGGAAGCCACTTCAACAATGAAGTAATTAAGGGCCAGATGTATGAAAGCTTTTTGCATTCGCAAACGGTGCGAATGCCCGTTTGCGAATGCAAAAAGCCATTTCAGAATGTATGAAAGTCATTCTGAAAGCAATTTTAAGGAATCACTAAAATAGCGATTCCTTAAAATTGCGACCCTGTTTAGAGAGTCGTAAATTGCGACTCTCTAAATAAGAAATCGCAAATTAGGGTTCCTTATTTGAGATTTCTAAGCACATGTAAGAAGCAATTCCTTAATGCGAATTGGGCATTAAGGAATCGCTATTTACCACCAAGTTGAACTTGGTGGTAACCATGTGCAAATTTAAAAAATG
The DNA here is from genome assembly GCF_031143425.1 of Pleurodeles waltl. Lineage (NCBI taxonomy): Eukaryota > Metazoa > Chordata > Amphibia > Caudata > Salamandridae > Pleurodeles > Pleurodeles waltl. The sequence goes on along the minus strand of NC_090445.1, from coordinate 1,628,417,883 downwards.
CGTTTAAAATGCATTTTAAAAATGTACATGTAAAGCACACATGCCCTTTTGGCATAAAAAACTTTTTGGGGTGCAGCAGAGGGGGCCTTAGGGACCCAGCACCCTGGGGTTTTGCATTTCCAAAATTACGATTTTGGAAATGCAAAAGATTCGCAAATATGGGCCTACAGGCCCATAGGTGCGAATGGGGCTGGTATCACAATTTGCGATTCGGTAATAGCATTTGCTATTTTTAAGAAATCGCTATTACCGAATTACAAATGTGATACATTGCATTTTGCAAATCAGAAATAGCGATTTCTTAAAAATCGCTATTTCCGACTCGCAAAAGGCCTTCTTGGTACATCTGGCCCTAAGTTACTGTATGCAACATTGAACATTGAGCAGAAGTTGCATTGTAGTTACCACCATGAAGCATCAGGACTAGTGAAACAGATGAATAGTACCTTGAAGTCAAGAGATGCAAAGATGTGTGCATCCTCAAATTTGAAATGGCCTGACGCATTGCCTTTAGTGTTGATGTCAATGAGAAACACATCTTACAGGAAAACAGGAATATTGCTGCATGAAATTCTTATGGGCAGAGCAATGAGGTTACCAGTGGTGCCTGGGAATGCACTTATGGTTCTGGATGATATGGTGTTGGATTTCTGCAAAGTTCTGGCTGATGTGGTTCGCTCTTTTTCGCAGCAGGTGTAAGCCACCACACGGCCAACTTTCCATGACGGAGGGCACAATCTGAGAGCTGGAGACTGGGTTGTGGTCTGGAAACACATGAGGAAAACGTGTTTGCAGCCTCGTTGGAAGGGACTTATCAGGTAGTGTTGACAACTACCACAGCTGTGAAGTGTGCTTGAATTCCGAACTGGATTCACTCAAGTCACACGTAGAAAGTGGCAGTGTCCACTGGATCATGAAGAAGTGCTGTTGAGAGTACCAACAACGGTGAGACAAGTCTCAGAGCTGGAAGGAGAACAAAGGGGAACTGAGACCGGATCTGAGACCATTGAGGACGGTTTAGTCACTCCTGTGAGAGACAAAGGAGAAGACCTCCAGGAGGGTGATGGAGACCCTATCTCAATTGAAGCAGCAGGAGAGCCTAGTCAGAGGAGGGCTTTCCCAGAAGCAGACAAACAGAGCAATTGCCAGATCCAGAGGGGAAAGGAGTTGAGGTGGATCAAAGTCAATGTGATCTGACTCCTCCTGAACCGATTGCAGGTCCGTCAAGAGAAAGCACCACAGAACAAGGAGAAAATTGAAGTTCAAATCTGAAGAGAAAACTGAGAATGGTCCACTGAAAGGAGATAAGTGGCCGGAGTCACAAGTAGAAAAAGGGAAAAAAGTGGTTGGTAAAACAATAATCGAGAAAGAAGTTGATACCTCAAGGAGAGATGATCTAAGTGAAGGAGAACTGAATGGTGATCGAAATTGAAAAGATAGAGAATAGCAAGTCGAAGATACGCAAGTCCTGAATGGGCGTATTCAACTACGAAAGAATAGAAACAAGAGTTTTTGTCTTTTTGTTTTGATAGAGAGATAAGCGGTCAGTATTTTGGCACTTGAAGGAAACTGATGAACTGAACTGTTGAAACAATATGAGAAACTTTTTTTGGGGGAAAGAGACTGATGAAACTAACCGGAAGGGACATTGATAACCTGATTTGACTTTGAAACCTGATTTTGACAAAGCTGCTAACGGATTTTGACAAGGGACCCTGGAATTGAGCCTGGGAGCTGTAAATAACGGCTGAAAGAAAAGTTGCCTATTTTTGATTTTTGCTGCAAGTTTTTCTAGATTTTCTTCTGCTTTCTGATTCTTTACAGATCATGAGTAACATTAGTGAACAGGGTAGGAAAGCTAGGTGCTGTAAATATAGGAGCATTGGTTTGGCGATTATGTGTGGAATATTGTTTGTGGTGTTGATTGTGGGTATGTCTGTTCTTGATAAGAGTGAAGCCAACCACACTTCTGCTTTTGAGACAACTACTGCACTAACGGCAATAGAGAAGTTTAGGTTAGATGAGAATATTTGCATGAGGATAGCGGCAATGGAGAAGTTTAGGTTAGATGAGAATATTTGCATGAGGATACTAATGCAGAAGGAGAACTTTCTTCTAATGTTTTCTATCGCTTATTGAGTGTGTATGTTCAGACAATGGATACGAAATGTTGTTATGTGTGTAAGCAGATTCCTTCATCAGTCGAGGAAGGAGTCACCTACCATAGTTTACCGCTACCTTTTGGAATAAGTTGTAGGCTGCTACTAACAAGATTTTATAACCAAAAGTACATTCAGTACTTTTACTCGAATTATGATGTCTTATTTTCGTTTGTTCCTATGATTAGGCATTGGAGAAGAGTAGCTAAGGATAATGACATAGTAATAGTTAGAGGTTTCTTTGAACCTACATTGACGCTTGGCGCAGCTTTTGCACGCCGCACTATTCTGGCATGCTTGCTTACACCTTTAGAGAAAAGCTTCTTAGATCACACAGATGACAGGAGAAAAGCATTAAAGGAGAAATTAGAAAAAGGCTTAGAGAAAAGGACTTACAGGAATGATTATGCTTATGGTACAATTAAAACGCAAGAAAAATTAGCTTTAGATGCACAACACATAGGGAAACTTTGTATATATAGGCCTAAATCATGCACTGACACTTTATTTGTGGGAACGTGTGAATGTAGGCACGTGTTTTTGTTTCAGGGTAAATGGACGTTTAAGTTGAATGGACAGGACCCTGCTATTCCAGGGATTTATTACATCTGTGGTCTTAATTCTTCCAAGAGGATGGTATGGGATGTGCTTTTTGGGGATAGTTTTCCCAAAGATTTAGCGAATAGAGGATTTGAAAAAGTTTCTGACTGAATTACATCATAAGAGACAGAGGAGGGAGTCCTCTTCTGCTACAGTGGGAGATATATTTGGAGCAGTGATTCCTGCAGTGGGAGTCATTCTGAATTCGATAAAGATTTGAAAGTTGTCGACTATTGTGGATAAAATGCTGACAAGTTTTTCAGGAGCCATACACCTGAGAGATACTGAATTAGCTGTGATAGAGCTTTGACTCTTCGAAATCGCCTTGGTTTAGACATTCTTTAGCAAAGGATGGTGGAGTCTGTAGAATGATTAATTCTAGGCATTGATGTTCTTATATTCCTGATAATAGTAAAGAGATAAGAGACTTACTCACTAATCTGACTAATGAAAGAACTGATTTGAAAGAACTGAAAGAACCAGGTGTTTGGGAAAAGATTGGCAAAGGGGTTGCTTCAGTGGGAAATTGGCTCAGCAACATTTGGAATGGGATACTATTGAAAATCGTGCAAGGGGTATTCATTTTTGTGGTTTGTCTAATTGGAATATGGGGATTGTGTAAATTATGAAAAAGAATCAAATTGAAAAGGTCAAAGAATAATCAGAGGACGGAAGAAAAGAAAAGGGAAAAATTATACAGAGAAAATTCAAAGGGGAAACAAAAGTATGAAGGCATTGAATTGACAGAATTGTAGCTGATGCCAAATTTTGTGGGTAATAATTGGTGTGATGACAGATTTAGTCATCAGAGGAGGGATTGCTAGCGCAGGTATACAGTATTAATAAAAATGTATTAATGAGTGTTGATGTATTGCGAATAATACGTTTGTGTGGAAAATATAATAACATAGAAATTAATGCCTGCATTTGAAAATGTGATTACAAAGAATGGCCACCAATGTTAACGAAATGTACGAATCAATGACTTAATAATATGAAATGTTGAACAAATGTTTGACTTATGTAGTAATATGTCATATTGAGGGATATGCAGTACATTCTAGCTTTATTAATTGTAGGCCTTAACTTAGCCTACTTGCCAGGCCTCATGTAAAAGCTGTATTTCTTAATGTTTAATAAAATGGCTATCCTAAAGAGTTAAATTGCGATTTTCCATTTTTACATTGTGTGCTCGTAGCTGAGGCTTGCTTCTCACGAGAACCGACTGCTAGAAGATGGTGTTCCTGTTAATGTAACATTTTGTGTGTAATGTGTGTGAGACTGACTTTCCAAGGAGAAGAACAATGGAGATACTGAATAGAGTGGTAGCTGCAACAATATTGTTACCTAACAAGCCGGATGATGAGGACATTGCAAGACGAACCAATCAATGTCATGCAAACTGAGTAATAGTAGAATTCATAGATTTGGAATTTTTGTTTTATTGGACAAAGTGTGAACATGCGATTAACTGACCAACAGGGATTTGGGAAGTAGTTTTAGCAGTTTTTACTTTACTGGACGACACTGAGAAGAGAGAGAACTTCTGCCCTTGCATTTTGCCATAGATTCATTGCCCATTTGCTTGCTGGCTGAAAGGTCAATATTTCTTAGGCGTCTTGACAAAAGACATGCTTAACTTTAATGCTTAGAGACTTTGCGTTTTCTGAACTTTGATGCTGAATCCTGATGCCCTGCTGACCGACTGATGTCCTGAGGGCAAAGGCTGACTCTGCTTGCTGATCCACAATGAGGAAAGGTATTATGACCCAGACTGTTGATTATTATGCATATTTGCTTTTTCTTTCTAGGTACCAACTGCATTGTTTTGATAGAGCCATAGTTAGATGTTTTCCAAATTTGTGTTACTAAATTGTTTTGCATGAAGCCCAACATGGCAATGATAATCTGATGTTAGTTGATGATCCTCACTAATTCAATCAGGTTAATAGTGATTAATGCTTGATGAATTTCTCTGCTAAACTTAACGTATAAAATTACTTTGACGCAGTTGACTTTGCTATTGATTTGCACCATAACTTTATAATGTGTTGTAGTTCAAGCTTTGATTGGATTACATTTCTTTCACTGCTTTGGACAGCCAGTATTGTTTCTGTATGTGTTTCATTTGATATTGAGATTAATCTACATGACCTTAGCGTTGTTAATTTAGGGAAATAAATATCCTAACTTTTACTAAAAGGTGTGGTTATTCAGTACTGAAAGGTCATGGTGCGTGCAATTACTGACTCCATTGATTATTGATGTTATTGATTTTTGCTGATTATTGAACATTGGGTATTGATTATTGATTATGTACTGGAGCTACGGTAAGAACATCTTAATTGCGAGTCAAAAGGTTTATCGACCTATTCACTTCCCCTTGTAAGTTTACTTATTAAGGTCAGACACGCAAACACCCTCAGCCCCCCGATAAAGATGATACCAATTGTCTTTCTCTGCATTTGTGCCTTCCAAATGTAAGAGGGTCTGTAAGAAAAAAGTCATTTTGAGAAATGCCCTGTAATTCACATGCTCAAATTCAGAGATGTGCAAATAACCACTGCTTCTAAACTCCATATCTTGTCCCCATTTTGGAAATACATAGGTTTCCTTGATACCTATTTTTCACTGTTTATATTTTGCTGTATAACCCGGTACACAATGAAAAGCCATTGCAAGGCGCAGCTCATTTATTGGCTTTGGGTACCTTGGGTTCTTGGTGAACCTAAAAGCCCTACCTATATACTGATGGGTCCAGCAGACATAAGGGTATATTGCTTTTGAAAATCTGGCATGGGGGGAAAGATACAGATGAAAACGTAGACAGGAAAGGCTGTTTTTCTTTTTCAAATACATTTCTATACTTTTTTTCAACTGCTACTTTCTATAGGAGAACCTTGCAGGATCTACACAATGACCCCTTGCTGAATTCAGAATTTTGTCTATTTTTCACAAATGTATAGCTTTCTCGCATCCACCATTGGTTTCATACCCATTTCCGTCACCAACTGGCACATAAAATAAGAGAAATTGGATATGTTTCAGTAAAATGCCAAAACTGTGTTGAAAATTCGTTTTTCTGATTCTAGCCTGCCTATTCCTGAAAGCTGGGAAGATGGTGATTTTGCACCGCAGACCCTTCATTGATGCCATTTGCAGGGGAAAAAACAGATGCTTCCTTCTGCAGCACTCTTTTCCCATTTTACTCAACACACCCAAATGTTTGCTATATTTTGGCAAGTTTCTCGGTCCCACCAGGGGAATGGAAAAACTCTGGGTACCTTTACAATCCCCAGAATGTTGGAAAAAAGGGTGCAAATTTGGCATGGATAGCTTACGTGGACACAAAGTTATGGGGCGAACTATTCTAAACAGTAAAAAAAAAAGCTTAGCACAGGAGGAGAAAAGGCATAGCAGCGAAGGGGATAAGTGGGTGGCACAATCAGTGCTGTAGGCCCATTAGTAGTTTTTGATTTGCCGGCCCTGGGCACATATAGTGCACTTAACTCTGGACTTGCTAGTATATTAAATATGCCAATTGGGTACATGCCAATCAAGCCATGTTTCAGGGACTGAGCACTAGCACTTTTCCTCTGGATAGCAGTGGCAAAGTGCACAAGGTCCTAAGGCCAACAACAATAAATTCAGCAAAATTGGATGCAAGCAGGCAAAAAGATTGGGGGGGAGATCACTCTAAGGCAACAGGTCTAACCCACTGTTATCATATACCAGACAATATTCACTGTAAGTCTGCCTATCTCCCATAGTAGACACTTGTCACCAAAATTCCTTTCAAGACACAGTCAGTTTTCATCCAAAGTCCACACCTCTCTGATAGCATACACCCTTCATCCTAAACCTGTCACTTTCTCATACCAGACACTATTCATCTAAACATACCTCTCAGAACACCGCCAATTTTCATCTCTCGTTCCTACTGGTTTAACTGTTAATGGTGCAGCTGGTTGAACGGCATCGGTCTGGGGCTGCGAGGGGCCTTTTGAACATCAAATATGGATATTGTTTACTGCTCCACAGGGATGCGGGAGCAGAGGGGGCATTTTCCAAGCTTATATTTAAACCCCTGTCTCCCTTTCTTTGCCACTGTTCAAGCAAGACACTATTCATCCTAAAGCTACCTCTCTCTTTCATCAGACAATATACAACAAGATTCGTCTTCTCTTTCATACCACAAATAATATCAACCAAATCCTGTCTCACTCATTCTACAGTATTTGCACTTACTAGTCATGTTAACACTTTCCACTCATATTACAGACATTCTGTCTTTCCTTAATGAGGCTGCCTAGTGCTTTTCACAGATAGTCCAGTCAGCCCAATGCCACGAGAAGGTTTCATTAGGTCACAAGCTGTCAGACAGAGAAATGTCCTTTTGTATATACTGAGTTACATCCACCAATATTTATTCAATTGAATTTTGTGTACATGTTTTATTCAGGGCAAGTTAAAAAAAAGAAATCTCATTATGCAGGCTTTTATCTAGCATCTGTGCAATGTGGAAACTGTTTATTTGCTCATTGCACAAATGCTTTCCTCAGCAACCTATCTCTCCTTGTCGGGACTGGTCATTACATCTATCAAAATATAACTATATAAGTATTCAAGACTTGGGTCTGCTTTTTTTTTTTTTTTTTGGCAGCATCCGCACATAAGCCTTTATCATGACCGCCTCGTTAATTAACGATCATGGTGCAAACACCTGTCTGGGTAGGTATGCAATTGCAAGTGATGTGATGTTTATTGCACAAAATAATTACCGACTGTGATAAAAGCTACGCCTTCAGATTCTTCCTCCGATAAATTGCAGCAGGTTAAACCTGCCAAAATGTAATGGGCGAAAGGGCCCAGTAAATGAGTAAACAGGGAAACGTGATGTTATGCCAGAATGTCATATACATAAACATTGTCTGCCCTAAATACCACGCCCTTAACAAAAATATTGTCCCACTGAGTGAGGATTTTCTATTATTTCCTTCAATTGGCAATATTTTGTAGAGGACATTTACGACACAATATTTATGTAAGGCAATATTGTGTCAGTAATATTCTCAGGGCGGTAACTTTGGGAGAGGGGCGGGGGGTGTTACCTCCCCCTTAATAAATGAACATTTTATAAAGAATAGTTGGGTACAGTTGCTTTCTGTCCAGTATGAAAAGGTGTCTTTCGGATTTCACCTGGCATTAATGCACACACACACACAAACACACACACTGACAAAAACACACACTCTCTCTCTCTCATCATCCTTGTTTTGAAAGCCCTGAAAAACATCATTATTTTACAAAATACTGTGTTTCTCTCACTTAGTACTCCTACCAGTTCGCATATCTCCCCTTTTCCACTGCCTCTCAAGCAGGGGTGGCTCCTCCACTGCAGTGGAGGAGCATCGCCCCCGCCAGCTACAGCAGCTTGAAACCTTTCACTAAAAAACGATAATAAACAATGTTCATTATCATTTTATAGTGAAAGGGATGGGGCCATGGGCTGTGATGGGGACAAGGGGGCGTGCACAGCACTCCCCCTCAGTGCGCATGTATCTGTGGCCGGCTGTCTCAGGCCGGGGAAACACACATGTGCACTGAGCTCTCTCCAACCCAGCAAGCAGGCACTGCATTGCTGGATTGGAGACGGCAGGCAGAGACATCCATTCTGCCACGGAGAGCTCTTGCTGGGCACCCCGTCTAATCCTAGCACGGCTTTCATGCTACCAGCAACATGAAAGCAGAGTTAGGATTGGATGCAGGGCAGGATGGGAGTCTGTGCCTCCAGTACAGTCTAGGAGTGGATGGGAGTGGCAAGGTGCAGTGCGGAGCAAAAAGGTACTTTTTTTCTCCATATATTATCACTATTTTATTTTTTGTTGTGTCCCCCCCACCAAGCGCTGCACCACCCCTTTTCCCTCCCACGAGCCATCACTGCTCTTAAGCCCCTCTCATGTGCCATGCTTGTCATATAATGCACTTTACCATTATATGCAAGTGTGATTGTCTGGAAATCCGAAGCTTATCTTGAAGCCAATCTTATTGACCAAGCTACGCTCCTGAATATTCTTGCACCACACCCTTTGGGGCACTCGAAATGGAGGCTATAGGTAAAATGGTACTAGCAACCTCATCAGATGCAAGCAATCTAATTTTAAAATGGAAATTGTGAGGTTATGGACTGTAAAATGGGGAACACTGACACCAAGCAAAACCCACACTCAATTTGTAAAGATCAGCAAATACCAACTACACAACTCAAGCAGTAGGCGAAAAGCAATTATGACCATGGGACATGCTAGTCATTGCACACGTATTAGTTCATCACAATGTGCAATGTCCTTGTCCAGCCAACTAGATATGGCTACTGGACCACAATGATGGGGTCTTCTACAATGCAGTAGAACATCGACACTGCAATACCTGTAATGAAAGAACATGCTTGCAAAACACAGCTTCAATTGCCACATTAAAGAAAAGAGAGGCTTACACTCTGCTGTCTGGAAACATGACGATAAATGACCCAGGCCCCCCTCATTCTCTGAAACACATGCACAAGCCAACAATAGTTCTATGGCTCATGTCACCGGTAACAATGAATGTGAAATCACTGATAATATAACAGTTCAGCTATTATACAGTTTTGAAATTCAAATGATAAAACATCTTTAAACAATCTACAATTACAAAAGGCTTAAAAGAATGCAGGGTGTCAGAAGTCCAGAAAACTACAATAAGAGACCCACACAATGTGTTTCTCTAAGTACATTGGGCCAGAGTCACAAGACAAAGGGCCTCATTCCAACCCTGGCGGTCATAGACCGCCAGGGTGGCTGTCCACGGAAGCACCGCCAACAGGCTGGCGGTGATTCATGTGGAATTCCGACCGTGGCTGTAAAGCCGCGGTCGCCCAGCCGGGTCCGGCGGTTTCCCGCCGGATTAGCCCCGGCTGGGAGAATCCTCCATGGCGGCGCTGCAAGCAGCGCTGCCATGGGGATTCCGACCCCATCCCGCCAGCCTGTTTCTGGCGGTTTTCACCGCCAGAAACAGGATGGCGGGAACGGGTGTCGTGGGGCCCTGGGGGCCACTGGCATGGGCAGTGCAGGGGCCCCCTAACAGGGCCCCAGCATTATTTTCACTGTTTGCATAGCAGACAGTGAAAATCGCGACGGGTGCAACTGCACCCGTCGCACCCCTGCAACACCGCCAGCTCCATTCGGAGCCGGCTTCTGTGTTGCAGGGCCTTTCCCGCTGGGCCGGCGGGCGCTCCCTTGGCGGGCGCCCGCCGGCCCAGCGGGAAAGTCTGAATGGCCTCCGCTGTCTTTTGACTGCGGAGCGGCCAATTGGCGGTTTCCACTTGGCGGGCGATGACCCCCAAAATCTCTGAATTGAACTTTTATATAAAGCGTTATTCACCGGTGTAGACGTATGACTTGACTATTCACAAAACTTTCCATGAGTACATCTGGAAAGCTGAGACAGTTAATGCTTTTTAAGTATCCCCCTGGAAAAATCCTGTGACTGCCGTTCTTTGTCTTTCTTTCTTAACATATTGGCACAAGAGATGTGTAAAATTACATCTGTGCAACATTTACATGCCAAAGGGTGTGCTAAGTGTCTCAAGCCAAGGTGCTGTTGAAGTTCTGTATACAAAAGGGACACGTAATTCGAGCTGCCCTGGAAGTCCAGATGAGGGCTCTTTGCCATTTCTTCCAGTCAAAACACTTTGGGGCAGATTTAAGCAAAGTGATGCTGCACCTAGTGCAGCACCACTTTCCTTGCACCCCTTAGTACCCCCTACCGCCACCATGTTTGCGCATATTTAAAATACGGCGCGTTAGGCGCAGGGTAGGGGGCAATGGAGTCATTTTCTTTTTATGCTATTGATTTACTCTGCAGGAGTAGCGCCAAAATGTTGGCCCTACTCCTACAGAGTACATAGGGTCGCATTATAAATAATGGAAGCCCCCTTTTAATGCCTGCTTTGAGCAGGCATTAAAAGTGGCGATAAAATGGCGCAGAGAAATCTCTTAGATTTCCTTGCACCAGTTTTTCAGCCCCCCTAATGGGTAAACACACCCCTGCATACAATATGCCTGGTACAGACATAGGACCTCATTACAACATTGGCGGTAAAAGCCGCTTACCGCCGTGCAGAAGACCGCCAACACACCGCCGCGGAATTCTGCCACAGCTATTATGACCCACATCCCGAAATCCGACAAAAATCAGACACCCACACAATTCCGCCACACCCAAGGTCAGTGATAAACTGGCGAAAACAAAACCTCCACCGTCACGCCAACAGAAATACGCCCACGCTATCACGACCCACGAATCCACGCGGCAGTCTTTCAACCGAGGTATTCCATTGGCAGTACAAAATACACACACATACAAAACACAGCCACATTGGACAAATCGAAATACACACACCTGATACACATACACACACCACTCCCACACACCAAATACAATATAAAACACACATCCACATCACCCACAAACCCCTACGACAAAAAATTCAGAAAGAAGGCCAGAGGACCAGCAAGAACAACAACATCCACAGGCACTCAACACCATCACCCACACAACTTCCACGCACAAAACACCACACACCACTACATATCACAACACTTATCACCACACACACCACCCCACACATCACCCACACCACCCCATGGCACGGCAAAGACACCCCAGGTTCTCGGAGGAGGAGCTCAGGGTTATGGTGGAGGAAATCGTACGGGTAGAGCCACAGCTATTTGGAGCACAGGTGCAGCACACCTCAATAGCAAGGAAGATGGAGCTATGGTGAAGAATAGTCGACAGGGTCAACGCAGTGGGACAGCACCCAAGAAATCGGGACGACATTAGGAAGAGGTGTAACGTCCTACGGGGGAAGGTGCGTTCCGGGGTCTCCAGACACCACCTGGCAGTACAGCGGACTGGCGGCGGACCCCCACCTCCTCCCCCACAACTAACAACATGGGAGGAGCAGGTCTTGGAGATTCTGCATCCGGAGGGCCTCGCAGGAGTCGGTGGAGGAATGGACTCTGGTAAGTCGAACCTTTAACTACCATATCCCCCACCCTACCTGCATGCTATCACAGACCCCCACCCTCGCCCCCTCCCCTATCACTCCAACTCCTCACTAATGTACTAATAACACAAACCACACATCCCAACACCAAGCCCTGCATGCAACAACAAAGCATGGACACCCATCACTAAAGCATGCCCACTGCACATACCCATAACACCCCCCTCAACCATCATCACACAAGCCCCCACACAGGAATGCTAGCATTGGGGTACATGCTCACTCACCCATTGCACACCATGACACACACAGATGCAATAATCATGCTTTTACACCCCTGCAGGACCACTACCCAACGTCCCCAGACAGGAGGGTCCAGACATCTCCACCCCACCCACAGAAGAGGACCACAGTGATGACAGCAGCTCTGTCCAACTGGATCCAGATGACCAGCCCAGACCATTGTGGGCCTCGGCACAGTAGGTTCCCCTCACACAGGCACAGCCCACCACAGACCTTCCACCCTCTGGTAACACCAGCACAGCACCCACCCAGCGGGCCCATACCTCTGTCCCCAGGACACGTCAATCAGCTGTGTGTCCACCACTACAGGGAACCCAGGATAACCCACCACCCCAACAACAACAGGGACCTGGGGTCAGTGGCAGTGGGCACACAGTCCAGGGGACGGAGGCCCAGGAACACAGGGGAACTGGGAGGGCTGCCGTGCGACAGGGGGCGGACAGGCCAAGGGAACCCACTCTCCACGAGGCCCTCTCCTCCATCATGGGAGCATACCACCACTTCCAGGAGACAATGGCAACGGTCCTGGCCAAGTTTCAGGAGACCCAGCGCATGCAGGAGGAACAGTATTTGGGGTTCAGGGAGGAACTCAGAACCATCAGCTCCGCCCTGGGCACCATCGTAGGGGTGCTGAAGGAAATACTTAACACCAGGAGGGACACTGTGGGACTCCAAGGGGCCCCTGACACTAGCATGGACGATGAACTGCCCACCACCTCTGCCGGCGCTAGTGGACAGGATGCCCCGCCACAGGACCACCACACCAGCACCCCACCCCCTGCAGACGGAGAACCACCCCGCAAACGGTCCCTGAGATCGAGGAACAAGACAGAGCACGATGCCAAGACCCCCGCCAAGAAATGAGACCACCCTGATTGTCAAACCACTGTCCCACTTTGTAACCCTGTCTATATTGGAACTGCCCCAGCTCCACTTCCTATGCCCAAATGGGCAATGCACCTTTGAGACTAATAGACTGGACTCTGCCATGGACACACCTCCACCATCCCCCCTCACCATTTTACAACCCCCTCCAATAATGAGCACTTCAATAAACACCCTTGATCCACAAGACAATCTGGAGTCAGTCTGTGATTTCGAATTTGTGTATTAGCAATTACAGTGACAAAAGGCTTTTTGAAATGTAATGTCAACATACCTATGTCACACAGCTCAAGTCCATGAGGAATCTAAGCAGATGACACACGTTGGAAACCACACCTGTGAAACCGTAAGGGAAAATGACAACTCAGTGACCATACACTCGGTGAAATCGTCAGACAGGATAGAGGTAGAAGTGTTAAAGTACTTGTAGTAGGCAGGAATGTTTTCTTACCTGTGTGTCACTGGAAGTATTGCTGGATGACTGAGTCCCTTTTGTCAATGTCTTCTTCCTCTGCTTCCTCCTCATCACTGTCCACAGGCTCCACAGCTGCCACAACACCGCCATCTGGACCATCCTCCTGCAGAAAAGGCACCTGTCATCGCAAAGCCAAGTTGTGAAGCATACAGCAGGCCACGATGATCTGGCACACCTTCTTTGGTGAGTAGAATAGGGAACCACCTGTCATATGGAGGCACCTGCACCTGGCCTTCAGGAGGCCGAAGGTGCATTCGATCACCCTCCAAGTCCGCCCATGGGCCTCATTGTAGCGTTCCTCTGCCCTGGTCCTGGGATTCCTCACTGGGGTCAGTAGCCATGACAGATTGGGGTAACCAGAGTCCCCTAATAGCCACACCCGGTGTCTCTGGAGTTGACCCATCACATAAGGGATGCTGCTATTCCGCAGGATGTAGGCGTCATGCACAGAGCCAGGGAACATAGCATTTACCTGGGAGATGTACTGGTCTGCCAAACACACCATCTGTATATTCATGGAATGATAACTCTTCCGGTTCCTGTACACCTGTTCACTCCTGAGTGGGGGGACCAAAGCTACATGGGTCCCATCAATGGCACCTATGATGTTGGGGATATGTCCCATGGCATAGAAGTCACCTTTCACTGTAGGCAAGTCCTCCACTTGAGGGAAAAAGATGTAGCTCCGCATGTGTTTCAGCAGGGCAGACAACACTCTGGACAACACGTTGGAAAACATAGGCTGTGACATCCCTGATGCCATGGCCACTGTTGTTTGAAATGACCCACTTGCAAGGAAATGGAGCACTGATAGCACCTGCACTTGAGGGGGGATTCCTGTGGGATGGCGGATTGCTGACATCAGGTCAGGCTTCAGCTGGGTACACAGTTCCTGGATTGTGGCACGGTCAAACCTGTAGGTAATGATGAAACTTCTTTCCTCCATTGTCGACTGGTCCACCAGCGGTCGGTACACCGGAGGATGCCGCCATCTCCTCACATGTCCCAGCGGACAGTGCCTATGAAGGACAACAGCGACCACAGAGTCAAACAACTCAGAGGTATTTACCCACAGTCTACACAGAACACCATTCATACACAAAATGTGGCCTGTATTTGTGTTGTGAGACAAGGCCTAGGTATGTGTGACGCAGTTGGTAACTAAGCCATGTGGACCCCTGAAATGGCGGCTGCCTGACCTGTAAAGTGGGACAATGGTATGTGAGGTAACTGCGCTGGTGTTGTACACCGTCGCGGTAGGCGGTCGAAGATCGCAGCGCAATGCTGCATTGGTTAGCATTGGAACCTATGGGTCCCAGGAGCCAATGACGATGTACGCCGGCGGTGACGGTACGCACCGCCGCGGACGTGACCGCCACGGACGTGACCGCCATTTTCTATCTGTTCAATCACTCGATACCTGATCTTCAACAGGAGAGGACCTACACTGCAAGTGCTGCTGTGACCTCGGTCTGGAAGAGACAATGGCTCGTGCATCTGGGGAAAGGGCCCCTGCCTTCACTGCAGAGGAGTTGGAGAAGCTCGTCGACGGGGTCCTCCCCCAGTACACGCTACTCTACGGTCCTCCAGACCAACAGGTAAGTACACAGGGAGCATGCTGTATGGGCTATGCCTGTGTGGAGAGGGCTGGTTGTAAGAAGGAAGGGGGCACAGTTCTGCGTGCATGAAGGACTGTGAATGCATGTGCCACATGGCAAGGGTAGAGATGTGGGCCACTCACTTTGACGGTGCAGTTGGTAATGACTTCTCTTCTTCCCCTGTACTATTCCTGTAGGTCAGCGCCCACCAGAAGAAGGATATTTGGCGTGCCATCGCCAAGGACGTCCGGACCCTGTGGGTCCATCACAGACGGAGCACCCACTGCCGGAAAAGATGGGAGGACATTCACAGCTGGAGCAAGAAGACGGCGGAGGCTCAGCTGGGGATGGCCTCCCAACGTGGGAGGGTTGCCCGTTAAACCAAGACCCCCCTGATGTTCAGGATCCTGGCGGTGGCCTACCCTGAGTTGGATGGGCGCTTGAGGGCATCACAGCAGACACAAGGGGGTGAGTACACTATCATTCAGCATACTTTGCGCGCAGTGAAGGTGTCTGGGTGGAGGAGGAGGGTTGTGGGTTTCCCTAGGCCAGGGTGAGTTCCGTAGGCAAGGCCTCTCCGTAAGGCAGGCCATGTGGCCCCCCACCCCACCTCTGTAGAGTGCCAAGTACAGCTATTCATGTCCCTGTGTCACCTATGTGTGCAGATGTCGTCCATAGCCTTGTAGGCCATTTCCCAGGAATTGCATCTGTAGAGCCCAAGAGCGCGACATAGTGCAGGGGGCTGCTGTGTCTGTATTGTCCGCCAACGCTAGCGGTAAGCCATGCACTCAACCTGTCTTTCTTCTGTTGTCCCCCCCTTTTTTGTGGACTCCCTGTTCTTGTGTGCATTAGCATCATCAGGTGGAGGTACAGTGGCACCGAAGCACGAGGGAGCTGCATCCCACATGGGCATGGAGGCCCACTCTACGGACTCAGAATACACCAGTGGGACGGAGGGCGAGGGGAGCACCACGGCGGTCACAGGATCTGCAACCAGCGACACAGACTCATCCTCTGATAGGTGCTCCCTTGTGGTGGTGGCAACATCTGTGCCCCCCACTTCTACAGGTACAGCCACCCCCCCCTACCAGCAGCCCCTCAGCCTTCGCCCCGTGCCCGCTCACCCAGGAGGGTAGGCATCACCTTCGCCCCAGGCACCTCAGCCCCTGCCCCTGTCACCTCTGCTGCCCTCAGTGAGGAGGCCATTGACCTCCTCAGGTCCCTCACTGTTGGGCAGTCTACCATTTTGAATGCCATCCAGGGTGTAGAAAGGGAGTTGCAACACACAAATGCATTCCTGGAGGGCATTCATTCTGGTCAGGCTGCCCTTCATCGAACCCTTCAGACTCTGGCCTCAGCACTGATGGCAGCCATTGTCCCTGTGTCTAGCCTCCCCCCTCCAACTTCCTCCTCCCAAACCCAATCCCCTGTACCTCTGCCTATCCCAAGCACATCATCAGACCAGCCTGCACACACCTCACCACACAAGGGAAGCTCTGGCAAACATAAGCACCACACATCCCACAGGCACTCACGCAAGCATCACACACATGCAGACACAACAACATCCACTGCCTCCACTGTGTCCCCCTCCTCCTCGTCTCCCTCCTCCCTCCCAGTCTCGTCTACACTCACACCTGCATGCACTACCACTACAGCCACTACATCCCGCACCAGCACACCCACCACCACACCCCGCTCACGTGCACTCACCACCCCCACTACCATTTACACGTCCCTGTGTCCTCTCCCAGTGTGTCTGTGACGCCCCCTCCCAAGATACACAAATGCAGGCACACACCCACCCAACAGCCATCCACCTCACGACAGCCTCCAGCCCATGCACCTGCACCCAAAACCACAAAACGTACACCTCCTACAACCACCAGCTCTTCCTCCACTCCCAAACACCCTCCAGCTACCCGTCCCAGTGTCTCCCAAAACCTTTTCCTGTCCACCCTTAACCTATTTTCCACCACCCACCCCCCATCCAACTCATAGGTCCCGTACTAGCACCTCAGCCAAAAAATCTCCGGAACCAGTTGTGCCTGTTGTTATAGGTATGTGGAGTGCTCCGGCCACCAGGCCAGCCAGTGTGGCATGGAGCCACAGCACAGCCAGTCCCCCCCTGTGAAGCACCAGAAGTTGGACAGTACCCGGCGGGAGAGGGGGAAGACTCCAGCCAGCCAAGCCGCTCTCAGGGGTCCCGGGGGGAGTGTTGACTCAGCTGTGACTCCTCCCAAGGGGTGGAAGGAGCAGAGGAAATCTCCAAAGTCTGGAAGGAGCAGCACGGCGGAGAAGACCGCCATCATCCCTGCTGCCCAGGAGGCCACCGCCAGCCCAAACGTCACTGCCCAGGAGGCCATCGCCAGCCCAATCGTCACTGGCCAGGAGGCCACCGCCAGCCCAATCGTCACTGGCCAGGAGGCCACCGCCAGAGTCACTGGCCAGGAGGCCACCGCCAGCCCAAACGTCACTGGCCAGGAGGCCACCGCCAGAGTCACTGCCCAGGAGGCCACCGCCAGCACCGTCGTCACTGGCCAGGAGGCCACCGCCAGAGTCACTGCCCAGGAGGCCACCGCCAGCCCAATCGTCACTGCCCAGGAGGCCACCGCCAGCACCGTAGTCACTGGCCAGGATGCCACCGCCAGCACCGTCGTCACTGGCCAGGAGACCACTGCCAGAGTCACTGCCCAGGAGGCCACCGCCAGCCCCATCGTCACTGCCCAGGAGGCCACCGCCAGCACCGTAGTCACTGGCCAGGATGCCACCGCCAGCACCGTCGTCACTGGCCAGGAGACCACTGCCAGAGTCACTGCCCAGGAGGCCACCGCCAGCCCCATCGTCACAGGCCAGGAGGCCACCGCCAGAGTCACTGGCCAGGAGGCCACCGCCAGCCCAATCGTCACTGGCCAGGACACCGCCAGCACCGTCGTCACTGGCCAGGAGGACACCGCCAGAGTCACTGGCCACAAGGCCACCGCCAGCGCAATCGTCACTGCCGGTGAGGCCACCGCCAGCCCAATCATCACTGCCCAGGAGGCCACCGCCAGCCACAGCCCGGCTGGCCAGGAGGGCCCCGCAAGCCACAGCCAAGCTGACCCATGAAGGACCGCCAGCCACAGCCCTGCTGGGCAATGACGGACCGCCTTGGCAAGGACCGCTGAACAGGGCAAAGACCGCTGAACAGGCCAAGCACCGCTGAACAGGGCAAAGACCGCCATGGAAAGCACCGCTGAACAGGTCAGACACTGGCAACTCAAGCACCGCTGAACAGGGCAAAGACCGCCATGGAAAGCACCGCTGAACAGGTCAGACACTGGAAACTCAAGCACCGCTGAACAGGCCAAGCACCGCTGAACAGGGCAAAGACCACCATGGAAAGCACAGCTGAACAGGTCAGACACTGGAAACTCAAGCACCGCTGAATAGGCCAAGGACCGCTGAACAGGGCAAAGACCGCCATGCCAAGGACCGCTGAACAGGGCAAAGACCGCCATGGAAAGCACCGCTAGCCCATTTGCGGCAGGAGCAGTGACGCAACTGGGACCGTCACGGGGTGAGTGCTGCACTCTGGGCACCAGTCCCCCTCCAGAACCAATGGAGACATGCATCCACTCCGTCTGTCCTGCACAGGATGAAGCACTCTGGGCACCAATCCCCCTCCAGAACCAGTGGAGACATGCATCCACTCCCTCTGTCCTGCACAGGGTGAAGCACTATGGGCACCAGTCCCCCTCCAGAACCAGTGGAGACATGCATCCACTCCCTCTGTCCTGCACAGGATGAAGCACTCTGGGCACCAGTCCCCCTCCAGAACCAGTGGAGACATGCATCCACTTGTGAGACTGTGGCTTTGCCCGCCCCAGGAGGGAACAGTGGGCAAACCACCCACTGCAGAGACTTGTGAGACTGTGGCTTTGCACTCCCCAGGATGGAACAGTGGGCAACCCATCCACTGTAGAGACTGAAGAGACTGTGGCTTTGCACTCCCCAGGATGGTACAGTAGGCAAACCACCCACTGTAGAGACTTGAGAGACTGTGGCTTTGCACTCCCCAGGATGGTACAGTGGGCAACCCACCCACTGTAGAGACATGTGAGACTGTGGCTTTGCACTCCCCAGGATGGAACAGTGGGCAACCCACCCACTGTAGAGACTTGAGAGACTGTGGCTTTGCACTCTCCAGGATGGTACAGTGGGCAAACCACCCACTGTAGAGACTTGAGAGATTGTGGTTTTGCACTCCTCAGGATGGTACAGTGGGCAACCCACCCACTGTAGAGACTTGAGAGACTGTGGCTTTGCACTCCCCAGGATACATCAATGGGCCTGGAGCCCCTTCGTGGATCTGGCGTGGTGCACTCATCCGGCTGAGGTGCCCCCCCTTCCCTTCACCCTGAGGTGCCTGTTGTATTTCTATCTGATGCCCCTGCAGTGTTCTCTCCGTTTGGATCGGGTATCTTGTGTGGGCCTCGCCCATGCATTTTGGGCCCAGTGGTCCACGGACTATGAATGGTGCAAAACCTGCACTACTAATCGTGGTGTATATTTTGTTTATTGTGTATATATACATGTATATATTTGCTTACTGTATTTTGATATATTACAATGGTTCCACTCATTTCATTTTGTCTTTGCATTCTTCTGGGGTGGCTGGGGGGTGTTACTGTAATGTATAGATAAGCATTGGTGTGTGTGTTGTAGTGGGTGAGGGTCGGGTGGGGGTTGGGGTGTTGAGTGTGTCTGTCCCTGTGTTTTTGCCTTCCCCCTCCCCTATGTCATAGGTGCAGTACTCACCGTGGTCTTCGCCGCCGGCGTTGATGCTCCTCGTAGAAGAGCAAGAAGACTAGCGCTTGGAGAATATGAAGTTCCGGCTCCATGGTGCCCTTCTTCCTCATGGAGTGTGTAGAGGTGAGCGTTTTCCCTTCGAAATGGCAGTTTCCGCCGTGTTTTTATCCGCGGAGAATCCGCCCCGGAAAAGGTGGCGGATTGGTAGGTTGTGATACTGTGGGTGGTACATTGTCTCCCGCCTGTCTGTTGGCGGTGACCGCTGCGCTGTTTGTTTGTACCGCCGTGGCGGTCGGAGTGTTAAAGTGGCTGTCTTTGTTGGCGGTTTCCGCCACGGTCATAATTGCAAAATTTTTACCGCCGGCCTGTTGCCGGTCTTACCGCCGCTTTAACACCGTCCACCAGGGCTGTAATGACCACCATAACGTGGTGCAATGGTTTACAAAGTGGTGCAATGCATGCATTGCACCACTTTGTAAATATGGCGCGGGAAAATGCCACTGTAGCGCCGCCTTAGCTTAAAAAAAATGACATTACGGCGGCGCTAAGGTGGCTCTATGGGCTCTTTAATCTGCACCGCTATGCCTCTGTTTAGAAGTAGGAATAAATGAATTCTACATACTTTACTTTTGTGTAAAAAACAGGACATTTAGGGAAAAAACACAAAATTACGTATAATTACTAGAAATGAAAATCCATTATTTAGTGGTACATTTTTGCATGCAATGTGTCCTCAGACCAATTTTTGACACAAGAGGAACGTTTGAGCAAAAGAGCACAAAAACACAATTGCCAATTGCCAAAACCAACCGCATGAGCTTTAGATCATGGGTTCCAGGCACCAGTCTCATGCTACCCAAGATATGCTTCCTAAGACCAAAAAAAGCTTACACTCCTCAGCGTGGCATTGAAAGATCATGCCATGCAGAGTTTGGACCATCTGCTTTGCATGTCCTTGGGCCTAGGCTCCAGAGTGGCCAGGACAGGGTTTTGCAGGCCTCTGTAGGCTTCCACTTCTTCACTGGGATGGAAGGTTCTGACTGGGCCCCTGTTAGAGCTGCTACCAGCGCAGTCATAACTCTAGGAGTTTGGATACATTCATTTGAATGTCTCCCATCTAGAGTCACTCAAGGTGCACTGATTCCAAGATTGCTAGTAATCTCCAGGTTAGTGGAGAGTGCGTACTTGCAACTCATTTTTCATCCAGTTGTTCTTCCCAGACAGTGCAAGGGCCCTGACTGCCTGAACCGGACCCCAGGATCCATGGTCTTGAGGTAGCTTTTAGACCTGCCCCAGATTAACTTCTGTGAGCCTCTCTTTCCGGAGGGCAATTGGACAGATGGATAATGCATGCTGATAAGTGCTGCCTTCTTAGTATATGTCCATTTATCAGACCAAGACCAATTTGAGCTTGCTTGGGTGCTTTGTGGATAAAATCAACTCAAATCCACATCCCTGTGACAATGGCAATACAATAAGGTGTCTGCCCTATGCATTTTAAATGGTACTTTCTCCACCTATTATTGTGATCAAAGGTAAAGGTGTATCCAAATTTGAGGAGCAAAAGCCTGAAAATTGCTATTAAATCCAAGAAAAGCAGTAGGTATGAAAATGATCCACTCCTGACTTGGGGAGGTAGTGTTGAAAAATAACAATGTAGGATTTTTCAAGTTTATGCAACTGTAATGAGTTTTAAAGAGGATTCATTGTAAGGCAAGTCTGGTGCAAGACTTGCCCTACAGCTGTGGCTTTTCAGATCCTATAGCATATGATAAGGTTGCTGTCATCAAGAAGCTTACAGTTGGTTACTGGGATCAAGATGGAGTCCCATCACAAGGTGAGCTGCTGTGTTCCCAACCCCTGCCTGTCCCAAGCCCCATGATGCTCATGACTAAGGGCCTGATTTAGAGTGTGGTGAAAGGGTTACCCAGTCACAAGCATGACGGATATCCGGTCTGCCATATTATGATTCCCACTGGATATAAAGGGATCGTAATACGTCTGATGGGATATGGAGTAACCCCATCCACCAAACTCTAAATCGGGCCCTAAGTGTGTTGGAGGTATGAAGTGTTTATTTAAAAGAATTACAGTATTCACAGCAAACCAACCACCTGAATACCTAAATTAGGATATATGGAAAAGGACACTATTTCTATGTTATTGTTTTTAAGGACTGAAACCTTTATTAAAAAGGGTGGTAAGGGTTGTTGATATTTTTCTGTTCTAAGGAAAATTCTTAGACTTGTGTAGGACCAACCAAGGCCAATGCTTTTTCCTAAACAGTTTTAATTAATTATTAATCAAGAATAAAAGCCAGGGGATCAAGACAATCAGATGTTATCATAGTTCTAATCACAAAACCATGCTGACCGGAAATCCAGCAATGTTATTCTCAAGTCCTGCTGAGCAACTTCAAGGAAGCCAAAGCCTTTGGATTCCCAGAAGGCTATGATTGCAAAGTTGAAGCTTATGGGATTTGAATGAAGGTCACCACAAGAAGCGAAGCCTGCAGCTTAATATGACTTAACATGGGAAACCTCACCTGGTCTGATCACAGAAAGGATTTAAAGAATGATAGCTTCTTTTATTTTTTGAGTGAGGGTGCTTGGCTGTTATGTTGTTAGTCGTTGGAATGATTTGTTTGTTTAATTCCAATAATTAACTTGACAGCTGTATGCTAACTAGGTCTGAGATTCACAGTGGTTGGATTTCAACTTCTTAGACTGACTAGTGGTGTTCATCCACATGAGACTGAGCAATAACAGGTCTGTGATGCCCTTTGATGTCCAGGACTGCACGAAAGCTAAAATAAACTGATCAGTGCATGTCTGCCCTTCCCTCAGTAGGTGCAGATAATCCACTAAACTCTGTTGATGATAGTGATGAGGCATTACAATTATTTTCCATGAACAAGAAAATTCTCAGTAAGTGCAGGTCATGAACTGGTGTTGATTAGGTCTCTGCCCTTTGTACACATCAACTGTGGGATTCTCTCCAGTACAAATCAACTAGTACCTGAAGGGCAGGGCATCGATGGGCTGGGATTCTATTTCCGGTGCAACAGTGATGAACTTGACAAAGAGGTCTGCCTCAAGGCCGTGATTGGGGCTTGGGAGGTGCATAGTGTGAAAGAACACCTTCTTGAGATGGAACTCAGACCCACCAAGCATGATTTTGAGGAACTGAAATGGGTCCAGCCAAAAGCCTTCCTGAGTAGAATTATGAGAGGCCCTGCTGCCTGGGCCCCACCACACAATCCCAGTCTATCTGGGTTTTGAATGACTGAGGGGCAGCCCATCCTGGGAAGCAAGCCAGCCTTGAAGGGAAGAAGGAAGTACTTCAAGGAAACCCTGTTCCACTTGAAGCTCCAGGGTATTGAACTGAGTCGTGGGTGTTGGTTTGATAAGTTGACTGGGGAGAAAGGTTGCACCAGATGATTGTGCTTTCATACACACAGCCCAGTGGTCATTGAGGGAACCACTTTGACGGTGCGTGGAACCTGATCTTCTCCACCAGACCCTTGTCTAGACAGGACCCCTCAGTCCACTGGCACAGCTTGATGCAGATGATTTGGCAGCCTGCTCTTAAAATGTTAAGGCCGAGCCTTGGCTCCTACCAGCCATGGCAGGTGGCCTACATGCATTTGGAGCAATTCTCCTTTGCTTAATAGCTGGTTGCAGCATTCTTTGTGGCTGGGCAGGGGTTTGAAGGCTCATGTGGTCCAGCTTCATGCCTGCTTGCCCACTTGTGTGGGCCAGTGACAAAACAGCCAGCCTCTGCTGCTGCGGAAGCGGATTCTTTGCTTGGTGCTGCAGGAACGTGGTGTGAGCATCTCCTGTAGCTGAAGGTCGAGGACACTGCGAATGTTGCCTGTCTGATACTAGTTCGAATGCCAATTGTACTGCACTACATATTCCTGAAGCACCCAGTGATTAATCATTCATAGAATATATGATTCTGGTTCAGGGTTTCCAAACAGCAGAGTATCTATTTTGCTGTATCCCTTGCCACCAGACTGGGGGATAGTGGTGGTGGTTTGAAGCAGGATATCCTCAAATTTGCCATGTGCTACATGGTGCATGGACCTACCCAGCCCTGTGGCACCTGGTACAGGGTGGAAGGCACACTCCTTTTGCTGATCAGCATGAAGCATGATGAACAAATGACTGGAGTGGGCCCTATCAGATGTAAGCCAGTCAGTGGCTCTACAGCCTAGGCCTTCGGGCCAGCAGCTCCAGTCAACCTGTACACCCTACTCAGCAGCTCCATTGTTCCTGGGCGATCTGATTGATGGTTGGCCACAGCCATGTGGTCATTGGATGCCTGGGGCTTCAGTATGCATGGATAACTGTTATGACCTATCAACAACATGATGCTCCTCCCGGCTCCAACAACTTCCCAAATCATGGGGGCTTAATAGCTGGGGAAAATTCCTTTCTGTAAAAGTACAAAGGCTGCAGGGGACTTAAACCACTGTGGCAAATCAGGTTTTGGCTCCAGGAGGGCAGCTAGCATTCCTGGACATCCAGGGGCAAATGACTGGGCTAGCAGTCCAGGCAGGAGAGAGTGTGGTCTGCTTGAGGCAGTCCCAGTGAGAGGTGGGTGAATCCTGTGAGGAGGCATGAGGCACTGGTCCTCAGTGCCAGGAATCCAAGCTCTGGCCAGAGCCCATTCTCTATACATGGCAATGTAGTGCCAGACCGACAAAGAATCTTGAGGTTTACCACCTCTAAAAAGCCCCAGTGAGAGGTGGGTGAACCCCACAGGAATGCTGTGATCCAGTCCCCGCAGCCAGAGATGATCCAGGCACCAACGAGATCCACCTTCCCTACCCAGGGCAGTATGGCACTTGACTGGGGAGGAATCTTGTATTCCTCCACCAGATCCAAGAAGCCTCGGTGAGAGGTGGATGAACTCCTTGTGGAAACATGACCTATGGTTTTCCAAGCCAGAACTGCAGTTATTGTTCAGTGTCAAGTCCCTATCCATGGCTGGTTTGGTTCTGACAAAGAGAAATATTGTGCTTCTCTTGGTCAACAACCCTCTAGTAGCCCCAGTGAGAGGTGGGTAAAGCCCACGTGGAGCACTGGGGCTCTTATGTCTAGGTTCTGGGCTCCACACACCAACCAGACTCACCTTGACTACCCAGGGCAGGGTGGCACGTGACTGGGGAAGAGTCTTGTGCTGCGCTTAGTTCAGCATTTCCAAGAAGCCTGGGTAGAGTCACACCAGCTCCATGTTTTGCCATGCTTGAAGAAATCTGCCTCTTAAAGCCTGTTGGCTTCAAAATCACGTTTTTTGATATTTCATTTTCAATCCACATTCAGCCAATTGGCACGTACGGGTGTGTCAACTCTGTGTCCCACCTATGGGCATGTTTTTGTCTACACAAAATCTTATTCAGCAAGCAGGCATAATTTATTTTGCATGCCCTCTAAATACAATATACTCAGTTCTACAATGAATGCACAGTAAAATTCTGTTTTGGGGAAAGGCAGTGCCACCATGCAATTGCTCATTGTTTGTTCTCTGTGAGGAAACCAGTTTTCCCAGTAAATTTACCTCTCTTCCACACCCACAAGAATTTTGGGAAAAAGTCAGAGAGAAGTTTGTGAATACTCAAACGTATGTGTTTATGAGTCTTCATAAGCTTCCAACCTACACCCGTTGCATGGTCTTACGTTTGTGTAATATTAAGCAAATCAAGGGTAATATTATGTAGGAATTAATGTGTTTATAGGTGTTATGCTACCTTTTTGGGTACAGCGGGATTAAGTGGCAGAGTTGAATACGCTCAAGCACAATTAAACCCACCCACACATCATTCACTTCCATCTAGCCTCCATTTTCTATTCAAGACTCAGATCCTATTAAACAGTCTTGAAAGTTACAGTCAAGGACAAAAGTAAATGTATCTGTCAAAAAATAATTTGAAAGCTATGCACACAAACAACTGCATGCATGCACAGAAATACACTTCCAAAATGTAAGACTGTTGCTAAAAGCAAATATAGGTAAAATGTCTGGAGCTGGTAGGGAATATGACACATTGAACCTGAAGGAGCTCTAATTGGCACGCATATCTAATAAAAGAGGTGAAGAAATGAATCCCAAATTGTGACAGAATGTGAATAGCTTCAGGCGAATGAAGCCCAATAACTAACACAGCATATTAACAACACACAAATAACGAATTGCGACTAACTCATCCCAGAAGCAGGCCATACTTTTGATCTTACACTTGCATCGAAAGCAATTATCTCTGTTGAAAAAAATATAACGAATAACCTAGTTTGATCATCAAATCATAGACTTAAATGTAAACATACCAATAGCATTATCACAAACAACAATGGCATTTTTGTTTTCAGATAGAGAAAGGGTTTAAACATAGAGCCATTCAAAACAAAATTCTTGGTGAAAAAACCTCTGAACCCGGTGGTATATATAATTCAGCTTCATTTTTGGTCTCACCTGATGTCAAGTGAGACTATTTTAGGAAAGGTGTGTGCTGGATTGAAAGAGGTGCAGCAAGAATGAGTAAAATCACATTTTGAAAAAATAATTCAATGTCATGTAGCTTAAAATTTAAGAATTTCACATATTTTGCTGGCATAATTAAACTTTTGTTCAGGGCTCGAAAAGACCACAAATCGTGCCTTTATCTCTTTCCACAAAATGGATGAAAAGATGCATGTTGCACTAAGAAATAACTCTAAATGCAAGAACATGAACAGTGAGTGTGAGAGGATGGTTCTGACTACCAGGTCCATCCTGATTTTTTGCTTTTGGGTTATGACCTTTTACTGTGAGGGAGCCTCATAGGTTGGGACTCCCATACAGTAAACATATATCCTTGTTAAGCTAAGGCTGCTGTGAGGCAGCAAGAGTAGGAGGTCCAGGGCCAGTTACATATGTTCACGTGTGCACAAGCGTGTGCACCCGGGTGAAGGCTGTGCAGGGATGTTTCCTGGTGAGCAAAGCCCAAAAACTGCAGTTAGGTAACCTGGTGCAGAAGGGACCATGCAGAGTGGGTGGTGACCTAGAGTAGGCCTTGTGGGATGGGTGTAAACATGTGAGGGATAGTCAGTGTGCTTTACTGTTTTTACTGTAGTGAAACATAATTATATGCCAATAGGAGAGGTTGCCCTAGGGTGCAACTCCAGTTCTCTACGGTTCACAGACTCCAAAGTAGCACCAATGTACACTGTAAGCTGTATTAAAAGAATAATGAAGTTGGTTACTAAACCATATTTGTACAGCTTATGGGTCATTCAGAAATGTAATCATTCTCTGACTCAGCTCAGGATTAGGGCCAGCTACTGCTCTGTCCAGCTGCAGGAGTAGGGCCTTGCATCAAACAGTAAGCTGTCATTCTGTGCCAGGAACGGAGCCTGAGAGTCCCTGGTAGGAATGTCAGGTAGGAGGGGCTGAGTCTCCCACAGCGCATGTGGTAACTGGCTCCTGGATGATGCCATTTTGAGCAGTACCAAAAGACTGTGCAGAAAGGTTGGGACAAGGGTGGAGAGTGATGTGGTACATCAGGATAGGCTAGAGGTGCAGCTCTGCTGATCCCGTCTGCCCCCACTTAAAAGGTATTGCACAGGGGAGGGCTCTCTCTTTTAGAATTGCCTTTTGCTGAAGAACTCTAGGAGTGGAGGCTGGTGCCATTGACAATTGGAGGGAGGAGCCCCCTGACTGTCCCCAATACAAGTATTCTGAATTTGATTGCCTCAGGACCAGTGGGGAAAGACGGGGCCCTGCACAAGGAAAGCAAGCTGTGCCGAAGAAAGGAAAGCACCCAGAGGAGTGTGTGGGACTGGCTCCCTACCACCTCCTACCAACTGGGGAACCTTGTAGGCCAGGAGGCCAGAAGAAGATGCTCCTGGTGGCAAGGCCTCACCACCAGGAGCGAAAAGACACCAAGATCATCGAAATTGGTCCACGGGGCCAAGATATCCTGGGGTAAGGTATGTGACCATTGGACCCCTGGGAGGACCGATGAAGAAGCACCTGGGGCTCTGCCACCGATTCCAATGTTGCCCCTGGGGTGGGCCAGGAACCGGGGGCTGCCCCCAAAGAAAAGTGTAGCCGGGGAGCGCTGTCACACATCCCCAGCGAAAATGGCGGCAGGACACAGCCATGCTCCCTCAAAGTTGTGCAGGGGTGGCCCCCGACCCATCATGGGGACACAAAACAAAGCCAGGGTATGTATCGCACCCCCTGCAAAGATGGCCTGAGGGGCCAAAGACCCTATTCTGGTCCCCTGCAAAGAAGAGGAAGTCAGTGAGCCCATTGCACTCTATGTGAAGGCCTTGTAGGGGCCCAGGACCCCATACATGGGCCCCAAGACTGCTGAGAAGATGGGGGGAGTGTACCTCACACCCCACCGTGCCCTGCTTGGCTGCAGTTCCAAGCACGTCTGCCTGCTGGAGTGGACAAACTCTCCTTCAGGAAGCAGTTCTCGCAGCAGCACAGAAATTTTCAGGCCATGTGGGGAGCTGGTGGGAGCAGTCAGGGGTGGGCTCCCTGCCATGCCTCCCCAAAGAAGGACTCACCTCGTGTGGGAGGTGTCTGGGTGGGACCACACCTGACCTGAAGAGGGAGGGCTGCTAATCAAATATGCACGCTCCAGCAAGGAACCCCCCATTGTGCCCTTTGGTGCCAGGCCCATGATTTAGCACAGGAACTGCTCATTTTGGGCTTATGGTGGCCCCAGAAAGATGGAGTCACCGCAAATATGTCACAAATGGATGGGGGGCAGCAGGAGGATAGTAGCCTCCCCCCAAGGAGTTACCCAATCTCCTCACCCTCAGTTTCAGGGCACTTGAATCTGATAACTCCTCAAGAGTTTATACACAGCCTAATCCCAGCTGAAACGCTTGTTCCGGAGTGGTGGAACTATGCCAAAGATCATGGTTGCAGTCCTTGTGGCCTGAATGGTGATAACAACAAGATTGTTATAGTGGTGACCATCTTCCAGGAGTGAAAATCTGTAATTACCGGTGTTTTTACAGTAATGAAGTTCCTTAGGAACTATAGCTAAAATGGTAGCATGCTGTGATAAAGTGTTTTTAAAATGCACGGGTACCCTGTAGGGGTGAAAGATGGTATTATATCATGATTAACAACCAAATGATGTCCTTTAGGGACTGTGTCAACTGTACATCAGTTTTATGTTGAATAATTCAATGTGGATTAGGATGATCCATAAGGTCAAAATAAGTTTCTACAAAGTTTAGACCAAAAATAACATGACCCTGGAGCCAAAAACCTTCAGTCTTGTTTTTTTTCTACCAGTACCGAAAATCCCCAAGTCC
This sequence comes from Pleurodeles waltl, assembly GCF_031143425.1. NCBI lineage: Eukaryota > Metazoa > Chordata > Amphibia > Caudata > Salamandridae > Pleurodeles > Pleurodeles waltl. The sequence goes on along the minus strand of NC_090445.1, from coordinate 1,628,388,700 downwards.
TCAGCACGCTGAGAAAACCTGAAACTTCTGCTCTTCCTTCCAGAGGATTCCGCTCCTGTGCTGACTCTGCTTTGATTTCCCCGGTGGGAAACACGAGCTGCCGCCTCCCTGACCCGAATGAGCTTCGGGGAAGCACTCAGCAATGGAGCAACCCCGTGCTCCAAAGTGTGCCGTACTCCCGCCAGCTCCCTCGTCTGCCACACCACCACCAAATCAAAAAAAGGGCAAGACGGACCCCTTCCACCAACTCGTCAAGCCTTCGCAATCCCCCAGTAAGGCTTGATTATCTCCGCATACTCTTTCAGGAGCGGCGCCCACCGCGACGGGCTCCTTAGACGGCCGCCATGTCCCCAGCCACGCCCCCTGAATCAAATTAATCCTTGCTCAACCCTCGGTAGATTGGTCCACAAGCAGTTAGGCTTAAATTAGGAGACAGGTGTGTAAAGAATTTAACATCAACAAAACAATAAATAAGTAAAGCACAACACACAATAAAAATCCAAAACAGTTTATAAAAATAGGAAATATTTTTATATTTAAAATGACATCAACATGACAAAAATCCAATGAAGGGAACCAGAGAAATGAATTTTTAAAGGTTAAAATAAAAACTACCACTTAGAAGCAAATAGAGCTTGAAGGGTTCAAGAATGTTGCACTGGACCAGGACACAGTCAAGAGTTCCAGCTGCCTGAGTTGTAATACTTTTACACTTACTTCCAGAAGTGTTTCTTGATGCAGTTAAGTGGTCCACAATCCAAAGCCAAGGTTCCAGATTCTCCAAGTTGCTCCTTAGGCTGGTGGGACTACAATTCCCACAATGCACCTGCCCAAATCCTAAAGAATCCACTGGACACTGTCCAGCTGGCCTTTCCTGGCAGGAGGTGATGCAGGTGACTCTTGGTAGCTCCTTTATACCTGTCGCCTACAGGAAGTCCACTCTTGAATCCTTTAGAAGCAAGGCAAAGTCCTTATTGGGCTGAAGGCCAAAATGTGCAGCAGATGCAGTCCTTACAAGTACAGTCCTCTCTTGGGCAGTCCAAGGGTCCAGCAGGGCAGTCCTTCTTCTCCAGTTGTTTCAGGGGAGATCTGAATTGTGGGGCAGCTCTGCCATATGTATCTTTGCTCCTAGAGAGGCAAGCAAGGGGTGTTCCTGTCCCATGGGGTGCAGGGCAGCACCCTCAGGGGTGACCACTTCCATGAAGTGTGGCAAACATCAGTCCCAGAAAGCAACATTCTGTAATATTCCAAGATAACAAATAATCATCCTTGGAGGTTAGAGCTGTCTGAGTCCACCCACTGGTGTGGCTAAGTCTTCCTTAACACACCCCTTCCAGCCCCTCTCCTAATCTAACCAGTGGGGCTCCCATCTGTCTGGGGGAGCAGGAATTGGGGGCAGTCCAGTTTCTGTCTCAAAGTCTTTCCCTCCTTTGAAGACCAGTTTTTCTACTGTTCCCCCATCCTCCTCTGCCACCTATTGCAACAGTTCTGCGTCCACCAGATGCTTCCTTTGTCTCAGCCTAGGCCACTTCACACCTCATTAAAGTAGTCTGGCTCAGCCTGCCAGAGGCTGCCCAATCAGGAAAGGGCACGTCAGGGCTGAATTTGGTAACTTTTAGACAGAGTTCTAAAACTCTTTTCCCTGTGCTAGTTATCCTAAATTCCACATTGGCAAGTTGTTGGATTTATTGTAACATTTTGGGGCAGATTTACGAAAAAGTGGTGCTGCACTTAGTGCAGCACTGCTTTTCTGGCGCTCCTCAGCACCCATGGTGCCGGAACACCTCCTTTGCATAGGTTACAAAGTGGCGCAATGAAAGCATTGTTCCACTTGGAAATATGGCACCGCGTGTTTGCCCTTCCAATGCCACATTAGCGTAACAAGATTATGCTAATGCAGTGTTGGAATGGTGCAAGTCTTAGATAAATATGGGCCTTAAATTGGTACCAAACTTGGTATATTTAGCTCATCTCTATTGGAAATAAGAGTTTATCATTTTAAAATAAAGTTACCCAATGTTAGCCTATGTAGCTCATTGACTACAAGGGGGAAAAACAAATATGGCTGTTCTTCCCTCACCAGGGCTTATAAAACATCTTTTATAAAGTCCCTTCTTATATTTACACTGTGACAAACCCTTGAGGGACCTGGGGCAGACCTTAGGGTTGACATATGCAAATATAAGGTTGTTTGAGACTTTAAAAGTACTTTTAATTCCAAAGTCGAATTTTGACTTAATTTTTACCTAAAAGCAGCTAGCAAGACAGGCCTGCCTTTACAATGACACTGCCCACTACAGCAGCGCACCTATGGGTGCACTAACTATACTGTGGCCCTTAAACCTACATGCCCCACCATATACTAGGAACTTATAATAGGTAGATTTGTTAGGGCCAATTAAAATTAGATGTATGATGGAAAGACGCATGCATATATCACACATGCCTTTAGAATACGGTCTTTACAATGACCACGTCTTTGCCACGCATGCCTTTACCACTCATGCCTTTACAACAAATTTTGTTGTACAAGGTGTGCCTGAATGGAGTTCACAGAGCTCCACTCTGTGGAATTCCACTGAGTTGATTAAAAACTCTCTGGAATTCCATGGAGGCGGAGCTCCGTGACCTGCGGAGTCCTGCATGTGCCCCATCTCGGAAGTCCTATGCAGGGTCAGTCCTGGTCAGCAGTTCACCTAAACGCAGTGGGCGCCTTTGCAACAGATAGCAAACACACTACGCCCTTAGTTCATATGAAATATCCATACAATACAAATCCAAAACAGAGGCAGAAAACACCAGTAGTAAAGATGAAAATAGTATCTCACATCAAATAACAGTGTTACACACATGGTGATCCTGGCCAAAAAAAAAAGGGCTCAAGTGCAAGGAGAAAAATCCTTATGTATCAATGTCATTGCTTTTTTATTTCCCGCAAGGGCTCCTGTCTTGGAAGTTTGTTTCTGAGAAACAAAACTAATGCCGAACGGCCACCACGACATGGTGGTTCACCAGCAGTTTGTGATAAAAAGAAGCATTCATGTATTTGCTACCCATGACATTACCACCATGTTTTTTTCTGAATGGTCGTGTTTAGGTATTCATTCCTAAAGTTACTTTTGTCGTTCCAAAAACATAATTATCCTTTTCACACTTTTTCCTCATGCTACATACGACAGGTCCTACAATTAGCAATGTGGCACAGTACTACTAAATATCGACACCCAGAATATCATGGTTCAAGAATATTCAGGACAGAGTATCAAGGGACAAAATATCAAAATTTACTCCCACCACCAAAGGAGCTCTCTTTTCAATACTAGTCCCTGTTAACAAGGACATGTACATGTTTCGTGGACCTGCAATTTGGGTCTCGGAGAGATCTGTCCAGCTTATGTGTGATTATGTGTTTTTTTGCTAGCTTATAGAACCAATGTGGTCCTTCTCAGAATGTATCTCTTTCGTAACACACACACATTCATCTCCATCCACTCTAAATGTGTCTCTTGGAAGCATGCATTCATCTCCATCGTTCTAAACACGTCTGTCTCTGGTATCACATACATTCATATCCTTCACTCCGGTCCTGTCTCATTCTAGTAACATAGGCAGTTCATCTCCATTATTTTGAAACTATCTCGTTTTTTCAAGAATAATATCTCTTTGTCTGCTCTGTTCAAAAGTGCCTCTCTTGGCGCCAAGCAATGCTCCATCCACAAATTCTATGTTCCCCATGGGCACAAAATACATTCATCTATTTATTTTTGAGGACTTATATTAAGCACACGCGTCACCTTCCAGTCTTCTCAATAAACTGATGCACTTGAAAATGAATAATTGATAACTTTGTTTATACAAGAAAAAGTCATGTTTTTATATGAGGTATCACTGTGGCATTAAAGTTGTGCGATTTTTTCAATTCATATGTATTTGTTTTTATTTTAAATTGGCTGCTGAGTGTGTTTGTAGGTAACCTTCTTTTTGTACAAATAATAAACGAAGTCGAATGCTAATTAAAAATGATCAGACCAACATAGAGGGAGAGCTGCAGACACCTAGTGGAATCATACAACCAAGATCTGTCTGGCTATGATATTTATTCAGAAAATTGTAGAACCTGAGGCCGAAGATGCTTCTGTTTGCTCAAAACACAAAATTAGCTACTTGAGCTTCTTAAGAATCCCAGCTCTGAAAGCTAGTTATCTACGTGATATGGCAGGGTGACTAAAATATGCTGCAAGAAACGAAAAATCACGCAGTGTAATGCTGACCATTTTGTGGCAGTAGTATTTCCATATTTCTTTACATATTACTACCTTCTTGGCAACAGTTTCATCTCATGAGGATGACCCATCCTCTCCGCCGCCATGTACATATCCATCCCTTGATTCCACTCAGCTACCGTTGGTGCCCTAGGGGGACCCAAATACCTCTCCAGGTCTCTCTTGGCTATCACCTGGCCTAAATTAAGAAATAGCAGTTTCATACGATAGAGATCTATGTCATAGGAGACTCCCAGGAGAAAGTACTTAGGCCCATATTTATACTTTTTTAGCGCCGCATTTGCGTAATTTTTTGACGCAAAATCGCCGCAAACTTCCAAAATACAATCGTGGCCCATATTTATACTTTTTGACGCAAAACTGCGCCAACGCAGTTTTGCGTCAAAAAAATTAGCGCCGGCTAACGCCATTCTGAAGCGCCATGCGGGCGCCGTATTTATTGAATGACGTTAGCCGGCATTAGCCGCCGGCGCTGTCTGGTGTGCGTTTAAAAAAACGACATACACCAGGCAGCGCCGGGGTAGGGGGAAAATGGCATATGGGCGTCCACAAATGGTGCAAGTCAGGCTGAGGCAAAAAAATCGCCACAACCCGATTTGCGCCATTTTTTTCCGACGCCCATCCCCCATTGAAATGACTCCTGTCTTAGCAAAGACAGGAGTCATGCCCCCTTGCCCAATGGCCATGCCCAGGGGACTTCTGTCCCCTGGGCATGGTCATTGGGCATAGTGGCATGTAGGGGGCCACAAATCAGGCCCCCCTATGCCACAAAAAAAAATTAAAAAAATACCTACCTGGACTTACCTTAATGTCCATGGGGTGGGTCCCTCCAGCCTTGGGTGTCCTCCTGGGGTGGGCAAGGGTGGCAGGGGGTGTCCCTGGGGGCAGGGGAGGGCACCTCTGGGCTCATTCTGAGCCCACAGGTCCCTTAACGCCTGCCCTGACCCAGGCGCTAAAATCCGGCGCAAATGCGGGTTTTTTAGACCCGCCCACTCCCGGGCGTCATTTTTGCCCGGCAGTATAAATCCGACGCAATAGCATCGGAGTCATTTTTTAAGACGGGAACGCCTACCTTGCATATCATTAACGCAAGGAAGGTGTTCACGCAAAAAAATGACGCTAACTCCATGAACTTTGGCGCTAGACGCGTTTAACACCAAAGTATAAATATGGAGTTCGTTTTGCGTCGAATTTGCGTCGAAAAAAACGACGCAAATTCGGCACAAACGGAGTATAAATATGCCCCTGTATTTTTTAAGGTTTGTCCGATTTTGCGTCAAAAAACGACGCAAATGCGGCGCTAAAAAAGTATAAATACGGGCCTTAAAGTCTCCCAGTAGTGTGGAGTTGAGTATTGTCCTCAGTTCATCTGCCAGTAGGGCCGTATAGCGAAGGAGGTCAGGAGCATATGAAGGTAGTCCCCCCTAGCGCCCCTGCACCATAGACAGTACTGGGAGGTTGCCCTTTCCATATCATAGAGGCCTGCTCTGTCATAAAAGATCTGGTGAATACCTTTAGCTGAATGAGTCATAATCTAGTTTTGATCCCGATCTCTCTGGGGAACGTGAGAGCAGCCTCCCAATCTATGTCTTCAAACTCACCTATTTCGGCTTCCCAGGTGCATCTCAGTTTTTGTATGGTGTCGGGCATGCTATTATTTATTGTTTTGTATATGGATGAAACCGCCTTCTCTGGTATTTCCCCCATTAAAAGCCTGCCCTCCAAGGGTTAGTACTCTGGGAAGTCAGACGGAATAGATCCTGCTCTCCATATGTGTTGAAGTTAGAGGTATCTAAATGATTGTGTGTCAAGGAGCTGATACTCCTGCTGAAGTAAAGAAAAGGGCATCAGTTCTCCCTCCCCCAATAAGTCTCCTATCTTAGAGATTTCTATGGTGTCCCAGTCATGAAACCCTCTTAGTTTAACAATTTCGCAAAGTATACTTCCTGCCTACAAAGGAGTTTTTCGTGTGATTTTACCCACCTGATGCATCCAGTCGTCTTGTGCCATATCTCAATAACGTCTTGGGTTGTGGGCATAAGGTGTCTCGTTTCTCAACCCCGTAGAGGTAGTGCAGCTATGAAAGGTCTCTGAATTGCACTCTTTCCAAGGCATAAGTGGGTGAGCTCCTTCCACATGACCCCAGTCAATGATTACCATCAAATGAGAGGCCCAGTAATATGCTTCTAGGTCAGGTAGGGCAATGCCTCTGTTACAGCAGTTCCGCTGCGGTGTCGGTGGGATTATCCTAGGATGCATCTCATTTCACAAGAACTTCCATAGCTCTCTGTCAATTTTAGTGAAGAGTTCACCTGGGAGTTTGTAGTAGCAGTTTTGCAGGACGTAGAGAAATTTGGGAAAGGTGATCATCTTGAACATTGCTGCTCTACCCATTAATGTAAGAGGAAGCTTTCTCTAGCACTCGGTGTCCATACGGAAACCCAATAGTATTTTACCAATGTTGTGGTTTATACTACTCTCTGGGTTAAATGTTGAATGAATGCCAAATAGCTGAAACCCTCATGGGACACTCTCAGTCGTCCTCTCAACCTACTTAAAGTATCCTAGTCAGCTTCCAGCATGTTGTTATAATAGAGGACTGACTTGTTCCAATTGATGGTATAACCGGGGTGTGTACCATAGTTTTCAAATGTCTGGAACATTTTGGGGATTAAAGTATTCGAATGGGATAGGTAGAGGAGAATACCGTCCACTTACAATGAAATATTCTCCTCCGCCAGGGCCGAGCATGGAGCCCTAAAGCCTTTTATCAGTTGGTTGTCGTGGATCTGACATGCCAAGGTTTCCAACGTGAAAACATATAGGAGGGGGGAGAGAGGACAACCTTGACGAGTGCCCTGCTGAATAGGTAATTTAGGTGACATCACTCCGTTGACACATGCTGCCGCATAGAGTTCTCTAAAAAGCAAAGCTATTCATGCCAGAACTTTTTCCACAAATCTCAATCTCTGGAGGGTAAGCATCATGAAAGGCCAATGAACAGCATCAAAGGCTTTTTCCACGTCCAGTGACACAAATATTTGGGGATCGGGTGGGACACCTCTGTCGTCATCCAGTTACGGAATCTGCGAAAATTACATCTGGTGGAGCAGTTCAGCATAAACTCGGACTGATCATGATGATTGAGGGGAGAGATGACTCTTAAGAGTCTAGTGGCAAGTATTGTGGCTTGGACCTTGGTTTCAATGTTAAGTAATGAATTTCCCTGACATGTGGATGACCATTATTGTGGCCGTGCACAATTCGGGTCGTAGGATTCCCTCCTGTAGTGCTGCCACGTATAAGTTATGCAAATGGGGAGCTAATAAATTGATCTGCTTTTTGAAAAATTCTGCTGGAAGGCCATTCCGACTTGGGGTTTTCCCTAAAGAAAGTTTTGCCAATGCTTCTCTCAGTTCCGAGATGGAAATCTCACCCTCTAGGGTGTCCCTGCCCTCAGTCGGTAGTACCATCATGTCAATGGTGTTTAGGCACTCTTCTATCTGGTGTTGCTCAACTCAGGGACGCTCTCTATAGAGGGCCTCATAGAATCGGGCAAATTAATTTGCTATCCCTTTGTCGGTTACACAAATGGTGCCTTCATTTTTCTCTATCTCAGACATCCATCTCACCTCTAGTTCCCAACACCCCAGCTATGCCAACAGCTTCCCTGACTTGTCTCCCATGTCATAAAGGCAGTGGTGTGTGGCCAGCAGATGTGTTTTTACCTCATTAGTGACCAGTGCTTCATATTCAGTGCATAAAACCTCCATTTGTCGAAGAGTCAAAGGAGTAGGGGATCACTCCTTCCACATGTCAGTCTGCCCTCTTTGTCTTTTATTTTCTCAATTTCCTTCTTTTTATTGTTGTCGATAATGTCTTATGCCCCACTACGCATGACCAATTTATAAGCCTCTTACAGTGTCACTGTCGAGTCCACAGAGTCTTTGTTCTCTATAAAGTAAAGTTTGGTATCACTCCTGATTTCCATTATGATTAATTCGTCTCTTAATTTCCAAGTGTTCAGTCTCCAACCATTAACCCTGTCTTGGTGTCACTGGCGCATGGAAATCCACAGTGGAAAGTGATCTGATATGGGTACTGGAGTAGCCAGAGTAACAGGAGTAACCTCTGGTGGTCGGGTGATGGCGTCGGCACAAGTCAATCATGCCCAGCATGTCCACAAAACGTCTCAGTGGCGTCGACCAAGACGCATCTGTGGTGCACGGTGTATGTGATTTATCTAGTGTGGATGCCAACACATCATTAAAGTCACCCCTGACAATATGTAAAAAAGACTCATGCCCTCATTTAAAGTTTGGTGGAAAGCAGACCCCCATACCAACAGTGGCAGTGAGACCGCCGCCAGGCTGGCGGTGCAGACCGCCATATTACTACTACGGCGGTGAACCCAATGCAACACAGCCAACTTACCACCAGTACCGCCACTGCAGTCAGACCGCTTCCGGCAGCAGTAGCCATCTTCAGAGTGGCGGGAACCAATGTACCACCCACCATATTACGAGTCACCAGGCCGCCAGGATTTTTGGGGCAGACCGATCCCCACAAAAAGCCTGGCGGAAACAGAAAGTATAAGAGAAGGCACTCACCTCCAGGTACACAGACACGTCTGCAGCCTGCCATACAAATGAACTGCAAGTCTTCCCAGCATTGTATCTAACCATACACCTTCAGGACAAGCTCGACGATGAAGACGACAACAGTAAGTACACCTAGCACACAATGGAGGAAAGGGCTGTAATACACACCCACACACAACACACACACCCAGCATGGACAGCGAAGGCCACACACACATGCAAACAAACGTACCATACCAGCACACACATCTACACACAAACGCACACACAAAATACAAAAAAGGCAAGTACCTAACACACACACAACGCCAAGCATACATGTGCCAAACACACGGCACAACGCACACAAACACCACCAACTCTGTCATGCACATCCATACTCAGGACCCCATACTCTCACAACGACAACTAGACAACAAACACTTAAATGCAGTCATAGACAGGCACGTTGAGAAATACAACACAAATAAAATGCTGTATGTAGCAATGATACACAATTAATATCACCGAACAAACATCCAAACTATGACATAGGTGAGATGCCACGTACAACCAACATACAAAGGAATTCACAGATGCAGCACCATACACATGGACGCACACACCACCCCATACAATCCCACGGGCCAGCATTCAGACATATCACAACATGCACATGGCACAAGTCATCTACCCAGCAAATGCAACAGCACAGACACAACCCTTACACAGGCATGACACACCTTTGAACAATGATGTCACACCACCATGTAGAATGATACAAGGACAAGTATCTCATCTTGCCACTCACAGCAATTTGGGAAGATGTATTCGGAAACATTAGTTAAATCAATTAACTATATACAAAAAGTGCCAAAGGGCCAGTCCAATGTGAAGAAGTGCACAAAGCACATAGTCCACATGTTACTGCCCCACCTTTACTCCTGACAGCAAATATGCCTCCACGCCATAAGGGCATCAATGGGACAGGCATGCACCTCAGGAGTGTGGGGGCAATAGGGGTGGCTTGGGTTTGGAAGGGGGGATGTTTCTGTTTGGGCTTGGGGGGGACTTTGTTTCTGGGAGGGGTAGACATCTTACTGGGTAGAGAAGCAGGGGCAACACCAGAGGGTGAGGTGGAGAAATGGGAGGTGGAAGGGCCGGGTCGGGACAGGAGGACATGACATTTAGGGGCAACACTGGGTGGTACAGGAGCAGGGAACAGATCAAGGGCGGAAAGGAAGACTTTTTTAGGAACACAGGGCAGGTACATGAAAAAGGGATGGGAGTGAAGGTAGAGGGAGTGCTCGTGTGACGTGTTGGTGGGCTGTACGTGGATGCTGGTGTGTGCAATGTGTGCATGTGTGGGATGGGTGTATGTTGGGTGGGTGAGTGGGTGTGTGTGTGTCTCTTGGGAGGATGGGGGAAGAGATGCAGGGAGAGGGAATGGAAGATGTGTGAGTGAAGGTTGGGGTGGTGTGTGCAAGTTGGGTGGATGTGCTGCAGGTGGTAGAGAAGGTGGTCGTGGTGTGTGTCGATGTGGTGTGTGGGGTTGGGTGTTTCTAAGTCTGCTGTTGTGGTGACTGAGGGTATGACAGGAATAGCGGCAGGATTAGGGTGTGACGATGCAGTGACAGCAGATGTGAGTGGTGATTCGACTGTAAGGAAGGAGGTGGTGGGGGAAGCAGTGTGGGAAGTGTCTGTTGTTGTGTATGCAGATGTGTTTGTCTGTTTGCATGCCTGTGGGTGTATGCTGGTCTGTAGGTGTGCTCTAGATGGGTGAAGGGAGGGGGTTGTGGATTAGGAACAAATAGCTGGAGGGGGGATGGAAGATGAAGGGACACTAGCTGCTGTCAACGAGAAGGCCAGAGCCTGAAACAATCTCTGTAGGCCAGAGAAGACACCGTGAATGCATTCCAGGTAGGCATTTGACTGTTGCATCTGGGATGCCAGTCCCTGGATGGCATTCACAATTTTTGTCTGCCCCACAGAGATGGAGTTCAGGAGGTCAATAGCCTCCTCATTGAGGGCAGCAGGGCTGACTGGGTCCGGGGCAGATGTGCCTGTGGCGAAGGAGACCCCCACCCTCCAGGGTGAGCAGGTACTTGCAACTGGGTGGGGAGTTACAGAGAGGGCGATGCTGGTAAAGGGGGTGGCAGACAAAGATGGTGCTGGGGGGGTCCCAGATGGGTCCGCCACCGCAAGGTGGCCACCAACGGAGGAGGAATCCTTAGATGATATCGTAGTAGCTCCAGTCTCCCCCGTGGTGCTCCCTCACCCTCCATCCCACTAGTCCCCTCGGCTCCACTGGGTCCTCTTGGGTGCAGCTTCCCCCCTCACCAGAGCCCTTCCGCCTGCCCCCATGATGCTAATGCACACGTAGACAGAGGTGGACAGAGAAGGAGGGTGGGAGAGCAAGAAAGGGAGGAAAGGGTAAATACCTACCTATCTAGTACACATACCAAATTGACGCTGTTGTGACAACGAGAGCCCATATTACAGTTATGAACAATAGAGTCCTGGAAGCTATAACCAAACTTATCACCTATGCCTCACCTCTTCAGCCTAGACACGTGATTGAACATCCTACATGCCTGTCAATTGCCCAAATCACTTATCTATCAATTTAATCCATGAACATACTCGCCTACACATGTAATTTATTACAGGATGACACAAATCTGACTTTAGAAGTACCTTGTACACAAAAGACATTACATGTACTTGTGGAATACATTCTGTACAGATGCCCAGTGGTATTTCAATGATACTACTTTCAATGTACACTACACATACTTTTGTGTTGCTAAAGTTGCCCTAAGTGGGAAGGGTATGCCCAGACTTGGGTCCCTTGCTCACTGTGCCACTGGATTCAAGCTAGCCTGGCTGATGAAGGGTGAAACCCTGAAACCGGTCCCAGGATGCTTGTTTCCGGTCCAGGGAGGACCTGGCTTGGCAGTTCGGGCTGGATTGTTCCCATGAGGGAATAGGGTCAAGACTGATTTGCATATGGCTGGGTCTAAACTGGGGGTGGCATGGTGAGCAAAAGAACGATGGATTAAACCCAGATCTGTGACTGGGGATGAGTGTTTGCATTGTTCAGCACTCCGTCCATCATCCTTTTATGTTGCTAAAGTTGCCCTAAGTGGGAAGGGTATGCCCAGACGTGGGTCCCTTGCTCACTGTGCTACTGGATTCAAGCTAGCCTGGCTGATGAAGGGTGAAATCCTGAAACCGGTCCCAGGATGCTTGTTTCCGGTCCAGGGATGACCTGGCTTGGCAGTTCGGGCTGGACTGTTCCAATGAGGGAACAGGGTCAAGACTGATTTGCATATGGCAGGGTCTAAACTGGGGTGGCATGATGAGCAAAAGAACGATGGATTAAACCCAAATCTGTGACTGGGGGTGAGTGTTTGCATTGTTCAGCACTCCGTCCATCATCCTTTTATGTTGATAAAGTTGCCATAAGTGGGAAGGGTATGCCCAGACGTGGGTTCCTTGCTCACTGTGCCACTGGATTCAAGCTAGCCTGGCTGATGAAGGGTGAAATCCTGAAACCGGTCACAGGATGCTTGTTTCCGGTCCAGGGAGGACCTGGCTTGGCAGTTCGGGCTGGACTGTTCCCATGAGGGAACAGGGTCAAGACTGATTTGCATATGGCTGGGTCTAAACTGGGGTGGTATGGTGAGCAAAAGAACGATGGGTTAAACCCAGATCTGTGACTGGGGGTGAGTGTTTGCATTGTTCAGCACTCCGTCCATCATCCTTTTGTGTTGCTAAAGTTGCCCTAAGTGGGAAGGGTATGCCCAAACGTGGGTCCCTTGCTCACTGTGCCACTGGATTCAAGCTAGCCTGGTTGATGAAGGGTGAAACCCTGAAACCGGTCCCAGGATGCTTGTTTCCGGTCCAGGGAGGACCTGGCTTGGCAGTTCGGGCTGGACTGTTCCCATGAGGGAACAGGGTCAAGACTGATTTGCATATGGCTGGGTCTAAACTGGGGTGGCATGGTGAGCAAAAGAACGATGGATTAAACCCAGATCTGTGACTGGGGGTGAGTGTTTGCATTGTTCAGGACTCCGTCCATCATCCTTTTGTGTTGCTAAAGTAGGGTATGCCCAGACGTGGGTCCCTTGCTCACTGTGCCACTGGATTCAAGCTAGCCTGGCTGATGAAGGGTGAAACCCTGAAACCAGTCCCAGGATGCTTGTTTCCGGTCCAGAAAGGACCTGGCTTGGCAGTTCGGGCTGGACTGTTCCCATGAGGGAACAGGGTCAAGACTGATTTGCCTATGGCTGGGTCTAAACTGGGGTGGCATGGTGAGCAAAAGAACGATGGATTAAACCCAGATCTGTGACTGGGGGTGAGTGTTTGCATTGTTCAGCACTCCGTCCATCATCCTTTTGTGTTGCTAAAGTTGTCCTAAGTGGGCAGGGTATGCCCAGACGTGGGTCCCTTGCTCACTGTGCCACTGGATTCAAGCTAGCCTGGCTGATGAAGGGTGAAACCCTGAAACCGGTCCCAGGATGCTTGTTTCCGGTCCAGGGAGAACCTGGCTTGGCAGTTCGGGCTGGATTGTTCCCATGAGGGAACAGGGTCAAGACTGATTTGCATATGGCTGGGTCTAAACTGGGGTGGCATGGTGAGCAAAAGAACGATGACTGGGGGTGAGTGTTTGCATTGTTCAGCACTCCGTCCATCATCCTTTTGTGTTGCTAAAGTTGCCCTAAGTGGGAAGGGTATGCCCAGACGTGGGTCCCTTGCTCACTGTGCCACTGGATTCAAGTTAGCCTGGCTGATGAAGGGTGAAACCCTGAAACCAGTCCCAGGATGCTTGTTTCCGGTCCAGGGAGGACCTGGCTTGGCAGTTCGGGCTGGACTGTTCCCATGAGGGAACAGGGTCAAGGCTGATTTGCATATGGCTGGGTCTAAACTGGGGTGGCATGGTGAGCAAAAGAACGATGGATTAAACCCAGATCTGTGACTGGGGATGACTGTTTGCATTGTTCAGCACTCCGTCCATCATCCTTTTGTGTTCACTACACATACTTGTCATTACCCAAATACAGTGCCAACAAGATCACTTTGGGTGAGTACAGTAGACTCAGGGGTGGAGTATGAAGGAAGTAAAATGCCTCAACATTGGAGTAACTTACATGTACAGTAGAAAATGTGGTACAGTACCACCACATCATTTCCTGCATGGCTTTACATAGCTGACGTACTGCAGTTCAACATGATTGGAGTGACAACCAGGACTGCATACTCCCCAAATACCTAAGTCAGGTAAGGGACACAGTAGACAACCATACAGAAGTCACCTAACAGTCTGCACTTACCCCCTTGTGGCTGCTGTGCTGCCCTCAAGTGCCCATCCAACTCTGGGTAGGCCACTGCGAGTATGTGGGCCATTAGGCGGCTCAGGGTCCAACCCCTTGCACGTTGGAAGGCCATACCCAGCTCGGCCTCCGCGATGTTCCATGCCTAGCATCTCAGATCCTCCCACAGCTTCCTGCAGTGGCTCCTCCCCTGGCTATGGAACCCCAGGGTCCACACTTGTTTGGCAATGGCTCTCCATAACCCTTTCTTTTGCTGCGTGCTGACCTGCATGAGAAACATTCAGAAAATGGAGACCATAATGTAGATCATAAATATACAGATGCAACATTTGGTGACCAACAAAATACACGGCCCATGCACATAGCCAATACTCCAAGCACCACATACATCATGTGCATGCAATTCCCCAATTCAGACATCACTTGTCAATTTTCATGCACATTCACAGGCAAACACCACCCGAAATGCAAGTTAACGACCGTTGTACTGACCTGTTGATCTTGATCCCCATACAATCACCCATACAGGGGTAGGACCCTTTCCACCAGTTTATTCAGCTCCTCAGCAGTGAAGGCTTGGGCCTTATAGCCTGCAGTGCGTGCCATTGTGGCTCCAAGATACAGGACACAGCAGCACACGAAGTGGAGGTCTTCCTTTCCAGAGTTCCAGGAGTCAAGTGAGCTGGGCCAAACAAAATGGCGGTCAAGACAACATCGGTCATGACCGTCAGCACGGGTGGTGATCGTCATTAGCCCCAGTTTCCCATAGACGTCAATGTTAAACAATGAGGATTTGCACTGTGCTTCTGACCGCCTTCCGCCATGACGACTCCCGCCAGCGGAATTAGGTCAATTCCATCTGTTCTCTGCACACAGGACAAGGGGCTGCCATTTTACATAGTTACATAAATGTCCTGGGTTACTAATGTGTCATTTCCTGCATATCATCACAATATGCTTAATTGTAGGTTACAATATGTCAACAAAATAATAAGAGAGGGACCGGGAGATTAGAGGTCCAGTGTACGGCCTCCCAAAATAGACATTATAAATCAAAAAGTACACTGTTCCTATTGAAAATGGACTTTAGAGTGAATGGAATGCCTCCAGGAGCAAGAACCCTCATGCATCACAGTGGATGACTGGCTTCATCATTGGGAAAGCTCCTCGTTAGGCCGGTGCTGCAACGCCTAACGGGCTCCCCCAGAGGGGGTGCTCTTAACCGGGGTGCTCAGATAGTAGCACTTCCAAAACATTGAATTGATTTAGGTGGGTGCCCAATAGGGAGTACCCAAATGTCAATGGAGTGAAAGGAAAAAGTTAAAATTGGTTCATCACCAGTGATTGTCAATCATAGTTTTAATCTGTTTTATATGATGAAGACCAAGATTAAAAACAAATCAGAGAGTAATGGGTGATAAATAATGGTCACCTACTCCCAAAAAAGAGGATAGACACTCTATGGTATCTCTCTATAGCAGGTCTACATGTTTCGCGTCCAAATGGTCCAATCGGATCCCATGACGCTTCCTCAGGACCGAAAAAGAAAGTCTACTCCACAATTATTAGAACAAATACTCAATAGTATCTAAAGATAAGTAGTCACTTACTTAGTTCTACTTATTATTTTGTTGCATGTACAGTAGCTATACTGTGGGACCTTCTAGCCTTTGCACTTAATTTCAACAACTATTGGTTGACCCAGTCGTACTTCACAATATGGAAGACTTCCAGGGTTTAAGTTATGATGATGACATGGTATCCGCCATACTACAAGCACCTTCCATTCTTGATAATGAAGGATCAAGTTCATCAGGAAGCCTTAAGGAAGAATGGAACAAACTCTCCACTCTGAAACGTGAACTTATCAAGACAGTCATGCATGGGACCATCATGACTGAATATTTACGAGCGAATATAGCTCCCAATGGATTGTTAGTGGCTAATATACCTAGAATCTTCCTACAAGTTCTTGCATTTAGAAAAGATTGGGCACAAATTGCATGGAAGTGTACCAGAGATTGGCTGGTACTGATTATCAACACTTCCAAACGCATAGCCGATTCCATCACTATTCAAATAGCTACTATGGAAAATACTTTAAAAACTACAATTACATTGACAGCCTTCAAATGTCGCCTCACAGAAATCAATGCTGAACTAAATGAGACAAAAGAGTTTCTAACTCAGCAAAAAATAACGAAACTCCAAAAAGACATAACAAAGTTCAGTAGGGAGAAGGCCTACCCGTACATTAAGGAGGATTATGACGCTGATAATCAGTCACGCTCCTCTGATGAATCAACTACTTTATATAGAAAACCACGCCAGTACAGTAGTGGTTCATCATCTGATGGGTGGAGTACCGACGAAAATATACCACAACCTTTTTATAACTACCCACCTTATCCAACTAACCAACCAATTCCTTGGCAACCACCCTACCCATTCTTCCAACCCCGTCCCATGATGCCTTTCGGGCCTTTTTTAGGCCGGGGCAGAGGCAGAAGAAGAGGAAGAGGCAGATCGGTTCAATGGTCCAAGGAAGAACCACAAATGGTGACAAGGAGCCACACGAGGATGCCCACACCCAGAACCTAGTGGTTAACCTATCCCAAAAAACACTCTCAATTGACGAAACTAACGTCCTAAATAGGGGATTAGGTTTCGTACCTACCCCAAAAGAGGATTTCTTCCGTTTACACATTGAACTAGCCCAATTCTTTCGGAAGATTCACCTCCACATGTTCTTTAGAGACAAACCTGTTGAACCAAGGTGTGATTCTGGTCTCAAAAAACCTTCCACGTTTTTACCTCCCATAACGATGGTGCCAATTGAAGTACTCACATTTGAAAAGGCAGTACTATCTGACGTCTCTCGGCTATATCCAAAACACTCGTATGTGAATATTCCAAAATGAGAAAAACAGGCACTTCAACAGCTCTCCTCTGATCCAGACATTGTGATAAAACAAGCAGACAAAGGGGGAGCTATTGTTATTATGGACACAGTAGATTATAAACGTGAGTGTTTACGTCTCTTGAGCGACACTACTTACTACACTAAGATCACCCAAGATCCAACCCAGAGACTCCAAATTCAGATTAGAAGTCTTTTGGAAGAAGCTATGAGCAACTCATGGATAACTTCAAAAGAAGCGGAATTCCTTGACACAGAGGAGCCGCGAACACCATACTTCTACTGTCTACCAAAAATTCACAAGGGAATTCACCCACCACCAGGACGACCAATTGTATCTGGCATTGGATCTGTCCTGGAACCTTTATCTATCTTCTGCGACCATTTCCTACAGCCACTCGTGAGATCTTCCTCAACCTACTTACAAGACACAAAGGATGTCCTAAACTTAATTGACTCAATCAACGTGACTGGAGCAGTACAGGGGATCATCACTCTAGATGTGGAAGCACTCTATACTAATATTCCTCAAGAGGATACTCTACGGGTAATTGAATCAGCTCTGTCAGATGACCCTACTGATTTAACCACACCTATACCCTTTATTATGCAACTTGCCACCTTAGCTTTGACGGAGAACTTCTTTGAATTTGAAGAACAACTCTTTCACTAGATTAGAGGGACATCGATGGGTAGCACTTTTGCCCCCAGTCTAGCATGCCTTTATATGTATGATTTTGAAAGAAAATACATTCTAACATCAACAAACCCCTTTAACAAAGACATAAGTCTATGGAAACGCTACATAGATGATATTTTGATAATCTGGCAGGGTCCCCTCACATCAACTGAGGAGTTTATATCTTGGATCAATTCCCTTGATCCTTTCTTAAATTTCACGGCTTCGGTGTCCACTACTCAACTACCTTTTTTGGACTTATTGATCACCATTGATAAAGGTATATTGAGCACAAGCACCTACCATAAACCGACAGATCGAAATAGCCTTCTCTTATATGAAAGCCACCATCCGAAAGCCCTAAGGGATAATTTACCAGTGGGTCAATTTTTACGATTAAGGCGCAATTGTAGCCTCATCCAGGAATATGACCGACAGGCTGATACCCTTCAAACTAAACTCTGTGACAGACATTACCCAGCTAAGATTGTAAATGCTGCTCGAAAAAGAGCTAGAAACAACCATAGGGAATGTTTACTTGAAAAAAACATAAGGACGCCCCAGTCAAAAATAACCTGTGTAACCACATTTACCCCTTTATCTAATACGATTAAAAAGGTGCTTAACAACCGTTGGTCGATTTTAGAAAGTGGCGGCTCGATCATACCAAAACCCCTCTTCGCTTTTAAACGCACTTCCAACATAAAAGACATAGTGATCCATACACGTCCACAAAGACGTGACATTCCAAAACAAAGAACTTTATGGGATCTTACATCTGTTGAGGGTCATTTCCCCTGTGGCAACTGCAATGTGTGCCCCTTAACAAAAAAAACGACATCACTTGATCTTGACCCTATTGGAAAATGGTTCCTAAGAAGGCACACTAACTGCAACTCGAAAAACTGTATATATATGATCATATGTCCCTGTGGCCTACGTTACGTGGGTATGACAACTCGACCGGTGAGGATACGTATAAATGAGCACAGAAGCAACATTAGATGCCAGAGAATAACTACGAAACTATGTGCCCATTTTTTGGATACCTCCCATACGCCAGATGAACTCCGATGGGTGGTCCTGGAAGCCCCTAAAAACCTCCCTAACGGTTCTAAATCACTCTTCAGAATAGAACAGAGATGGATTTTCAAATTAGGGACAATGTTACGGGGATTAAACGATGACATACCTTGGTCCGCTCTCTCGACATAATTCCCTTTATGATGAACAACATATTTAAGGTCTTTTTGCTCCAATCACTACCCCATTATGACTCTGGATTATCATTAACAATGACCACTGCTGAATTGACCTTTCCTATAGAATCTTTTTTCTTGTATATTTATTATTCTTTTCAAAATGTTTCCAATACTTGATAGTCCCTTTGGCTTCTCACCCTTATCAAACACTTTATTAATATACATAATTTTCAAAGTGTTAACTATTGAGGGCTTGTGGATTTTTTATGACTGCCCCCCCTTTATGTTTACCTTCGACTCATAAAACCGGATGAATTTTCATTCCGGCTCCCATTCACACTTCCGTAATTGTAGTCCGTTAACTATTAACGAACTACGATTTTAAGTCTTTTTCTACTTTTTATTAGTCGCGAGCCGGCTGACACTTCCGGTCTCGCTTGACGAGGGTCTCTCTTTAAAACTCCGTTAGAACGCCGCACTAACGTTCTATATGGCCACAAGTCTGCGGGGTAGGTTAATCAGCCTGCGAAACAAAGAACTACAAGTAAGTCTCTTTGACCCGCTCGCACCCGCTCGTAGCCGTTGCTGGTTTTGTTTCCCGTATGTTGTTTTTGAAGACAACTAGGTTTGGGATGAGCGATGGGCATGTATTTATAGTTTTGCTTCCGTCTTTGTTGATACACAGCCAACAAGGATTGTATTAACACTTGACAAATATCGTTCTTACCTGGGCATTTTCTATATATACAAGTAGTATATATCTCCTCGTTTTTTATTTTACGACATTAGATCGAAGTATTCACAATATCGATAATCCTTTGGGTCTATTAATTTACGATATGAGGATGTCATTTTATTTTTCACAACTGACAATAGCATAATTAATTTCACTTATCATCTTTATCCTTTTACTAATCTTGGAGCTTCAGCATTGTATCTGTGCATGATCTAACAATAGCAATGGTTTCATGTTTGAATCATAGGTTTGATTTGGCGAATTAAGAGCTAAGTATTTGCCAAAACTTTCTGGCCATATTAATTTTTCTTGATTATAAAATACAGAATAAAAGTTCCTTTTTCCTGACTTGTGATCCTTCAAGAGCGCTATCCTGAAATTGGGGATGGTAAGCTTTTTGAAAATTTTTGCTTTCACTAGAGTGAGCCACTGTCATCACACTAACTTCACATATGCACTAATTTTGCAAGTTTTATTATATAAATTGATCATGATTTTATTATCTACTTAGGGTGAACCTTTTTGCACAAGTAGAACTAAGTAAGTGACTACTTATCTTTAGATACTATTGAGTATTTGTTCTAATAATTGTGGAGTAGACTTTCTTTTTCGGTCCTGAGGAAGCGTCATGGGATCCGATTGGACCATTTGGACGCGAAACATGTAGACCTGCTATAGAGAGATACCATAGAGTGTCTATCCTCTTTTTTGGGAGTAGGTGACCATTATTTATCACCCATTACTCTCTGATTTGTTTTTAATCTTGGTCTTCATCATATAAAACAGATTAAAACTATGATTGACAATCACTGGTGATGAACCAATTTTAACTTTTTCCTTTCACTCCATTGACATTTGGGTACTCCCTATTGGGCACCCACCTAAATCAATTCAATGTTTTGGAAGTGCTACTATCTGAGCACCCCGGTTAAGAGCACCCCCTCTGGGGGAGCCCGTTAGGCATTGCAGCACCGGCCTAACGAGGAGCTTTCCCAATGATAAAGCCAGTCATCCACTGTGATGCATGAGGGTTCTTGCTCCTGGAGACATTCCATTCACTTTAAAGTCCATTTTCAATAGGAACAGTGTACTTTACAATATGTCAACACCTACATGTGTAGTAGGTGTCAGCTGACATTACTACAGTTGTTTGTACATATATCTGTATTGACAATCCATGTAGTAAAACATATGGAAAGTCTTTGTTTGTACTTCACTACAAGTCCTTGTCACAGGTATGGCAATATGAGGAATTGCCATGATGTCTGGGTAGGAATGGTGTGTGGAGACGTGTCTTTCTACAACATGACAGACAACTTACATGACCAGTACTTCATGATTGTCATATGTCATACATGGGACACTACATTGTAAGATATGTCCAGATTGTTATTTTTCTCCCTGCCTAGATACCATCAAATTGGAGTGATGAGGAATACACCAGTTTACCGACCCCTAGTAGACCTTGAAACCATGGAAGAGCAGCACATCATGATGACCTATCGACTGAACCGTGTGTTCATCAGGTAACTGGTTGCCTGGTTGGAACCAGACCTACTGCCAGCTTTAAGAAATCCCCATGCCATCCCTCCAACAGTCCAAGTGTTGGCAGTCCTGCATTTGTTGGCCAGTGGCTCGTTTCAGATGACTGTGGGACTGGCTGCAGGGATGTCATAGCCCAAGTTCAGTATGATGTTACAGCATGTGCTGGATGCCCTACTCAAACATATGAACATGTATCTAAAGTTCCCAGAACGTCCAGAACTGAACACTGCAAAGGCAGCCTTTTACAACATTTCAAATGTCCTACATGTAATAGGGGCCATTGATGGAACTCAAATCGCTTTGGTAGTTCAGAGTGCCAATAAACAGGTGTACAGAAACCGGAGGAGTACATAATCGCTCAATGTACAAATGGTGTGTCTTGCAGACAAGTACATATCATATGTGACAGCAAAATACCCTGGATTCCTACGTCCTGAGGAACAGCAGTGTCCCTTCATTGATGTGACAGCTAGAGCGAGAAAGGGCCTGGCTCATAGGTATGTGTACTGCTGTCCATGTCAGACATTTGATCTACCTCCCTTTCACAGTCTGCACTATGCCCATCACTGTTTCCTATTGTTATGTTTCCATTTCCACACTGGTGACTCCAGAAACCCCAACCTGCCCTGGCTCCTGACACCTGTTAGATATTCAAGTACGGATGAGGAGGACAAGTACAATAAGGCAAATGGCCAGAAGAGGTGGGTAAAAGAGAGGAATTTCAGTCTTCTGAAAGCTAGATTTTGTTGCAATTCATGTGTACAGTGGTGCCCTACAGTACAGACCGGGGAAGCCTGCAAGATCATTGTTGCAAGCTGCATGCTACATAATCTGGCCCTCAGAAGGCACTTTTGGAGGAGGGTGGATATTGATGCAGGAGCTGTGGCTAAGACTAGTGACCCTGATTCTGAAGAGGAGGCAGACGAGGAGGAGGCAGATGATAAAAGGACTGACCTGATTCACCACTACTTTCAATAATTCTCAGATATGTGTGATTTAAATGTTATGTGCACTTGGACCATGTATTGGAGGTGCCAGTTTGTTCTTAAAGTTTGCATGCATCAAGGTGTATATGGAGACTACTGCCTTCCATCTTGGTTTCCAAACCTGAAAGGTTGCTGACTTAACATGAGAGGAAGTGAAAATGCATTGCTGCCAATTACATGTGAATAATGCTGGTGCCATCACTATTCATCCCTGTTAGAAATGGGGTCTTTGGTTGGCAGTCAGATTACCCCTTGTCCTAGCAAGGACCCTCACTCTAGTCAGGGTAAGTCACACACATTCCAAATTATCCTGTGCTCACCCTCTGGTAGCTTGGCACTGAGCAGTCAGGCTCAACTTAGAAGGCAATGTGCAAAGTATTTGTGCAATAAATCACACAATAACACAATGTAGCACCACAAAAATACACCACACAGTGTTTAGAAAAATATACAATATTTATCTGATAAGATGCAGGTAAAAATGATTAAAATGAAATAAGTATACGTTGAGATATCACTGTAAAAGTGATATAAAGTGACTTAAGTCAAAGAAAGTCTCTTTCAAGCACAAAGTACATGGTTCGCGTGCAAAATCTCTGCAAAGAACCACAGAGGAGGAGATGCGTGGAAACAAAGGAGTGTGCGTCGATTTCTCGGGCCGCACGCGGTGATGCATCATTTCGTTTTCACGTAGCGACGGCTGTGCATTGATTTCCGGAGCTCGGTCATGCATCCTCTTCGGGTTGTGGGGTTTTCGGATGCTCCGGAGACGATGCGTGGATTTCCTGTGCGGGCAGGACGAAGTCACAGGAGCTGCGTCGATTCAGTGGGCATTGCGTTGAATTTACTACTGCACGGCAGACGCTGCATCGATTCCTCTCTGGAAGTCGGGCTGCATCATTCCGGCTCGGCTGTGCGTCGATCCGGTGGGCTGTGCGGCAAATTTCTGGTCGCTACGATGCAAAGTTGGCTGCATTGGTCCAGTTCGGCGTGCGGTGCAGGCTGTGTGTCATTTCTGGCAGGCTGTGCGTCAAATTTCACTGCACAAAGAATCCTTCTTGTAGAGATGAAGTCTTTTTGGTCCTGAGACTTCAGGGAATAGGAGGCAAGCTCTATCCAAGCCCTTGGAGAGCACTTCTTCACTACAGCCAGAGAGCAGAAAGGCAACAGGGCAACAGCAAGGCAGAAGTCCTTCACAGAAAGCAGACAGGTGAGTCCTTTGAGCAGCCAGGCATGTCTTCTTGGCAGGATGCAGGTTCTGGTTCAGGTTCTCTTCTCCAGAAAGTGTCTGAGTTGGTAGGGCCAGAGGCCCTGTTTAAATATCCAAAAGAGCCTTTGAAGTGGGGGAGACTTCAAAGAGTAGCTTAGAACTGCACAGGGTCCCTTTTCAGTTCAATCCTGTCTGCCAGGGTCCCAGTAGGGGGTATGGCAGTCGTTTGTGTGAGGCCAGGCTACAGTCCTTTGACATGTAAGCGTCAGGCCCTTCACCCTCCCAGTCTAGGAAGAACCATTCAAAATGCAGATGTATGCAAGTGAGGCTGAGTATCCTGTGTTTGTGGTGTGTCTGAGTGAATGCACAAGGGAGCTGTCAACGACACCCAGCCAGACGTGGATTGTAAGGCACAGAAGGTTTTAAGTGCAGAGAAATGCTCACTTTCTCAAAGCGGCATTTCTAAAATAGCAATATTAAATCCAACTTTACCAGTCCGCAGGATTTTGTATCATCATTCTAGCCATACTAAATATGACCTTCCCACTCCTTTCAGTTCAGCAGCTACCACTAAAACAGTGTATTAAGGCAGCCCCAGTGTTAGCCTATGAAGGGAGCAGGCCTCACAGCAGTGTAAAAATGAATTTAGCTGCTTTACACTACCAAGACATATAAACTACATAGGTACATGTCATGCCTTTTGCCTACACAGCACCCTGCCCTAGGGGTTACCCAGGGCACACCTTAGGGGTGACATATGTAGAAAAAGGGGAGTTTTAGGCTTGGCAAGTAATTTTAAATGCCAAGTTGAATTGTCACTGAAACTGCACACACAGGCCTTGCAATGGCAGGCCTGAGACAAGGTTAAGGGGCTATGTATTGCCCTCCCACTGGCCCTTGCCCCCTGTGCCTGCACCCTGGTGTAGTGTGCCCCCTCCCACTGACACCAGGACCTTTCTTTTCTTGGGTTTGGAATGCTGACTCATGGCCCTGTACTGTGGGGCACGCTGATGTTTGATCAGACCTTGAGGCACAGTTTTGGGAAGGTGGGCTTTGCTGTGCAATGGATCCCACAGGGGAGGGGCATTCAGTTGTGGACAGGGTGAGGCTGGTGGTGGTGGACTGATCAATCATGCCTGATGGGCCAGGTACGTCATCCCTATCCAGACATCCAGAGTATTCCTCCTCTATTGGACCTACTTCCAGGACTGGACTTTCTGTTTTTGGCATCCTCTGTTGTCCCACAGTACTTCGGATACCTGTGTAATGAGAGGTATTGTGTTATATGATGGTATTGTACTAGTGGTACACATGGCGGTTTGCCATCATTGTCTGGATTTGCTAAGCAGTAATGGCATTGACAGTTTCTTGACTATTGCTTGCTTTTGCATCAGTTGAAAGCTACTATGGTACAATTTTGCTCTATAGTTGGTATTGGTCTTGCCTACTGTCATTCCCCTGTACTGATGTGCATTCCAATTTCTTGTTAGTGAAGTGGGGTGACATGGTTTTATGTGCAGGTGCTCAGATGTGAAGTGGATTTTGCAGTCATACACGGGTTGGGAGTGTTGCATTGTGTTAGTTGTAGTACTTGCTGCTGTATGTGGATTCCATGCACTAGGTGGGCCTATGAGAGAATGGTGTTAGTAGGGAGCTGTTACATGCAAAGGAGGGTATTGGGTCCATAGTGATTTTGTGTACGTGAGGGTGGTATGAGGGGGTGACAGCATGGTGGGGGTACATGGTTGGCCGGGGAGTGTTGTTGACTTACCAGAATCCAGTCCTCCTGGTATTCTCGTCAGCCCCTCTGAGTGTAGTAAGGCCAAGACCTACTCCTCCCATGATGATAACTCTGGGAGGGTGGTGGAGGTCCACCACCAGTCTTCATGATGGCGATTTGGTGTTGTGATGCCATGGTCCGCACCTTACCCCATAGGTCGTTCGACCTCTTCCTAATTTCGTCCCTTGTGCATGGATGGTTTCCTACTGTGTTCCCCCTGATGACGATCCTCTGGCATAAGTTTGTTTTCTGGGCTATGGATGTCTGCTGGACCTGTGCTCCAAACAGTTGCGACTCCACTCTGACAATTTCATCGACCATGACCCTCAACTCTTCATCTGTGAATCGTGGGTTTTTTGTGGTGCCATGGTGATTGTGTTGTGGGTGGTGGGGTGTGTGATGTGAAGGGATGCTGGGCATGCTGTTTGTTGGTGTGAGGTTGAGTGCTAGGATGTGCGTGTGGTTGGTGGTGTTTGTTTGCAGTGGCAATGTGCGTATTGTTTTGCTATTGATGTTGTGTGTTTTGTGATGCGTGTTCAGTGTGATGGGTGCAGTGCCTTCTGTCAGTGTGGTTTTGCCTTGCTATGTCAGACTTTCTGAATGCAAAGGATTATGGTTATGAGTGGGAGTGTTATGTAGTGCTGTGGTCAGGTGTGTGTGGTGTGTGTATGTGTGTTAGGTGTGGGGTATTGGTATTGTTTAATGTGCTGCAGTGTTCTGGTAGAGGTGCATTTTTCTCTGTGGCAGTTCGGACCGCCAATGAATTGCCGCCATGCTAAGACCACTGTGCTAATTTGTGATTTGTAATTTGCAGGGCGGGATGTTGTCGGCATGGTAGTGCTGGTGGTGAAAACTCCTCTTTCCCGCCATTGAACAGGCCGATGGAGTTGGATTTGTGTCTGTTTTTTGGCGGTGCTGTATTGGTGACTCGTAATACGGCGGTTTTCAGACCACCATCACTGGCTGTCTTTCGGCTCCCGCTTACACGGTAGTCTTCGGAAAAGACCGCCGAAGTCAAAGTTCACACCTCAGTTTCCAAAAAGATTTCAGCCATTGCTGTCAACGTGGGTTGTTGTAGGCAGGGAGTGACATTTAGACCCTCATTACAACCCTGGCGGTCGGTGTTAAATCGACGGTAATACCGCCAACAGGCCGGTGGAAAAAAAATGGGATTACGACCACGGCGGAAACCGCCAACATAGACATACACAGAAGGGAAAAAACTCACCTCTCCACAGCCTACAAGGAACCTGGATGCCATGGAGCCAGAACTGCAGATCCTGCCGGCGATGGTCTTCCTTTTCCTCTATCAGGAGCTCCAACAACGGCGGTGACGACCACGGTGAGTACTGCACCTACAACACAGGGGAGGGAAAAGAGAGTGACACACACAGGCAACACGCAACACCCCCACCCCCCACCCACAACACCATACACACAAATACATGCTGCAACATTACATATACACCCCCACTCCCCGTTCAATAATGCAAGGACAAAAGGAAATGATTTGACCGATTGTAATCATTAAAAATCCAGTAGTCAAAACTCCAAATCCTGTATATACAATTATGTACACCAACTACACAAGTCCGGACAGTTCACCAATCATTGTCCATGGACCACTGGGCCCAAAATGCATGGGCCAGGCCCACACTAGATACCTGACTGGAAACGGAGAGAACACTGCTGCGGCATCAGACCGAAAATATACAGGCACCTCAGGGGGAGGGGGTGCACCTCAGCCTGATGAACGCACGACGCCACTGCTCCACGAGGGGGCTCCATGCCTATTGATGTATTCTGGGGAGTGCAAAGCCACAGTCTCTCAAGTCTCTCAAGTGGGTGGGTTACCCACTGCTTTATCCTGGGGAGTGCAAAGCCACAGTCTCTCACGTCCTTCCAGTGGGTGGGTTGCCCACTGCTTTATCCTGGGGACTGCAAATCCACAGTCTCTCAAGTCTCTCAAGTGGGTGGGTTGCCCACTGCTTTATCCTGGGGAGTGCAAAGCCACAGTCTCTAAAGTCCTTCCAGTGGGTAGGTTGCCCACTGCTCTATCCTGGGGAGTGCAAAGCCACAGTCTCTCAAGTGGATAACAGTCTCCACTGGTTCTGGAGGGGGCTTGGTGCCCAGAGTGCTTCATCCTGCCAAGGACTGAGGTAGTGGATGTCATTCTCCACTGGTTCTGGAGAGGGCTTGGTGCCCAGAGTGCTTCATCCTGCCAAGGACTGAGGTAGTGGATGTCTCTCTCCACTGGTTCTGGAGGGGGCTTTGTGCCCAGAGTGCTTCATCCTGCCAAGGACTGAGGTAGTGGATGTCATTCTCCACTGCTTCTGGAGGGGGCTTTGTGCCCAGAGTGTTTCATCCTGCCAAGGACTGAGGTAGTGGATGCCTCTCTCCACTGAAAGTGATGCTTCATGGAAGCTGCCCAGGCTCCTGGAGCTCACCACCAGCCTCGGACGACTGACCATTGGGGATGGCAGCCATGGCTGTGGTGGTGCCACTGGCTCAGGATGTCGCGGGGCCGCTGGCGGTGCTTGCGGCGGTGTCAGTCGCAGCAGTGCTGGCGGCAGGCTCTGTGGCGGCGGTGCAGGGGGCGGACTCTGTGGTGGCGGTGCTGTTTGAGGGCTCTGTGGCGGCGGTGCTGGTTGCGGGCTCTGTGGCAGCAGTGCTTGCGGCGGGCTGTGTGGTGGCGGTGCTGATTGTGGGCTCTGTGGCGGCAGTGTTGGTTGCGGGCTCTGTGGCAGCGGTGCTTGCGGCAGGCTCTGTGGAAGCGGTGCTGGTAGCGCGCTCTGTGACAGAGGTGCTGGCAGCGGGCTCTGTGACAGCGGTGCTGGCGGCGGGCTCTATGGTGGCGGTGCTGGTGGCGGGGTCTGTGGCAGCAGTGCTGGGTCTGTGACAGCGGTGCTGGCGGTGGGCTCTGTGGCAGTGGTGCTGGTGGCGGTGCAGGTGGTGGTGCAGGTGGCTGTCTTCTCCACCGTACAGGTTGGCATGGACGTGGAAAGAAGGTGTGACACTGGTCCCTCAGTCGGTGCCACCATGCCCTCTCCTGACCTGCCCTTCAGTTTTCTGGCCCTTCCCCACCTTTGATGGTGGTGCAGCTGTCTTGCCACTATCCCCTTTCATTTTGCCTGACCCCTTGGTGGCAGGTGTTGTCTGCTTCTTCCTTCGGGATGTGGGCACATTTTTTAGCTTGCCAGGTGGCGGAATGTCCTTGCCCTCGCTCCGTGGCACACTGGCAGCCCTAATGGTTGGCGCACTCCAATAGCCTGCAGTTGCTGGCACCACTGTGCCTGGGGATGTGGTGGTTGAGGTGCTGGGTTGGACCTGGAAAGCCTGGCCCTAGGGGACGGACAGTGGGGGGGAGGTGTAGGGAAGAGGTCAATATTAGCCAGGAAAATATTTTAGACACACTGGGACGGGTAGATGAAGGGGGTTTTGGAGTGGAGGAAGAGGTAGTGGTTGTAGGAGGTGTACGTCAGCTGAATTTGGGTGAAGGTGCATGGGCTGGAGGCTGTTGTGAGGTGGATGGCTGTTGGATGGGTGTGTGCCTGCGTTTGTGTACTTTGGGAGGAGGGCTCACGGACATTGGGAGAGGACACAGGGGATGTGTGAATGGTAGTGGGGGTGGTGAGTGCACGTGAGCAGTGTGTGGTGATGGGCGTGCTGGTGATGGAGGTAGTGGCTGAAGATGTAGTGCATGCAGGTGTGAGTGGAGACAAGACTGTGAGGGAGGAGGGAGACGTGGAGGAGGGGGACACAGCGGAGGCAGTGGATGTTGGTCTGTCTGCATGGGCATGATGCTTGTGTTAGTGCCTGTGGGATGTGTGGTGCTTATGTTTGCCTGAGCCACCCTTGTGTGTTGAGGTGTGTGCATGCTGGTCTTATGGTGTGCTTGGGATAGGCTGAGGTACAGGGGATTGGGTCTGTCGTAGTTTGGACTCTTGCTCTGAGCAAGACTGCTGGTTTAAGGATGACAGTACTTTTGTTTGTAGACGACTACGCCTTTCCTACAACAAGTCGCAACTGTTGTCCCAACCTTACCGACTCACTAGCAGCACCTCACCAGAAACACTATAGTAAAAGGTGATTTATGGCAGCCGTTACGCATGGACTCGAGAATAAGACATCTCAGGGAGTGTTGTGGTTAAACGGAGATTACCCCTTTCTCACAGATATATCATGACTCATACAAACACAGGCAATGACAAAGATGCAGTAGAGTTTCAATTAGTTTTTATTTAACATAACTGAAATTTGCAATAAGTTGCATGGGCTGCAATGATTAGGATAATGAATAATGCAAAAAACAGAATTGTGAAGACAAGAGTCATTATTACAAAGACTCCCACCATCTTGCAATACGTAGAAAAGTTATATGAGATGTAATATGCCCTAATACCCTAATGTGAAAGGCCTAACCTCCTACCTAAAGGAGAGCTGGGTTTGTTAATCCTAATCTGCCAAGGCAATGTCCATGAGAGGAGCCCCCAACCCTCGTTACCTTGGAATGAGGTCTCTATCTCAGACTCCGCAGGGACACGAGGACTGGGTCAGCGTCAAGACGACTGCAGCATCGGTATCAGCGATGGTGGCGATGCCCTCTGGTCGGAATCCCTCTGATTATCTCTCTAAAGTGTGATATATTTATACAGATCTACAAGGACCCCTGACGTAGGTGTGTTCCTAAACAATAGATAACAGACATGCTTGGGACGGCAATTAATATAAACAATCCCTCAAAAGTATAGAGACGGAAAATCCCTAAGTGTGAACACCTACTGTTTGTCTTTGGTGCTTGATCTTGAAGCCTTGGCGCAGTGACACTGATAATGTTACCCATAACAAGTGGCCGATCTATAACCAAGGCAGCCATCTTAGAAGAAATAAATAGTTAAATGGGCTAAGACAGAGCAAGCTAAGTAGGTTAAAAGTCACTAGGTGACGGAGGCACGAGTCTGCAAGCCAGAGGCTAAGCTAACTCCTGTTATCCCATTAAAATGAACTAGGATTCACTACACCCTCCCCATTGCCGTAACAGGTATGACAAAGGTACAGGAACCCAAATGCTAAAACTTGTTCTGAACTGAAAGCTAAAAAAATCTTTAGAATGTGTTAAAAACATATTAAAACAAATCTGCTAAAACACATACAGAGATGTTAATGTGAACCACGACAAGCACAGCGTGAAAAAGCAAAGTCAATCTAAATGCATAATTTGGAATCAGGAATGGCAAGTCAATTCATCAAATTATTTGCTGTACGCATGATGTTGAAGAATGTCATCGAAGTCACCAACCAAGGACTTCAAAAATGAGTCAACATAATCTGATGTTAAGTCGAGTGCTGGGCGGACAAACGGATCCACAGAGCAGTAGTGAGCCGTATTTACTGGTGTATCGTTATTTGTTGCAGTGTCCTCGTCCATGATAGATCTCAAAATGGAGGGCTCATAGGTGGCCTCGCGGAGCAACCTCAGTCTCAATGGGCATGACCGTGTATGAACCCTCATCGGGGACATCAGCAGTTCGTGGTCCACAGGAGATGTCGGTGCAACAGCAAGACAGACCATAGGCAGATGTTCAAAGAGACACCATATGCAGCGGAAGACTGGTTGTACGCACCAGAGAAGGGCCCGAAATGACAACAACCAGTCATGCTCCAGTTCCACCAGCAAAGGTGCACCGAAGATCCGAACCATGCGCTCATGGCACAGTGGAGTTGGTGGGAGCAGCTCTATTGCTCTGCGTTGCTGGAAAGAAACAACCACTGCGAATCAGAAGAAATAGCAGTAGTAGTCCGCCAATCAAAGCAAAAATTATCGGAAAGCCACCAAACACACTTGAAAAGAGAGAATGGATGGCTGATGGGATGACACCGAAGACAGTCTGGAAGATGGACACGAAACCAGACCCGACAGCCTTAAAGAAAGGAAAAATCCCAGTGGTGCTCGAAGCATTGAATATTCTTGATACCAGTTCTCCAAAGTGTTTGGGGAAGTTGATATTTAAAAGGGATTGTATCTCGGCTGATGATCTCACAATCTGGAGAGCATACATCTCCTTCGCAGATGTCAAGGCGACCTGTTTTTTAAACAATAGTGCCTTTAACCTACTCAGCTTGTCATAGTTCACAATAATAGTATCTATGTGGGGCCACATGTCAGATACTTTCTTCTCTCCTGTGGGGGGAAAAAAACATGTCCACAACACGTAACGACCTTCGAGACTTAGATTGCGTAGGTGATGCCTGGTCGCATGCCACAACAACTTTGATCGGTCAGTACCACATAACTTCCATTGGAAAGTACATGAAATACCGGGCAACTCAAGGGAACGGGAGTACCCTTCAGAAAAGAGGCCAAATTAGCGACCCCCACATTGCAAAGACCGTGAAGAGACACCTGCTTGCATATCATAGAATGACGAACAGCAGTCTCACATTCACTTTCGCTAAGAAAGACCTCCTTTTCGCCATTTAGACATCTGTAGTCAAAGGGCAACTCCCACTCTTCCTTAATAAAGCTATCTCCTAGTTGCTCATATCTTCCCACTGCAAGATGTTTCAGGCAGCTCGAGAAACGAAAGGTCGAAATCGGTAAATTAATGATGCCATGTAAGAGCCAGATAGTTGAAGAACTCTCTGCTACCGTGAAGGGCAACTTATCTAACTTCTCTACTTGAAACAGGGTGAAACTAGCCTCTATATTAGCTATTGTCGCTTGTTCCTTGGAAAAATTAAAGGCAGTGAAGAATTCACTCCCATTAATATACTTCCATGGAATGCACCCACTTTTCAGTGTCTGTAATGTCCAACCTAGCTGCATGATGGAATGGAGCTTTGTTTGCCCATGATATAACCGGGACAAGTCTGTCTGAGTGATATCAATAGCAGACTACACTATGGCGGTCATTACAACATTGGCGGTAAAAGCCGCATTGGACAATTCCAAATACACACACCTGATACCCATACACACACCACTCCCACACACCCATTACAATATAAAACACACACCCACATCACCCATAAACCCCCACGACAAAAAATCCAGAAAGAAGGCCAGAGAGAGAGAGCACCAGCAAGAACAACAGCATCCACAGGCTCACAACACCATCACCCACAGAACTTCCACGCACCTCACACAACACACCCCTACATATCAGCACACTTATGACCACACACTCCACCCCACACATCACCTACACCACCCCATGGCACGGCAAAGACACCCCAGGTTCTCGGAGGAGGAGCTCAGGGTCATGGTGGAGGAAATCGTCTGGGTAGAGCCACAGCTATTCGGAGCACAGGTGCAGCACACCTCAATTGCAAGGAAGATGGAGCTATGGTGAAGAATAGTGGACAGGGTCAACGCAGTGGAACAGCACCCAAGAAATCGGGAGGACATCAGGAAGAGGTGGAACGTCCTACGGGGGAAGGTGCGTTCCGTGGTCTCAAGACACCACCTGGCGGTTCAGCGGACTGGCAGCGGAATCCCACCTCCTCCCCCACAACTAACAACATGGGAGGAGCAGGTCTTGGCGATTCTGCATCCTGAGAGCCTCGCAGGAGTAGGTGGAGGAATGGACTCTGGTAAGACAAATCTTAATTATTACATCCCCCACCCTACCTGCATGCCATCACATGCCCCACCCTCACCCTCACCCCCAGCACCCCAGCTCCTCACAAATGTTCCCAACATCACAAACCACCCATCCCAACACCAAGCCCAGCATGCAACAACAAAGCATGGACACCCATCACTAAAGCATGCCCACTGCACATACCCATTCAACCCCTAAACCATCCTCACACAAGGTCCCACACAGGAATGCAAGCACTGGGGTACACGGTCACCCACCCATTGCACACCATGACACACACAGATGTAATAACCATCCTTTTATACCCCTGCAGGACCCCTACCCAACGTCACCGACAGGAGGGTCTACACATGTCCACACCACCAACAGAAGAGGCCCACAGTGATGACAGCAGCTCTGTCCAACTGGATCTAGATGACCAACCCGGCCCATCTGGGACCTCTGGACACTCAGTTCCCCTCACCCAGTCACAGGCCACCACAGACCTTCCCCCCTCTGGAAACACCAGCACAGCACCCACTCAGCGGGCCCATACCTCCGTCCCCAGGACACGTCAATCAGCAGTGTGTCCACCACTACAGGGAACCCAGGATAACCCACCACCCCAACAACAACAGGGACCTGGGGGCAGTGGTAGTGGGCAAACGGTCCATGGCACGGAGGCCCAGGAACACAGGGGAACTGGGAGGGCTGCTGTGCGACAGGGGACGGACAGGCCAAGGGAACCCACTCTCCATCATGGGAGCATACCACCACTCCCAGGAGACGATGGCAACGGTACTGGCCAAGTTTCAGGAGACCCAGCGCCTGCAGGAGGAACAGTAGATGGGTTTCAGGGAGGAACTCAGAACCATCAGCTCCACCCTGGGCATCATCGTAGGGGTGCTGAAGGAAGTATTTAACACCAGGAGGGACACTGTGGCACAACAAGGGGCCCCTGACACTTGCATGGACAATGAACTGCCCACCACCTCCGCCGGCGCTAGTGGACAGGACGCCCTGCCACAGAACCACCACCACACCAGCACCCCACCCCCTGCAGAGGGAGAACCACCCCGCAAACGGTCCCTGAGATCCAGGACAAAGACAGAGCATGATGCCAAGACCCCCGCCAAGAAATGAGACCACCCTGATTGTCATCCTACTGTCCCACTTTGTCAACCTGTCCATACTTTAACTGCCCCAGCTCCACTTCCTATGCCCATTTGGGCAATGCACCTGTAAGACTAATAGACTGGACTCTGCCATGGACATTCCTCCGCCATCACCCCTCACCATTTCACTACCCCTCCAATATTGAGCACTTAAATAAACATACTTAAAGCACAAAACAATCTGGAGTCAGTCTGTGATTTCGAAATAGTATATTAGCAATTACAGTGACAAAATGCTCTTTAAATTGTAATGTCAACATACCTATGTCACACAGCTCTAGTACATGAGGAATCTAAGCAGATGTCACACAGTGGGACCCACATCTGTGAAATCGTAAGGGAAAGTGACAACTCAGTGACCATACACTGGGTGAAAACGACACAGTAGAGAGGTAGTAGTGTTAAAGTACATGTTGTAGGCAGGTCTGTACTCTTACCTGTGTCTCACTGGAAATATTGCTGGATCACTGAGTCCCTGATGTTCATGTCTTCTTCCTCTGCTTCCTCCTCTTCACTGTCCACAGGCTCCACGGCTGCAACAACACCGCCATCTGGACCATCCTCCTGCAGAAAAGGCATCTGTTGTTGCAAAGCCAAGTTATGAAGCATACAGCGGGCGACGATGATCTGGCACACCTTCTTTGGTGAGTAGAATAGGGATCCACCTGTCATATGGAGGCACCGGAACCTGGCCTTCCGGAGGCCGAATGTCCGCTCAATCACCCTCCTAGTTCGCCTATGGGCCTCATTGTAGCGTTCCTCTGCCCTTGTCCTGGGATTCCTTACTGGGGTCAGTAGCCATGACAGGCTGGGGTAACCAGAGTCACCTGCAAATGGTGAGGGACAACTGTTAGACACGCACTAACCTGGAGGGATATCCCCAGACCCAGACAACCATTCCCACTGACTTGCTTCCAGGTGCTCACCTAATAGCCACATACGGTGCCTCTGGAGTTGACCCATCACATAAGGGATGCTGCTATTCCGCAGGATGTAGGCGTCATGCACTGAGCCAAGGAACTTGGCATTCACATGGGAGATGTACTGGTCTGCCAAACATACCATCTGTACATCCATAGAATGATAACTCTTCCGGTTTCTGTACACCTGTTCACTCCTGTGGGGGTGGGGGGGCAAAGCCACATGGGTCCCATCAATGGCACCTTTGGGGTTGGGGATGTGTCC
This sequence comes from Pleurodeles waltl, assembly GCF_031143425.1. Classification (NCBI taxonomy): domain Eukaryota; kingdom Metazoa; phylum Chordata; class Amphibia; order Caudata; family Salamandridae; genus Pleurodeles; species Pleurodeles waltl. Next base: position 1,628,353,500 of record NC_090445.1, on the reverse strand, counting down.
CAGGGCATAGAAATCACCTTTCACTGTAGGCAAATCCTCCACCTGAGGGAAAACGATGTAGCTCTGCATGTGTTTCAGAAGGGCAGACAACACTCTGGGCAATACACTGGAAAACATAGGCTGGGACATCCCTGATGTTATGGCCACTGTTGTTTGAAAAGATCCACTTGCAAGGAAATGGAGCACTGACAGCACCTGCACTTGAGGGGGGGTTCCTGTGGAATGGGGGATTGCTGACATCAGGTCTGGCTCCAACTGGGTACACAGTTCCTGGATTATGGCACGGTCAAGCCTGTATATGATAATCAAATGTTGCTCCTCCATTGTCGACAGGTCCACCAACGGTCGGTACACCGGAGGATGCCGCCATCTCCTCACATGTCCCAGCGGACGGTGCCTGTGAAGGACAACAGCGAGCACAGAGTCAAACAACTCAGAGGTACGTACCCACAGTTTACCCAGAACACCAAACATACACAAAATGTGGCCTGTATGTGTGTTGAGTCTAGGCCTAGGTATGTGTGACGCAGTTAGAAATGAAGCCATGTGGGCCCCTGAAATAGCGGCTGCCTGACCTCTGAAGTGGGACAATGGGATGTGAGGTAATTGCGCTGGCGTTGTACACCGTCGCGGTACGGGGTCGAAGACCGTGGCGCAATTCTGCATTGGTTAACATTGGACCCTATGGGTCCCAGGAGCCAATGACGATGTACGCCGGCGGTGACGGTACGCACCGCCGTGGATGTGACCGCCATTTTCTATCTGTTCAATCACTCGATACCTGATCTTCGACAGGAGAGGACCTACACTGCAAGTGCTGCTGTGACCTCGGTCTGGAAGAGACAATGGCTCGAGTGTCTGGGGAAAGGGCCCCTGCCTTCACATCGGAGGAGTTAGAGAAGCTTGTGGATGGGGTCCTCCCTCAGTACACGCTACTCTACGGTCCTCCAGACAAACAGGTAAGTACACAGGGAGCATGTTGTATGGGCTATGCCTGTGTGGAGAGGGCTGGATGTAAGAAGGAAGGGGGGAGAGTGCTGCGTGCATGAAAGACGGTGAATGCATGTGCCAGATGGCAAGGGTAGGGATGGGGGCCAATCACTTTGACGGTGCAGTTGGTAATAACTTCTCTTTTTCCCCTGTACATTTCATGTAGGTCAGCGCCCACCAGAAAAAAGATATTTGGCGTGCCATCGCCAAGGACGTCCGGACCCTGGGGGTCTACCACAGACGGAGCACCCACTGCCGGAAAAGATGGGAGTACATTCGCCGCTGGAGCAAGAAGACGGCGGAGGCTCAGCTGAGGATGGCCTCCCAGCGTGGGAGGGGTGCCCGTCGCACCATGACCCCCCTGATGTTCAGGATCCTGGCGGTGGCCTACCCGGAGTTGGATGGGCGTTTGAGGGCATCACAGCAGCCACAAGGGGGTGAGTACACTCTCATTCTGCTGACTTTGCGCGCAGTAGAGGTGTCTGGGTCTTTCCCAAGGCCAGGGCGAGTTCCGTAGGCAAGGCCCCTCCGTAAGGCAGGCCATGTGGCACCCCAGCCAACCTCTGTAGAGTGCCAAGTACACCTAGTCATGCCCCTGTGTCATCTATGTGTGCAGATGTCGTCCATAGCCTTGTAGGCCATTTCCCAGGATTTGAACAGTGGAGCCTAAGAGCGCGGCGTAGTGCAGGGGGCTTCTGTGTCTGTCGTGTCCGCCAACGGTAGCGGTAATGTATGCACTGAACATGTCTTTCTTCTGTCTCACCCCCTTTTTGTGGTCTCCCTGTTCTTGTGTGCATTAGCATCATCATGCGGAGGAGCAGTGGCACCGCAGCACGAGGGAGCTGCATCCCACATGGCCCTGGAGGACGACACTACGGAGTCTGAATTCACCAGTGGGACAGAGGGCGAGGGGAGCTCCACGGCGGGGACAGGAGCTGACACCAGCGACACAGACTCGTCCTCTGATGGGAGCTCCCTTGTGGTGGCAGCAACATCTGTGCCCCCCGCATCTACAGGTACAGCCGCCACCCCCCCCTACCAGCACCGCCCTCCGAGCAGCCCCTCAGCCTTTGCCCCATGCCCGCTCACCCAGGAGGGTGGGCATCACCTTCGCCCCAGGCACCTCAGGCCCTGCCCCAGTCACCCCTGCTGCCATCAGTGAGGAGGCCATTGACCTCCTCAGGTCACTCACTGTTGGGCAGTCTACCATTTTGAATGCCATCCAGGGTGTAGAGAGGCAGTTGCAACAGACGAATGCATTCCTGGAGGGCATTCATTCTGGTAAGGGGGCCCTTCAGCGAGCTTTTCAGACTCTGGCCTCAGCACTGATGGCAGACATTGTCCCCGTCTCTAGCCTCCCCCCTCCAACTTTCTCCACCCCGACCCAATCCCCTGCACCTCAGCCTATCACAAGCACACCTACAGACCAACATGCACACACCTCAACACCCAAGGGAAGCTCAGGCAAACATAAGCACCACACATCCCACAGGCACACACTCAAGCATCACACACACGCAGACACACCAACATCCACTGCCTCCACTGTGTCCCCCTCCTCCTCGTCTCTCTCCTCCCTCCCAGTCTCGTCTACACTCACACCTGCATGCACTATCTCTACAGCCACTACGTCCCTCTCCAGCACACCCACACCCACACCCCGCTCATGTGCAGTCACCACCCCCACTACCATTCACACGTCCCCTGTGTCCTCTCCCAGTGTGTCTGTGACGCCCCCTCCCAAGATACACAAACGCATGCACACACCCACCCAACAGTCATCCACCTCACGACAGCCTCTAGCGCATGCACCTTCACCCAAAGTCAGCAAAGTATACCTCCTACAACAACCACCTCTTCCTCCACTCCCAAACCCCCTCCAGCTACCCGTCCCAGTGTGTCCCAAAAACTTTTCCTGTCCAACCTTGACCTCTTTCCCACACCTCCCCCACCCCGTCCGTCTCATAGGTCCCGAACTAGCACCTCAGCCACAACATCTCTGGGACCAGTGGTGCCTGTAGTCACCGGATTCTGGAGTGCACCGGCCACCAGGGCAGCCAGTGTGGCACGGAGCCACAGCACAGACAGTCCCCCACCTGTGAAGCATCAGAAGTTGGCCAGTGCCCGGCGGGAGAGGGGGAAGACTCCAGCAACCAAAGCTGCTCCCAGGGGTCCCGTTGGGAGTGTGGAGTCAGCTGTGACACCTTCCAAGGTGAGGAAGGGCCACAAGAAACCCGGCAAGTCTGGGAAGAGCAGCACGGCGGAGAAGACCGCCATCATTCCCGATGCCCAGGAGGCCACCGCCAGCATCAGCCCAGCTGCCCAGGAGGCCACCACCAGCATCAGCCCACCTGCCCAGGAGGCCAGCACCAGCCCAGCTGCCCAGGAGGCCACAGCCAGCATCAGCCCACCTGGCCACAAGGCCACCGCCAGCACCAGCCCACCTGGCCAGGAGGCCACCGCCATCACCAGCCCACCTGGTCAGGAGGCCACCGCCAGCACCAGCCCCACTGGGCCATGAAGGACCGCCAGAAAAAGCCCAGCTGGGCCATGAAGGACCACCAGCACCAGCCCCGCTGGGCCATGAAGGACCGCCAGCAAAAGCCCTGCTGGGCCATGAAGGACTGCCAGCATCAGCCCCACTGGGCCATGAAGGACCGCCAGCAAAAGTCCCGCTGGGCCATGAAAGACCGCCAGCAAAAGCCCCGCTGGGCCATGAAGGACCGCCAGCAAAAGCCCAGCTGGGCCATGAAGGACCGCCAGCAGCTGAGACCCTGCACATAGCACCGCCATCTCAAGCACCGCTGAACAGGGCACTGCCATCTCAAGCACCGCTGAACAGGGCACCGCTGTCTCAAGCACCGCTGAACAGGGCACCGCCGCCTCAAGCACCGCTGCACAGGGCACTGCCATCTCAAGCACAGGGCCGCTGAATAGGTCACCGCCATCTCAAGCACCGCTGAACAGGCCACCGCCGTCTCAAGCACCGCTGCACAGGGCACCGCCATCTCAAGCACCGCTGAACAGGGCACCTCCATCTCAAGCAGCACTGAACAGGGCACCGCCATCTCAAGCACCGCTAGCCCAGGGGCACTGACGCAACTGAGTCCGTCACGGGGTGAATGATGCACTCTGGGCACCATGCCCCCTCCAGAACCAGTGGAGACTGTCATCCACTGCCTCTGTCCTTAGCAGGATGAAGCACTCTGGGCACCATGCCCCCTCCAGAACCAGTGGAGAGATCCATCCACTACCTCTGTCCTTAGTAGGATGAAGCACTCTGGGCACCATGCCCCCTCCAGAACCAGTGGAGACTGTCATCCACTACCTCTGTCCTTAGCAGGATGAAGCACTCTGGGCACCATGCCCCCTCCAGAACCAGTGGAGAGATCCATCCACTACCTCTGTCCTTAGCAGGATGAAGCACTCTGGGCACAATGCCCCCTCCAGAACCAGTGGAGAGATACATCCACTACCTCTGTCCTTATCAGGATGAAGCACACTTGGCCCCATACCCCCTCCAGAACCAGTGGAGAATGTCATCCACTGTGGCTTTGCACTCCCCAGGATGGAACAGTGGGCAACCCACCCACTGTAGAGACTTGTGAGACTGTGGCTTTGCACTCCCCAGGATGGAACAGTGGGCAAACCACCCACTGTAGAGACTTGAGAGACTGTGGCTTTGCACTCCCCAGGATATGGCAGTGGGCAACCCACCCACTGTAGAGACTTGAGAGACTGTGGCTTTGCACTCCCCAGGATGGAACAGTGGGCAACCCACCCACTGTAGAGATTTGAGAGACTGTGGCTTTGCTCTCCCCAGGATGGAACAGTGGGCAACCCACCCACTGTAGAGACTTGAGAGACTGTGGCTTTGCACTCCCCAGGATATGGCAGTGGGTATGTGGCCCCCTCGTGGATTTGGCATTGTGCGCTCAAGCGGCTAAGGTGCCCCCCCTTTCCCTCTCCCTGAGGTGCCTGTTTAGTTGCTCTCTGATGCCCCTGCAGTGTTCTCTCCGTCATGGTCGAGGATCTTGCGTGGGCCTCGCCCATACCGTGTGGTCCCAGTGTTCCACGGACTTTCTTAGTGCTCTACCTGGACTACTATGCTTGGTATATATTTTATACATGGTGTATATATATATTTCTGCCTACTTGATTTTAATATATTACAATGGTTACACTCATTTTCTATTGTCTTTGCATTCTTCTGGGGGGTTTGGGGGATGTAACTGTGATGTATTGATATGCATTAGTGTGTGTGTTGTAGTGGGTGAGGGTGGGGGTGGGGGTGTTGCGTGTGTGTGTCCCTGTTTTTTGCCTCCCCCCTCCCCTGTGTCGTAGGTGCAGTACTCACTGTGGTCTTCGCCGCCGGCGTTGGTGCTCCTGGTAGAGGAGCAGGAAGACTATTGCAGGTAGAATTTGGAGTTCCGGGTCCATGGCGTCCTCGTTCCTCATGGGGTGTGTAGAGGTGAGCGTTTTCCCTTCGGGATTCCTGTTTCCGCTGTGTTTTTATCTGCGGTGAATCCGCCCCGAAAAAGGTGGCGGATTGGCCTGTCATAATAATGTGGGCGGTACATTGTGTCCCACCTGTCTGTTGCCGGTGACCGCCGCGCTGTTTGTTTGTACCGCCGTGGCGGTCGGAGTGTTAAAGTGGCTGTCTTTGTTGGCGGTTTCCGCCACGGTCGTAATTGCAATTTTTTTACCGCCGGCCTGTTGGCGGTCTCACCGCCGCTTTAACACCGTCCGCCAGGGTTGTAATGACCACCTATATTTGAAAGTGAATAAATTCTGTTGGATAGCGTATTCATGCCGTTGTCGACAACAGCCAATGTTTTTTCTAAATTTTCTTTATCCAATTGCATTAAACGCGCAGCCTCAATCTGGGAAAGTTTCCAAATTTCATTGTACATAGCATATAAGAACCTTTTCGAGCGCTGTTTCCTAGGACCTAGCAGAAAATCCTGCAAGTCTATATTTTCAGAAAGAGTGTTCAGGTGTTTCTTAACTGCGGCTAATGTGTTTGTTTGTACCCATTGCTGGCACAGCTTACCCACACTGTATGTTGTAACTATACCTGTATGTTGACCCGATATAAAGCGAGGGTCAGGCCTGTTAATTGAAAAAAAACCTGAAGAGTTAAATTAGTGTCAATGGGCCATATTAACCACCCGCCGGGACTGGAAAGTGAAGAATTATAGGTAACAGCCTTAACCATTACATCTAACCTTTCCTCTGTGATATTAAGGAAGTGTTGTCAATCCTTAAACCTTGCCGGAGTAGGGATACTGGGCGTGTTCAGATCCTTAATTTTCGCTAACCCCAGACAGGATGTCTGCTGAATAGTGTCATTTAAGAAAATAATTTGCACAGGAATCCGGCATGCTCAAAATAAAGCCTCCCTACCCTGTATTTGCCAATCTTGTGTTCCCCATACACTTTTCAAGTCAATAGTGCTCTTCCAGTATTCATAACCCTCAATTGCGAGCTGGGAAACAAAGGGATCTGAATAAATCAGTTTTGTATCAGTTAGCAAAATTTTCCTAATTTGTGCCGGAGGTATTTTAAAATAATACAACTCTGCTTTTCTTGTATCATGCCCAGAACAGTATGTAAATTCATCACTGTAATACTTTGGACTCCCCAACAGTGTTGTAGAACAGTGTTCCCACTGTGTGTAGTTCAATACTGGCCTGTATCTAGTGGCACGGTGTAGGTAGTGATGTCCCCAATTGTTATAGTAGAACATTTTCCCATAATTCATTGTATAATCATATATATCATCACTTTCAAAAGCGGAATAGTCCTTCATTTCCGTTAGCATGGAATCAAATGTTTGGACATCCCAATCATCAGAGACAACATCAGGTGTAATTACATCAGTCATTGAAATTTTAAATACGCATGGTATTTGAATAATTTCTGTAGGCCTGTATATAACGAATGGAACTTTGTCCCACACAATCCCATCAGTAATCGGTATTGCTGTAATATTTACAGGGGACAAATCTCTTCGGACCTTATGTGAAGAATGATGTGGTGTTAAAACTCCATCAACAGGCTCCACAGAGGAGTGATCAGGAATATAGTGACCATTTATAAGCAAAAAGAAAACAGTCACAAAACCAATCCATAAAAATAGTGCAAAAAATGTCAAACAGAACCACAAGTAGTTCCATGGGTATATCAAATAGTTATTTTTAAGCCATCGATACAGCTTACTACTTTTTGAGACACTGCCAATCACAGTAGTGGATGAATCTGAAGAAAAATCATCAATGTCAATGAAATAGCCAGAGGTAGTCTCTGCAAACACAGGAGCCGGTGTACTCTGGTCCACTGCACGTGGAGGCTCTTAGTAGACAACGTCATCAGTCGGTGATGTGTTTGTGTAAAATTCAGCTAAATCTTGAAGCGGGGTGGTCACTGAAAATGTGACTGGAACCAACAAGAGTTAATTTTCCGCCCTTCCCATGGTCGAGGAGGTGTCTGGAACAGCAGTTGAAATTGTTGCATAGTCTGTAGTAGTGATGTTCATCCTACTATGTAGATGGATGTCCTGTTGGGTAGTGAGAGGGGATCGGGAACCACCCAAGGGACCTCCTGGTCTACTGTGAAGGATCGGCCACATGGTATAGTTTGATGTCATCAATGGAGATTAATCTGTTCGTCTTAGAACCAGACAGTGGTGGTAAGATGACAGTCTTGGTGCCTTGTATTCCCAAGACTTGTACAGGTGCTCTGTATGATGGACCGAACTCCTTCTTCACAGCGATCTTCTCACGAACCAGATCCCCAACTTTAGGAATCCAGCCAGTTGAAGATTTCGCCAAATCCCTTATTCCTGTGGTGGCAGCACTTGCAGATGATTTATCATCACAAAATTGTTGACGCTCCTGTAAAACAGTGAGACGTTATTTTATGACAAACAGTGTTTCTGCTGCCGCCATACCAGGCATCAAGATCTGGGACATACATAGGTATCCCAAAGAGAACCTCATATGGAGAGCATCCCCCCACGGACCGTCTTGGCAGATTATTCAGTGCTCTCTGGACCCCATATAGGTGGTGTAACCAACTGCGGCCTGAACCTAATACTCGAGCTGTTAAGGACTGATTTAGATCACGATTCAGCCTCTCCACGACCGAATTTCCCTCGGAATGGTACGGTGAGGAGTAATGGAGTTCAACATCCATCGTCCCCATGGTGTCCCCGAATGCCTTAGAGGCAAATGCAGGGTCCTGGTCCGAATGTAATGCTGCAACCGCATATGTACCGATAAAGATCAGAAAATCTTTTATAACAGTCCGGGCGTCAGCCGACCGCTGTGGCCGTACCCACAGGAATCTAGAACAGGAATCTACAGCTACTAAAATGTATTTGTATGCACCATCAGGCTGTAAGGGACCACAATGGTCTAGGTACACACACTGTAGTGGCTTTTTGGACACTAAGAGGGATGTCTGGGGTGGGCGTTTGATATTAGAGCCCTTGATCTGCTGGCAAATGTCACAGCAAAGGACATACTGCTTTGTTTGTCTGCATAGACCAGGCCACCAGAAGCGTTGCTGTGGGAGTGTTATCGTGGCCTGTATACCAGCATATACAGAAGCGACAGCCTCATGCGCTGCTTTGATTAGATCTAATCTCTGGTCTTCATTGGGATCACTCGATCTCCAACCCCAGGAATCGCTGTGTAAGCAACATTCTGTGCACTGATATGGTAAGTATAGTTTGTAGGGTATCCTTTCGGAAGGGGCTTGCCTGCAGCCGAAGCTTTAACAGCAATCAATATTTCATTATCCATTCTCATTTGTGAACGAGTCACTGCAGCCACAGAAGCCGTAGCTACTGCTTTTTTGGCCGCTTCATCAGCCAGAGTATTACCAGTAACGTGTACTCCTATACGTTGGTGTCCCAATGTATGGACTACATGGACACACGGTAGCTTATCCTTAAGATCAGCCACCCTCCCCCACAATGTCTTGTGTTTAATGGTGGTCCCTTTAGAATCTCTAAGCTCGTTCAGTTTCCAATGATTGAGATATTCATTGTATGACTGGACGCAGTAATATGAGTCACAGACTATCAAAGTCTGGCATCCTGTCTCAGTATGTTCGAGCGCTAGAATAAGAGCTTTAAGCTCAGCAAACTGGACTGTGCAGTCCCCTAAGGTCTGCGTGTAGGTATTGTGAGGGTGGAAAACTCCATCTTCCATCACTCCGCTCACAGCTGGGCAAGCTGCCGAGTATTGATGTTTAGTACGTACTGCCAGTTGCGCCGAACCATCAGTGTATATGACAGTATGGTAGCTGTCTAGTGGCAAGATATTTAGAGGAGCGGGGTACTATTGTTCATACTGGAGGAATTCCTGTGTCTGAAGTTTTGGATCGAATATATAATCGACATCAGTGGCGGTCAGAGACGTTGCCCATTGAATCCAACGCGGATGTAATGCTCTAGCGTGAGGAACGCTTGCTTTGGTGACAGCCTCTAAGGCCGGCACCGGGGAGACAACAATAATACGTTTCCCCTGGGCAAGTGGCCTCTCTTTTATGACGGCCATCTGAACTGCCGTCAGAATCTTTTCTGTAGGTGCAAAACGTTGTTCAGCATTTGAGTATAAATGTGATTTATATGCTATGGGTACCGTGTCATCCTCATTAAAGGTGACATAAGTAAATCCAATGGCACCAGCAATTATTCTGATGACCAAATTTGTTTTATTGTCGCGTGTGTGCAAGTGTCTAGCTTCTAGCATGTCCTGTTGCATGTCCCTAAGGATGTGCGTGTGTTCAATTGTCCAGTGTCTGCTAGAAATATTGAGCTGAACTAAGTCATAAAGTGGCTTGATGCGTTCTGCATAATCTGGAATGTATGTTCTGCCAAAATTGAAGAAACACAGTAATGACTGCAATTTCTTAAGTGTGTTTGGAGGCTGTAGTTGAGCACACTTCTCTAGAAAGTGCGGGCCAGGCTCTTCCCCTCGTTTGATAGCTCATATTCCAGGAATAATACGCTAAGAAAGGCTATCTTGCTTTTCTTAAAATTCAATTTGTAACCGAGGTCTGCAAATCCCAAAATGATCTGATCGACCCTCGCAAGATGAATGTCGAGGACGTGGTCTGTGAGATATATGTCATCCACATAGGACAATGCCTCAGAATCAATATCATGTAATATTGATGGTACACGGGCTGAAAATAGTCCTGGGCTACTTTTATAGCCTTGAGGTAAACGACAAAAGCGTTTTTGAGAGCCAAATGAGAATGCACTCAGGTCCCGACTTTCATGTGCTAAATTCTGGCAGAAGAACCCATTAGATATGTCTAATGTTGTCTTATATTTTTTACGCACTATATTGTTTATCAGTGCCGTGCTGTGTGAATTTTGTATAGCATACGTGCGTGTATGACTATTTAAGTGTCTATAATCAACGACTATTCTATATGAATGGTCTGGCTTTGCAACTGGGAATAACGGATTATTCATTGCAGATGTACAGGGCTCGATTACTCCCTGGTACTCAAGTTGGGTGAAGATCTCCTTCACCGGAGCTTTTGCTTCATGTTTGACAGGGTATTGTGGCTGCGGTTGGGGTGTAGACCTAACGGGAATAATATGACAAGGAGACTCCTTGTCCCAACCTATATGATTGCGATATAGCACAGGTGCGTGCGCCAAAGCCCATTCAGCAGCATAGGCTTCTTTTGCTGCTTCCGGAACAAGATCGGAGAAAGAAGGCAAAATGACATCTTCCCCATGCGGGAGCTTGCAGACGTGTTCAGGTGGCCAGTCTCTTTCGGCCAATAGGATATCACTAGTAAGTTCATCCCAAAATATCACACTAATAGTGCGCTCCACGTCTCACTCGATCTTAATTTTTAAAACATAAAACCTATCGGGGGAGAACGCGGCCATCCGCTGTTTCAACCGCGACATAATCGCTAGTTGCTGTTGCATCCAGATGATCTTTCAGACTCTGGCGACATATCGTGACTTCTGCTGCGCTGTCTAACAGAGTCACTGCCCACGTCTTGTTCCTCAACAGTGTTCTCAATTTTACTGGCATTTTTAACTGTCAGTGCTGCCACCTTCTTCTTTTTAAACTGTGGCTATTGCTGAGGAGTCTTTTCTTCTTCTTTAATGGTAGACTGTTGTGAGTCTTTCTTCTCTTTCACGTATTCCGGACGTCGATCTTGACGGCCCCCTCTCTCGCTACGTCTATCCGGTGCGTCCTGAAAGGAACGAGATGGACGTGAATCAGTATATCTGTCTTGAGTTTTAATGTTCTCCCTATTTCTGAGATTATGGGGGTTATTACAACTTTGGAGGAGGTGTTAATCCGTCCCAAAAGTGATGGTAAAGTGACGGATATACCACCAGCCGTATTACGAGTCCATTATATCCTATGGAACTCGTAATACGGCTGGTGGTATATTCGTCACATTTGGGACGGATTAACACCTCTTCCAAAGTTGTAATAACCCCCTATATCTCCTTTCGGAGTTCTCCGGGTGTGGAGAATCAGCTCTCTTATTTCTTCTTTCTTTGAAATCCTTTTGTTTGTCCCAGCACTTCTTAGACCCCTCTTGTGCCTGCTTTGTACCCTCCTTGTGGGCAGTTCCTTGTAGCTCAATTTTTTTAGGTTTGGCTCCCCAACTATCTCGTCCTATTCTAGTATAGGTATCGGAAATTATTTTTGGTAGCTGTCTTTCTTGTTCCTGGTGTGGAGTTTCCCGGAGACACTGGCGAATTGTCAGTGCTACCACTTCCCCCTTAATATTACTGAGTATTATTGAGGATACTGCGTCAAAGTTAAGCATTAATTTCATCCCCAAATCCAGGGCTGGTGCAACCCCATGCTCATTTTGTATTTGTTTTAACACTTCCGGTAAATTGGCAAGTGTATGTGTGGTAGTATATATGGCAGCAAAGACTATACCCCATGTGGCATAGTCATCCACCGAGGGGACCATCCCAAAAGGCAAGCACTTAGTGAGCAACCTATGTTTTTCCTGTGGTCCCATATGGGGAAACACAGCTTCCAGCTGATTCTGTTTCTGGGCAATCCAGAACGGTATTTTTTCCCGTTCCGTGGGCACTTTACCCATAATAGTATGCACTGTTTGCGGATTAATCCCAGTAGCCAATTGATAACCACCAGCTACTGGTGGCGCTGGACCCACTGGTGTTGTGTTCAATGTTCGCATTACGAACTGGACTAATCGTCTATATAATGCCACTAATTCATTATATAAAACTCGTAGATCTGCTATTCGCATGTCCTGTATGCCTGGATGAGGTGTGTATGTGGCAAACATAGGCCATGTAGGTCCATCATTACCTAAGGGACCTAACCTCACTCTTCATAGTACATGTAGTATGGCGCCTTCTAATCAGTTCTGATGCTCCTGGTATGTGAGCGATATTTCATGATACTGGTATGCTTGGTACCGTAAAGGTACGTTTGCAACTTCATATGTGTGGAACGTGTGCGTTCTTTGGTCAATCTCAGGAAAGGTGACCCAACAGTAAAATGTTTCTGTTTGGTATGCTTCATTAGCTTCTATTATCAGAGTAACATCCCCTCCCTCATCTGTAAGGCCATGCATTAATAAATGTTGTGTTAGTGCTTGTCAAGCATTTTCAGAAATGCCAATGGCATCAGCCATAGTTGTTTAGAAAAACGGAACACCAAAAATGGGTAATAAAGTCCTTTTATGAGTTCGAGCTCGAACAACCTACAGCTTAATCAGGTGTTACCTTTTCAGCTGAGGAGGATTCTCCCAAAGACCACAGACGTCTCTGTATAATGGTACTTAGGGTATCTGTTGTCTGTGAGACAGTGATAGTCGGGGTATCCGTACATTAGTGCATAAACACCATCGTTGGTGGTGCCATGTTGCAGTTTGGACTCTTGCTCTGAGCAAGACTGCTGGTTTAAGGATGACAGTACTTTTGTTTGTAGGCAACTATGCCTTTCCTACAACTAGTCGCAACTGTTGTCCCAACCTTACCGGCTCACTAGCAGCACCTCACCAGAAACACAATAGTAAAAGTTGATTTATGGCAGCCGTTACGCATGGACTCGAGAATAAGACATCTCAGGGAGTGTCGTGGTTAAACGGAGATTACCCCTTTCTCACAGATATATCATGTCTCATACAAACACAGGCAATGAGAAAGATGCAGTAGAGTTTCAATAGTTTTTATTTAACATAACTGCAATTTGCGATAAGTTGCATGGGCTGCAATGATTAGGATAATGAATAATGCAAAAAACAGAATTGTGAAGACAAGAGCCATTATTACAAAGACCCCCACCATCTTGCAATACGTAGAAAAGATATATGAGATGTAATATGCCCTAATACCCTAATGTGAAAGGCCTAACCTCCTACCTAAAGGAGAGCTGGGTTTGTTAATCCTAATCTGCCAAAGCCATGTCCATGAGAGGAGCCCCCAACCCTCAGTACCTTGGAATGAGGTCTCTATCTCAGACTCCGCAGGGACACGAAGACTGGGTCAGCGTCAAGATGACTGCAGCATCGGTATTAGCGATGGTGGCGATGCCCTCTGTTCGGAATCCCTCTGATTATCTCTCTAAAGTGTGATGTATTTATACAGATCTACAAGGTTCCCTGAGGTAGGTGTGTTCCTAAACAATAGATAACAGACATGCTTGGGACGGCAATTAATATAAACAATCCCTCAAAACTATAGAGAGGGAAAATCCCTAAGTGTGAACACCTACTGTTTGTTTGTCTTTGGTGCTTGATCTTGACGCCTTGGCGCGGTGACACTGATAATGTTACCCAGAACAAGTGGCCTATCTAAAAAACAAGGCAGCCATCTTAGAAGAAATAAATAATTAAATGGGCAAAGATAGAGCAAGCTAAGTAGTTTAAAAGTCACTAGGTGACGGGGGCACGAGTCTGCGAGCCAGAGGCAAAGCTAACTCCTGTTATCCCATTAAAACGAACTAGGATTCACTACAGGTCTGGGTGTAGAAAGATGGAGGGGGAAGGCTGGACACAGGGACAATGACTGCCATCAGTGCTGAGGCCAGAGACTGAAATGCTCCCTGTTGGGCCGCCTGGCCAGAATGAATGCCCTCTAGGTATGCATTTGTTTGTTGCAAATGCCTCTCAACACCCTGGATGGCATTCAGAATGGCAGACTGCCCAACAGTGAGGGATCTCAGGCGGTCAATAACCTCCTCACAGAGGGCAGCAGGGCTGACTGGGGCAGGGCCTGAGGTGACTGGGGTGAAGGAAAAGCCCACCCTCCTGGGTGAGCGGGCATGGACACACGCTAAGGGGCTGCTGGGAGGGCGGTGCTGGTAGGGGGTGGTGGCTGTAACTGTTGATGTGGGGGGCACAGAGGGGCCCGCCACTGCAAGGGATCATCAGAGGAGGAGTCGCTGTTACTGCTGTCACCTCCTGTCCCCGCCGTGGAGCTCCCCTCGCCCTCCGTCCCACTGGTGGCTTCAGACTCCATTGTTTCACCCTCCAGGACCAAGAGGGATGTAGCTCCCTCCTGCTCCAGTGCCACTGCTCCTCCGCCTGATGATGCTATTGCACACAAGAACAGGGAGACCACAAAAAGGGGGGGGAGACAGAAGAAAGACATGTTCAGTGCATGCAACACCACTACCGTTGACAGACACTACAGACACAGCAGCCCTCTGCACTACGCCATGCACTTATAGTTCCTAGATTATTCACATGCCCATGGGGTACAAGGCCAATGCCCGATTGCTGCACACATGGAAGTCACAGGAGCCTGACTAGGTGTAGATGGCACTAACCACCAGTGGGGTTGGGGTTCCACTGAACCTGCCTCACAATGAACCTTGCCTACCAAGCTCGGCCTGGCCTAGGGGAACCCACTGCCCACCTCTCCCACCCAGCGCCCTCGTAATACGTGCAGAGTCAGATGAATTTGACTGTACTCACCCCCTTGTGGCTGCTGTGATGCCCTCAAGCGCCCATCCAACTCCGGATATGCCACCGCCAGGATCCGGAACATCAGGGGGGTCATTGTGTGATGGGCACCCCTCCCACGTTGGGAGGCCATCCCCAGCTAGGCCTCCGCCGTCTTCTTGCTCCAGCCACGAATGTCCTCCCATCTTTTCCGGCAGTGGGTGCTCTGTCTGTGGTGGGACGCCAGGGTCCGGACGTCCTTGGCGATGGCACGCCAAATATCCTTCTTCTGGTGGGCGTTGAACTAGAGGAATAGTACAGGGGAAAGGAAAATCTTTACTCGTCCGGACCGTCATATTCATTGGCCCACGTTCCCACCCTTGCCCTGATGCACAAACACTCACCGTCCGCTCATGCAGGCCTCAGTCCACCCCCCTCATGTATCTTCCATCCACACCACTCCAAACAGGCATTGCCCATGCAGCATGCTCACAGTGTACTCACCTGATTGTCTGGAGGACCGTTCAGTTGTGTGTACTGGGGGAGAACCCCATCCACGAATTTCTCCAACTCCTCCGAAGTGAACGCAGGGGCCCTTTCCCCAGACACATGAGCCATCGTCGCTTCCAGACTGAGGTCACAGCAACACTTGCAGTGTGGGTCCTCTCCTGTTTAAGGTCAGGTATCAAGTGAGTGAACAGACATAAAATGGCGTCACTGCCGGCCTACATCGTCATTGGCTCCTGGGACCTATAGGGTCCAATGTTAACCAATGCAGGATTTCGCCGCGTTCTTCGACCGCCTACTGCGACGGTGTAGAATGCCAGCGCAGTTACCTCATATCCCCTTGTTCCACCTTACAGGTCAGTCAGCCGCCATTTCAGGGGGCCACATGGCATTAATAATAACTGTGTCACACCTATCTTGGCCTTGCATACACACAGTAACAGGCACATTGCGGACTGATAAATGTGTGCAAATGACATTTTGTGATACTTCAGTGTTGGCTTGCTGTCTGCTCGCTGTTCTTGTCCATAGGGCACGCCCGCTGGGGCAGGTGATGAGATGGCGGCATCCTCTGGTGTACAGACTGATGGTAGACCTGTCAACAATGGAAGAGAGACACATAATAGTCACCTACAGACTTGATCGTGCAACAATCCATGAACTGTGTGCCCAGTTGGAGCCAGACCTGATGTCAGCTATCCGCCATCCCACAGGGATACCCCCTCTAGTGCAGGTCCTGTCAGTACTCCATTTCGTGGCAAGTGGGTCTTTTCAAACAACAGTGGCCACTGCATCAGGGATGTCCCAGCCAATGTTCTCTAACGTGCTGTCTAGAGTGTTGTCTCCCCTGCTGAAACACATGTTTACCCTCAGGTGGAGGATTTGCCTACAGTGAAAGGTGACTTCTATGCCCTGGGACATATCCCCAACATCATAGGTGCCATTGATGGGACACATGTGGCCTTGGTACCCCCATGCAGGAGTGAACAGGTGTACAGAAACCGGAAGAGCTGCAATTCGGTGAATGTGCAGATGGTGTGTTTGGCCGACCAGTACATCACCCATGTGAATGCCAAATTTCCTGGCTCAGTGCATGACGCTTACATTCTGAGGAATAGCAGCATCCCTTATGTGATGGGGCAACTCCAGAGGCACCGTGCTGGGCTAATAGGTGAGAACAAGGACCCTATACAGTGTGAATAGTTGTCTGGGTATGGGGTTGTCCCTACGGGTTAGTGTGTGTCTAACAGTTGTCCCTCTAAATTTGCAGGTGACTCTGGATACCCCCAACCTGTCATGGCTACTGACCCCAGTGAAAAATCCCAGGACAAGGGCAGAGGAACGCTACAATGAGGCACATGGGCGAACTAGGAGGGTGATCGAACGGACCTTCGGCCTCCTGAATGCCAGGTTCCGGTGCCTCCATATGACAGGTGGTTCTCTCTACTACTCACCAAAGAAGGTGTGCCTGATCATCGTGGCCTGCTGTATGCTGCACAACCTGGCTTTGCAACGACAGGTGCCTTTTCTGCAGGAGGATGGTCCAGCTGGAGGCCTTGTGGCAGCTGTGGAGCCTGTGGACAGTGAAGAAGAGGAGGCAGAAGAAGAGGATATCGACAACAGAAACAACGTTATCCAACAATACTTCCAGTGAGACACAGGTAAGAAGATGTCACTGCCTCACAAATCTCATACTATTGTTTGAGCTATCATAAGTCTGTCATTTTCACCCAGTGTATGCACCCTGACTTGTCACTTTGCCTTTCCATTTAACAGATGTGGGTCCTACTTTGTGACCTCTGCTATATTTCCTCCAGCCCTACAGCTGTGTTTCATCTTTATGTGGACAATTAAATTAACATTGCGATATTCCATAGTTATTGCAATTACACATTTGTGAAAGCACAGACTGACTCTAGATTGTTTTGTGATTGATGTGTATTTATTTCTGTGCAAATAAGTGGAAGGGGTTGTAAAATGGGTGGGGGGGATGGTGGAGGAATGTCCATGGCAGAGTCCAGTCTATTTGTTTCACAGGTGCATTGTTCAAAGGGGCATAGGAAGTGGAGCAAGGGCAGTTGAAGGATGGACAGGGTGACAAAGTGGGACAGAAGGGTGACATTCAGGGGGGTCTCATTTCCTGGCGGGGGTCTTGGCAATGTTCTCTGTCTTGTTCCTGGATCTCAGGGACCATTTTTTGGGTGGCTCTCCATCTGCAGGGGGTGGGGTGCTGGTGTCGTGGTCCTGTCGCGGTGCCTCCTGTCCACTAGCGTCGGCAGAGGTGGAGGGCTGTTCATCGTCCAGGCTAGTGTCAGGGGCCCCTTGTTGTGCCACAGTGTCCCTCCTGGTGTTGACAAAGTCCTGTAGCGCCCCTATAATGGTGACCAGGGTGGTGTTAATGGACTTCAGTTCCTCCCTGATCCCCAGATAGTGTTCCTCCTGCAGCCGCTGGGTCTCCTGAAAGTTGGCCAGTACAGTTGCCATCGTTTCCTGGGAATGATGGTACGCTACCATGATGTTGGAGAGGGTCTCGTGGAAAGTCGGTTCCCTGGGCCTGTCCTCCCCCAGTCGCACAGCAATCCTCCCAGTTCCCCTGTTTTCCTGTTCCTCTGCCCCCTGAACCGTGTGCCCACTGCCACTGCCCCCAGGTCCCTGATTTTCTTGGGGTGGTGGGTTTGCCTGGGTTCCCTGTAGTGGTGGACACACTGCTGCTTTACGTGTCCTGGGGACAGAGGGATGGGCCAGCTGGGTGGGTGCTGTGCTGGTGTTTCCGGAGAGGGGAGGCTCTGTGGTGGCTTGTGCCAGTGTCAGGGGAACCGACTGTCCTGAGGTCCCAGATGGGCCGGGCTGGTCATCTTGACCCAGTTGTGCAGAGCTGCTGTCATCACTGTGGGCCTCTACTGTGGGGGGACTGGTTATGTCTGGAACCCCCTGTCCGGTGACGTTGGATAGGGGTCCTGCAGGGGTGTAAAGGCATGATTATTGCATCTGTGTGTGCCATCGTGTGCAATGGGTGAGTGACCCTGTACTACAGTGCTTGCATTCTTGTCTTGGTCCTTGCGTGATATTTGGTTTGGGGTCTGTGTGGGTATCTGTAGTGGACATGCTTTGGTGATGGGTGTCCCTGCTTTGGTGTTGCATGCAGGGCTTGGTGTTGGGATGGGTGGGTTGTGGTAGTGGGACATATGTGAGGTGTTGGAGTGATGGGGGTGAGGGTGGGAGTATGTGATGGCATGCAGGTAGGGTGGGGGATATAATAGTTAAGAGTTGACTTACCAGAGTCCATTCCTCCTGCTTCTCCTGCGAGGCCCTCAGGATGCAGTATTGCCAAGACTTGCTCCTCCCATGTTGTTAGTTGTGGGGGAGGAGGTGGGAGTCCACCGCCAGTCCTCTGTACTGCAATCTGGTGTCTTGAGACCACAGAACGCACCTTCCCCCGTAGGTCATTCCACCTCTTCCTGATGTCATCCCTAGTTCTTGGATGCTGTCCCACTGCGTTGATCCTGTCGACGATTCTGCGCCATAGCTCCATCTTCCTAGCAATGGAGGTGTGCTGCACCTGTGATCCGAATAGCTGTGGCTCTACCCGGTCGATTTCCTCCACCATGACCCTGAGCTCCTCGTCAGAGAACCTGGGGTGTCGTTGAGGTGCCATGATGTGGTGTGGGTGATGGTTGAGGTGGTGTGTGTTGTGATGTGTGAGGGGATGTGTTGTTGTGTGTTGTTTGAGGTGCGTGGATGTTGTGTGAGTGATGATGTTGTGTGTCTGTGGATGCTAGTGTTGTTTCTGGTGGTGTCTCTCTCTGGCCTTCTTTCGGAATTTTTGGTAGTAAGGGTTTTTGGGTGATGTGGTGTGTGGGAGTGGTGTGTGTATGTGCATCAGGTGTGTGTATTTCGAATTGTCCAATGTGGTTGTGTTTTGTAAATGTGTGTGTATTTTGAGCGTGGCGGTGTGTACCGCCGATGGAATACCACGGTTGAAAGACTGCTGCGTGGATTCGTGGGTCGTGATAGTGTGTGCGTATTCCTGTTGGCGTGACGGTGGAGGTTTTGTTATCACCAGTTTATCACTGACCTTTGGTGTGGCGGACTTGTGTGGGTGTCTGGATTATGGCGGATTACGAGTTGTGGGTCTTAATAGCTGTAACGGAATTCGCTGCCGCAGCGGTGTGTTGGCGGTCTTCTGCACGGCGGTAAGCGCCATTTACCGCCAATGTTGTAATGAGGGCCTTAATCTGTTTGAGATAAAAAACATGTTTTAATTATACATATTACACAAATGATAATGGATTAAGTAGCAAGTGTGGCAAATTGAAGGTGCCGAAAACTCTTCAGCCAAAGAATTCATTAATTATTAATTTATCTTGTCTTTTGCAGTATGCATTAGTAGTTCATTCTCAACTGTTAGTATCACAAATATCATCAATATTTTGGATTATATGTTTTCAGTCCTTCAACAATTACTTTCAAATTTGAACAAATATTACACAACCAAAGAGTTCAGCTCTATATTGGTGCATGTTCTTCTGTTTGGTGGGCGTCAAGTCAGAGCAATGTAAAGATATATAAATTGCATGATAGAAAGCTGCACTGATACACATTTTAAATGTACACTTGCTATAGTTCTGAGTTTGACTTCGGTGGCATTTGAATTAATTACATGTTAGAGGAGCAAAGTTGATGTTATAATGTAATTTAGACCTTAGATTAACAGTGCATATAGCAACTACATGGAATTTCCCGTAATTAGTAAATGATTAATGAATTTAGAAATATGTGTAAAGTGAGATGAATGCAATTTTGTTATACTTAATGAAACACATAATGCCTTTCTATTTGAAATTAAATGTATTATTCATACTAATGAAATATTATTAATGCCAAATGTATGTTTGTATATAACATGTGTTTTACTAAAACATATTAATTAAATACATTTTATATTTTTCCTTGTGTTAGCATGAGTGAGGCCTTTTGAAGTTGTAATTTGTGACCGCGCTAGAGTTGCTGCTCCATTTTCTATGAATTTTCTTTTAGATTATGTTGTCATGAGAAGCTTAGCTAGTTGGTAATAGATTTTGGGCCATATGTATGAAAGCTTTTTCCCATAGACACAGAATAGGTAAAATCCTTTTGTACATCTGGCCCTTTATTGTTTAAGGGTGGAGAGAATATAGTGCAATGTCCTTGATGGAAAACAGTGTGAAAAATGAACTGGTATTGTAAATAATTGCTTCAAACTTGTGTGGAGTCACATAGATGCAAGATGTTGCCATGACAGACCTGGGAAAAAAATGGACAGTTTCAATTTGGAGACATACAATAATTCCCATTGGACGCAGCCCATTCAACGTGACATGAACTGATACCTTCGATGAATCGGAATGCTTTGTGAATTCTAAAATACTAATGGACATTTGAACTTTTGATCAGTCCTGAGCAGATCAGTGCAGTCCCCATATGCTGTCCTGGTGTTTGCTGATCCTGATGCTTGGCTGATGAAGATTCCCTGAATGCTATATACCTTGGAGGGATATCTTCTCTCTGCCATTTGCCTTTTGAAATGACCTTTTAGGTTTAGCAATTTTTCCATTTTCCCCTTCAGAAGACTCATGACCAAGCTTCTGAGATGCTGACACTTTCCCTTTTTCTTCTCTTTTGCCCAACTTAGTTATCTGTAGTCTGAGATTATATTTTTCCTAATTATGTTTGTCCCTTTTGTGCTTTTTGAATTTTGCCTGTGTGTATTTCTAGTCACAGATTTATTTTTCTGATTTGGTTAGTGGTAGGGTTGACCTGTGCCCAGCAATAGATTATTGACTTTACTACTTTTGAATTGACCAATGATTAAGTCTGTGCAATGTATTACCTCAGCGCCTCAGATACTTTTATTGATGTTGTGCATTATTATCCTTGAATGCTTAGTTTTATTAATGGTAATTCACCTAAATCCATTTCAACGCCTTGAACAACTCTTGATAATTATGTACCTTTATAACTTAGTTTTGCCCATGGTCTACATGACTTTGAGCTTGTTTTTGTGATAAATCTTTTATTTTTTTCTGATTGAAACTTTCCTCCTGTGTCCACATTGGTCATGGTGTTTCAATTGTTTGGGGTTGTATTGAAATTCTGTTGATGGTTCTACCACACCACTTACTGGGTCCAAAGATTCATCCACCTCAATGAGCATTGATTCCTGTGAAGGATAAAAATGCTACAACAGAACGAAAAAAATACATAATGAACATTAGATCTAGATTATTCCAGTTTAAGCATCGCCTTCTTCTAAATACATATTTCTGTACATGTCAGAGTTGCTGCCTAAATAAAAATGTCTTCCTTAAAGTTAATACTGGAATTTTTTTTCTAACAGACAATGGAATTCATCATTCATGTATTCTGCAGTAATCTGAAGTCTGCCAAATATGTAAACATTTCCAAAAGTTGAATTCCTATGTTCAACATCATAGGCTAGTGAGATGGAAACAAATTGTGCTCTTTAGAAAGAACAAGCCTATTTACTATGTTCTGGTTTCTGGTTAAGCCACTTTGATTAAATATGCAACATTTACTGTGAATGACACAATTGGCAGTAATAAGTTGTAAGATTTAACTGCAAACACATAGGAACAAAAGAACGTGAGGGCCTGTTGTTCACTTTGATCTTGCTTAAATGCATCTGCCTGCCAAATATTGACCCAAGGATGGATTTCACAGTAAAATAGAGCGAAATGACAGATTTGCATTTTGTGTAACTTTGCAAAATGTGTTGTAATTTCATGTAGTTATGTGTACTTTGCACACCCCTACTTCAAGAGTCCCCTGAAGCATCAGTTCTCTCAATAACTCCATATTCAAACATTTTGGCACAGAGTTTTCCACTAGGCCGGTGGATATGTACCAGTAGGAGAATGAGAGTGATGAGCTGGCATACTATTTTAGTGTGGCTAAATAGTACCCTTCGAGCTCCTCTGCAGAATGCTTTTGTGCACAGAAAAGGTCTCAAAATGTAAATCTGAAACGTTTTATGCATATATTTTTCACGCTGGCTGATTATGTTTTTTAGCTGGTATGATTGGTGTGGAGATCATCTCACTATGTAATTAAAGTCATCTTGCTATACAAGGAGCAGGTTTGTATGTGGAAAGACAAAGTTAAAACTTCACAAAGTTTGAAAATCAAAAACTTATAAAAAATTAACACTTCCATCTGAGCACCCAAAACTTCTGTTGGCTAGTATTATGAATGATGGTACAATTGTTGACCTACACCTGGCTCACTAAAGCTATTCTAGGAGTGAACCTTTAGTACCATTTAGTGCATGGCTAGCTGCCACTGTTTCTTGCTAAATGTGTGGCTGTGATTGCAGGCACCACAACCCCTCCTTGATCTATCCATCAGTCCTGCGACTGATGAAAATGCTACAACAGTTCTGATAGTTATGGTTTTGTCCAATAATGGGAGGGGGGTCTTTTTTGTTTAATGTTAGGGAAATAGGATTGTGCTCATGCAATTGCCCAGTCTAAAGATTGCCCACCCCAAATCTTGTCTCATTGTTTGATCTGAAGATTGATAAAGTTACAGCGTTGTGCCTACAAGTGATGGGTTTCCTGAGTATAAATAGGGTTTTGAACTTGTGATACTTTTGGCATGAAGATTGTGGTGAAGTGTGATGTTATGAAGTCTTTTGCATAGTTGACGTACTCTAAGTGATATGGTGCTTTTTGCAAAAGAATTTCCACAGTTGTTGACGGGTTGATTGTGGCTTAAGATGCTGTGATAATGCACAAGTGTGGAAGAACACAGTTAATTTATTGTCTGTGGTGAGGAACTTCTCATGAGACACAGTTGACAGTGCCAATAGTTTTCCTTCCATGAGTGTGAGTTCTTGGTTGGTATTTATTGAAACCTAAGGGCCTACACAGGATCTATATCAACCAAAGTGAGAATTGCTGGTCACGTTTCACTCATTGTGTGATTGTGAAAGCTATAGTCGGAGATGTGTAAGAAAGTACAGGTTTGAAGTATTTGAATTCCCATAGTCTGCAGAGAGGCTGCTGGTTTTTGTTTGCAATATTTTGCACTAGATGTGAGTGAGCAATTGTGCTCAAAACAATTGCAAAGTGATTGCAGCTGTTGAACGCAGTGAATGTGTAGTCACATTGTGCCGTAATGGTATAGGTTGGTTAGTGTGAAGCCGCACTGGTATTGGTGGACAGTGTCATGTTGCTATTGTGAGAGCAAAGGATTGTGGGACTGAAATTACTTCTTGATTCAATTCCAAGTTGTGAAATTAATTGAATATGACCGAAAATGAAAATTTCCAAAGCACTAAAGAATGTGCTAAAGGGAGATGTGCTACTCCAGTTAGAGATGGTATTGAAATGCCACTAAAAGGAACATCAGGTTATACTGTGTTGGTAATTAAAGGGTTGCATGCATGTACTTGGTTTGAACAATGGTGCAAAATTACTGAGAAAGGAGCGCTTTAGCTTCTGCCCGATACTGAACATTCAATATGAGAATTTTAGACAAATTGAGGCAGATAATGCATGAAATTAGACTGCTTCCATGACCCGCACAATTTAAAGCACTTGGGGACAGATTTAAGAGAAGTGGCGCTGCACTTAGTGCAGCGCGACTTTCCTTGCACCCCTTAGCGCTCCCCTAATGCCACTATGTGTGCACCGTATTTAAATATGGTGCACCATGGCTCACGGTGGGGGGCAATAGCGTAATTATTTTTTTATGCTATTGATGTACTCTGCAGGAGTAGTGCCAACATTTGGGTGCTTCTCCTGCAGAGTACATAGGGGCCCATTATAAATGATAGAAGCCCCCTCTTAATGCCTGGTCTGAGCAGGCGGTAAACGTGCTGAAAAAATGGCGCAAAGAAGCCTCTGAGATTTCCTTGTGCCATTTTGTTGGCCCCTCCTAACGGGGGAATGCCCCCTTGCATACATTATGCCTGGCACAGGCATAATGTGTTGCAAGGGTTTACAAAGTGGCACAATGCATGCACTGGGCCACTTTGTAGATATGTCGCAGGGAAAATGCCACTTTAGCGCTACCTTGGTGTAAAATAAATTATGCCATGGCGGTGTTAAGGTGGCACTATGGGCTCTTAAATCTGCCCTTTGGTATGTGGCAGTTTATTGCCCATGAAAGAATGTCAGCTAAATATGAGAATTGCATGCAGAAAGAAATTAAGTGACTTTCAGAAGCTACATGGGATGTAGAACTGCAGATGTGGAGAGCAGATATATTGGCTGGAGGTAGAATGTTTCTAGCTATTTGAGAGTAAGGTGACGGAAGTACAAAACCTATGACCCGAAAGAAACAAGCAGAAGAAGCAGGACAGACAGCAGAAACTGAGAGAAAAAAAGACAGTAAGTATGATTATGATTTAGACGATGAGTTCATAAATCAGTCATTAGTGAATTGCCTACCACCGTATCATTCAGTTGAGACAGGAATGAGAAGTGAAGCATTACAGAATGTAGTCCCAAATGTGCCACCTACTTCAGTTGCACAGATCCCCAATTAGATTCTTCCATTTACACCTGTAAGTGCAGAGACAAAAGTGCCCATGATTTATCCACCAGTTATAACACAGTTCAGCCCGTTCTAAATTCAGTTGTAAATCAGATTGTTCCAGATCCTAATGTGAATCAGACCATACTGACAATTAATGTCAATGTTTATGCCAATGCAGACAATGTTAAATGTTACTCACAGTCAAACGGGAGAGACTTACAGCACTATCTTAACGGGACAGTGTGCAGAAATGCAAATTCTTCAGAATCAGACAAATCTTATGGGTCCCGATGCACTAACAGTTCCTGTGGCTATAGGTACAGTTGTTCCCTAGTATGCTTCAGTAAATTCTGGAAGTAATACCCATTCAATAAATGTTCTGACTGTTCCTAAAACACCAGTTACATCTGCTGGGATGTTACCAATTGGTATGCAGAGATCAATACATTCAAACAATTGGGAGATGGAGAGAGCAGCTTTTCTTGTTTCACCTTTGACCCCCACACAAATTGCAGAAACCTAACCAGATCTTAAATCAGGCAGGGCCAACTCTTGATTCAAGGTTTCCTCATGGAACCCCACCGTATTCCATACTCAGACCAGATCAGCTTCCGAATGTACATTGCAGTAACCAACAAGATGTACCTCAAAGACATAATACCAGTTTACAGGGTTTCACAGCACAGCAATTGACAGAATGGTTAAATAATTTGAGTCCACAAGGTGCAAAAGGATTTACAAATGGCAATTCTAGAACAGAAGAAACACCAGAGAGAGACACAGATTACTAAATGTGCCCAGACTGAAATTAGAATCGAATTAATTGATTCTGGGAACATTAGACATAGCTCAATTTAAAATTGACAGAGAAAAGTAACTGTGGTTCATGTGTAAGGATTTTACTCAATGTGCAGAACAGGCATATGAGAGATTAGCTGAATTAGCTGATAAATATGTTGTGGGTTCAGAAAAATCAAACCCCTTGAAAAGAAGTTACAGATTAGAGTTCTGTTCAAAAGACATTGTTAACATGAAATCGCCTGGAATGAAATTGCACATTAAGGAATTGATCACATACATAAAAACTTGGGGAGCATTAGATAAGTGGGACGGCAGATGGGCTAGGAAAAGAAATCAGAAGAAACCAAAGCCAAATGTGCCTCCCGCAGGGCTAAATCAAGCTGAGGACAATGTAAAAATGATGCCCGTGAGAGAAATACCATGTGGAGGTTATGGTCATGCACTTTGGAGTAGGAGTGATATACTGTAATTTGCTAATGATTACCTGAGATTGAGAGAAAAGCCTGTGGAGCGGTACAAGCAGACAGAGAGATTTGTGGAACTTTCAAAATGTCTGTGGAATATTTGACATTGTAGTTCCAACTAATTTGTGGAACACATGTAAGGTGCATGTTGATTAGGCTGAACATGAACCTCCAAGAGACCCGATAACAGGTGAACCATCTGAAGAGGTAATGAAAAAGTATTACAAAGTGATTGAGTTCCTAAAAAATAAAGGGCCTGATTCTGACTATGGCGGACGGCGGAGGCCGTCCGCCATAGTCCCGCTCCAAATGACCGCACCGCGGTCAAAAGACCGCGGCGGCCATTCACACATTTCCTCTGGGCCGGCGGGCGCTCTCCAAAAGAGCGCCCGCCGGCCCAGAGGAAATGCCCCTGCAACGAGGACGCCGGCTCAGAATTGAGCCGGCGTAGTTGCAGGGGTGCGACGGGTGCAGTTGCACCCGTCGCGTATTTCAGTGTCTGCAAAGCAGACACTGAAATACTTTGCGGGGCCCTCTTACGGGGGCCCCTGCAGTGCCCATGCCATTGGCATGGGCACTGCAGGGGCCCCCAGGGGCCCCGCGGCGCCCCCTACCGCCATCCTGTTCATGGCGGGTTTCCCGCCATGAACAGGATGGCGGTAGGGGGTGTCTGAATCCTCATGGCGGCGGAGCGCGCTCCGCCGCCATGGAGGATTCCACCGAGCAGCGGAAAGTCGGCGGGAGACCGCCGACTTTCCGCTTCTGACCGCGGCTTAACCGCCGCGGTCAGAATGCTCGTGGGAGCACCGCCAGCCTGTTGGCGGTGCTCCCGTGGTCGGTGGCCCTGGCGGCCACCGGCCGCCAGGGTCAGAATGACCCCCAAAGTGTCCACGAAAGATATTGATTCGGAAGAAAAATGACAGATTATTATGAGAGATTGTTGCAAGCTTTCAAGCACCATAATGGTAGTGAGAATATAGAAGCTAAAGATATTGGTGATTTTGTGTTCAGATTTGTGCAGAAATTGAGGCAAGACATAAGTGAAATGACTCTGCAGCACCTGATTTGCTGGCACAATAAATGAAATTCTACATTATGTGAAATTCTGTAGTGATGAGATAGAGTTGAAACAGAAAAAGATGAAAGAAAAAGTCATGGTTTCACAATTGAAAGCTGCACACAAAGCAAATCAGAACCTGCAGATGATGGTGAACACTTTTGCGATGCAAGGAGTACGTCAGCAGGTGAGGAATTTTGTGCAGTCTACATGTAGAGGATTTGGTGTTCGGGTAGATCAGAGTGGAGGTGTTTTTGATGTCCAGTCTTTGAAGAAGACTAATGTGTATCATGCTTGTGGAACAGGAATGTCATTGTAAGAATGTGAATGTTCAAGAGCAGAATGCTGGAGTTGCTCAGACTCAAGGAAATAAATAGGTTCAAATTCCAAGAGTTCAAAGACCTCGACTTCAGAATGTGAAAGCGTCCCCAGGACAACAGATGCAGGTGCCACAAAGAAATCATGGGCAATAGAAACATTGCATTGTTCAAGATTTGAGAAAGGTGAACAAGATTGTCATTCCATGTTGTCCCATGGAACTGAATCCTGCAGTGATTTTATTTCAAATTCCCTGTGAAGCTGAATGGTTTACAGTTATTGATCCATGCCAACCTCTATCTTTTGTACCATTGCATGAGGAAAGTCAGTATTTATTTGCATTCAAATTCGGCAGTCGTGCCAAACTCCTCAGGTGTAAATAGTCACCACCCATTTTCAACCAGTTCCTGAAAAAGAATCTGAAGTCCCATAAAATGTCCTATCATTCTATTTTATTGCAATACGTTGAGGACCTGTTTGCATCAAACACCAGAGAAGCATGCAGAAGAGATACCATTGCCCTTTTGAATCATTTAGGAGAGAATGACATAAAGTTTACAGTATTGCAAGAAAGTAGCCCTGTATTTAGGTCACCACATTGCAAAGGGTGTGAGAAAAGTGGCACAAAAATGAATCCCTCAAGAATGAAAATGAATCCTCCAATAACACAGAAAGAAGTCCAAATGTTTTTGGGAATGGTTGGCAACTGTCGTCAGTGGATTCCAAACGTTTCCCTTTTGGCCAAAAACTTTACAGAGGCCACTGAATAAAAATTGTATAGGTGCCTTTACAGAGCTGAGAGAAAATCTATGCCGAGCCCCAGTTCTGGGAATGCCTGATTATAACAAATGTTTTTCCTTGTTTTGTTTTGTTGTGAGAGATGGATGTGTACTCTCAGTTTTGACGTAGTTGCCTGGAAATACAAGTGCACCCGTGGCATATTTTTCACTCACACTTGATTCTGTAGCTGCAGTGTTGCCTGGTTGTTTAAAGACTATGGCTGCCCTCAGCATCAGCACAGAGCAGTGTGAAAGCAAAGTGATGGGACATCCACTGAACAGTTTTATCCCCCCCTCAGTGGATATTTTTTTAACCCAAACCCAAACAATGACCCAATACTTCAAAAGTGCTTGTTTAACACATTATGAGCAATTAATCCTTGCCTCCTCAACAGTAAATATCAAGAGATGTACAATGTTAAACCTCGCAACATGGATGGCTATTCTTGTTGAAAATGCAAGTGACCATGAGGTTGAGCATGACAGACTTGATGTGACTGAATTGGGCAGTAAACATAAACCTGATTTTCAACATATTCCTTTAGAAACAAATGACCATGTCATGTTTGTTGATGGCTCCTGTTTAAAAGATAAACATGGTACCCTGAGAGCAGGTTATGCAGTTTCCAGAGTCTCAGGTATGATAGAAGCCTTGTGGCTTTGAGGAGTTTTTTCAGCTCAAGTAGCCAATTGGGTTGTCCTTACCAGAGCATGCTGTGTTTATGAACAGCTTCAAGTGATAACTTTCATTGATAGCAAATGTGAGTTTGGTGTTGTTCACGATTTTGGGCAGTTGTGGTCCCAGAGAGGTTTTATGACCTCTTCTGCTTCCCTAATTTGAAACGGTGACAACATTTACCATTTGCTGAATGCATTATGGTTACCAGTAAACATTGCCGTTGTTAAATGCCTAGACCATAGGAAATCAACTGATTAGGTCACCCTGGGTAATACCTATGCAGATAAAGTTACCAGGTGCTGTGTTCTTAGTTGTCGTGTAGCCATTTTAAGTATAGCTCCATGCACGTTAGTTTAACATACTAGGCCACTGTGCACTTTGCCCTAGAAATATTTTATTCAGCCTCGCACTGTTGTTTTACAATAACCAGTTTTTACGGTCTTGTTTTAATTTCTTCTATCACACTCTTTATCTTAGTTCAGCACTGTGTTCTCAAAGAATGCATTCTTGATCGCCCTATGCTTCAGTCAAGGCTACATCTTGTACTTTGCCGGTAAACGTGGTAGAAGTTTAGTCTCCAGCATTCGTAGAAAACACACATCCTTACTTAGGGACATTTTCTTAGAACATCTGGGTGTTAGCTATAAAAACACTTTCTAGTCCTAGTACACGTCAAGAGGGAGATTCCAGCCAGGGAACCACAACTGTATGCTGAATGCCCCATTGCAGATGCTCATGCAGAGTACAGGTCTTTGCTCAGGTATGAGGGTTGATGTCCTCCCGGGGGAACCTGAAAGGCAGGCTTAGAGCTTAACATGCTGTGCTCGAAATATAACTTAGAGAGAGAATAATCTAGTGGCAATCTGATAGCCTTATTCCTGTGCTTCACTCTCATCGTTACTATTTTAATATTATTGTGTTGTGTAGTTCTGGTTATTGCAGCTCACTCTTTGTTATCCAAAATGTAGTCGTTTTATTAAACTTATCCTTAAAACTTATACTGCCTTTATATTCATTTATATATGAGACCGCACTGTGTATGAGAGAACCAGTTGTGACCTGAGTGACCACGACTTCCCTGAGAAGTACTGAGATGTCATGCACTCAGCTGCCCAATTGTCTCTACCATTTGGGAGAGATGAGGCACTGCTAGTTAGCCAGAGCAAAACCCAGATTTGGAGTGACAATCGTCATCTACCATGGGCTAGACTCAGTTCCCCACATCGTGGACGATCTTGTTACTCAAAATCCAGTAGTCTCATTAAGATAATGTGAGCCTATGCGACAATGCGCCGCCAACGTTTGGTCAGGCTCTAATTTTCGGGTCCACCGGAATATCTCAGTCTCATTATATATAATGACACCTCAGTTCCTTATACGGAGACGTCCGGGGTGCTGAGGATTTCCGCCACAGCTGCATAGGTAATCCTATTTTAGCTGGTGGTTTTTCAAGCCTGAACTTTAAAAGGAAAAACCTCATCTTGGTGTGCCTTCTCTGAACTCTTAGTGCTTCTATGATGGCCAATCCCCAGGTTGTACAAATAGCTCTTAACTTGAGACAACCTCCCACGGCGCACTTACTAGCACATGGCCTTACGGCCCAGGGAGGTCCAGTCACGTTTGTGGTGGACGCCCACGCAGCTTATAGAACAGAACTTTTTTACTCATGGGTCACATTTCCAGCAGTTGATGGGAACACAAATACATTTCATATATATATAGTTGTGAATGCGCCTGGTCAATTCAGGGCGTACGCATACTTAGAGATACCTCTATCTTATCAAGAACATAATAATTGGCTTGATGGCACCCTACCCCATACAATATTACCAGGAAGGTTAGGTCCACTAAGTAATGACGGTCCTACCTGGCCTTTATTGGCCACATATACACCACAACATGCGGTTGCGAATTTGGCAGTGGCTGAGGTTCGACGCTTATACATTGAGTTAATAGCAATATACAGACGATTAGTGCAATTTGTGATGCAAACTTTAAATACAAACCCAGCACGTGCTGCTCCAACACAACCACATGCAGTAACACCGGGTATAAATCCGGTGACTGTACATTCAATTATGGGAAAGGTCCCGGCCAAACGAGAGGAGACTCCGTTTTGGCTAGCACAAAAAATTAATACGCTAGAGGCAGTATTTCCCCATACGGGACCTCAAGATAAACATAGAATATTAACTATGTGCTTGCCCTTTGGCATGGTCCCTACAGTTGAACACTGTAACACATGGGGCACGGTATTTGCCGCGCTCTGTACAACTGCACACGGTACACCGACACTTGCCAACCTACCAGAAGTGCTTAAACAAATTCAAGATGAATACGGGGCTGCTCCGGCTCTAGATTTAGGAATGCAACTGATGGGCAATTTTGCCACAGTTTCTTCAATCATCCTAAGTAACCTTAAAGGGGAAGGAGTTGCACTCGCAGTGCGCATGCGGCTCCGTGACGTTCCACATCAACAAGATCAGGAACGAGAGCTGCCTAAAATAATAGCGGAAACTTATTCAAGGATCGGTCGAGATAGCCTAGGGGCTAGACCACAAAAACCTCAAATTCAGGGTAAAATTAATAAAGCTAATACTAAACAGCTACCTGAGAGTGCTAAGAAACGCTGGGAGAAAAAACAACAAACACCTAAAAAAGAAAGGGGAGAATCTCCACAAGTGGAGACCCCACAGAATAGATATAATCTCAGGAATAGAGAGAATATAAAAACGCCTGATAGATGTCAATATAAAGATACACACCAATCTTGTTCCTTTCAGGACTGATTGGAAAAGAGAAATGAGATATGTGGGCGATCAGAGCGAAGAACAGAGTACGTGAAACCGAGACAGGAATCACAACTCTCTTCGGAGGTGTCTGTTAAAAAGAAAGAGAAACCTGTACAGCAAAAACAACAATTTAAAAAGAAAAAAGTGGCAGCAGTCTCAGGTTCGACATGCCACTCAGGAAGAGGGTTCTCTTGAAGAACAAGAACTGGGCTCTAGCACTGCTAGACAGCACGGCAGAGGTCACAAATGTTCGCCGGAATCTTCTAGAGCATCTGAAGGTGAAAGCAACTGATGACTTTATACAAGTAGAAACAGTGGACATGCGTGTCTCCGACCCCGATAGGGTGTATAAAGTAACACTACAACTGGAAGGAGACATTGAACGCACTATATACGCAATCTTTTGGGACCGTGTAGTTAAAATATATGACATCTTGTTGGCCGAACAAGATTGGCCGCCTGATTTTGTCCGCACCTGCCCATATGGAGAAGAGGTTATTAAACCTTCCTTCTCGCCTCTTGTCCCGGAGGAACTCGCTGAGTCCTATTCTATAGAATGGGCTCTAGCACAGGTACCTGCGTTATATAGAAATCACGTAGGGTGGGATAGAGACTCTCCATACCATGTCATTCCCATTAAAAGTGAACCTCAGCCACAACCGCAGTATCCCATAAAACATGAAGCAAGGGCACCGGTGAGAGAGATACTCACGCAATTAGAATACCAGGTGTGATTGAACCCTGTGTCTCACTGATGAATAACCCCTTATTCCCTGTAGCTAAGCCGGACCATTCATACAGAATAGTCTTAGACTACAGACATTTAAACGGACATACACATGCTATACAAAACTCACATAGCACTGCACTAATGAGCAACATAGTGCGGAAAAACTATAAAACAACTTTAGATATCTCGAATGGGTTCTTCTGCCAGAATATAGCACCGGAAAGCAGGGATTTAACAAGCTTTATCGCACTAGGCTCCCAGAAAATTCTATCGTTTGCCTCAGGGGTATAAGAACAGCCCAGGACTGCTTGCGGTTTGTGTGACTGCTATTTTACACAAGATAGACCCTGAAGCATTGTCATATGTGGACGATATACATCTCACGGATTACGAGTTACTACAACATTTAAGACGGGTAGCCAGCATTGTTGTAGGGTTTGCCGAACTCGGCTACAAATGTAACTTTTAAAAGTCAAAAATTGCCTTCCTCAGCGTCCTGTTTCTGGGATATGAGCTGTTGAGTGAAGGGAAGAGCCTAGCGCCACAACTTTTAGAAAAATTTGCACAATTGCAACCACCAAATACGATTAAAAAACTTCAATCGTTGTTAGGCTTTCTAAATTTTGGCAGAACATACATTCCTGATTATGCAACACGCATACAACCTTTATATGACTTAATACGTCCCGATTTCTCAAGTAAATTCTGGACGGTTGAACATACACGCACTCTTTGAGATTTACAGACAGACATGCTAGCAGCAAAACATTTACACACAAGGGACAATAAAACACATTTGGCCATCAGGGTAATAGCTGGGGCCATCAGTTTCACTTATGTAGCATTTAATGAAGGTGAGACAGTCCCGATAGCATACAAATCACATTTGTATTCAGCTGCTGAACAACGCTTTGCACCCACGGAGAAAATTCTCACTGCTGTGCAGATTGCTGTTATTAAAGAAAGACCTCTTACCCAAGGAAAACGCATTATTGTTGTTTCTCCAATTCCAGCCCTAGAGGCTGTTACAAAAGCTAGCGCTCCGAACGCGAAAGCAATTCATCCACAATGGATACAATGGGCTACGTCTCTAACAGCCACTGATGTAGACTACATTTTCGACCCAAAATAACAAAATCAAGAATTTCTACAATATGAAGTAGAATATCCAGTTCCAGCAGACACCTTGGCTATTGATCAATATCATGCAATCATGTACACCGATGGCTCTGCACAACCAGCAATTGGAACTAAACATCAATATTCTGCTGCATGCGCAGTCGTATGCGGCTCTATGGAGGGGGAGAAATTCTGTCCTCAACATACCTATACACAGACCTTAGGGGATTGTACAGCACAATTGGCTGAGCTAAAAGCTCTACTGATGACACTAGAACATACAAATCCGACACAGTTCACACTGATTGTTTGTGATTCATATTATTGCGCCCAGTCTTTTAATGAATACCTGCATTACTGGCGTTTGAATGGGTTCAGAGATTCAAAAGGCAACACCATAATACACAGACTACTGTGGGGGAAGGTAGCAGACCTGAAAGAGACGCTACCCAACGTCCATGTGGTGCATAGACTTGGACACCGGTGTGTTGGAATACACGTTGCTGGAAATACATTGGCTGATGAACCCGCAAAGTCAGCAGGGGCAGTTGCCACTGTAGCTGCAGTGACTCATTCGAGTTCCAAACCAGACACAGACATTATGGCTGCCATAAAAGCTATGGTTGATGGCACGCCTTATCCTAAAGGGTTTCCCAATAAATATCAATACTTGATAGGAGGTATGCTGAACGCTGAAGTTAAAATTCCAGGCGTAGGCGTACGTGACATCCCTAATAAAGATGTAAGACCTCAATTGATTAAAGCAGCGCATGAGGGGGTGGCATCTGCACATGCGGGCATGGCGACTACAATTTCACTCTTACAGGCCCGTTATTGGTGGCCCGGTCTCTATAAAGAGACTAAGCAGTATGTCCTTTGTTGTGACATCTGTCAACAAATTAAAGTTTCCACGGCCAAGCGCCCGCCGCAGACACCTTTCTTAATTTCCAATAGACCATTACAATGTGTGTACTTGGACCATTGCGGTCCATTAACACCTGATAGTGCATACAAATACATATTCGTCGCTGTTGATTCCTGCTCCAGATTTGTGTGGGTGTGGCCACAATGCTCGGCTGACACTCGGACTGTTATTAAAGATTTGCGAGTCTTTGTCAGTACATATGCAGTTGCAGCTTTTAATTCGGACCAGGGCCCTGCTTTTGCCTCAAGGGCATTCAGGGACACCATGGGTTCGTTGGGGGTCCAACTCCAGTACTTGTCTCCATTTCATCCGAGGGAAATAGTGTTGTGGAGCGATTAAACCGCAATTTAAAGCAATCCTTAATGGCCAGAGTCTTAGGTACGGGTCATAGTTGGCTAACCCACCTAAATGGAGTTCAGAGAGCACTAAATAACCTGCCTAGAAGGTCCCTGGGGGGGTCCTACTTCATATGAGTGCCTGTTCGGAACACAAATGTTTGTTCCAGATCTTGATGGTCCTAGCGTGGAGGCAGCAGAAACACCTTTTGACATAAATTATCGTGTCACTATTCTACAGGAATTACAGCAGTTCCATGAAGATAACTCTTTTTAAAGTGCTGCCTCCACAGGAATTAAGGATGTGCCAGTAACATCTACCGGCTGGATTCCTAGGGTTGGGGATCTTGTACGTGAAAAGGTGGCAGTGAAAAAAGAATTTGGCCCTTCTTATCGAGCACTAGTCCCTGTGTTGGGATACATGGTACCAGAACTGTTATTCTACCACCGTTGCCAGGTGCCAAAGAAAATTGTTTTGTTTCCATTGACAATGTCAAACTACAAACATGTGGCCGATTCTGCACAGCTGACCAAGAGGAACATCCAGTAGTTCCCGAATCCCTCTCACTACTGGAGAATTTGTTTTGCTTCAAGTTCTTTATACCAACACTGATACCTCTCCGAGCTTGGGGAGGGTGGATGATGATCATGCATTAGTGCCACTAACAACAAGCAATTTAGAAACATTTGATCAAGTCACTACGACTACTAGCCAGACGGATGGTGCTGTCTATAGTGTACCATCACAGGAAACACCAACTCCACTGTTGGCCACGGCTAGGCCATTTGCACAAACAGCCTCTGGTTACCTTGCCGACTACAACGACGGTCTATCAGACTCGTTTGCCTCTTCGACAGCTGATCTGTCAGGTGCACGTAAGCTATTACATTGGCTTAAAGAAACATATTTCATTTTTCCATGGAACTATGTATGGCTTTCTTTGACTATCATAGCCTTTCTGCTTTGGATTGGTTTTGCCATTACTTGTTAATACATGGTCATTTTCTTCCCGAGAGATCAGCGGTTGCACAGGTGGGGGAGGTTTTGAAACCACATTTTTCATCACATAAGATTCGAAGAGACTTATCCTTTGTGAACATTTCTGCAGTGCCAATTCCTGATGGGATTGTTTGGGACAAAGTGATGTTTGATATATATGGTCCCACGGAAATCATTCAAGTACCGTATGTGTTAAAATTATCTATGAATGAAATAGTCATACCAGGCATTATATTTGATAATTGGGATGTGAAAACAGTTGATTCTATGATGACAGAATTGCAATATGACACTGTCTATGAAAACTAAGATGTTTACCAGTTTTAAGAAAATGATGGTGATATGTTTTGCTATAATTATTATGGGCACCACTTTTTTTACACATAGAGCGAGCAGCCCAAAAACGATATTTAATTACACGCAATGGGAACATTGTCCAACTCCCGCGCAAGGGAGTTCAAAAACTTACACTGAAAAGTTTGCGTATTTTTCTGGGCATCGTCAGAAAAATGCTGAGTCATATTATTTTAAGGTAACTCCTCCTAAGGATATACATATGTTATTGAACAACACAAAATTTATATATTCGGACTCCTTTGTTTCTCGGTTATCAATTGAAGGTTAGGAATATTGATCAAAATATGTTGCTTTGAAAAGCGTTTGGGGAACAGAAAATTGGCAGACCAAGAGTAGAGAAACATTGTTTAGAGCATGTCTCATCCCTATTGAAATGATCTTTTTAAATGAAACGGTACAACAAACAAGTTGTTTAGGCTTAGCCACAATTAGAGAATTAAACATGCCCAGTATACCTGCCCCTGCAAAATTTGGTAACTGCCAAAAGTACACGAATGCAACTATGAATGAGCTCAATGAGTGGGTCCAGAATGGTACATTTAATGCTTCACTGACACGTCCAGGCGGGTGGTTATTGTGGCCAATAGATACCAACTGGTGTCATCAACGTTTTGTCACCTCCTCGGCGGGTTTCCGAACGAGTAGGTGAACCCTCGCTATATATATCACCAGAACATGCTGACATAATTACAACATATAGGCCCTCATTACAACATTGGTGGTAAAAGCTGCTTACCACCGTGCAGAAGACCGCCAACACACCGCCGCGGCCGCGGAATTCCGCCACAGCTATTATGACCCACAGTTCGGAATCCGCCAAAATTCAGACACCCACACAAGTCCGCCACACCAAAGGTCAGTGATAAACTGGCGATAACAAAACCTCCACCGTCACGCCAACAGAAACACGGCCACACTATCACGACCCACGAATCAACGTGGCGGTCTTTCAACCGCGGTGTTCCATTTGCGGTACACACCGCCGCGCTCAAAATACACACACATTTACAAAACACAGCCACATTGGACAATTCCAAATACACACACCTGATACACATACACACACCACTTCCACACACCCAATACAATATAAAACACACACCCACAAACCCCTACTACCAAAAATTCTGAAAGAAGGCCAGAGAGAGACAGCACCAGCAAGAACAACAGCATTCACATGCACACAACACCATCACCCACAGAACTTCCACGCACCTTACACAACAAACCACTACATATCAGCACACTTATCACCACACACTCCACCACACACATCACCTACACCACCCCATGGCACGGCAAAGACACCCCAGGTTCTCGGAGGAGGAGCTAAGGGTCATAGTGGAGGAAATCGTCCGGGTAGAGCCACAGCTATTCGGATCACAGGTGCAGCACACCTCCATTGCAAGGAAGATGGAGCTATGGCGAAGAATCGTGGACATGGTAAACACAGTGGGACAGCACCCAAGAAATCGGAGGACATCAGGAAGAGGTGGAACGACCTACGGGGGAATGTGCGTTCCGTGGTCTGAAGACACCACCTGGCGGTTCAGCGGACTGGCGGCGGACCCCCACCTCCTCCCCCACAAATAACAACATGGGAGGAGCGGGTCGTGGCGATTCTGCACCCTGAGGGCCTCGCAGGAGTAGGTGGAGGAATGGACTCTGGTAAGTCAAATCTTAACTATTACATCCCCCACCCTACCTGCATGCCCGCACATACCCTCACCCTCACCCTCACCCCATCACTCTAACTCCTCACGAATGTCCCTACATCACAAACCACACATCCTAACACCAAGCCCTGCATGCAACAACAAAGCATGGACACCCATCACCAAAGCATGCCCACTGCACATACCCATACAACCCCCTAAACCATCATCACACAAGGTCCCATACAGGAATGCAAGCACTGGGGTACACGGTCACCCACCCATTGCACACCATGGCACACACAGATGTAATAACCATCCTTTTATACCCCTGCAGGCCCCATACCCAACTTCACCGGACAGGAGGGTCCACACATGTCCACACCACCAACAGAAGAGGCCCACAGTGATGACAGCACCTCTGTCCAACTGGATCTAGATGATCAGCCTGGACCATCGTGGGCCTCGGGACAGTCGGTTCCCCTCACACAGGCACAGGCCACCACAGACCTTCCACCCCCTGGTAACACCAGCACAGCACCCACCCAGAGGCCCCATACCTCTGTCCCCAGGACACGTCAATAAGCAGTGTGTCCACCACTACAGTTAACCCAGGATAACCCACCACCCAACAACAACAGGGACCTGGGGGCAGTGGCAGTGGGCAGACGGTCCAGGGGACGGAGGCCCAGGAACACAGGGGAACTGGGAGGGCTGTTGTGCGACAGGGGGCGGACAGGCCAAGGGAACCCACTCTCCACGAGGCCCTCTCCTCCATCATGGGAGCCTACCACCACTCCCAGGAGACGATGGCAACAGTACTGGCCAAGTTTCAGGAGACCCAGCGCCTGCAGGAGGAACAGTATATGGGCTTCAGGGAGGAACTCAGAACCATCAGCTCCACCCTGGGCACCACCATAGGGGTGCTGAAGGAACTCGGGAACACCAGGAGGGACACTGTGGCACTACAAGGGGCCTCCGCCAGCGCTAGTGGACAGGAGGCACCACCACAGGACCACCACACCAGCACCCCACCCCCTGCAGAGGGAGAACCCCCCGCAAACGGTCCCTGGGATCCAGGACAAATACAGAGAACGATGCCAAGACCCCCGCCAAGAAATGAGACCACCCTGATTGTCATCCTACTGTCCCACTTTGTCACCCTGTCCATACTTAAACTGCCCCAGCTCCACTTCCTATGCCCATATGGGCAATGCACCTGTGAGACTAGTAGACTGGACGCTGCCATGGACATTCCTACGCCATCACGCCCCACCATTTTACTACCCCCTCCAATATTGAGCACTTAAATAAACACACTTAAAGCACAAAACAATCTGGAGTCTTTCTGTGATTTCGAAATAGTGTATTAGCAATTACAGTGACAAAATGCTCTTACAATTGTAATGTCAACATACCTGTGTCACACAGCTCTAGTCCATGAGGAATCTAAGCAGATGTCACACAGTGGGACCCACATCTGTGAAATCGTAAGGGAAAGTGACAACTCAGTGCCAACACACTGGGTGAAAAGGACAGACAGTAGAGAGGTAGTAGTGTTAAAGTACATGTAGTAGGCAGGTCTGTACTCTTACCTGTGTCTCACTGGAAATATTGTTGGATCACTGAGTCCCTGTTGTTCATGTCTTCTTCCTCTGCTTCCTCGTCTTCACTGTCCACAGGCTCCACAGCTGCCACAACACCGCCATCTGGACCATCCTCCTGCAGAAAAGGCACCTGTCGTCGCAAAGCCAAGTTGTGAAGCATACAGCAGGCCACGATGATCTGGCACACCTTCTTTGGTGAGTAGAATAGGGATCCACCTGTCATATGGAGGCACCAGAACCTGGCCTTAAGGAGGCCGAAGGTCCACTCGATCACCCTCCTAGTTCGCCCATGGGCCTCATTGTAGCGTTCCTCTGCCCTTGTCCTGGGATTCCTCACTGGGGTCAGTAGCCATGACAGGTTGGGGTAACCAGAGTCACCTGCAAATGGCGAGGGACAACTGTTAGACATGCACTAACCTGTAGGGAGATCCCACGACCCAGACAACCATTCCCAGTGTCTTGCTCCCAGGTGCTCACCTAATAGCCACACACAGTGCCTCTGGAGTTGCCCCATCACATAAGGGATGCTGCTTTTCCGCAGGATGTAGGCGTCATGCTCTGAGCCAGGGAACATGGCATTCACATGGGAGATGTACTGGTCTGCCAAACATACCATCTGTACATTCATCGAATGATAACTCTTCCGGTTTCTGTACACCTGTTCACTCCTGTGGGGGGGGGACCAAAGCCACATGGGTCCCATCAATGGCACCTATGATGTTGGGGATATGTCCCAGGGCATAGAAATCACCTTTCACTGTAGGCAAATCCTCCACCTGAGGGAAAACGATATAGCTCTGCATGTGTTTTCAGAAGGGCAGACAATACTCTGGACAACACGTTTGAAAACATAGGCTGGGACATCCCTGATGCTATGGCCACTGTTGTTTGAAATGACCCACTTGCAAGGAAATGGAGCTCTAACAGCACCTGCACTTGAGGGGGGATTTCTGTGGGATGGCGGATTGCTGACATCAGGTCTGGCTCCAACTGGGTACACAGTTCCTGGATTGTAGCACGGTCAAGCCTGTATGTGATAATCACATGTCGCTCCTCCATTGTCGAAAGGTCCACCAATGGTCGGTACACCGGAGGATGCCACCATCTCCTCACATGTCCCAGCGGACGGTGCCTATGAAGGACAACAGCGAGCACAGAGTCAAACAACTCAGAGGTACATACCCACAGTTTACATACAACACCATTCATACACAAAAGGTGGCCTGTATGTGTGTTGAGTCTAGGCCTAGGTAAGTGTGACGCAGTTGAAAATTAATCCATGTGGGCCCCTGAAATGGTGGCTGACTGACCTCTAAAGTGGGACAATGGGATGTGTGGTAACTGCTTTGGCGTTGTACACCGTCGCGGTAGGCGGTCGAAGACCGCGGCGCAATGCTGCATTGGTTAGCATTGGTCCCTTTGGGTGCCAGGAG
Organism: Pleurodeles waltl; assembly: GCF_031143425.1. Taxonomy (NCBI): domain Eukaryota; kingdom Metazoa; phylum Chordata; class Amphibia; order Caudata; family Salamandridae; genus Pleurodeles; species Pleurodeles waltl. The sequence continues at coordinate 1,628,312,483 of NC_090445.1, read as the reverse complement.
CCAATGACGATGTACGCCAGCGGTTACGGTACGCACCGCCACGGACGTGACCGCCATTTTCTGTCAGTTCAATCACTCGATACCTGATCTTCGACAGAAGAGGACCTACACTACAAGTGCTGCTGTGACCTCGGTCTGGAAGAGACAATGGCTCGAGTGTCTGGGGAAAGGGCCCCTACCTTCACATCGGAGGAGTTGGAGAAACTCGTGGATCGGGTCCTCCCCCAGTACACGCTACTCTACGGTCCTCCAGACAAACAGGTAAGTACACTGGGAGCATGCTGTATGGGCTATGCCTGTGTGTAGAGGGCTGGATGTAAGAAGGAAGGGGGTAGAGTGCGGCATGCATGAAACGACGGTGAATGCATGTGCCACATGGCAAAGATAGGGATGGGGGCCAATCACTTTGACGGTGAAGTTGGTAATAACTTACTCTTCCCCCTGTACATTTCATGTAGGTCAGCGCCCACCAGAAAAAACATATTTGGCGTGCCATCGCCAAGGACGTCCGGACCCTGGGGGTCTACCACAGACGGAGCACCCACTGCCGGAAAAGATGGGAGGACATTCGCCGCTGGAGCAAGAAGACGGTGGAGGCTAAGCTGTGGATGGCCTCCCAACGTGGGAGCGGTGCCCGTCGCACCATGACACCCCTGATGTTCAGGATCCCTGCGGTGGCCTACCCAGAGTTGGATGGGTGCTTGAGGGCATCACAGCAGACACAAGGGGGTGAGTACACTCTCATTCTGCTGACTTTGCGCGCAGTGGAGGGGTCTGGGTGGGGGAGGTGGGATGTGGGTTTCCCTAGGCCAGGGCGAGTTGCGTAGGCAAGGTACCTCCGTAAGGCAGGCCATGTGGCACCCCACTTCTGTAGAGTGCCAAGTAAACCTAGTCATCCCCCTGTGTCATCTATGTGTGCAGATGTCGTCCATAGCCTTGTAGGGCATTTCCCAGGAATGGAACAGTGGAGCCCAAGAGCGCAGCGTAGTGCAGGGGGCTTCTGTGTCTGTCATGTCCGCCCACGGTAGGGGTAATGCATGTACTCAACATGTCTTTCTTCTGTCGCCCCCCCCCCTTTTTGTGGTCTCCCTGTTCTTGTGTGCATTAGCATCATCAGGCGGAGGAGCAGTGGCACCGGACCACCGGGGGCTGCATCCCACATGGCCATGGAGGGCCACACTACGGACTCAGACTTCACCAGTGGTACGGAGGGCGAGGGGAACTCCACGGTGGGGACAGGAGCTAAGACCAGTGACACAGACTCGTCCTCTGATGGGAGCTCCCTTGTGGTGGTGTCAACATCTGTGCCCCCCATCTACAGGTACAGCCGCCACCCGACCTTCCAGCACTGCCCTCCGAGCAGCCCCTCAGCCTTCGCCCCGTGCCCGCTCACCCGGGAGGGTGGGCATCACCTTCGCCCCAGGCACCTCAGGCCCTGCCCCAGTCACCCCTGCTGCCCTCAGTGAGGAGGCCATTGACCTCCTCAGGTCCCTCACTGTTGGGCAGTCTACCATTTTGAATTCCATCCAGGGTGTAGAAAGGCAGTTGCAACAAACAAATGCATTCCTAAAGGGCAATCATTCTGGTCAGGCGGCCCTTCAGCGAGCTTTTCAGGCTCTGGCCTCAGCAATGATGGCAGGCATTGTCCCTGTGTCTAGCCTCCCCCCTCCAACTTCCTCCACCCCGACCCATTCCCCTGTACCTCAGCCTATCCCAAGCACACCTACAGACCAGCATGCACACACGTCAACACACAAGGGAAGCTCAGGCAAACATAAGCACCACACATCCCACAGGCACTCACGCAAGCATTACACACATGCAGACACACCAACATCCACTGCCTCCACTGTGTCCCCCTCCTCCTCATCTCCCTCCTCCCTCCCAGTCTCATCTACACTCACACCTGCATGCACTACCTCTACAGCCACTACGTCCCTCTCCAGCACACCCACCAACACACCCCGCCGTCTCAAGCACCACTGAACAGGGCACCGCCGTCTCAAGCACCGCTGAACAGGGCACCGCCATCTCAAGCACCGCTGAACAGGGCATCGCCATCTCAAGCCCCGCTGAACAGGGCACCACCATCTCAAGCATCGCTGAACAGGGCACGCCATCTCAAGCACCGCTGAACAGGGCACCGCCGTCTCAAGCACCGCTGCACAGGGCACCGCCGTCTCAAGCACTGCTGGCCCTTGAGCGGCAAGGACACTGACGCAATTGAGTCCGTCACAGGATGAATGATGCACTCTGGGCACCATGTCCCCTCCGGAACCAGTGGAGACTGTCATCCACTACCTCTGTCCTTAGCAGGATGAAGCACTATGGGCACAAAGCCCCCTCCAGAACCAGTGGAGACTGTCATCCACTACTTCTGTCCTTAGCAGGATGAAGCACTCTGGGCACAAAGCCCCCTCCAAAACCAGTGGAGTATCACATCCACTACCTCTGTCCTTGGCAGGATAAAGCACTCTGGGCACAATGCCCCCTCCAGAACCAGTGGAGACTGTCATCCACTACCTCTGTCCTTAGCAGGATGAAGCACTCTGGGCACAAAGCCCCCTCCAGAACCAGTGGAGGCTGTCATCCACTACCTCTGTCCTTAGCAGGATGAAGCACTCTGGGCACAAAGCCCCCTCCAGAACCAGTGGAGACTGTCATCCACTACCTCTGCCCTTAGCAGGATGAAGCACTCTGAGCACAAAGCCCCCTCCAGAACCAGTGGAGTATCACATCCACTACCTCTGTCCTTGGCAGGATGAAGCACTCTGGGCACAAGGCCCTCTCCAGAACCAGTGGAGACTCTAATCCACTTGAGAGACTGTGACTTTGCACTCCCCAGGATTGAACAGTGGGCAAACCACCCACTGGAGAGACTTGTGAGACTGTGGCTTTGCACCCCCCAGGATTGAACAGTGGGCATGTGGCCCCCTCGTGGATTTGGCATCGTGCACTCAAGCGGCTGAGGTGCCCCCCTTTCCCTCCCCCTGAGGTGCCTGTTTAGTTGCTCTCTGATGCCCCTGCAGTGTTCTTTCCGTCATGGTCAGGGATCTTGTGTGGGCCTCGCCCATACCGTGTGGTCCCAGTGTTCCACAGACTTTATTAGAGCACTACCTGGACTACTATGCTTGATATACATTTTGTACTTGTGTATATATATATTTCTGCCTACTTGCTTTTAATATATTACAATGGTTACACTCATTTTCTATTGTCTTTGCATTCTTTCGGGGTGTTTGGGGTGTGTAACTGTGATGCATTGATATGCATTAGTGTGTGTGTTGTGGTGGGTGATAGTGGGGGTGTTGCGTGTCCCTGTTTTTTCCCTCCCCCCTCCCCTGTGTCGTAGGTGCAGTACTCACCGTGGTCTTCGCCGCCGGCGTTCGTGCTCCTGGTAGAGGAGCAGGAAGACTATTGCAGGTAGAATTTTGGAGTTCCGGATCCATGACGTCCTCTTTCCTCATGGGGTGTGTAGAGGTGAGCATTTTTCCTTCGGGATTCCTGTTTCCGACGTGTTTTATCCGCGTTGAATCCGCCCCGGAAAAGGTGGGGGATTGGCCTGTCATAATAGTGTGGGCGGTACATTGTCTCCCGCCTGTCTGTTGGCGGTGACCGCCACGCTGTTTGTTTGTACCGCCATGGCGGTCAGAGTGTTAAAGTGGCTGTCTTTGTTGGCGGTTTCCGCCACGGTCGTAATTGCTAATTTTTTACCGCCGCCCTGTTGGCGGTCTTACCGCCGATTTAACACCAACCGTCAGGGTTGTAATGACCACCATAGTGTAGGAAAATTGTGCCAACAGTGGCGAAGACACACCTCAGTCTCCTGTCTAACAACACTGACTTACAAGATTTCTTGTCATGCCCAAAGGTACCACGTAGGAAGCATTTCTTGTATGAGGTATACAATGAAATATGGAAACTTTCCCAACAAGAGGCTGCAGCCCGGTTAAGGCAGATAGATCAGGAAAATTTGAAAAAGGCATTAGCTGTTGTGGATAATGGGATTCACACCTTGTCCGACCCGATATATGCAATTAACAACATTGTTTCTTCTGCTAAAGGCATTATACGATCTGATATGTCTTCTTTATTTCATGGACAGAGGCAGACCAGGTCTATTATGCAGTTGGGTTGGACACTTCAGACATTGAAGGCGGGTCGGCTTCCGTGGAAGCACATCAGTGCCAGGGAAATATTTTTTTCCTTTAATTTGACGTGACAACAACAACTAGTGGCTAAAAAGGAAGCGACTTATGTCATGCTTAACATTGAAAAGATAGAAAGACTGCCTTTTGCCGTGGCCGAAATTCCTTCGGCATAGTGGTTGATACCCGGGGTTATTAATCTGCCTATTTCTACATTTCAATTCACTTCTTGTTTGAAACACGTTCCGGTAGGCAGATATGAAAAGTTGGGAGATAGTTACATCCATGAGGTGTGGGAGCTTCCCTTCTCGTACAAATGCCTCAATGGCATGAAAGAGGTCTTTCTTAGCTGTAGTGAATGCGAGACTTCAGTCAGCCATTCGAAGATTTGTAAGCAGCTGTCCTTTGAATGGGGCGTGTAATGCCTTGGTTGCAAACTTGGCTTGCTATCTGAAGGGAGTTCCAGTCCCCTTGATTAAACGCACGTTCCAGGTGCTTTCAAACGGCAGCTACGTCCTTCTCAATAGTGAAGACTGTTGTGGTATGCGGGCCAGAATATTTTACGTTGTTTCGGTCTCTAAGGTCGTTACATGCTGCGGGAACGTGTTGTTTCCCCCCACTAAATTTAGGGAGGTAGCTGATATCTGGCCTCACATTGCTACTTCCAAGGTGAATTTTGACAACGTAAGTAGACTGAAGGCTTTATTGTCCCAGAAGCATGTGGCCCTTACATGCTTCTGGAACAGAGTAGCATATTTTTTCAAAGCTGTTGGTATTGGTTTTGTTCACACCTTTTCCTCTGTATTCGGTTTGATACTTTCAGCTATTCACTCAATTTTAGGAAGTATTTTTGGGGCATTTCCAATAACTTTGGCTTTATTAGCCGGCATTTTGCTGTTGCTGTTGTTTTTCTGCAATGGCTGTCCCGCCGCAGCAAGGACAAATGAAGGCGCTCCCATCAGCGCAGCTGTGTCGTGAACGCATGATGCAGCGGTTTGGAGCAACACTCCTGGAACATTTGGGGTGTGACTTGTCTTTGTCATTCAGACCAGTTTTGGATTGTGTGCAGCCTGTGTTCCGGTGCCGTTGGTGCTCTTTTGAACATGCACTAGAAGTTTGTCTTTCACAGCAACGCCCCTCAGTGATTGATGCTGATCTGTTGATGTTCTTGTTGAGGGTTCATTACCAGACATGCGCATTGCGGCTGCGTTTGTTAAGAGAAGCTGATTACGAGCTACCCTTCCTGGAGGAAGTTACCATCAACTCTTTAATGGGCACTGCATGGGATGCCGCCTTGGTTGATACTGGGGCTATGGAACACACGTGCTCCTCAGTTGTTTTTGGCGTGGACTTACAGGTTATGTCATCTGCCGATGTGGATGATCTCCTCCGTTCCATCTCTAGTGATTACTCCGGAAACTGTTTAAAATAGACGTTTGTTTTTAATTTGGCTCTAAGCCGCATGGTCACTTATAAATTGTCAAGTAGTATGCTTTTGTGAACTCTTAGCTTGTCAAAATTAAGTAGGGTTTTAAATATATTTTAGGTTAGGGCATTTTAGCTTTGGCTTGAACCACCTTCTACCGACAAGGGGAGGGTGTTGTGTAGCCATTTTAAGTATAGCTCCATGAAATTTAGTTAAACATACTAGGCCACTGTGCACTTTGCCCTAGATACATTTTATTCAGCTTCGCACTGTTATTTTACAATAACCAGTTTTTACGGTCTTGTTTTAATTTCTTCTATCACACTGTTTACCTTAGTTCAGCACTGTGTTCTCAAATAATGCATTCTTGATCGCCCTGTGCTTCAGTCAAGGCTACAGTCTGGTACATTGCCGGTAAATGTGGTGGAAGTTTAGTCTCCAACATTCTTAGAAAACACAAATCCTTACGTAGGGACATTTTCTTAGAACATCTGGGTGTTAGTTATAAAAACACTTTCTAGTCCTAGTACACGTCAAGAAGGAGATTCCAGCCAGGGAACCACAACTATATGCTGAATGCCCTGTTGCAGATGCTGATGCAGATTACAGACCTTTGCTCAGGTATGAGGTTTGGTCCTCCCGGGGGAACCTGAAAGGCAGGTTTAGAGCTTAACATGAGACTAAGAGAGAGAATAATCTACCGGCACTATGATAGCCTTATTCTTGTGCTTCACTCTCATTGTTACTATTTTAATATTTATTATTTAATATTATTGTGTTGTGTAGTTCTGGTTATTACAGCTCACGCTTTGTCATCCAAAATGCAGTTGTTTTATTAAACCAATCCTTAAAACTTATACTGCCTTTATTGTCATTTATATATGAGACCGCACTGTGTATGAGAGAACCGGTTGTGACCTGAGTGACAACGACTTCCCTGAGAAGTACTGAGATGTCATGCGCTCGGCTGCCCAATTGTCTCTACCATTTGGGAGGGAGGAGGCACTGCTAGTTAGCCGGAGCAAAACACGGATTTGGAGTGGCAAGCGTCATTGACCATGGGCTAGACTCAGTCCCCCACATTGTGGACGATCTTGTTGCTCAAAATCCAGTAGTCTCATTAAGATAATGAGAGCCTACGCAACAGTTGTACCTCTTTAGTGGAGAGTGGAATAGTGAAACACAGGATGAAACAAGCCAATATTTCTTGATGACTACTGCTGACACCTGGGAGAAAGTGAAAAGATTGCAGGAAGAATTGACAGAGGAAGAACAGCAAAGTTGGATTAGAGCAGGATGTGTCAAAATTAATGAAGATGATGATTGAGCGTCAACCATTGCCAAACAGCTTACTGTCCTAGATGGCAAAACATTACCATAGAAGGGCATAAATGGGGAGAGACACAATGGTCAGAACATTTAGGCAAACATGGTTTAGTCATAGATTCAGAGTGATTGCTGAAGCCACATGTGATTGATGTGTCACAAGTCAACAAATGAATGTAGAGAAACATGCAGTTGTCACAATGTGTCACATAGGTAGGGCAGGAGAACCATTTAACAGAATACAATTAGATTTTAGTAAGATGCCAGTGTGCAATGGACTGAGATATGTTCTAGTTATTGTCTGTATTTTCTTGCATTAGGTTGCGGCTTATCCCACAAGAAGCAAAGCAGTTACTTAGAGAGCTGGTACCTAGTTTTGGATTCCTGACTTCTCTAGACTCAGCCCGAGGAACTGATTTCAACAATGAGGTCCTTAAAATGTTGTGTGCAGCATTACAAGTTGAGCAAAGATTGCATTGCAGTTATCATCCAGAAGCTTCAGGTCGGGTAGAACAAATAAATGGAACACTGAAGTCCAGACTGGCAAAAGTATGTGCGTCCACAATACTGAAATAGCCATATGCCTTGCCTCGTGTTTTGATGGGTATGCACAGCAAACCTGAAAGGAAAACAGGATTGTCTCCTCATGAAATCATCATGGGGTGCTATGGGATTGCAAGCAGTGCCTGCAATTGCACTTGTAAGCATTACTTGGTCTGGAGTTCTGCAAAGGACTAGCTGATGTGGTGCATTCTTTATTTCATAGGGTTAGAGAGTCTACTGTACAGCTGCAGCATGAACTGTGTCATGACCTATGTCCTGTGATTGGGTCATGCTTAGAAAGTATGTAAGGAAGACATCCTTGGAGCCATGTTGGAAGTGTCCTTATCAATTAGGTCTTGTGACGACAACAGGTGTGAAGTATGCTGGACTCCCAAATTGGGCACATGCTAGCCACACTTGCAAAGTTCCAGGTCCCCTTGATGAAACACTGCCTGTTCCTGAACGGCTGGTTACAGTGTGTGCAAGGGTTTAGGGTAGCCAAGCTGTTGGAGCTGGACAAGTGGCTGTAGCACTTACGGTATCTGATGGGGTTCTGAGCAAGTCAAAAACAGTGACAACAGTGAATGGTACAGAAAGGTTGAGGCAGAATCATTTGACTCTTGCAAGCTGGGATGATGACGAAGGATCGGACTTGACATAATAAAAGAGTTGCACCTGGAGACAATTGGCCTAAAGAGAAAACTGTGCTTGCTGTACAATAGCCATCAACTATTGTTGAAGAAACAGAAGTGTTGAGTCAAAGTGAAAATGGTGCTGAGAGTCAAGTAAACAGAGAGTAAAAAAGAAAAAGGGTGCCAAGCAGAAAGTACTCAGCACCTGAATGGACATATTATTCTGCTGATGATTGGGAACAAGAGACTGTTACCTTTTGTGCTAACAATTCAAATCCAGCTCAATATTCTTGAGATCAAAATTACTTTAGAACTGAACTTTGAAATCTCATTGCCAGACGATGAAAATAAATATTGCATTATGGAAGTGACTATCAGTGATTGCAAACTGTGCCTTTATTAGAGCTATTTGAACTATTAATAGAAGTTTTTCAAATTTTTCAAATAGAGAAACTTTTGATAAACTGTCAAGAAGATCAAGGACCTTTGTGAATATTTGCACTTTTTTAAAATAGACTATTTTTAATTGCTTTGCTCACATATACAAAGTACTGAAAAGAGACAGTGCTAAACAAAAGCTGCTTTTATTTTGAATTCAGATTTATTGCTCTGGATTTAGAGAACTTTGGGAGTAAAATCGCAATAGAAGTAGTAAATGTAACTACAGATGTATAGGTAGTAGTGACAATCATCATAATTATATGATTGCTTATAAGTTTAAGGTTGCCCATAGCAAAGGATTCTGTTCAGATTACACCTACACTTATTTTGAATTTAGTAAATTCCAAGGCAGATCAAAATTCATTTCACACAGATGAGAAGTATTTACACACTGATAGTTCTAAAGGTGATTTATCAGCAAATGTGTATTATATGTTGTTGTAAGACTATGTTGAGACAATGGAAGTGAGACTGTTACGTGTGTATAGAGCTGCCTTCATCAGTTAGTGAATTAATTTCATATCACAGTTTGCCCCTAACATGTGGAATTTCCAGTAGTCTGTTATTAACACTGTTTTATCAGCAGGAGAATTATCAATACTTCTATTCAAATTATACTTAAGTGTTCTCAATTGTCCCTGTAATGAAACATTTAAGTAACGTTGCAAAGGTGAAGAACATGGACTATGGGGGAGGTTTCTTTGAACCTATATTGACATTCATGACAGTATATGCACACAAGAATAATTTAACATGTATTCTTAGTCCCTTAGAAAATAATATTATTGGAGAAGTAGAGGAAAGAAGGAGAGAAATGAAAGTCAAAGTAGAAAAAGGAGTTGTTTTGCAGAATTGGGAGAAAGATGCAACATATTTAGTGGCCGGAAAACAATGAATCCTGGCTGTTGATTGGCAACATGTAGGGAAGCTATGCATATATAGGCCGAAATCAAAAACCGATACACACTTTGTAGGTACTAGGTATAGTAGACATGTATTTCTGTGTAAAAGTGTTTGAACTTTTATGCTGAATGGTCATGACTCTGTCATGCCAGTTGTTTATGTCACATGTGGAAGAAACACCTATTGCAAGCTGTCAAAAGGCTGGTATGGTACATGTTACCTGGGAGTAGTCTTTCCAAAGTGTTATGTGGAACATTTTAAAGATCCAGTTGGGAGTGAGAAATCAAACTTCTGACTCAAAACAAGAGCAAGTGCTTCAGAAATTAGAGGAGACATTTTTGGTGTCATTATTTAATCAATAGGTGTGATCCTAAATGACATCACAATAAGAAAGTTGTCAATAATAGTAGATAAGTTATCTACAGACGCCACAGGTGCTATATTGTTAATCAACACAGAACTGGTAGCTATGAGATCAAGGGTTGTGCAAAATTGTCTTGCTGTACACATATTACTCGTGAAGGAAGACAGAGTTTGCAAAATGCTACATGCACAACAATGTTGCATATACATTCCTGGCAATAGTAAGGAGATAAGGAAGTACATTTCAAACATGACTGACGTGAAAAAAGACCTGAAAGAACTGACAGCAACATGTGCATGGGATGCTATAGGAAATGGTCTTGCAACCATTGGTTGATGGGTTGGAAATGTGGGACAGGGTATTGTGGGAACCATCCTTAGACTCCTATTGATTGTGATCTTATCAGTCCTAGTTGCAGTTGGAGTCTACAGATTATACAAGATCCTGAAGGTGAAAAGAGCTAAGAGTAGACAGAAGGGAAGAGATAGAAATGGAGACTAGTAGAAGCCTGTATTACAGTAATGTCAAGTAGTTAGAGGAGTTCAGAAGATCTTTCCTGAAATGAACCTCTGAATTTTTGGTCTGTCTCATTGAAAATGATAATGGGAGTGATTTGGGATGGCATAGTTGCCATCAAAGGGGGGGCTGATGTAGTCTAATCTTTAGTAGAGCCCCTTGAGTACCAAAGGTCATCAGAATGTGACAGTTTATGTTTATGTTAAAATCTAGTTTTAATGGTAAAACATAGAAATCTCCATTGACACACATTTTAAATTTGTACTTGCTTGTATTTCAGAGTTCAACTTAGGTGGCATTTGAGCTACATTACATGCTAGAGGTATGGAATTGATGTAATAATGTAATTTAAACTTTAAACTAACCGTGCATATAGAAACAATATTGCATTTCTTGTGATTAGTAAATGAATAACACATTTAAAAGTATGTGCAAAGTGAAAGAAATGCAATTCTCTGTTGTACTTAATGAAACACAGTAGGCATGCATTTCCATTTGAAATGAAATGTATTATTCATATTAAGGAAATATTATTAATGTTGAATTTATATGTTTGCATATAACATGTGTTTTACTAGACATTTGAAACAAATGCATTTTATATGTTTCCCTGTGTTAGCATGAGTGAGGCCTGTTGAAGTTATAATTTGTGAGCATGCTAGAATTGCTGATTCATTTCCTAACATGAACTTTCTTTTAGGTTATGTTATCCTGAGAATCTTAGGTAGTTGGTAATAGATTCTATTGTTTAAGGGTAGAGAGAATGTAGCATAGTGTCCTTGATGGAAGAACAACTTGAAACATGGACTGGTATTGTATACAATTGTTTTAAACGTGTGTGCAGTCCTATAGATGGAATATGTTCCCATGACAGACCTGGGAAGAAATTGGACTGTTTCAATTTGGAGTCATAAGATTAATTCTCATTGGGTGATGGCCATTCAACCTGAACTGATACTTTTGATGAATCAAAATGCTTTGTGAATTCTAAAATACTCATGTACATTTGAACTTTTAATCAGTCCTGGGCAGTCCCAAGCAGTTCCTTGCAGTCCCCAGATGCTGTCCTGATGCTTGCTGATCCTGATGCTTTGCTGATGAAGGTTCCATGAATGCTGTATCCCATCAAGGGGTATCTTCCTCTCTGCCATTTGCTTTTTGAAATGCCCTTTTAGATTTTAAAATTATTTTATTTCCCCTTCAGAAGACTCTTGATTCATCGTCTGTGATGCTGAGTCTTTCCCTTTTTCTTGTCTTTTGCCTAAATTAGTTAGTTATCCGTAGTCCGAGATTATCTTTTTCCAAATTATGTTTGCCCTTTTTGTGCTTTTTGTATTTTGCCTTCATTTGTTTCTCCCCACACATGTATTTTCCTGATGTGGTTAGTTGTAGGGTTGACCTGTGCCCAGCCAAAGTTTATTGACTCTCTCTTAATTTGAATTGACCAATGATTGTTAACTCTGAGAAACATATTATCTCAGTGCCTCAGATATTATTATTGATGTTTATTTTTCTTGAACGCTTAGTTTTATTAATGTTAATTCCCCAAAATCTATTTAGACGCCTTGAGCAGCCCTTGGTGATTATGTACCTTTATAACTTGATTTTACGCATTGTCTACATGACTTTGAGCTTGTGTTTGCAATAAATCTTTTAATTTGATTCTGATTGGAATTTTCCTTCTGTGTCCATAACGGTCATGATGTTTCAATTGTTTGCGGTTGTATTGAAATTCTGTTGATGGTTTTACCACACCACTTATTGGGTCCAAATATTCATCCAACTCAATGAGCATTGATTCCTGCAAAGGATGAAAATGCTATGTCAGAGCCAAAAATACATAAAAGAACATTATATTTAGACTATTCCAGTTTAAGCACCTCTTTCTAAATACATATATCTGTGCATGTCAAAGTTGCTGCCTAAATAAAAATGTCTTCTGTAAAAATAATACTGGTACTTTTGTCAGACAGACAATGGAATTCTTCATCCAAGTATTCTGCGCTGATCTGAACTCTGCCAAGTATGTAAAAAACGCCAACATGATGGAAATAAATTGTGTCTTTACAAAGTTAATCCTCTTTGACCAGATATGCCTCATTTGCAGCGAATGGCACAATTGTCAGAGGTAGGTGGTAAAAATTAACTGCAAACACACAGTATCAAAAGAACCTGAGTGCCTGTTGCTCACTCTGATCTTGTTTAAATGCAACTGCCTGCCAAAAACTGTCGAAAGGATGCATTTCACACTAAAATGTACAGCAAAATGGTAGATTCGATTTTTGTGTAACACTGCAAAATGTTGCTGTCATTTCATGTAATTATGCACGTTTTGCACACCTCTACTACAAGCGTCCCCTGAAGCATCAGTTCTCTCAATGACTCCCTGTGGAAACACTTGGATACACAGTTCCCCACCAGGCGGATGGATATGTATTAATATGTATTAATATGAATGAGAGTGACGAGCTGGCATAATATACAACCGTGGCTGAATATTACCCTTCCAGCTCCTTTACTTAATGCCTTTGTGCATAGAAATGGCTAAAAATGTAAACCTGAAAAGTTTAATGCACATATTTTTCACGTTGGCTGATTGTGTTTTTAGGTCGTACGATTAGCGTGGAGATCAGCTCGCTATGTAATTAAAATCATCTCGCTATACAAAGAACAGGTTTGTACATGCAGAGACAAAGATAAAGCTTCACGAAGTGTGAAAATCAGAAACGTATAAAAATTAACACTTCTATTTTATTTTAAGCACCCAAAACTTCCTTTGTCTAGTATTAGGAACAATGTTGCAATTGTTGACTTGGCTCCCTAAAGCTATTCTGGGAGTGAGTCTCTAGTGCCATTTCGATAGATATCCATTCTTTAGCTGCCACTGTTTCTTGCAAAATGTGTGGCTGTTATTACAGGCAGCACAACCCCTAATTAAACCGTCTGTTTCATCTACCCATCAATCTGTGTCTTTCTATGCTAATGAGCAATTCAATCCCTTCTTACACTGTCTACATGCTACCATGCATATCCTCTATATCCTCTATGGTACTGCCAATATCAGTACCCATTCACTTCTTGCCTACAGGTCTTAGCCCTGCTCAGTGTTTGTGAACCTGGCTGTGAATTCCAACACATTGTCTACTTGCAACCTACCAAGATCCCATTCTATCCATCCTCCTCATAATCTTGTCACTGCAATTAAAGCCAACATCTATTTTTACTTTGCCTAAAGACCACTAATCCCACCTCATTCATCTGCTTACAGCCCACTTATTACATTCTGATCTTGGGTCTCGCTGGAATGAGGTGCAACTTTCACTAGCAGCATCCATTTCATGATTCATCACTTTCATAGTGCTATCTAATCCATAATTGTCCTGTCCATCCTCAACCCTTCTCGCTCTTCTTGGCACTAGAGGTTATGCAACAGCCTAGGTGAAGCTATGAAATTAAACTGCTGTGGGCCCCATGCACATTAGTTTAATACACTAGGCCGCTGTGCACCTTGACCTAGATATATTTTATTCAGCTTCGCCTTGTTATTTTTACAATAACCAGTTTTACGGTCTTGTTTTGATTTCTTCTATCTAACTGTTTTGCTTAGCCCAGCACTGTGTTCTCAAACAACACATTCTTGGTCACTTTGTGCTTCAGTCAAGGCTACAGTTTGGTACATTGTCAGTGAACGTGGTAGAAGTTTAGTCTCCAACATTGTAGAAAATACATATCCTTATGTAGGGACATTTTCTTAGAACATTAGCTGTGTTATTATAAAAACACTTCCTAGTCCCATTACACGTTAAGAGGGAGATTCCACCCAGGGAACCACAACTGTGTGCTGAATGCTTCGCTGCAGATGCTAATGCAGACTACAGGCCTTTGCTCAGGTATGAGGGTTGATGTCCTCCCGGCGGAACCTGAAAGGCATGATTAGAGCTTAATATGCTGTGCTCAAATTATGATTCAGATAGAAAATAGTCCATCGACTTTAGTGGCAATATGATAGCATTATTCTTATGCTTCACTCTCATCATCACCATTTTAATATTGTTATGTTGTGTCATTCTGGTTATTGCAGCTCACGCTTTACTATCTAAAATGCAATTGTTTTATTAAACCAGTCTTTAAAACGTATACTGCTTTCATTGTCATTTACATATGAGACTGAATTGTGAATGAGAGAACCAGATGCGACCTGAGTGACCACGACCTCCCTGAGAAGTATGATATGTCATGCACTCGGCTGCCCAATCATCTTTACCCTTAAAAGAGATGAGGCACTGCTAGTTAGCCAGAGCAAAACCAGGATTTGGAGCGACAGGTGTCACCCACCATGGTTCAGACTCAGTCTCCCACACTGTGGATGATCTTGCTGCTCAAAATCCAGTAGTATCATTAGAATAATGAGAGCCTACGCGACAATACAGAGACATCATGCAGAGCTTGCACCGCCTATGCTTTTTTGGTGACACACTGGGGTGTCCCAAGAAGATCCAAGAGGGAGAGATCATTGCCAAATTGCAAAAGACAACCTGTGACTATGATTTCTTTGTGTATATATATTGTATGCAAATGTATCTTATATGAATATACTGAAAATGTGGCGTAGATTTGGCCCTGAATGGACACCCCTGCATCTACAGTTTGAGAGAGGTGGGCTTCATAATGGGATACAAAAGCAAACACACATTCCCCTTGTTCTTTTTCTATGCACCTCAGAAATAGTTTTAATAAAAATGTATTCCTATAAATTTGCATCTATGGCATTTCAGCTAGATAGATTTTGCATCCTTCCACCACTGCATAAAGCATGGGGGCAATGATTCAACCCAATTCATTCTTTGGCTGTCTGGCATTCTGAGTGACAACATTTTGCTTAATCACACGTATAGAGACATCTGAAAAGAATGCACTTCATGTCAGGGCTGGTGTAACTAGGACAGCACTACAATGTCTTTATTTCAATTTTTTTTCCATTTATTCATATTATGGGAAAAAAAACATTACATGCTTGTCAAGGTAAGACATATTGGGTTTGCCACCTTCACCTCTCGTCTCTCTCGGTTAGGTTCCTAACAACATGAGGTCACTGCGCCTCCCTCAACACCATTTTACCAGCATTAAAAGCCCCTCCTCTCTCCGTACCATCTGTTTCTTTTTGTTATCTCCAAGGAGCGGGTGTGGCACACTTGCTACAGTGCAGTGCAACACCAGGATCACTCGCCAAGGAGACTCTGCATCATCAGGGCCTTTGAGGAAAATGCTGTTCTTTGGAGAGGTAACGCAGCGGGAGCAATGATCTATTAGGTGGGGGGGTGTTGGGAGCTCTGCTCTGCTGGTGAGGCTAACAGAGTTTTTGGCACGGCATTCTTCCAAAAACTCCCCTAGCCCGGCCAGCAGAGTGGAACTTACCCGGTGCGCACTACAGCTCAGTTATAGGCTGCGCAGCTAAGCGCTGAAGTCTGCGTTTGCGCTGTGTAGCCCATACATGGGCTGCAGTGTGCACCGGAGCCCAGGAGCAGGGGGCAGAGGGAGGCAGAGAGCCAGGTCGCTGCAGAGCAGGACGAGGAGGAAAGGAGGACCCCCTGGAAGAACCATGTAAGTCCTTGTCTCTTCTTTTCTTTTTCCTTGACTGAAATGGCAGCGAAAGAAAGCTGCTGTTTCAGGTCTCTTGTGCACTGACCTGCCCCGTGTTCAGTGCTTTCACTGCCTACGGCCCTCTCTTGAATGCGCCCAATCTCAGAAACACTAAGCAAGATCGGGCCCGGCTAACCTGGCCCAACCCTACTTAGTGCTTCCGGGATCAGGTGCATTCAGGACTTTGCGGGTCACAGAACTCCACCTACGCAGAATTCCACAAAGTTTTTAATCAACACTGCCCAGGCATACTCCTAAGTGGTTTGCAGTTGTGACTGCGCTCAGGATCACATAATTGTTAGGAAGTGCAAGTGTTTCTTTGGGACCGCTGCACTCTGGTGGATTTCCTGGTGGACAGAGTGATGCCTCTCCAGGGAAGAGATTCTGCTGGGCAGCTGGGGACAGCGGTGCTTTCCCATGTTACTAGGGCCAAATTCCAGGGAAGAGCACCATTCTTACGATTCTTGCATCCTGTGTTTCGACATGGAGGGGAAGCGGTGTGAGAAGTGACAATATTCTCCTCTCTAAGGGGGGGGAGGTACAATTATCTGTGCACCTTGGCAGTTGCCCTCCTGAGGCCCAGGAGAGGTTACCAGTGGCACAAGTAGAAACTATGACTAATGAGGCAGTGGCAAGGGCCTTAAATGCCAAACCTTTGCAAAAAGAGAAAGTCTTTGGATGTACATTCTGATATAGATAGTGACTTTTATTGAATAAGCCAAGTACTTCTGTGAGGAATGTGTTCCAGAGAAGAATTGGGAGCGATTTTGTTGCATCTTCAGGATAATTTGAGGTTAGATCCTCCCCCAGTTGACGAGGATGCTGGAGGGCTCGTCCCTCAATATGCCAAACATTTTTTGTTGGCTCTTCTCTTTCACTCTAAGATCAAGGAGTTAATTTTCAGAGTTAGGAAGGCGCTAGATCATTTTCTGATTCCAAGATTTTTGCAAAAGCCCTATCCTTTAGAGGAGGTGACTGCTGTACTTCGTCTCTCCATTAAAGTGGATTCTATTTTGGTTCCCCTACTCAGCAGATCCTCATTAAACCATGATGACTGTTTTCCATTGGATGCCACAGACAAAAATGTGGACAGTGGCCTAAAGCCCTTTTGTGGATCTGAAAATGTGGTCTTCCGGGCAGCATCCTATGATGCTCTAACTTTGCAATCCATGGTTAAGGATTTCAACTCTCTTGCAGAGGTTATGCAGGAGGATGTAGAAGTATCAGGCATCTTGGTACAGATGGAGCAACAGTCGAAACTCCTAACAGATATTTCCTCAGATACCATCAAGGAAGCCTCACTCGCTTCCAGCCCAGTGGTGGTGGTGGCTTGTTGGAATCTGTGGCTATGGGATTAGAAAGCTGACTTCTTGGAGAAAGGATAATTTTGGAAACTTCCTTTAGAGGGCAAGAAGCTCTTCAGCAATCAGTTGGATGACATGATGAGGAAATCTTTTGAAGACAAGAAACATTCCTGGTCGTATAAATTATCTGCTGGGTGGGCCTTCAGACCTTGGTCCAGCAATGCCAGGGATTATCCCAATAAAGACTCCAAGTATTATTGTGCTAAATGTTGTAAATACCATCCGTGTAAATCACGGAGGTTAAATATGATCAGTCCATAAATAGGGTGCTCCTGACTATGCCAGTCCTCTGGCATTCGATGTGCTGGGAGGAAAGCTCAAGGAGTTTTTCTATCAGTGGGAGATCTCTATCAGGGAGCATCATTTAGAATGGGCTCCTTACAAAGTTTGACTCTCTGCCTCCAGAATCGGGGTTTCATTCCTACTCCCATCCCTGAAGATCCTGTAGGGAGGAGATCCTTGTGGGAGTGGGATTTAATTTTTGCTGCTCAAAAAGGCAATACTGCATGCTCCACAGGTTGAACAGGGTCAGGGGGTGTATTCTACCTGCTTTTTGGTCCACAAAGTCTTAGGGGGGGTTTGTTCTGTACTCAATTTAAATTGACTCTATCAGTGGAGCAAGACTGTTCATTTTCACATGATAACACTGCAGGTTATTATTCCTCTGATTTCTGCTCAGGAATTTCTTTCCAGGATCGATTTTCAGGACGCTTACTTGCATGTGCCAATTCATCAAGCACATCAAATGTTTCTTTGTTTTGAGGTGATCCGGATACCACTTGCAGTTCTGAGTTCTCTCACATGAGTTAAAATCAGCCCTATGGGTTTTCACCAAGGGTCTGGCCCCTTTGATTGCTCCGCATCACCTGAATGGGATTTGAGTCCAGCCCTATCTGGACGATTGTCTGGTGTCCATCAGTTCTGCCCTTCAAGCAATATAGCATGTGAATCGACTAGTTAATATGCTGATGCCTCAAGGCTATATGATTAACACTCAGAAGTCTCTGTTGCTCCCAGAAAAGTATTGTTTGTTTATCGGAAAAGATTTAGTACAGATCAGGGTTTGGTTACTCTTCCAGGGTTCACAAAATTCAGTCCGATATTCTAGATTTCCTGAAAGTTTTTTTTTCCAAGCTGTCAAATTGGATGAGAGTTCAGGGGAATATGGCGGCAACTGTATTTTTGGTTCTCTGGGCTGCCACCTGAACAAGATCATTCACTTTTTGATTCAGTTCTGTGATTCCGCCTTGCAGGAAATGTCCCTCCATCTCCTGATGTCAGAGGAAATGAACCCTGATGGTTGGATCAATGGTATTTCTTGAAGGGGATTCGCTTATTTCCTCTTCCTTCACCTGTGATTAATACTGTGCAAGCAAAAATCGTTAGGGAGCCTGCACATCATTACATCAGGTCTAGGGTCTATGGACAATCTCAACGCATCCACTCAGCCAACTGAAGGGAGTGTGAGGTGAACAGTGTGGCTCTCCTGGCCTTCTCCCCTTGGATTCTGCAACAACCTTTTCTGATTAGGACAGACAATACCACAGCAAAAGCCTACATCAACGGGCAGGGAGAACCAAAGGCCTTATCTCTGTCCCTCATTTTGGATTGCATCTTCTGTTGGAGCCAAACTCATCTCTTGTCTCTGATGGCGATTTATATTCAAGGTCTTCTGAACTTGTTGAGTACGGTGATACCCTCTTCTCAAGACTTTGTTCAGTCTGAAGTAACAAAAGTGGGGGTGTCCAGTGTTGGGTCTGTTTGCGTCCTCCCCCTACATTCTGCTTCCCAGGTTTTGCTGCAGCTTGGGGGATAGATGCACTGTCTTTTCCCTGACCATAGGATCTTCTGTTTGCTTTCCTTCCTTTCCCTTTGATACAGATGTTTCTGATTAGTGTGAGTAGGCTCAGACGATATTGGTTGCTCCAGCATGGTCCTGCTCCTCCTGGTTTCCTCTTTTAGTGAGGATGAAGAAGAACAAGAGATGGTTGCTGGCTACAAATCCCTCTTCTCTGAGCTTCCTGGTTCTTCTGGAGGAGGCTTTGGTTCATCTCAAGTTGACAGTGTGAAAACTGAATGGGCAGGGTAAATTTCTCAAGTTTATTCTAATGCCGTTTCCTCTTCTATTTAGGCTACCAGGAGGCAGTTAACTAGAGCTTCCAATGCTCTGCACTGGTTTTCCTTTCGAAAATGGTGTGTGAAACAACATATTTTGCCCATTCCTGCTTGCCTTCTTCAGGTTGTTGAATGTATGCAGGGTGAGGTCTCTTTGGGACTCTGTTCTTCAACTTTACGGCTGCAATGAACAGCAATTAAGGCTATCGGGGCTCCTTGGGGTAATTCAGAAGATCCACCGGGTCTGGTCCAAAAGGTTTTTAAGGGATTTTCTAATATTCATCCTAAGGTGTTTTGAATTGGTATCACCTGTTTGTTCTTCTTGGCATTTGGAAGACAATTACTCCAAAGATGTTTTAATAAGCCAGGGCCCAGTAAACTTTCATATTAATGAGGAAATAAAGGAAAGGTTTTCAGTACCAATAATCAAGAATGCAAATTGAGCCCTTACAAATTACAAGAGCAGACATGCCAGACAATCTACCAGCAGTGACATTAAAAAACAATATTGCTTGGTGGACCAGCTTGCTCTATCCTCTCTTCCATAAAATCCTTCTGGTAGGACGTTTCCTGGATAGCTGGAAGGGAACAGTCATTAAACCTATGCATAAAAAGGTGAGTACTCCCTCAAATAAACCTGTTAGATGTGAGTGGAAATGTTTTCACAAAAATCCTCCTGGGGATGCTGAGAGAACGGGCAGAAGCAAACTCAGTAATTCACTTAGAGCAAGGAGGTTTCAAAGGGGTACACTCGACAACAGACCATTGCTTTAGCTTATGGGCATTAGCCATGAAATCAATAGAGAAATGTGGAGGATTATACTGTTGCTTTGTTAGAAATGGGGTCTTTGGGTGGCAGTCAGGTTACCCCCTGTCCAAGAAAGGACCCTCACTCTAGTCAGGGTAACACACACACAATCCAAATTATCCTATGCCCACCCTCTGGTAGCTTGGCACTGAGCAGTCAGGCTTAACTTAGAAGGCAATGTGTAAAGTATTTGTGCAATAAATCATACAATACCACCATATAGCACCACAAAATACACCACACAGTTTTTAGAAATATATATAATATTTATCTGGTTAAATTCAGGTCAAAATAATCAAAGATGCAATAAGTAAATGTGGAGATATCACTGAAAAGTGATAGAAAGTGTCTTAAGTTTTTTTAAATCAAACAAAGTCTCTTTCAAGCACAAAGTACCTGGTTTACGTGAAAAATCTCTGCAAAGGGCCGCAGAGGAGGAGAAGCATGGAAACAAAGGGGTGTACATCAATTTTTCAGGCCGTGGATTCTCTTCGGGATGCGCGGTTTTCAGACACCCCCGGGACGGTGAAGTCACAGGAGCTGCGTCGATCCAGTGGCCGTTGTGTCAAATTTTCTACAGCATGGCAGGCCCTGCATCAGTTCCTCTCTGGAAGTCAGGCTGCGTCGTTCCGGCTCGGCTATGCATCAATCCAGTGTTCCGTGCATCGAATATCCGGCCGCTACGCTGGCGCTGCGTCAATCTTCCCGTTGCGATGTCCGGCTGCATTGTTCCAGTTCGGCGTGCAGTGAAATTTTCACTGCGGTGCAGGCTGTGCGTTGTTTGTGGTAGGCTGTGCATCGGATTTCGCTACACAAGGAGTCCTTCTTGAAGAGATGAAGTCTTTTTGGTCCTGAGACTTCAGGGACCAGGAGGCA
The DNA here is from genome assembly GCF_031143425.1 of Pleurodeles waltl. NCBI lineage: Eukaryota > Metazoa > Chordata > Amphibia > Caudata > Salamandridae > Pleurodeles > Pleurodeles waltl. The sequence goes on along the minus strand of NC_090445.1, from coordinate 1,628,291,381 downwards.
AGCTCTATCGAAGCCCTTGGAGAGCACTTCTTCACCACAGTCAGAGAGCAGCAAGGCAGCAGGGCAACAGCAAGGCAGCAGTCCTTTTCAGAAAAGGTGAGTCCTTTGGGGAGCCAGGCAGTTCCCTTGGCAGGTCTGGTTCAGGGATTCTTCACCAGCAGGCTTCTTGTCCAGAAGTGTCTGTGAGATAGAGTGTCCACCCCAAGAAGTGTCTAATTCTGTGGGTTTGGGTGCTCTTCTTATACCCATGTTGACCTTTGAAGTAGGCTTACTTCAAAGGAAAGTCTCACTTGATTGTGGCATCAGACACACACCAGGGGGTTGGAGTCTGCATTGTGTGAGGGTAGGCACAGCCCTTTCAGGTGCAAGTGACCACTCCTCCCCTCCCTTCTAGCACAGATGGCTCATTAAAATATGAAGGCTACACCCCAGTCCCCTTTGTGTCACTGTCTGGAGAGAGGTGCAAACAGCCCAACTGTCAAACTAACCCAGACAGGGAATCCACAAACAGGCAGTCACGAAAATGGCTCAAGCAAGAAAATGCCTATTTTCTAAAAGTGCCTTTTCAAACACACAATCTTAAAACCAACTTTACTAAAATATGTATTTTCAAATTCTGAGTTCAGAGTTTCCAAACTCCACATGTCTATATGCTCCAAAAGGGAAGCTATGCTTTAATCATGTTTAAAGGCAGCCCCCCCAGGTTATCCTATGAGAGAGATAGGCCTTGCAACGGTGAAAAACGAATTTGGCAGTATTTCACTGCCAGGACATATAAATCACAATAGTATATGTCCTACCTTAACTATACACTGCACCCTGCCCATGGGGCTACCTAGGGCCTACCTTAGGGGTGCCTTATATGTAGTGACAGGGTTACGCCTGGCAAGTGGGTACACTTGCCAAGTCGAATTTACAGTTTCAAACTGCACACACTGACACTGCAGTGGCAGGTCTGAGACATGATTACAGGGCTGCTTATGTGGGTGGCACAACCAGTGATGCAGGCCCACAAGTAGTATTTGATTTACAGCCCTGGGCACCTCTAGTGCACTTTACTAGGGACTTACTAGTAACTCAAATATGCCAATCATGGATAAACCAATGAACAGTACAATTTACACAGAGAGCATATGCACTTTAGCACTGGTTAGCAGTGGTAAAGTGCTCAGAGTTCAAATCCAACAAAAACAGGTCAGGAAAAATAGGAGGAAGGAGGCAAAAAGTTTGGAGATGACCCTGCAAAAAGGCCAGGTCCAACAAGCTTTGTGAATTGTCACTCCTCATTTGACTCTCTTGATCTGGCCTTGCTTTGGGAAGTGCTAAGAAACTATGAATGATTTTACAAGAACTACATAAAAGAGAATAGATATAAGAAAAGGCCAGAGACAAGGGTGTGTGTTAGCTCCCAATTTCTTTTCTCTAAATTTGGCTGATTTAACAAAAACGGTTAATCAATCAAATAGTTTCAGTCCCAAAATGAATGGTAAACACGTAAGCTGTCTCTTACATGCAGTTTCTAGATCTGAAAGAAATTGGCCTCCAGGGGAACTAAACACTTCTATGATTATTGTATGAGAAACAAATTATTCTTTAATGTGGAGAAGACTAAAGTGCTTCTATTTGGGAAGAAAAGGATACAGTTGGTTTGAACTATATATAAAGCTAATATTGAGACAGTTAGCAAGTATAAATATTTGAGGATGTGGTTCTCAAATAATTTGTCGTGGAAGCAATTTGCGACTCGCAAAACCTGATGTACAACAGTGTCAACGTCACTCTTTGCAATTCCCAATGGGGTCGCAAGTGACCTCCCTCATAAATATTCATGAGCTAGGTCGCAATTTGCGACCCCATTGGGAATGGACACCCTCACAGGGAGGGTGGCCTGCTGGGGACAGCAGATCACTGTGGTGGTCATTCTGACCTCGGCGGTAAAAGGCGCCTACCGCCGGTCAGAAATCCTCCATAATCCCGCCGCGGTCGCGGAAACCCGCCACGGTCATTCTGACCCGCAGAAGGCAAACCTCCGAAAATCCGACCGCCACAACAGACCGCCAGACCAGCGGTCGGCGGAAAGGTGGAGGTGACCAAACCTCCACCGCCACGCCAACAGAAATACGCCCATGCCATTACGACCCACGAATCCACGCGGCGGTCATTCAAACGCGGTATTCCATTGGCGGGACACACCGGCGCGGTCAGAATACACACAAACGAACAAAACTCACCCACATTGGACGATTTGAATCCCACACACCTGATACACATACACACACCACTCCCACACACACAATACAATATAAAACACCCACCCACATCACCCACAAACCCCTACGCTTAAAAATTCGTAAAGAAGACAAGAGCGAGACACCAGCATCCAAAACATAACAGCCACAGCCACTCAACACCATCACCCACACACTATCCACACACAAAACAACACACACCACCACACTCAACTCACTTAAATACACATACTCCACCCCACACATCATACACACCACCCCATGGCACCCCAAAGACAACCCCGCTTCACAGACGAAGAACTCAGGGTTATGGTGGAGGAAATCGTTCGTGTAGAGCCCCAGCTGTTCGGCACACAGATACAATACACCAGCATTGCCCGGAGGACGGAGCTATGGCAGAGGATTGTCGACAGGGTGAACGCAGTGGGACAGCACCCCAGAAATCGGGAAGACATCAGGAAGCGATGGAACGACCTACGGGGGAAGGTGCGTTCCATGGTATCCAGGCACAACATCGCCGTGCAGAAGACTGGCGGAGGACCCCCACCTCAACCCCCACAATTCACATCATGGGAGGAGGAAGTCTTGAACATCCTGCATCCTGACGGCCTCGCAGGAGTCGGCGGAGGAATGGATACTGGTAAGTTGAAGCTTCAATACTGCTTCCCCCCCACCTGCATGCCAAATCAGACCCCAACCCTCACCCCCATCCTCGAACCCCACCCTCACCCCCACCCCCATCCTCACCCCCACCCTCACCCCCACCACCATCCTCACCCCCACCACCATCCTCACCCCCACCCCCAGCACACCTATTCCCCGCCAATGTCTCACCATCACAACCCACACATCCCAAAACCTAGGCCTGCATGCGTCCACTAAGCATGGACACCCATCACCAAAGCATGCCCAATGCATATACACATCCCCCCCACAAGCCACCCTCACCAAAGCCCCCACACACGAATGCCAGCACTTGGGGACACGGGAACCCACAGATACACCCATATGCCACACATTGAAACTATAACCATACCTCTATACCCCTGCAGGACCCGACCGTCAACACACCGCGGCGGAGGGGCCAGAATTATCCACACCCCCCACCCAAGAGGCCGTCAGCGATGACAGCAGCTCTGTCGATCTGGACACCGATGACCAGCCCGGACCATCGGGGACCTCTGGACAGTCGGTTCCCCTCACACAGGCACAGGCCACTATAGACCCTAACCCCTCTGGGAACACCAGCACAGCTCCCACCCAGCGGGCCCATGCCTCTGTCTCCAGGGCGCGTCAATCTGCGGTGTGTCTACCACTACAGGGCACCCAGGATAACCCACCACCCCAACAACAACAGGGACCTGGGGGCAGTGGTAGTGGGCACACCGGCCAGGGGGCAGAGGCCCAGGGAAACAGGGCAACTCGGCGGGCAGCTGTGCGACAGGGGGGGGAGGAGAGGCCCAGGGAACCCACTCTCCACGAGGTCCTCACCACCATCATGGGAGCATACAACCGCTCCCAGGAGACGATGGCGACGGTACTGGCCCGGTTCCAGGAGATCCAGGTGCTGCAGGAGGAACACTATCGGGGGTACAGGGAGGACATCAGAGCCATCAACACCACCCTGGTTACCATGGTAGGGCTGCTGCAGGACCTCGTATACAGCAGGGCGGACACTGAACAACACCCAAGGGCCCCTGCCACTAGCCTGGACCAAGAACAGCCATCCACCTCCGCCGGCGCTAGTGGACAGGAGGCCCCCGCACAGCAGCAGCCCACCAGACCCCCACCTCCTGCAGGAGAAGAACCACCCCGCAAGAGGGCCCTGAGATCTCGCAAGACAGAGTAGGATGTCAAGACCCCCGCCAGCAATGGATACCACCTGATGTCATCCCACTGTCCCACATTGTCACCCTGTCCATCCTCGAACTGCCCATGCTCCATCTCTCCACAGGCCTCTGGACAATGCACCTGTGTGACTGTTACTCTGGACTCTGCCATGGACATTCCTTCACCATAGCCCCCACCCACTTGAAACCACCCATCCCATTTTGAGCACTTCAATAAACACCTATTTTGCACCAAAATATCAGGAGTCTGGCTGTGATTTCAATAGATTGTAATTGACATGACAGTGCAAATATGTCCTTGTACATGGTGAAGTCAACAAACAGCTGCCACAAAGCTGTAGTCCATGGGGAAACGAAGCACAGGACTCGTAGTGGGGACCCCAGATCTGAAATATGGAGGGAAAAGCCAAAACTCAGTCATCATACACTGGGGCAAATAGACAGGCAGCAGAGATGCTGCAGAGTAGTTAACATTTACTAAATTATCTTTGAAATGTTACCTGTGTCCTATTGGAAGTACTGTTCAATGATTCTGTCCCTGTTGTCTGTTTCAGCCCCGTCGTCTTCCTCCTCGTCACTCTCCTCAGGTTCCACCGCTGCCACAACACCACCGTCTCGACCATCCTCCTGCAGGAAAGGCACCTGGCGGCGCAAAGCCAGGTTGTGAAGCATGCAGCAGGCCACGATGATGTGACACACCTTCTTAGGTGAGTACATTAGGGATCCACCGGTCATATGCAGGCAGCGAAACCTGGCCTTTAGGAGGCCAAAGGTGCGTTCGATCACCCTCCTAGTACGCCCATGGGCCTCATTGTACCGTTCCTCTGCCCTGGTCCGGGGATTCCTTACTGGGGTCAGTAGCCACGACAGGTTGGGGTACCCAGAGTCCCCCACTAGCCATACACGGTGTCTCTGTAGCTGTTCCATCACGTAAGGGATGCTGCTATTCCTGAGGATGTAGGCGTCATGCACTGACCCTGGGAATTTGGCATTTACATGCGAGATGTACTGGTCAGCCAAACACACCACCTGGATGTTCATTGAATGGTAACTTTTTCTGTTCCTGTACACCTGCTCCCTGTCTCTTGGGGGAACCAAAGCCACATGGGTCCCATCAATGGCACCAATTACGTTGGGAATATGTCCAAGGGCGTAGAAATCACCCTTCACTGTAGCCAATTCGCCCACCTCAGGGAAAATGATGTAGTTCCTCACGGATTTCATCAGGGCAGACAACACTCTGGATAACACCTTTGAAAACATGGGCTGAGACATCCCGGAAGCAATTCCCACGGTTGTCTGAAATGACCCACTTGCCAAGAAATGTAGTACTGACATGACCTGCACCAGAGGGGGAATCCCTGTGGGTTGGCGGATGGGGGACATCAGGTCGGGCTCCAGCTGGGCACACCGTTCATGATAGTGGCACGGTTAAGACGGTAGGTCAGGATAATGTGGCGTTCTTCCATTGTCGACAGGTCCACCAGCGGTCGGTACACGGGAGGATTCATCCGTCTCCTCGCCCAACCCAGCGGACGGTGCCTAGGAAGGACAACATGGAGCACACAGTCAGGCAACCCACAGGTACGTACTCACAGCTAGCACAGTATACGATTCTCTATGCAGTGAATGGCGTGTCTAAGTGGCTATGCAAGGCCTAGGCCTGTGTGACGCAGTTGAAATTGAGCCATGTGGGCCCTGGAAATGGCGGCTGCCTGACCTGCGAAGTGTGACAATGGGATGTGAGGTCAATGCGCTGGCGTGGCACACCGCGGCGGGCGGCGGGCGAAGACCGCGGCGCGAAGCCGCATTGGTTAACATTGAAGCCTATGGGTTTCAGGAGCCAATGGCGAAGGGCGCCGGCGGTGGCGGGACGCACCGCCGCGGTACGCACCGCCGCGGACGTGACCGCCATTTTCTATCTACTTATCCACTTGCGACTTGAACTTTCACAGGAGAGGACCTATACTGCAAGTGTTGCTGTGACCTCGGTCTGGAAGGGACAATGGCTGCTGCGACTGGGGAAAGGGCCCCTGCCTTCACTGGAGAGGAGTTGGAGAAACTTGTGGATGGGGTCCTCCCCCAGTATGCGCTACTCTACGGTCCTCCAGACCAACAAGTGAGTTTAATTCAATCTGGATTTGGGCCCACTGGCTGGCTTGGGGGCCTGGCGGGGATGGGGGGCATGTTGGGCATGGCGGGGGGCCTGGCGGGGATGGGGGGCATGTTGGGCATGGCGGGGGGCCTGGCGGGGGGCCTGGCGGGGATGGGGGGCATGTTGGGCATGGCGGGGGGCCTGGCGGGGATGGGGGGCATGTTGGGCATGGCGGGGGGCCTGGCGGGGGGCCTGGCGGGGATGGGGGGCATGTTGGGCATGGCGGGGGGCCTGGCGGGGATGGGGGGCATGTTGGGCCTGGCGGGGGGCATGGCGGGGATGGGGGGCATGTTGGGCATGGCGGGGGGCCTGGCGGGGATGGGGGGCATGTTGGGCATGGCGGGGGGCCTGGCGGGGGGCCTGGCGGGGATGGGGGGCATGTTGGGCATGGCGGGGGGCCTGGCGGGGGGCCTGGCGGGGATGGGGGGCATGTTGGGCATGGCGGGGGGCCTGGCGGGGATGGGGGGCATGTTGGGCCTGGCGGGGGGCCTGGCGGGGATGGGGGGCATGTTGGGCATGGCGGGGGGCCTGGCGGGGGGCCTGGCGGGGATGGGGGGCGTTGGGCCACTGGAAAGGAAAATGCAGAGTAACTTGAACGTGGTATTTCTCCCTCCCTGTACGTGTCACATAGGTCCGCGCCCATGAGAAGATCGGGATTTGGCGTGCCATCGCCAAGGAAGTCCGGGCCCTGGGGGTCCACCATCGACGGGGCACCCACTGCCGCAAGAGGTGGGAGGACATCCGCCGCGGGACCAAGAAGACCGCCGAGTCTCTGCTGGGGATGGCCTCCCAACGTAGGCGGGGTGCCTGCCGTCAACTGAGCCCCCTGATGTTCCGGATCCTGGCGGTGGCCTACCCTGAATTGGATGGGCGCGTGAGGGCAGCACAGCAGACACAAGGGGGTGAGTACAAGCATTATCTACTCTGTTGTCGCGCAGTGGAGGTGTCTGGGTGGGGGAGGAGGGCTGGGGGTCCCCCTAGGCCAGGGCGATATCTGTAGGCTGGGCACCCCCGTAAGCCCCTGTGTCCCCAGCCACCACCCTCAGTAGTTTGTCAGTACAGCCATCCCTGGGCCGTGTCATCCATGGGTGCAGTTGTCAACTCTAGGCGTGTAGGGCATGTTCCACGGAATGCGTAGCGGACCCCAAGTGCGCAACTTAGTGCAGGGGGCATCTGTGTCTGTCATGTCCGCTAACTGTACCGGAGATCCATGTAATTAATATCCCTTTATTTCTCTCTCCCCCCCCCTTTTTGTTTGTCTTTCTGTGCTTGTGTGCATCAGCATCATCAGGCGGAGGAGAAGTGGCATCGGGGCAGGAGGGAGCTGCATCTCACATGGCCCAGGAGGGCCATGCCACAGAGTCAGACTGGACCAGTGAGACGGAGGGCGAGGGGAGCTCCACGACGGGGACGACTGGAGCCTGCAGCGACACGGACACGTCCTCGGAAGGGGGCTCCCTTGCGGGGGTGGCACCATCCGTGCCCCCCGCCATTACAGGTACAGCCGCCACCCAGCGCACCATCTCCGCCCTCCCAGCAGCCCCTCAGCGTTCGCCCCGTGCCCGCTCTGCCAGGAAGCCGGGCATCTCCTTCGCCCCAGGCACCTCAGGCCCTGCCCCTGTTACCCCCGCTGCCCTCAGTGAGGAGGTCATTGACCTCCTCCGAACGCTCATTGTTGGGCAGACTACCCTTTTGAATGCCATCCAGGGGGTGGAGAGGGAGGTTCATCGCAGCAATGCGTACCTGGAGGGCATTCATTCGGGTCAGGCTGCCCATCAGCGATCGTTCCAGGCTCTGGCCTCAGCACTGACGGCAGCCATTGTCCCTGTCTCCTGCCTGCCTCTACTAACTCCCTCCTCCCAGTCTCCTGTTCCTCTGCCTGTCCCACCCACACCATCAGACCAGCCTGCACACACCTCAACACCCAAGAGAAGCTCATCCAAACATAAGCACCACAGATCACGCAGACATTCACACACGCAACATTCCGATGCAGACATGCCAACAGTCACTACCACCTCTGTGACCCCCACCTCCTCGTCTCCCTCCTCCCTCCCTGTGACGTCTACACTCACACCTCCATTCACCTCACCATCAGCCAGTGTTTCCATCACCAGCACACCCTCCACTCCAGTCCGCACACGTGCAGTCACCACCCCCACTGCCATTTACACGTCCCCTGTGTCCTCTCCCACTGTGTCTGTCACCCCCTCTTCCACACCACACAAACGCAGCCACCCACCCACCCAACAGCCATCCACCTCACGACAGCCTATCCCTCCTGCACCTGCACCCAAAGACAGCAAACGTGACTCACCTACAACCACATCCTCTCCCTCCACTCCCATTCCCACTGTACCTACCACTCTCCATTGTCCCAAGAAGCTCTTCCTCGCCACTACTAACTTCTTTCCTGACCCTGAGCCCCCCCCTCCTTCTCGTCGGGGTAAGAAGAGCACCTCAGCCACCACCAGCCCTGCAGCCCCCTTGACAAGGGTGCAGGGGTATTGGAGCCCGCCAGCCCGCATGTCTGGATCTTCGCCCAGCAGCAAGGGGACAGCCAGCCCACCCCCTGGGAAGAGGAGCAGAAGGCGGAAGGGGCGCCGCAGAAGCCCGCCTTCTACATCCCCCCCGGACACCACCCAGAGACAGTCACCAGCCACAGCTCCAAAGGGAGGAAAGGGCCACAGGCCGACGACTAAGGAGGGCAAGGGCAGCAAGTTGGAGAGGTCAGGCAGCAGGCCTGCTGCCCAGGAGGAGCCCACAACCCCCATAGCCGCTGCCCCGGGAGGAACCGGCACAGCTGCCCCGGGAGAGCCCACCAGCCCCATAGCCGCTGCCCAGGGAGGACCCAGCCCAGCTGGCCAGGAGGGCCCCACCACCCACAGCCCAGGTGGGCAGTGAAGGAGCACCATCCCCGCTGCCCAGGAGGGCACCACCAGGCATTTAGCAGTTGGCCATAGACCGTCCGCCGTCTCAAGAACCGCTGAACTGGGCCCTTCAAGGCAAGAACCGCTGAACTGGGCCCTTCAAGGCAAGAACCGCTGAACTGGGCCCCGCCGTCTCAAGAACCGCTGAACTGGGCCCCGCCGTCTCAAGAACCGCTGAACTGGGCCCTTCAAGGCAAGAACCGCTGAACTGGGCCCCGCCGTCTCAAGAACCGCTGAACTGGGCCCTTCAGGGCAAGAACCGCTGAACTGGGCCCTTCAAGGCAAGAACCGCTGAACTGGGCCCCGCCGTCTCAAGAACCGCTGAACTGGGCCCCGCCGTCTCAAGAACCGCTGAACTGGGCCCTTCAGGGCAAGAACCGCTGAACTGGGCCCTTCAAGGCAAGAACCGCTGAACTGGGCCCCGCCGTCTCAAGAACCGCTGAACTGGGCCCCGCTGTCTCAAGAACCGCTGAACTGGGCCCTTCAAGGCAAGAACCGCTGAACTGGGCCCTTCAAGGCAAGAACCGCTGAACTGGGCCCTTCAAGGCAAGAACCGCTGAACTGGGCCCCGCCGTCTCAAGAACCGCTGAACTGGGCCCCGCCGTCTCAAGAACCGCTGAACTGGGCCCCGCCGTCTCAAGAACCGCTGAACTGGGCCCTTCAAGGCAAGAACCGCTGAACTGGGCCCCGCCGTCTCAAGAACCGCTGAACTGGGCCCCGCCGTCTCAAGAACCGCTGAACTGGGCCCTTCAAGGCAAGAACCGCTGAACTGGGCCCCGCCGTCTCAAGAACCGCTGAACTGGGCCCTTCAAGGCAAGAACCGCTGAACTGGGCCCTTCAAGGCAAGAACCGCTGAACTGGGCCCCGCCGTCTCAAGAACCGCTGAACTGGGCCCCGCCGTCTCAAGAACCGCTGAACTGGGCCCTTCAGGGCAAGAACCGCTGAACTGGGCCCTTCAAGGCAAGAACCGCTGAACTGGGCCCCGCCGTCTCAAGAACCGCTGAACTGGGCCCCGCCGTCTCAAGAACCGCTGAACTGGGCCCTTCAGGGCAAGAACCGCTGAACTGGGCCCTTCAAGGCAAGAACCGCTGAACTGGGCCCCGCCGTCTCAAGAACCGCTGAACTGGGCCCCGCCGTCTCAAGAACCGCTGAACTGGGCCCTTCAGGGCAAGAACCGCTGAACTGGGCCCTTCAAGGCAAGAACCGCTGAACTGGGCCCCGCCGTCTCAAGAACCGCTGAACTGGGCCCTTCAGGGCAAGAACCGCTGAACTGGGCCCTTCAAGGCAAGAACCGCTGAACTGGGCCCCGCCGTCTCAAGAACCGCTGAACTGGGCCCCGCCGTCTCAAGAACCGCTGAACTGGGCCCTTCAGGGCAAGAACCGCTGGCCCTTTGGCAGACGTGGCAGGGCAGGATCTATCTCGGGCATGGCTGCAGGATGTCCTCTGGCCAACTTGCCTCCTCCAGTGGCAGTGGGGTCTGTTATGGACTGTATGGACTGTGGCTTTGCTCTCCCCAGGATGGCCCAGTAGGCAGGCCACCCACTGTATGGACTGTTTGGACTGTGGCTTTGCTCTCCCCAGGATGGCCCAGTGGGCAGGCCACCCACTGTATGGACTGTATGGACTGTGGCTTTGCTCTCCCCAGGATGGCCCAGTGGGCAGGCCACCCACTGTATGGACTGTTTGGACTGTGGCTTTGCTCTCCCCAGGATGGCCCAGTGGGCAGGCCACCCACTGTATGGACTGTATGGACTGTGGCTTTGCTCTCCCCAGGATGGCCCAGTGGGCAGGCCACCCACTGTATGGACTGTATGGACTGTGGCTTTGCTCTCCCCAGGATGGCCCAGTGGGCAGGCCACCCACTGTATGGACTGTATGGACTGTGGCTTTGCTCTCCCCAGGATGGCCCAGTGGGCAGGCCACCCACTGTATGGACTGTATGGACTGTGGCTTTGCTCTCCCCAGGATGGCCCAGTGGGCAGGCCACCCACTGTATGGACTGTATGGACTGTGGCTTTGCTCTCCCCAGGATGGCCCAGTGGTCATGGAGTCCCCTCGTGGATCTGGCGTCGTGTACTCAAGTGGCTGAGGTGCCCCCCCTTCCCTTCCCCCTGAGGTGCCTGTCCTATTTTCTTTCTGATGCCCCTGCAGTGTTCTCTCCGTGGAGTTCTTGTCGTGGGACTGGGCCTTGCCCCTTTGCACAGGACCCCTGTGATCCACGGACAGTGGTTGGACTACATTTAGTAGCTGTATATATTTTGTACATAGTTTATTTATTTTTTGGGATTAATGGCGTACATATTTCAATATATCTGCCCGTTTATGATCTCTTCTTTTGGTCTTTGCATTATTTCGGAGGGGGGTGGTTTGTGGGTTGTGACAGTGATCTGTGGGAATGCATTGATGTGTGTGTTGTAGTGGGTGTGGGTGGGTGGGTGTGTGCCGGTAATCTTTTCCCTCCCCTGTGTCGTAGGTGCAGTACTCACCGATGTCTTCCGCGCCACCGGGCGTGCTCCTGGTATATGAGGAGGAATAGGAGTGCGGGGATGACCTGTAACTCTGGCTCCATACTGCCGGAATCTCGCGTGGAGTGCTTAGAGGTGAGCGTTTTCCCGTTCGTAGTCTGTTTCCGCCGTGTTCTTATCGGCGGTGCTCCCGCCCCGGAAAAGGTGGCAGATTGGTGGGTCGTAATAGGGTGGGCGGTACTTTGTCTGCCGCCGGGCTGTTGGCGGGAACCGCCGCGCTGTTTGTTTGTACCGCTGTGGCGGTCGGAGTGTTAAGTTGGCGGGCTGTGTTGGCGGTTCCCGCCAGGGTCAGAATTGCATATTTTAGACCGCCGGCCTGTTGACGGCTTGGCCGCCGCTTTATCACCGACCGCCAGGGTCAGAATGAGGGCCTATGTCTGTGACTGCTTTTAAATAAAGCCTTTTTTTTTTTAAATGCAGCGAATCAGGCCGTTTGCGACAAGAAAAAAGTTACGTACATCCGGCCCCTTCTTCTGTAGAGGGGCTTAAGAAATTCCACAAACAGTTTTGGGGCCCCTCCCTAAGACTGGTGCTGGCATTCTATCAGGGAATGATACGGCCACAGTTCCTGTGCGGTGCTGCAGTGATCTGTAGTAGTAAGAAATCAAATTGGGACCTCGAAGAGGGTAGGTGCTGAAAAAGATTAATCTCTCTTCCACCCTCTACTATGGTCCAGGCTGTAAGAACAGAAAAAGTCTGACGGCATGGACTTACTTAGATAAGGATAACATTTGTAAATGTGGCCTTAAAATGAAGGGATATTTAAAGCATGTTATAATGGATTGTTCATGGCTTTTAGCTCAATGCAAGTTTTTATTGAAGCAAGTTTTACAAAAATATGGCATTAGGGCACAGGGGCAAGAGGTTTTCGGATGTAACCTGTGCTTTGGGTAGAGTTTTACTGTACGTAAATTACATTTTAGGAAAATATGTATTCCATAGGATCATTGTATTGTATTGTTGGACTGTGGTAATGTGTTGTAAATGTGAGGTCGGCCGAATTTTAGCTAATATTTGTGTATGTATGTATAATGGGGTTTTTTGTGCCTATGTTTTAAAGATTAAGGTCTAAAAATAAACATATGTTTTACTGACATTCTTGGCATCTGCCTCTGGTATCGCAGGACTTACATTATCAACCTTTTGAGCCTCTTGGTGTTTTTTCTGTGGCACTTACTTTGTCCAGTAGATTGGGAGAATTGGGGGTCTCTCTCCTATAAGGCTCTTTCTTAATGATCTTTGAGGATTGGGTGGTTTGATGCCTGGGCTGGGGTTTGTTCCCAAGGAAGTTATTTTGCCTGTTTTCTGTTCAGAAACTCAGTCTCCTGATGTAGTAGTCTTCATTCTCTGGATGTTGGAAGAGCTATTTTGGTTTATCTAGAAAGAGTGGAGGAGATTCATCAGGATTCTTCTTTGTTTGTTGTTTTCGACCCACAAGGAATGGTTGCCCACCGGCCACTCAAACCCTGAGCCAGTAGATTCATCCTTTGATTTCTCTGGCTTATTCTCAGTTTGGTGTTCTTTCTCCTTTGGGAGTATACGGCAGATTGACTCGAGGTTTGTCGACTTTTCCGGCTGAGGTCAGGGGCTTCCTTTGCTGAGATTTGTAGGTCAGCCACCTGGGAAAAACTTTCTACCTTTATCAAGCACCACAGAGATGCTTGTGGTCTTGCAGTGGAGGATCTTTTTGTGCATAGGGATTTGTCTGTGGTGAAGTAACCATGGCCTTCCTGATGAATATAAAGTTTGGTGTTCTGCATTTACTCAGTTGCCCTGGCTTCATTTTGCTTGGGTACATCACACGTTAGAAATTACCAGTAATTGCATTACCCCATGTCCTTCTCTCACTCAGATTCCTACCTCTCTCTTGTTGATGAAACAGGTGGTATGGAGGTGGGGTGCTTATTATGCTGAGGAAAGAGTGTCAAAGGATTTACTGGGGCCTCACATTGTTAGGAATCTAAGCAAGGGAAGAACTCAGAGTGATGCAATTACCGATAAGTAGTTCAAGTATTTCCTATGTCTACTCAAACCCATCCTGTGGTTTGCAGACACCTTTATTTCACATCTCTCTGCACCTTGTGATGCATATTGAACAGAGACCTTTTAAGGCATGGGCAATGGGGACAATTCGCCAGGGCCCACTCCTTCCAAGGGAACATTTGGTTATCTGTCTCATTGTCTATTTCTCAATCACAGGCTCTCTCCCTTGTTCTGACAGCCTCTACTTCTTATTCTTGACTTTCTACCATGTTTCTACATCCTGACATTTTGTACGTGAAAGAAGGGAGATTTTGAGAAAGAAATAGGGGGGATTTATTTTCCCCAGTGACTTACAGTGAAGTTGATGAGATTTTAACCATGAGACAATTATATAGAGACCTATTGAGCTTGAAAAATTGGGAGTCTCCAGTCTGAGTCAGGTCAGTGGGCAGGTACGTATACTATCCATACTTCTCACCTTATTCATCTCTTGCTTTATCATCTGCCTCTTACTATCTGACCTAACCCCTCTTTAGCTTTCACTTTGTTCTTACTGAATCTTTGTTTCCTATAGTTTGCACTTCACCACCTCCTGTCTACATTGTCTTTCACTTCAGCCAATCTTTATAACTCACATTTGTCTATTTCACCTTTCTATCTTTTTTTATTTTGTTATACCTCATGTCTACCTCATTGATCAGCAAGTTCCTTATTTCTGTATCTTTCTCTATTTTCCCCTCTGTCCAATTACCTATATGTTGCCTCTCAGTACCACCCTCTCTCTTAATGCCTGACCTACCTTTATGTCTCATGTCTCTCTCCTTATTTCAGCTCACCTCTTCTTCACATCCCTCTATTTCCTTCTGTCTTTATACCTCATCTCTTTTTACCACATTGATCAATATGTTTCTTAATTCTGTATATTTCTCTATTTCCCCTCTGTCCAACTACCTCTATGTTGCCTCTCTGTACCACTCTCTCTCTTTCTGCCTGACCTACATTTACACATCTTGTCTCTCACCATATTTCAGCTCACCTCTTCTTCCTCATCCCTCAACAAGGATATGCACTACTGCTCTGTTCCAAAGTTCTGGTTCAGAATTAGGCCGCCTTGTGCCACACACACGCACCTTAACACCATAGTGCAAAAGTGGGTGGTGGAGCTATGTTGTGTCGATGATGGCAACTCCTAAGTCCAGTACATCACATGATTGTCCGTTCCTTGTCTGTGCCAAGGCCAGGTATGTCCCTGTGGCAGTCGTGTCCCACTGAGACCCTGGGTCAGCTAAAAGGGGGTCAGCTAAAGAGCGGTGCGCAAGAGTCCCTGACACTCCCAGAGCCCAGCCCGTTGACCTTTCAGAGAGGGAGTCAGCTCACAGTGCCCACCCAGTGGTGACTGTGGACCATTGCAAGGGTATTCCCTCCTTGTTTGAGCTCTGCTCTACCACCCGGGAGGTGCTAGTGCTCTCAGCTGGACACCTGGAGTAATGCCACCTCCCAGGCTTGTTCACCTGTATGGAGCAGTGAAAAACAGACCAGCCTGCTCTCAAATCCCTGTGGGTTCCCTGCAAGTTGGCACTACATACTTGATGCCAGGGGTACTGGTGGTGTGGTGAGGGCTTCACCCCGTGGATGTTCAACCGAAGTCGTGCTGCAGACAGCCACTATTTTGGATTGGGGGCTCCATAGGATGCCTCACAGCAAAGTGGGTGGAAAAGTAGGTGGAAATTCTTTTTCCCCAGCTTTGAAGTTTTCTATCAACACATTCTTCTCAGTGAAACTGCCATCTAGTGGTCATCTTTATGAGTGCACTGCTTAGTCATTCTGTTGTTCTCCTTGAGCTGTGCTTACCGGGCCCTCTTCTGAGTGCACAAGTGCTACCTTCCTGCACCCATCAACCCACTGTTACCTGTGCAATAATATTTTACACCTACAGCTTACTCCTGAGGACATGTTGAAACCAATGGCTTGCTTTGAATGAAGTCTGCACTTCAGATAGGCTGACTTCTCCTCCTTAGCTATCTTGCCTCTTCGTCCGGTCCTGGTGTTGGGTACTAAAGCAGTTAGGCAACTGACATTTGCAGAAGCCAACCAAAAATGAAAAATTTCTCACCTGCCCATGCTATGTCATTCACCGGAGTAACACTGGATGTTATCATGACTAAACTAAACAAATATCCAAACTACAACTCCTACGGTGGAATTGTCCACGAACTGTAAGCTTAAAACGCTGAAGGGTGAAATGAACCCATATCAGGTCCGAGCTGAAATCCATGAATAAAAGACTTGGGGCCTTATTACAGTCTTGGCGGATAGAATTCTCTGTCACAAGCATGACGGTTATTCCGTCCGCCGTATTACGATCTCCATAGGATATAATGGGATCGTAACACGGCTGACAGGATAGCCGACACATTTGTGATGGAGTAACCTCATCCACCAAGATCGTAATCAGGCCCTTGATGATTTGGACCTTAAAGTGATAGAGACCATGACATGGAGCACTGAACTGTGGAATATCCAAAAAAGCAAGGATGGGTGACCACAGCTGTAGAAATAATATATGCATTTTTAAAGACCCAGAGATGGAGAAAACCCAAGATGTCATGCCCTCTTGCAAATATTTATTCCAAAGATAATGGCTTGGTCTTTTCCCCACAGCTAGAGTTCCAGCACACACATAGGACAGCAGTGCACAACATGGCTGGGAGCAATGTCCAACAGCCGATCATTGTCAATCTTCTTTGCTTTCAACAGACAAGGACTAACCTATTTGAAAGCCAAGAAACATGATCCATACACCTTCATTGTAGCAGATTATTCATCTCAGCTGACTTCCCTTCCGAAACACACAATTGTTGGAGGAGACTTGGTCCATGATCCTATCTTAGAAACAACCAGTCACCCTGACTCCAGACACAACGATAAGGCCGTACTTCATGACATCTTGTCAGACTTTTCTCTCCATGACCTTTGCCGACTGATGCTTCCCACAGAAAACAACTATACTTATCTCTCGCCAGCTAATGGCTTTGAATCACAGCGGCACCTCACAAGAGCTGCAGACCTTCCCAGGATCCATACCTGTGTGAGCGCAGTAGAGGGTATCTCTGATCATATCCTGTACTACTCACATTGGTTTGGCAAATGATGGTACCAAAATCATGCATGTCAAGCATTGGTGTACTGAGATTTAAATACCCGGATGACAAAAAGGGGATAGTGGCTCTCTTGAGTGAATATATAGGCCTCAACAGTTCTTCTACAGACTCAAAGCAGCTTCTGTTGTCAGCTCCAAAGTCGTGCCTATAAGGAATGGGAGCAAGGGACTCGCAAGTGACCCAGAAAATACAGGGAGTGCAGAATTATTAGGCAAGTTGTATTTTTGAGGATTAATTTTATTATTGAACAACAACCATGTTCTCAATGAACCCAAAAAACTCATTAATATCAAAGCTGAATATTTTTGGAAGTAGTTTTTAGTTTGTTTTTAGTTTTAGCTATGTTAGGGGGATATCTGTGTGTGCAGGTGACTATTACTGTGCATAATTATTAGGCAACTTAAAAAAAAATATATATACCCATTTCAATTATTTATTATTACCAGTGAAACCAATATAACATCTCAACATTCACAAATATACATTTCTGACATTCAAAAACAAAACAAAAACAAATCAGTGACCAATATAGCCACCTTTCTTTGCAAGGACACTCAAAAGCCTGCCATCCATGGATTCTGTCAGTGTTTTGATCTGTTCACCATCAACATTGCGTGCAGCAGCAACCACAGCCTCCCAGACACTGTTCAGAGAGGTGTACTGTTTTCCCTCCTTGTAAATCTCACATTTGATGATGGACCACAGGTTCTCAATGGGGTTCAGATCAGGTGAACAAGGAGGCCATGTCATTAGATTTCCTTCTTTTATACCCTTTCTTGCCAGCCACGCTGTGGAGTACTTGGACGCGTGTGATGGAGCATTGTCCTGCATGAAAATCATGTTTTTCTTGAAGGATGCAGACTTCTTCCTGTACCACTGCTTGAAGAAGGTGTCTTCCAGGAACTGGCAGTAGGACTGGGAGTTGAGCTTGACTCCATCCTCAACCCGAAAAGGCCCCACAAGCTCATCTTTGATGATACCAGCCCAAACCAGTACTCCACCTCCACCTTGCTGGCGTCTGAGTCGGACTGGAGCTCTCTGCCCTTTACCAATCCAGCCACGGGCCCATCCATCTGGCCCATCAAGACTCACTCTCATTTCATCAGTCCATAAAACCTTAGAAAAATCAGTCTTGAGATATTTCTTGGCCCAGTCTTGACGTTTCAGCTTGTGTGTCTTGTTCAGTGGTGGTCGTCTTTCAGCCTTTCTTACCTTGGCCATGTCTCTGAGTATTGCACACCTTGTGCTTTTGGGCACTCCAGTGATGTTGCAGCTCTGAAATATGGCCAAACTGGTGGCAAATGGCATCGTGGCATCTGCACGCTTGACTTTTCTCAGTTCATGGGCAGTTATTTTGCGCCTTGGTTTTTCCACACGCTTCTTGCGACCCTGTTGACTATTTTGAATGAAACGCTTGATTGTTCGATGATCACGCTTCAGAAGCTTTGCAATTTTAAGAGTGCTGCATCCCTCTGCAAGATATCTCACTATTTTTGACTTTTCTGAGCCTGTCAAGTCCTTCTTTTGACCCATTTTGCCAAAGGAAAGGAAGTTGCCTAATAATTATGCACACCTGATATAGGGTGTTGATGTCATTAGACCACACCCCTTCTCATTACAGAGATGCACATCACCTAATATGCTTAATTGGTAGTAGGCTTTCGAGCCTATACAGCTTGGAGTAAGACAACATGCATAAAGAGGATGATGTGGTCAAAATACTCATTTGCCTAATAATTCTGCACTCCCTGTAGCACAAAGTAAAAAGATAACATTTGAAATGTAAAATCAAGATCATGTAGGACAAGTTCCACCAGTGCCCTTCATAGGAAACCCTGCGCTCTCTCATGGCGACATTTTTTTAATTAGACACTATCTACGCACAGGTGGCAGAGGAATCTTTGAAACAGTTTAAATAGAAAACTAATCTCATCTAGACTCTGCTGGAAGGACTCCGCCTTCCCCAAAAGTGCTCTCCAATGGCTTGGATTTAGCTTGTCTCCTGTTCTGAAGTCTTGGGGGCCAACAAAGACTTCATCGGCTAGCTTCTAGCTGGTTCACTGACTTCAGCGACTCTAGCACTGACTTCAGTGACTCCAGCATCAACGCCACTGCCTGCCCTGGATCCGTGTCCTCGATGCACGCAACGACTGTGGTCTGCAACGCAAGTCTGACTTTGCTGCAATGCCACTGACGTCCCGCAGCATGAACACGGCTCTGCAAAATCAACTCATAGAGTCTTGACTGACTGGATTCATCGACCACGTCGGGTCACAAGAAACCGAAGCCTTGACACAGACGCCGCACCAGCTCCCTTGCAACCGGATGGAACCGATGCCTCGCCTCTCCTGCCTCGCAGTATGGGACCGATGCCTCACCTCCCTGGACACCATAAGGGACTGACGTTGCACCAACTCCAATTACACATCACCTCCATGTCTCAGTGTGACGTCTTTGTTTCTTCATTTTCAAAGGTACTGTGCCTCGAGGTCCTTGTGACTCCGTGACCAGTGCCTGCGGTGTCGGATTGTTGGGAACGACTCCATCAATGATGTTGTGATAGTTGCAGTTGGAGCTATTGTGGTTCTACGTGCTTTAGTGGGATTTAATATTTAAAAATTCATCTCTTTGCTTGTGTACATTAGATTTTTGTTATTTTGACTTTATTTTATTCAGATAAATGTTATCTATTTTTCTGAACCTTGTGTATTTTTCTGGCGTTTGCACTGTGTTACTCTATGAGTTATGCACAAATAATTTACACATTGCCTTTTAGGTTAAGCCTACCTTCTCTGTCCCAAGCTACCGGAGAGTGATCACAGGATAATTTGGATTGTGTTGTGACTTGCCCTGACTAGGATTGTGGACCCTACTTGGAGAAGGGTGTATGCCTCAGCCAACTAGAGACCCAATTTCTAACAGGAATACTTTGCCATTGGTCGGAATTTCCTGAAGATAGTGCACCGGCTTAACCAGACTGCATCAGCACAGACTATTTGTAATTGATTAAGTTCTGATCTAATTCAAATTAAATGTGGGACAAGGCTGGGCTGCCCATTCTCTCCCTTATATTTCCTCTTGGCCCTTGGATATCACTCACCACAGGGGACAGGAATACACACTCCAGATGGTGAGCTCAAATTACTTCCTTATGCTGATGATGTTTTTTTTTAGCATCCCTGTGTTGTCTATACAGGCACTGATGAAGCTTACTGAGTTCTCCTATTTTTCTGGATATAAAATCAACTTGAATAAGATGGAGGCCATCCCACTAACACCTTGCATGATGCAGCACTCCTTAAATCAGCTGCCTGCAAAATGGATACCAAGTGGACTGAAATACCTTGAAGTCCTAGATAGCAGTGACTTCCCTACAATGATCAAAGACAACGTAACCTCCCTTCTAAATAGAATAAAAGTGGACTTTCTCAGATGGACGTTGCTTCAACTTTTGCTTTGAGGCAGGGTCCAGACCATCATGATGGTCACAACCCCTAGGTTCAATTACAGATTTCAGATGTTTCCACTTCATATACCAGCTGGCACCTTACAAAAGATCGATGGTACCATTTGCAGATATGTTTGTGGTCAGTAACCACCTAGATTGGCCTCCGGCAAACTGCATGCAGCCATAACTTCAGGTGGGCTCTGACTTCCTCATATGCAGTCCTATAATAGGGCACATCATCTGTTGCAAACTTCCTGCCATTTAAAAACACACAAAGAAGTACCCATGTGGGTCAGAATTGAATGTCAACTCTGCAAAATGGTGCCAGGTCTCTAGGTGCTATATTTGGGGCCCAAAGCTCTGACAGATCCTCAGACCCTGACGTTAACTGAAATGCATAGCGTTTGGATGTCAACACATGACCTTCTTAAGGGAGACGGCCTCATACATCCCAAAAGCTCCACTGTGGTGCAATGGACCTACTTCCATGGATAAACTTCCTTTCATATGGACAGATGGGGATCTCGGAGGAGAACCACCTGTTGCAATTGTTTAACGGCCTATTTTCGAGGCTGATGGTCCTTGGACTGCCAGTCTCACGGTAACGGACTAACTGCTGCGGCAGTGGTGGTCCGACCGCCACCTTATGATTTAGGCAGACAGACCCACCTAATGACTGCCGTCCCCACCAGGATCACAGATCCCGACGGGGTGACAGCGGTTTTTGTTGTAGTCAGCCAGAGTGCCAGTTGGCTGATTACAACCTTATTTTCCACCAACCTTTTCATGTTAGGGACCTGGCTGGGGGCCACAGAGGGGCCCCTGAATTGCCCGTGCCCATGGCATAGGCAGTGCAAGGATCCCCCTGCCCAGCACCGGCAGAAGGCGCATTCTACTTTGCAGACAGTGGGCATGCCAAGCTATTTCCACATTCTCTTTTGTTTTGTTTTCATAAACAGACCGATTAAGTGGGATTTGTTTTCAGTATAATGCACCTGATATGCAAGGAAAGTTTTCCTTGCACATCTAGGACATTTCCCAGTTTTCCTACCTACCCCTAAATGCCACACATAGAGATCTGGGCAAGAACAGTCATTGTTAGGTGCCCCCACTCTAAATAGGGCAAGATCTCCACCACAGATCATAGTGGTAGGAAACCGTGGTATAATATTAATTTTCACTAATAATATTAATACAAATTGAATCACAGAGAAACAATGCACCCACCTGCAGCTCGAAATAGACATGCCCATTTCTTATTGCATTATTACAAGTGCACTATATCCAATGGCACCTGTGATACAGGGGACAGGATATGTGTCACATTTCTGCCGGAGTAATCCACCCATCAAAATCTAAATCAGACCTTTCATCTCTAGAAACTCTTCCAATAATAAGCAAACATTTCAAAGATGTGCACATATTACAGGGTGCATGAAAACATCCCAAGCTTTGAAACGATTGTTAAACTTACTGTTTGTGCTTGATGTTCATTTTATCTTAACTCACTCTGCTCACCCCTTCCTTGTTCTGAGTTTGAGACTACAAATCTATGCATCTATTGTTCAATCTCCTCTCAGAGTGGAAAGGTCAAAGGCAAAGGGGTTTCCAATTTCACCAAATTGGCTCCCTCTTTGTCATAGAAATAATTTACTGCTGTTTTGTTCACTCCAATATTATGGGTCTCACACCTGGTAGTAGCCACAAAAGGAAACAAACCCATTTAAAAAAAAGAGAGATCTGAAAGTTGTCGCTCACTCCTTCTTTAGTAAGTTATGCTTTATTGGATGAAAAGTATTAGCAGTTAGACCAAAATATCCGACAATCCTGTCTACAAGTAATGATAAATAGAACCCAACCCTTCTATCCAAAAACAGTATACACACAGTGGTTGGTATTTTAATATATGATTATTAATTTTTCACTATTAGTTTACAAACCATGTGTATCAGACTGATCATGATTCTTATAAACAACTCAGCAGATAACATATACTTGAAGGCGAATGCTACCAAAGATTGATCATATTTCTTCACAAGTCCCTCATCTGTTCAGGATATTGTCCAGATTATATTGCCACTTAACTAATTTGGCTGCATTCATTTACTAAGCCAAAAGTATGCCAAGCCTTATATGGTTTCCCCACATACTTTATGCTGTCATCAAGTCATCAGTCAGAATTCAGCCTTTCAGAATCTCCCCATATCACCTGGTTCATGTGTCTAACCCCGACTCTGCACCAGTACCTTATAGAAAATTATAACCAATTATTTCCTATTGAGTGAGAGGTCTCTCATACATGCACAAACAGTGCCCCGTAGCTCAAGTATACAGATGCTGCAGAGGCTAATACTACTTTTGCTTCTTCCTTATATGAAAGCTCTCTGCAAGTTTTGCTTCCCTTTTAGGCACAGTTACAAAATGGCAGAAGAGAAGTGGAAAGGTTTCATTCTCTATCTTGCTAGTGTGAACCGGGTCAGAAAACATGGAGTTTCTAAACTGGAAACATGGTGATTGAGCACCCATTTGGTAGCATTACCATTCAACGGTCAGTCCTCTTACCCACTTACTTGGATTCTCTATCATTAACGGCAGCCATGCTTACATGTAGTCAGGTCTGTCATGCATGTAATATGCATTATTATTATTATACAGAAGCCTTGCAGTAGACAACACTACCAGCATTTTAGGAATGGAACATTTAAGAATTAAAAAAACTGTAATGATATCTAAAATTGTGAACAAAACGTTGTAACACATCGTCTGAATGTTAAATGAAACTCTCTGGGCTGGTATATTCCTGTGGTGAAAATAGGCACCTAGAGCTCTGTGCAATGACTTTGTCTCTTAGAATCCATGGGTAGCAATTGTATCAGAATAATTCATAAGAAGCTTTTGAGTGACACTAATCAGTAGCCAGATGATGTATTTATTGTGAAGGACAAAGTAAACAGATACCCTGCAAGTGACCTTGGCTACGATAGCTGGGCAGGATGTTGGCGGGTCAAATTTAGAGGCACAACTTCATATGTGAAGTATATTGGCAGTGCTGGCGGTAGGTAGAATCCTTAGGCAGGAGGTATCCAAAATGAATGCCTAAAGAGCACTTGTGTGAAACATTTTCATGGAAGAACTGTGTTGGATGAACTCTATGTGCAAAACACTACGAATAGAATCTTCAGAAGTACTCAGATCAGTTGAATGTTTAGGCCTCACAAATACTTTAGAATTCATGAATCATATTTGGAGTGAATCCTTGACCTTGGTTTGCTGGAATTATAGCTATGCATATTACTTATAGTGTAGCTAAACATGTGAATTCCCTTAGAAGCAAAAAGGGTGGATATTACCTTTACTTACTTTCTTGTTCTGAATTGTTGGGTAAGATTTTGATGTAGTTCATCACACAGAGTCCTGAGATGCCCATTTAGTGGCAGCAGAAGCATCATCTCTGCTGGACCAGTAGACGCCCACAAGCTGTACCTAAAGTTCCACTCGACGACAGTGAAGGAGCTCTGCATCACAGTTGGGGCACGTTTGGTGAAAATGCAATTATAGATAGGATTCCAGGTCATGATGTCCCACTTAGCAATGTTTTTGTTTTATAAAAGCAGATCACTAAAGGGGAATGTGTACAGTGAAACAAAATAACAATGGTCCAGAAGTGCTGTGAGGCTTCCCCTAGTGAGTGGGGGGTTCTTGCTGAATTATTCTTCCGGATGGCAGCCATGGACAGATAAGATCGTAAGGCTTCCCTTGCTAAATATCTGCAAGCAATTGGCTCCTGTGGTAGGTGGGCTGCCTGCTGGTTGTTTCCAACAGTAAAGCCAGCTGATGGTCTGTCATTAGAGCTAAAGAGATCCCCATACATCTAAATGGGGCAGTGAAGCAACAAGTGTGACAGGGCAGAACAGCTGCAGGTTAAAACCACTGCTTTGTCTTTTATGGGTAGGAGCCATTGGCATGCCTTAGTGGGTAAAAACACTGTGTGTGCCCTCAAAGGTAGAAACTAATGGGCATGAACTGACAGGTTGAAATGGTAGGCAAGAAGTAATTGGGTAGAATTATTGAGTAGTACTTGGGAATAAAACGTCTACCCAGAGGCTTGGGTGGTGCTGAAGCAGGTATCCCAATTAGAATTTATTAATGAATGTTTATTTATTTTGAATGATAAGTTTATGTAGAAAATGAATAACGTAGAAAAATAATGCACATGACTGAAAAAGTGACCTCGAAGAATGGCCACCAGTATTCACGAAATGTGCTAATTGATGATTAATACTTATGAAATATTGACAAATGGATTAGAATAATGTAGTAATATGTAATATTTAGGGTTATGAAGTATGTACTAGCATATTAATTGTAGGCCGTAACATAGCGAGTGTCTTGGCCTAGGTTTGCTAGGCGTCATGCAGAAGATGTATTTCTTAGCTGTTAATAAAAATGCTGATGGAGTGAATTAAACTGTGAAATGTTCATTGTCTTGTTAAAAGTGCTTAGCAGAAGCTTTCCATGAGAACCAACTAACAGGAGATGATGTTCCTAGAACTGTAACAAAGTATGTGTAATGTGTGTGATATGTACTTACCCAGGAAGCGAACAATGAAGACACTGACTGGAGACGAAGCTGCAACAAATTTGTTACCTGATGAGCCAGATGATGAGGACATTGTAAAGCATACCAATCAGCTTCGTGTGAAGAACAAAATATTAGAATTCATAGATTTGGTATAGAAATATTATTGGGTGGTGCATAAACATATGATTAATTGACCAATAGGGAATTAGGGGATAGTTTAGGTGACTTTGATATAACAATGTGACATAGGGAAAATTATTCAGACTAGATAATCAGACTAGAGAGAGATTTTAGGGAAATTACTGCGCTATTGAGAAGAAGAGACTCGAGATTCTGTCATTGGGCTTATACTCTCTGACTGAGAGCCTGATGCTTTGCTGATCGATTGATGACCTGAGGACAAAGACTGATTCTGTTTGCTGACCCATACCACGGATAGGTAGATATGGCAATGTGACTGAATTGCATTTTATGTTTTTTCATTCTAGGTACCAACTGTGCTGTCTTGATAGTTCCTTAGTTAGATGTTTTTACAAATTTGTGTTCTAAATTGTTTTGCATGAAGCCCAACATGCTGATGCTAATCTGGGTTAGTTGAGGCTATTCATATGACGACGGACGAATTACAGGGACAAATGTTTGACGAGCTATCTTGCTGAATTCTTTGTATCATATATCACTATTACAGCTGACTTTGCTATTGATCTGCACCGTTGCCTTAGAATGCGTTTTGATTCAGGCTTTGATTAGATAGCATTTATTTCATCATTTTGGTCAACCAGTATTGTTCTTATATGTGTTTCATTTGATTTTGAAATTAATCTACATGACTTTAGCATTGTTAATATAAGGGAAATAAACTTACTAAACCTTACTAAAGGTGTGGTTATTCATGGATGAAAAGTCATGGTGCGTGACAATTACTGACTCCATTGACTATTGTTTTTGACTAATGATTATTGACTATTGTGTATTGATTATTGTTTCTGTTCTGGAACTATGGTAAGAACATCCTAAACGAGTCAAAAGGTTAATCGACCTATACGCGTCCCCTTGTAAGTTTACTTATTAAGGACCGCGCGCTAACAGTTATGGTAGCAGATTGATGGTTTAGTCTCTTTAGGAGCTTGCAATAGGTGTCCAGAACGGAGTGACAGGTGTTAACAGTTGTGGTAAGAGACTGATGGACAAGTGTCCCCTAGTTATGGTAATAGTTTAAGACTAATCCGTTAAGAGGTCACTATTATTGAGATTTGGATTATGTTTTCCAAAGATGATATTTGGAGAGAAAATGATGTTCCCTTAAGCCCAGAAATGACTTTCCCAGATCCTGGATCCTGCTAGTGGTCTTGAGTATGTTCCTGGCGTTCTAGTGATAGAGTGAGAGAGATAGGTTGCGCTTGCACAGCTTATGCAAACCGCAGGTGAATTGTGACATATGTGAGGATTTAGGGAGTTTGCATACATCAAATGAAGTTTTGGCAGGAGTGTGCGTACTCCGCAGTATGAGAGTAGGGAAGTCGTCAAAGTTCACATGGATGTGGTGCTTCGTGCTCAAAAATTGTCCAAGTGGTTGTTGATGTACGGACCCTGCCTGGTCTAAGACTCCGGAGTATATTGAAAAGTGTATGAGGCACTTGGTTATATGTTGTAATCTGTCTGGTTTAGTAGGTTGATCGGGCATGGTCAACAAGTCAGTGTGTGAGTTAAGTGGGCGAGAGAAAATTTAGACTGAGATTTGGTGAGTCCTATGTGCACAAGGACAGATCCATTGATCAGCTCAGAGTAAAATTTGCAGGTCGAATTTTGCTTGTGAATCTGGGAGATGGAGAAAGAGGAATAGCTCCATGCGCGAAAGGGCCATCAGTGAAAATCCATAAGGTTTCTGAAGCGATTGTGTTACCTTCATGTAGTAAACCGGCAGATTTGTTTTGGTTATTGGTTTTTGATTAGTGGATGTAATATTTTGCATTAGTGTTGTGTGAATCGAAGTTTAGGAGGATGAGTCACAAGACTTTGTCAGCCGCAGTACATGTGAGTAGGACGTCATAGGAGCCGCGCTGGTATACGGTGGTTAGTGAGAAGGGTCGCGCATGGATTGGCAACCGTCTGTGAGAGGAAATTGGTTGAGAACGTGGGTGAAGGGAATCTTGGGAGTAAAAGTAATTTCCTGATTTGATTTTGAATAAACAAAAGTAGAAAAGATTAAGTTTCTCAAGATATTGAAGAATGCCCTACAGGGAGAGCAAGTGTAGGGGAGCCTACACCACTGGAGGGTACACCAGCTTACATTGTATTAGAAGAGAGAGGTGCCACGCCATGTCTTTGGTTAAAGCAATGGTGCAAGTTGGCAGAGAAAAATAGGAGCTTAGCGATTCCCGAGAATGGGACATTCAATTTGAGAATTCTGCAGCACTTGCTGATGGCGCTATATGAATCGAAGCCCCTTCCGAGACCAGCACAGTTTGAGGCATTAGAAGTTTGGGAGCTGGTAGCCAGACAGCAACAGCAGTTGGAATTCAAGAAAAGAATAAGAAGGGTAGAAAAGTCTTTAGCGGAAGCAAGATGGGATTGGGAACAGAAGAGATGGAGAGCAGAGACTTTGTAGGGAGTTAATTTGTTCCCAGCTATTACACAGGAGGATGAGACGGAAGGGAAGAAAGCGACTAGGAAGACTAATAGAAGTCCGTCTGAGATTAAGGAAGCTAAAAGGTCTTCCTAATCAGATGCTGAGGATCTTACACCGATACTGAGAGACCGACCACCACCGTATGCAGTGCACGAGATTGGTCCGAGTTCTAGTGCTGATCCAACAGCCCCGCCACAGGCAGCGGGGATGGTGAGTCCGGTACAGGTTAATGCTAACCTGACACAGAGTGCGGTGCAAGGTAGTCCTAATGTGCTGACTACTCCAGTAGTTCAAGCACAGATGCAGCCGCCACCGATACAGAGAATTTATCCTGATGTGCCTATTCTAGAGATGACTTTGAATCTAGTGGTGCCTACGGAGCAAGTGGTTCCGAGACCAATGCTGGTCCAGACTGAGCCGACTCTGATCTTGTTGCCCTAGTGCAGCCAGAGGTAATGCAGAGATCTACGTCAATGACAGGGGCACAGTCAGACTTGACTCCTGTAATAAATCAGAATATGGGAGTTACTCTCCCACAGAGTACAGGTGCCAGAGCAGCCGCAGATGCAATATAGCTGCTGATTACTGTTGGTCCAGCGGTACCATTATTTGCGCAAAAGAAGTCAATTATGAGTGAACAAGGAGCAATGTCTCAGAGTCTAATGAGGAGGGGACCAAACTAAAAAGTTCAGGTAGTCTCTTCAGTGGGTCAGACCTTTGATGGATCAAGATCATTGTTAGATCTCAGTCCACTTGTTGCATTTCCAGATGCTGTGAATGGACCTAGTGCAGGTCAGAGCCCGAAACTATTGACACCGCAGACTCCGAGTGTAGTGGCACAGCAGGTGCCACCGGTACAAGCGGGTAACATATTACAGGGATTGACAGCTCAGCAGTTAACTGAATGGTTCAACCAGCTGAATACTCCACAGAATGCTTCTAAGGAAGAAGAGCAAAGAAATTGTGTCAGATTGAGCATGGAAGCGGGTGAATTAGTTGAGGGAATAATGGGGGTAAATAGATTAGAATCCTACACAGAAGCAGAGTTGAGAAACTTATGCCCAAGGATTACAAGAGAGGTGGGCAAGGTGCATTAGAGATTAGCAGATTTGTCAGAAAAACATGGTATAGAAATTGGGAAAACAAAGCATTTGAAGAGAAGTTACACATTAGATTTTGAGGCAAAGGATTATGAACACATGAGGTCAGCTGGAATGAAGGTGAACCTTAAAGAACTACTGCAGAGTGCTCAGGTCTGGGGAGCTTTAGAGAAGTGGAAAGGCAGATGGGTAAAGAAAAGAGACAAGAGGAAAAGAGATTCTTGAAGTGACTGAGAATGTACAACAGGACAAGGATCCGGTGAAGATTTTGACAATGAGGGGAAATCCCAGGGGGAAATTTTGTTCACGTTCCTTGAAGAAGGAGTGATATTTTATCATTTATGAATGTTTACCCAAAATTGAGGGAAAAGCCAGTAGAGTGGTATCAGCAGACAGACAGGTTTGTGAAACTCGCAAAGTGTTTGTGGGAGGACATGAACACCTTACTAGAGATAGTGGTTCCAGTTGACCTATAGGTTGAGTGTAAGAGAGCTGTAGATTGGCCAACAAGTGAACCGGAGAGAGATAAGAAGACAGGTGCACCATCTCCTGAGGTCATGAAACATTATTATAAGGTGATCGAGTTTCCGAAAACAAGGATTTTGCCTAGAAATATTAATTGGCAGAGGAATGATAGAACAGTGCAGGAAGCAAAAGAGTTGATACATGCGTACTATGAGAGATTGTTGAAGGCGTTCAAGGAGTATAGTGGCAAAGAAGCAACTGAGCAGGAAGACATGCCGCATTTTGTGTTCAGATTCGTGGAAGGATTGAGACCTGAGATAGGTCAGATGATTAAGAGTCATTCGATTTGCTGGCAAGCAAAGCCGGTCGATGAGGTGCTGCAGTATGCAAAATACTGTAGTGATGAGATAGAGTAATGCAAATTAAGGCATCTCAAACAGGAGTGCAAGGACGTTTTGTGCAGCAGATACCGCAGCAGCAGGGAAATGTCATGTTTCAGCCTCAGATGAGAGGTAGAGGTAGGGGAGGCAATATGAATTGTGGTCCAGATTTGAATACTCTAGTGCAGTGGTCTCCAAACCTTTTAATGCCACGCCCCCCCACAGTTGAAAAGTAAAAATCATTGGGGCCCCCCTCAGAACTATTCACAAATATTTTACAAAGATGGCAATGTTTAAATGTGCCCAGACGTATTTAAACATTGCAGTTAAGTACTGTCACCTTTAAAAAAATGCAATAACATGTTTTTGTTTAAAAACAAAACACTGTTATCTGTGTAATGCACCTTTTGTCCAGAGCCTGCGTCCCCCCTGGGATCACTTGAGGCCCCTCCAGGAGGGCCCGCCCCCCAGTTTGAAGACCCCTGCTCTAGTGGTTCAGAATGATGTGCAAGGGATGAAGAAGCTATTGCCGTGTCAAGTTTGCGGAGCCTTGGACACTGGAAGCTGGAGTGTCCAATCATGGTGCAGGAGGGAGTTGTTCAGCAAGGTAACAACATCAATACATTTCAGAATGTGAGAGGACCTAGATTAAGGAGTCCTAATCCAAATTTCCTGAATAATGTGAATCAGATGCAGAATTTCCAGCCCATGCAGCAAGTGCAAATTCCTTGTGCACAAGTGTCTCAGTTGCAGCCAATGCAGCAGCAGGTTCCCAGGTTACCTAGACAGCAAATGAAGATACCTCAAGCCCGATAGAGCTGCAACAGATGATGCTTTCTCAACAGGTCACAGGTCAGAGACAAGACAGAAGTAGTAACACAGTGCATCACTTCCCGTTACACAGTGAGAATGAAATAAATGGTGACTGGATGGGTGACAGTTCAGATGAGGAGCCATGTGTGCTTGCAACTTCTTTAAAGGTAGATCAGAGGGGACCCTATGTAAGAGGGAAAGTGATGGGTCACATAGTCTCATTTCTGGTGGACACAGGAGCTACACGCTCTACAGTAAGAAGCGCAAAAGTTCTGAATTTGCTCCTTTCAGGAAGAACAGTTCAGGTTGTTGGGGTAGTAAACCAATATCTGACAAACCCGATTACAGATCCAGTGCAAGTTGAGATTGGCAATGTCCAAGCACTGCATGAGTTTGTAATCTGCGATTCAAGTCTGGTATCCCTAAAGGGAAGGGAATTGTTGTGTAAGACAAAGTGTTTGATTACTTGCTCAAATGATGGAATTGAGAGCTAGACTAATAGTGATGATGAAGAAGACCCAGCCCCAGAAACTGAGTGAGAACTACAAATGAGGAATACCCATTGATTGAGTTTTTCCCCATGATCATAGTGAAACAGCTTCATTCTGATTTGCAGGGAACAGTACAAGAGAACGTGTGGGATTTGACAGGAAAAGAAGTATGGTTGATCAAGGGAGTGGAGCCGATTAAGTTTACTTTAAAGCAGAATGCAGTCTTTCCTCAACTTCCGCAATACAACATGACACAAGGGGTGTCATTATGACCCTGGTGGAAGGCGGAGAAGCGGCGGTAAGACCGCCAACAGGCTGGCGGTCTTTTTTTTTGTATTATGACCATGGCGGTTACCACCATGGTCATCCGCCGGTTCTCCGTTCCGCCCGCCGGGCTGGAGACCAGGGTCTCATGCCCGGCGGCCGTCACTATACCACCGGCGGTATTTGGACCCGGCTGACTGCCATGGATTTCATGGGGTTAGAAACCGCCATGAAATCCATGGCAGTAAGCACTATCAGTGCCAGGGAATTCCTTCCTTGGCACTGATAGGGATCTCGCCAACCCCCCTCCCCCACCCAGAATCCCGCCCCTACACCCCCCACCACTCCTGCCACCCCCCAAAGGTGGCAGGACCCCCCTCCCCACCCCGACCCCCAACATAACATCACACACGACACACACGCAGGCACCACCAACACACATACACGCACACACACCGACATACATGCAAACATCCACACACACAGTCAGACACACAAATCCACATTCAAACATACATGCACACATCCATACAGACATACCTACAGACATACACGCACTCATTCCCAAACACACAACACCCCTGCAAGCATACACGCACTCACAGACCCCCTCTACATACACACACGCACACCCCCATGCACCCACACAACACACAACACCCCCTGACCCCCCTCCCCTCACGGACGATCGACTTACCTGGTCCGACGATCCTCTGGGAGGGAACGGGAGCCATGAGGGCTGCTCCGCCGACACCACACTGCCAACAGAACACCGCCACGCCGAATCAAAGGACGTGATTCGCTGGGCGGGGTTCTGTTGGCGTGGCGGTGGAGGTGGAGCAACCTCCACTTCCCCGCCCCCGCCAGTATGGCTGTTGATGATGCTCCGTCCGTAAAAGGACGGAGAGCTGCCAACGGTCATAATAGGCCGAGCGGCAAACCGCCAACACTGGCGGTCTTCCGTACGGCGGTCCCTCAGCGGTCTTGGAAAAAGACCGCCAAGGTCAAAATGACCCCCAAGATGTCTTGATGAAAGTGGCTCAGATAATTGCAGATTTTTTTGAAACAGGGAGTTCTGAAAAAAGTATTGAGAAGCCCATGTAATTCACCAATAATGGGCTTGAAGAAGCCATTTGGGAAGGTTCGGATTGTTCAGGATTTTAGAAAAATAAATGAGAATGTGGTCAAGTGTTGTACCATACTGCCCAATCCAGCTGTGATAATGCTCCAGATTCCATGTGATGCAGAGTGGTTCACGGTTGTTGATTTGTCACAAGTGTTCTTTTCTGTGCCTCTTCATGAGGATAGCCAATTTCTCTTTTGTTTCAAATTCCTAGATCGAGTATACTGCTGGTGTAGACTTCCTCAGGCGTACATGGAATCACCTTCCGTGTTCAACCAGATCTTGAAAAAGAATTTGGAGTCATTAGAGTTACCTTTTCAATTGACCTTGGTACAGTACATTGATGACTTATTGATTGCGTCCAAGACCAGGGACGAATGTAAGTATGACTCGATTGCTTTGTTGAATCATTTGGGAAAGTATGGTCATAAAGTGTCTCCACTGAAATTGCACTACTGTCAGAAGGTAGTGAAGTTTTTGGGTCACTAAATTAAGAATGGGTTGAAGAAATTATCCAGAGATAGGATTACAATGATATTGCAGATAAGTCCCCCGACTACACAGAGAGATGTCAGGATGTTCCTGGGAATGGTGGGCTATGGATCCCAAATTTTTCAAAAATCTCAAGACCATAGCAGAAGCTGACTCATAAGGATGTCACCGATCCCATAGTACTAGACGAGGATGAAATGAGAAAGTTCACTGAGTTGAGAGAGAGTTTGTGTAGAGCTCCAACGTTGGGTATGCCTGACTACACAAAGCCTTTCACATTGTTTTGTTATGAGCGTGATGCATGTTCAATGTCTGTTTTGACTCAACGCCCAGTAGCATATTTTTCAACTACTTTGGACCCAGTTGCAGCAGCCTTACCAGGTTGTTTGTGTGCAGTTGCCACAGTTGGTCAGAGTCTTTCACAGTGTGAAGGTGTGGTGATGGTATATCCCCTGACTGTAATGGTCCCTCACTTGATTGAGATTTTACTGACAAGAATACAAATCCAATACTTGACTGGCGCTAGGTTAACTAGGTATGAGAGGAGTATTTTGGGAGCACCAAACATGACACTGAAAAGATGTACAATGCTGAACCCAGCAACTTTACTTCAAAGTGATACTACTGAAATTGAAAAAGAGGAAGATGTGGAACATGACTGTCTCAAAGTAACTGAGTTGTGCACAACACCGAGACCTGACATTAGAGATACTCGATTGGAAGAAAATGACCAAATTGTTTTTGTTGATGGTTCTTGTCTGAGAGACACCACAGGGACACTGAGAGCAGGATATGCTGTGTGCACAATTACAGTTACCTTAGAAGCTTCCTGGCTTTGAGGAGTGTATTCTGCTCAGGTAGCAGAATTGGTCGCTCTTACTTGAGTGTGCCACATTTCTGCTCAATTGAGAGTCACTATCTATACAGATAGTCAATATGGATTCAGAATAGTTCATGATTTTGGTCTTTTGTGGTCGCAGATAGGTTTTCTGACCTCTACTGGATCACCAATGAGAAATGATGAGAGAATAAAGGAGTTGTTCTATGCGATTCAACTGCCTGAAGAAATTGCAGTGGTAAAATGCAGTGCATATCTAAAGTCGCAGGACTACATGTCATTGGGGAATGGATATGCGGATCAAGTTACAGGATTTTGCGCATTGAATTGTATATCGTTCAAGGACAAGTGGGAACAGTTACCTGAAGAAGACATAACATGTACGAGTTTTGCATTAAAAGTGATTGACACTTTGGAAGAGTTCAAATCTTTGCAGAGTAATGTTGACAAGGAGGAGAAACGTTCATGGAGTAAAGTGAAATGTGATCAAAGACAAGATTGTGAGTTTCTGAGGAGGGTCAATTGGTTTTACCAAATAGCCTGTTGTCCCGGATGTCAAGGTACTATCATGGTCAGGCACACATTGGGAAGGATGCCATGATTCGTCTGTTCAAAATTGATTGGTTCAATCCCAAGTTTAGACAAGCAGCTGAAGCAGTTTGCCATCACTGCGTAATTTGTCAGAAATTAAATGCAGGGAAGGGGACAGTGGTTAATCTGAGCCACATTTGAAGAGCAGGAGGTCCATTCAGCAGAATGCAATTTGATTTTATTGAGATGCCTGTGTGTGGAGGTTTGAGATATGGGTTGGTGAATGTTTGCATCTTTAGTCACTGGATTGAAGCGTACCTTACATGGAGAAATGATAGTCTCACAGTTGCGAAGATGCTGCTAATACCACTCTTCGGATTTACGATCTCTTTAGAACCAGATAGTGGAAGTCACTTCAATAATGAGGTGATTAAACTACTGTGTGCAGCATTGAACATTGAGCAGAAGTTGCATTGTAGTCACCACCCCGACTAGGACTAGTGGAGCAGATGAATGGTACTTTGAAGTCAAGAATTGCAAAGATGTGTGCAGCTACGAATTTGAAATGGCCCGATGCATTGCCTTTGGTGTTGATGTCAATGAGAAACATACCTGACAGGAAGACAGGATTGTCACCCCATGAGATCCTCATGGGCAGAGCAATGATGTTGCCAGCTGTACCAGCAAACTCACATGTCAACATTACAGATGATATGGTGTTGGATTACTGCAAGGGTCTGGCTTTTGTAGTCCGCTCTTTCTCTCAGCAGTTGGAAGCCACTACACTGCCACTGATCCATGATCCAGGGCACAACCTGAGAGCAAGAGACTGGGTTGTTGTCCGAAAGCATGTGCGAAAGACGTGTTTGGAACCTCGTTGGAGGCACATGAAGAAAGTGGCATGTCCACTGGATCATGAAGAAGTGTTGTTTAGAGTACCAACAACTGTGAGACACATTACAGCACCAGAAAAGGAGCAGGGAGGAACTGAGGCTGAACCTGAGCTCATTGAAGATGGTCCCATCACTCCTGTGAGAGACGAGGGAGGAGACCTCCAGGAGGGTGCTGGAGAACCTATCTCAACTGAAACAGCAGGAGGGCCTAATGCAGAGGGGGTCTCCCAGAAGCAGACGATTCAGAGAGACAAACAGAGCAATTGCCAGACCCAGAAGGGGAATAAGTTGAGCTGGATCAAAGTCAAGGTGATCCGACTCTGCATGAACCGGTTTCAGGTCCGTCAAGAGAAAACACCAAAGAGAAAGAAAAGGGTTTGAGTTCATCCTGAAGATAATATTGACAGAAGGTTCATTGAAAGGAGATAAGTGGCCGAAATCACAAGTGGAGAAAAGGAAAGAGGTGGTTGTTGAACCAACGATAGAGAAAGAAGTAGATATAAAGAAAAAAGAAGAATTAAGTGAAGGAGAGTTGAATGGTGATCGAAAGTTGAAGAGCAAGTCGAAGATATGCAGGTCCTGAATGGGCGTATGTAACTACAAACGAATGGCAACAAGAGTTTATGTCTTTTTGTTTTGATAGGGAAGTTCCAAGTCAATATTTTTTGAGGTGACGTGAAGAAGATTGATGAACTGAACTGTTGAAATAATCTGAGAAAAACATTTTTGAGAAAGAGACTGTTGAAGGTAACCGAGAAAGACATTGATAACCTGATTTGACTTTTTGAAACCTGATTTGACAAGCTGCTAGCTGATTTTGACAAGGAAGAAGGGTTCCTGGAGTGAAACTGAACTTCTGAAAGAAGAGTTGTTTATTTTTGAGTTTTGAGTTTTGCTGCAAGTTTTTATGTTACTTCTGCTTTCTGATTCTTTACAGATCATGGCTGCCTTGGATAAGCAGGTTAGAGATGCTAGGCACAGTAAATGTATGAGCATTGATTTGGCAATTATGTGTGGAATATTGTTTATAGTATTGATTGTGGGAATGTCTGTTCTTGATGCGAAAGTAGCCAACCATACTTCTGCTTACAAGATTACTACACTAATGGTTTATTGAGTGAGTATGTTGAGACAATGGATGCGAAGGATTGTCTTGTGTGTACGCAGATTCCTTCATCAGTCGAGGAAGGAGTCACCTATCACAGTCTGCCGCTAACCTACGGAATAAGTTGTAGTCTGTTACTAACAAGATTCAATAACCAGAAGTATATTCAGTATTTCTATTCTAATCATGACCTTGTGTTTTCGTTTGTTCCTGTCATTAGATATTTGAGTAGAGTAGCTAAGGATAATGACATGGTATTGGTTAGAGGATTCTTTGAACCTACATTAACTTTGGCACAGCTTATGCACACAAGAATAATCTGACACCCTTAGAGAAAAGCTTCTTAGATCATACTGATAACAGAAGAAAGGCACTGAAGGAGAAATTAGAAAAACGTTTAGAGACAGGGACTTACAAGAATGATTATGCTTATAGTGCAATTAAAACACAAGGGAAATTAGCTTTAGATGTATGACACCTAGGGAAGCTTTGTATAAACAGGCCAATGTTGCACACTGATACTTTATTTGTGGGTACGAGTGAATGGAGGCATTTGTTTTAGTTTCAGAGTAAATGGACATTTATGTTGAATGGGCAGGACCCTGCGATTCCGGGGATATATTATATTTGTGGACTTAATGCTTATTACTGTCTTCCAAAAGACATGGGTATGTTATTTGGGAATAGTTTTCCCAAAGATTTCCCAAATTGAGGATTTGAAAATGTTTCTGAAAATGACTGAATTACATTGTCATAAGAGACAGAGGATTGGAGTCCTCTTCTGCGGTAGTGGGAGATATATTTGGTGCAGTGATTCCTTCAATGAGAGTCATCCTGAATTTGATCAAGATTCGAAAGTTGTCTACTATTATGGATAACATGCTGACAAATTTTTCAGGGGCTGTACTCCTGATAGATACTGAATTGGCTGCGTATAGAGCTATGACTCTTCACAATCGTCTTGCTTTAGATATTCTTTTAGCGAAGGATGGCGGCATCACTGCCCTCCGGATAAAGCACCCTGTTTCCCCCAGCCTTTCCCTGGTGGGTTCCCCCGCCAGGCAAGGGCTGGCGGAAGGGGTCCCCCGTGCAGTGCCCCGTCGCACAGGGTGCTGCTGCACCCGCTGCACTGAGGCATTGACGACGGCTTCATAGGGAGCCCCCGGCAATGTCCCGGCCCAGCAGAATGTTCATAATGTGGCCAGCGGAGTCTCAAGGGGGCTGGCAGTCTATGGAAAGACCGCCAGCAGTAACACAGCAGTGTTTCCCGCCGGCTTCACAATGACCCCCTTAGTTAGTCAGTCAGTCAGAATTCTTTATTCTGCAAAATGCCATAAAAGCACAAACTTTTTTATAGAGATTAAAAGTTCAAATACATTATAAAAGATATGCAAAGTATTGTTTACAAAACATTTTAGCAGCATAGCCCGAATCCAAGTCTAATTACACTACCATATCAGCAAATTCATGTCAATTCCTGGTAGCAGTAGCAAATCTAGTAAGATTAAAAACAGAATAATAAATTTGATACCCTTCGATTTTATGCAAAGTAATGGCAGCCTTGTAGTGTGAAACGTTTAACTGAATGATAAAAACAGTATAAAATTATTTAAGAACATTAAAGGTATGCAGGATAAAATGACAATTGCTCACTTACAACAGAAATAACAAATTCATTTTAAAGTCATATACGTTTCCAAGTTAAACTATTGTACAACTGTATCAGCAGATTCATATAGTTTCCTGATAGGAATAGCAGATCTAATAAAATGTAATGCAGGATAACAGATTTGAATTTCTGGTAGTTTTGGATCATACGTTATAGCATCCTTGTAATGTATGAACTTTAATTTACGTAAAAGGGGCAATATAAAAAACATCTAGGGGTAGTATAAAGTATACAAAATAGAAAAAAGTTACATGTGTTCTGCTTAGATCTGGCATCACATGGACAAGGTGGAAGCTCTTTTTGCCAAATACATTGTTTGGGGAAGGCCACTCTATAGTGAATTAAGTTTAATCTGAATGAAGTTAGAAAGGAGCTGTCAAAAATGGGGTCTTTGGTTGACAGTCAGTTTACCCCCTGTCCAAGCAAGGATCCTCACTCTAGTCAGGGTAAAAGAGAATCACCCTCAGCTAACCCCTGCTTACCCCCTTAGAAGCTTGGACAAGCAGGAGGCTTAACTTCAGAGAACTAGATGTAAAGTATTTGTATCAACACACACAGTAATTTAATGAAAACACTAAAAAATGACACAACACAGGTTTAGAAAAATACAAATTATTTATCTGAACAAAACAAGACCAAAATGACAAAAATCCACAATACACAAGTCAAGTTATCACTAAAAATACAAAAAGAGTTGTCATGTAATTTTAAACACAACGCTAACACTGTTAGCGTAAAAATGTACCTTGGGTGCTTCAAAAAAAGCCCGCACAGGTGAGTATGCATCAAAAAGGGCTTGCGATGCATTGATATTACTCACAAGTGAGACCTTGCGTTCTTTCTCCTTTAGTTGCGTCTGTGTGTCGTTTCTACTCTCCACAGGACAGCAATGCGTCGATCCGGTCAGCAATCTCGGGCCCGGGCAGGCCTTGCGTCGTTTTTACACGCCCAGCGGTGTTTGCATCGGAATCCAGCACGATGATCTGGTGCTGTGCGTCGTTTCCCTAGCCCCAGGCGTCAATCTTCAGGTCGTGTTGCAGGCGAGTGTCGATTTTGAGCCGTGAAGCCAGTAGAGCATCGATTTTTCAGCCGCAGATAGGAGTTGCACCGATTTTTGCCCCACACGGAGTTCTGTGAGTGGATTTCTCACAGCTTCTCCTTTCAGGGTCCCAGGAACTAGATGGCCACCACGTGGCAGAGTAGGAGTCTCCAGGTGCTGGCAGAGAGAAGTCTTTGCTATCCCTTAGACTTCAGACAACAGGAGGCAAGCTCTAAATCAAGCCCTTGGAGATCTGGAAGGCAACACAAAGTCCAGTCTTTGTCCTCTTAGCACAGGCAGAAGCAGCAACTGCAGGATAGCTCCACAAAACACAGTCACAGGAAGGGCAGCTCTTCAGCTCTTTTCCAGGCAGAGGTTCCTCTTGGTTTCCAGAAATGTTCTAAAGTCTGTGGTTTTGGGTGCCCTTCTTATACCCCTTTTGCCCTTTGAAGTAGGCTTACTTTAAAGGAAAGTCTCTCTTGAATGTGAAATCCTGCCTTGCCCAGGCCAGGCACCAGACACACACCAGGGGGTTGGAGACTGCACTGTGTGAGGGCAGGCACAGCCCTTTCAGGTGTGAGTGACCACTCCTCCCCTCCCTCCTAGTACAGATGGCTCAACAGGAAATGCAGACTACAGCCCATCTCCCGTTGTGTCACTATCTAGTGAGAGGTGCAACTAGCCTAGCTGTCAAACTGACTCAGACAGGGAACCCACAAACAGGCAGAGTCACAGAAATGGTACAAGCAAGAAAATGTTCACTTTCTAAAGTGGCATTTTCAAACACACAATCTTAAAATCAAAGTTACTAAAAGATGTATTTTTAAATTGTGAGCTCAGAGACCCCAAACTCCAAATGTCTTTCCGCTCCCAAAGGGACTCTACACTTTAATCATATTTAAAGTTAGCCCCCATGTTAACCTATTAGAGGGACGGGCTTTGCAACAGTGAAAAACTAATTTAGCAAAATTTCACTGTCAGGACATATAAAATGCATTACTATATGTCCTACCTTAACTATACACTGCACGCTGCCCTTGGGGCTGCCTAGGGCCTACCTTAGGGGTGCCTTACATGTAAGAAAAGGGATGGTTAAGGACTGCAAGTAGGTACACTTGCCAAGTTGAATTTACAGTTATAAACACACACAGACACTGCAGTGGCAGGTCTGAGACATGATTACAGAGCTACTTAGGTTGGTGGCACAACCAGTACTGCAGGCCCACTATCAGCATTTGGTTTACAGGCCCTGGGCACCTCTAGTGCACTTTACTAGGGACTTACTAGTAAATTAAATATGCCAATCATGGATAAACCAATTCCATATATGTACAGGATCACTTGCACTTTAGCACTGGTTAGCAGTGGTAAAGTGCCCAGAGTAACAAAAACAGCAAAACCAGAGTCCAGCACACATCAACAACCTGGGAAACAGAGGCATAAAGTTAAGGGAGACTATACCAAGGATGTAAAATCTAACAGGAGCATATTAATGGACTCGAGAACCAGGTTAAATAGGGTTCCATAGTAACCACGATTGAAATGTGGACAAAAGGTTTTCAATTTCAGGGCACTAAGAAATCTAAGGCTCAGGGTATAATCAGTATGACGTTGTTTCACCACCTCCTTTGCATGTATACGGAAGGACTCTGAGGCGGTCATTCCAACCGCGGCGGGCGGCGGTAGCCGCCCGCCTGGCGGGAACCGCCGAATGACCGCACCGCGGTCAAAAGACCGCGGCGGCCATTCTGGCTTTCCCACTGGGCTGGCGGGCGACCGCCAAAAGGCCGCCCGCCGGCCCAGCGGGAAAGACCCAGCAACGATGAAGCCGGCTCCGAATGGAGCCGGCGGAGTTGCTGGGGTGCGACGGGTGCAGTGGCACCCGTCGCAATTTTCAGTGTCTGCAAAGCAGACACTGAAAATCATTATGGGGCCCTGTTAGGGGGCCCCTGCACTGCCCATGCCAGTTGCATGGGCAGTGCAGGGGCCCCCAGGGGCCCCACGACACCCGTTCCCGCCATCCTGTTCCTGGCGGTAAAAACCGCCAGGAACGGGATGGCGGGAAGGGGGTCGGAATCCCCATGGCGGCGCTGGGCCAGGGGAAAACCGGGCGGTTCCCCTTTTCTGACCGCGGCTTTACCGCCGCGGTCAGAATGGCCCAGGAAGCACCGCCAGCCTGTTGGTCATGGGCCGCCAGGGTCAGAATGACCCCCTGAGTCTGTAAACATGTTCTCAAGCCCCAAATTTTGAAAAGATGTTTGCAAATATGAGAGCCAAGGAATTATATTTGATTTGGCCAATTGTAAACAATCAGTCATACAATCTTGAACCAAGCTAGCCGCAGGGTTTCTCCAGCATCTAAGCCACAGCAGAAGTGGGGCGACAGCAATCAAATCCTCTATATGCTGTAACCCCAGTTCCTCATGACAAATGATATTAGCTGCATTCTTGGATACCAACAGCAGTCTGTGGGCAAATTTGTTCTCAAGACGTTGAAGCAAGTCTACTTTAACTTAGCCCTTCAAACACGCCCCAGATGTAGCTGCTGATACACATTTGGAATTATAGAGCGTAACAATCTGAGATATTGGTCTATGGCCCAATTTATGGGTGAAGCTAAATATCGCTTCTATATTTCTCACCAATTGCTGGGTCTTAAATTTGAAGTGGGAGTTCCATAACATAGAGGAACTCACATGCATACCTAAATAACAAAAGTCTTTCACCTTGTTAATAATATTTCCTCCCATGGTGAATTGTTTAGACCTTGTATTTTGGGGTCCACA
This sequence comes from Pleurodeles waltl, assembly GCF_031143425.1. Classification (NCBI taxonomy): domain Eukaryota; kingdom Metazoa; phylum Chordata; class Amphibia; order Caudata; family Salamandridae; genus Pleurodeles; species Pleurodeles waltl. The sequence continues at coordinate 1,628,249,879 of NC_090445.1, read as the reverse complement.
CGTCATTACGTACATCTTTGAGAAATTTACTTTCAAATCAAGGTCCTGCATAAAAATTTTAAAAAGTTTCAACAGGCCTTGAAGACCGTTAGCTGTACACGCAATTAATACAGCATAATCTGCGTATAGTAAAACTGGGAGCTGTCTCTGCCCCATCTTAGTGAAATCCTTCCCATATTTTACTAAAAAGGCATGGAGCCCACTGATGTATATCAAAAATGAAAATGGGGCTAAGATACAGCCTTGCCTTACTCCTCGTCCTGACGGATTAGTGAGGGTTCTCTCACCATGCAAGTCAAACTGAACTGAGACCTTTAAGTCTGTATGTAAATGCTTTATTAACTCCAACAGGTTCAAATCAATCCCCAGGACTTCCATAATTTGCCAAAGTTTCCCTCTATTTACCAGGTCAAAAGCACTTGAGAGGTCAATAAATGCCATGTGGATGTTTTTTTGTTTTTTTTTGCAATAAGGCATTTGCTAAGAATGAGATGCACATTTAGTGCTTATTCTACTGTGCCTAGGCCAGGCCTAAAGCCATATTGAACTGGGGAGAAAATCTTAGCCTCCTTCACCCAGTCCTGCAACCGTGATAGGATCATACTCCCCAACATCATAGCCATGGAATCTATAAGGGAGATTGGCCTTTCGATTGTCCAAAGATAGATTATACTCAATATATGAGGATCCAAGACCATTTAAGAGTTGAGCCAGAGATTAACCAATTTCATTTGGTAGAAGATTAAGTATTGCATTTTCATTTTTAGACACAGACTCTTGATTATATGATTTCCCAAAATTAGGTGGCCCTAAGTTGATAGTTTGAGAAAGTGTGCTAATCACTTTGTTATGAAAATAGTACAGTCTCTTAGGTTACAAATTAATGAGTTTCTCCTCCAAAGCTGCACAAAATGGTTTGAGTACAGAATCAATTTTATGAGTGGGGTTGTTTAAGATATCTTTCTTTTGTTACATTCACTTGTCGTACTAAAGGCTACCAGTTGTCTAACATTATTTCCCGGTATATAACTTCTCTTTTTGGACCCTGGAGCTCGTTTTATATTCTTAGCCCTTCTTCCCTCTTTCCTCTTTTTCAAAGGTGGAGTATCCACTTGGGAACAATCAGGGTTTAAATCTATGTTTAATTCCTTAATTTTACTTGAGTCTTGCAGGGATGGAGCACAGATTCCAAGCTGTAAAATGCCAGAGTTAGAATCCTTCAAAGGTGACTGTTCCACTTGCGTAGAATTTATTAAAACAGTAGGGTCCAGGGGTGGCCTCTAAGCAGATTTCTGGACAGCTCCAATCTTTTCCTCTACTTGCTCTAATTCAGATTCTATAGCCCCTATAAGGGATGATAAATAGCAAGTAATTGACGTTTGAGCTAAAGAGCCCAGTCCGCCCTCCCCTTTTTGCATACTATTCTTTCTTTCCCCCATTAAAGTCGGTAATTTACATACCTTAGGGATTCTGCTTGTAGCAAAACGCTTAACCACTCCCCTTAATGGAGGGGGCCCAACCCGGCCTAATCCGAACGTTGACGGGCGTAGGCGGGCCTCGTCTTTCCCTGGTCTTTGCCTGGGCACGAGCCGGGGCATGTCCCGCGCTGTGGGAGTACGTAGCCGTTAATAAACAGGCCGGTGCCTGTCTCCTCCTCTGCCTGCTCGTTGCTGAATGGGGCTTGGAGTCCGCCCTCTCCAAATCAGGTTGCCATTTAGTCATCAGAGGAAGGATTGCTGAAGCAAGTGTCTTAATTAGAATTTATGAATGAGTGTTTATGTATTTTGAATAATGAGTTTATGTAGAAAATGAATAACGTAAAAAATAATGCACATGTTTGAAAAAGTGACCTCGAAGAATGGCTGTCAGTGTTCACGAAATGTACTAATTGATGATTAATACTGAAATATTGAAAAATGGATTAGATTAATGTAGTAATGTGTCATATTTAGGGTTTTGAAGTATGTTCTAGCTTATTAATTGAAGGCCTTAACTTAGCGAGTGTCTTGGCCTAGGTTTGCCTGGCCTTATTGAGAAGCTATATTTCTTAGCGGTTAATAAAAATGCTATTGGAGTGAATTTAACTGTAAAATGTCCATTGTCTTGTTAAAAATGCTTAGCAGAAGCTTTCCATGAAAACCAACTAACAGGAGATGATATTCCTAGAATTGTACCAAACTATGGTGGTCATTACAACCCTGGCGGTTGGTGTTAAAGCGGCTGTAAGACCGCCAACAGGCCGGCGGTAAAAAATTTGCGATTACGACCGTGGCAGAAACCGCCAACAAAGACAGCCACTTTAACACTCAGACTGCCATGTCGGTACAAACAAACAGCTTGGAGGTCACCGCCAACAGACAGGCGCAGGACAAAGTAACGCCCAAAGTATCACAACCTACCAATCCGTCACCTTTTCTGGGGATTCACCGCGGATAAAAACACAGCGGAAACAGGATTTCAAAGGGATAACGCTCACCTCTACACACCCCACGAGGAACCAGGACACCATGGAGCTAGAACTCCAAATTCTCCGTGCGATAGTCTTCCTGCTCCTCTACCAGGAGCATGAACGCCGGGGGCGAAGACCACGGTGAGTACTGCACCTACGACACAGGGGAGGGAAAAAACAGGGACACACACACGTAACACCCCCACCCCCACCCTCACCCACTACAACACACACACTAATACATATTTATACATGATAGTTACGCCCCCCAACTCCCCCGGAAGAATGCAAAGACAAAAGAAAATGAGAGTAACCATTGTAATATATTAAAATCAAGTTCACAAAAATATATATATATACACCATGAACAAAATATACACCAAGCATAGTAGTCCAGGTAGTGCTCCAATTAAGTCAGTGGAACACTGGGCCCACACGGTATGGACGAGGCCCACACAAGATCCCCGACCATGACGTAGAGAACACTGCAGGGGCATCAGAGAGCAAGAAAACAGGCACCTCAGGGGGAGGGAAGGGGGGCACCTCAGCCGCTTGAGTGCACAACGCCAAATCCACGAGGGGACCACATGACCACTGTTCCATCCTGGGGAGTGCAAAGCCACAGTCTCTCAAGTCTCTACAGTGGGTGGGTTGGCCACTGTTCCATCCTGGAGAGTGCAAAGCCACAGTCTCTCAAGTCTATACAGTGGATGGGTTGCCCACTGTTCCATCCTGGGGAGTCCAAAGCCACAGTCTCTCAAGTCTCTACAGTGGGTGGCTTGCCCACTGCTGCATCCTGGGGAGTGCAAAGCCACAGTCTCTCAAGTCTATGCAGTGGGTGGGTTGCCCACTGTTCCATCCTGGGGAGTGCAAAGCCACAATCTTTCAAGTCTCTACAGTGGGTCGCTTGCACACTGCTGCATCCTGGGGAGTGCAAAGCCACAGTCTCTCATGTCTATACAGTGGGTGGGTTGCCCACTGTTCCATCCTGGGGAGTGCAAAGCCACAGTCTCTCAAGTGGATAACAGTCTCCACTAGTTCTGGAGGAGGCTTGGTGCCCAGAGTGCTTCATCCTGCTAAGGACAGAGGTAGTGGATGCATCTCTCCACTGGTTCTGGAGGGGGCATTGTGCCCAGAGTGCTTCATGCTGCTAAGGACAGAGGTAGTGGATGTATCTCTCCACTGGTTCTGGAGGGGGCATTGTGCCCAGAGTGCTTCATCCTGCTAAGGACAGAGGTAGTGGATGTATCTCTCCACTGGTTCTGGAGGGGGCATTGTGCCCAGAGTGCTTCATCCTGCTCGTGACGGACTCAGTAGCGTCAGTGCCCTTGGCGCCCATGGGCCAGCGGTGCTTGAGGCGGCGGTGCACTGTTCAGTGGTGCTTGGAGCGGCGGTGCCCTGTCCAGCGGTGCTTGAGGCAGTGGTGCCCTGTTCAGCGGTGCTTGAGGTGGCGGTGCACTGTTCAGCGGTGCTTCAGGCGGCGGTGCACTGTACAGCGGTGCTTGAGGCGGCGGTGCACTGTTCAGCGGTGCTTGGAGCGGCGATGCCCTGTTCAGCGGTGCTTGAGGCGGGGGTGCCCTGTTCAGCGGTGCTTGAGGCGGCGGTGCCTTGTTCAGCGGTGCTTGAGGCGGCGGTGCACTGTTCAGTGGTGCTTGAGGCGGCAGTGCACTGTTCAGCGGTGCTTGGAGCGGCGGTGCCCTGTTCAACGGTGCTTGGAGCAGCGGGCTCCTTTGCAGTGACTCAGCTGCTGGCCGTCCTCTCTGTCCCAGCGGGGCTTGCGCTGGCGGTCCTCTCTGTCCCAGCGGGGCTTGTGTTGGTGGTCCTCTCTAGCCCAGCGTGCTTATGCTGGTGGTCCTCTCTAGCCCAGCGAGGCTTGCACTGGCGGTTTTCTCTGTCCCAGCGGGGCTTGTGCTGGCGGTCCTCTCTGTCCCAGCGGGGCTTGTGTTGGTGGTCCTCTCTAGCGCAGCGGGCTTATGCTGGCGGTCCTCTCTAGCCCAGCGAGGCTTGCACTGGCGGTTTTCTCTGTCCCAGCGGGGCTTGTGCTGGCGGTCCTCTCTGTCCCAGCGGGGCTTGTGCTGGCGGTCCTCTCTGTCCCAGCGGGGCTTGTACTGGCGGTCCTCTCTGTCCCAGCAGGGCTTGTGCTGGCGGTCCTCTCTGTCCCAGCGGGGCTTGTGCTGGCGGTCCTCTCTAGCCCAGCGGGGCTTGTGCTGGCGGTACTCTCTGGCCCAGCGGGGATGATGGCGGTGGCCTCCTGGGCAGCGGGGATGATGGCGGTGGCCTCCTGGGCAGCGGGGATAATGGCTGTGGCCTCCTGGCCAGCGGGGATGATGGCTGTGGCCTCCTGGGCAGGGGGATGATGGTGGTCTCCTCCGCCGTGCTGCTCTTCCCAGACTTTCCTGGTTTCTTGTGGCCCTTCCCCACCTTGGAAGGTGTTGCAGCTGACTCCACACTCCCACCGGAAGCCCTGGGAGCGGTTTGGTGGCTGGAGTCTTCCCCCTCTCCCACCGGGCACTGGCCAACATTTGATGCTTGACAGGTGGGGGACTGTCGTGCTGTTGCTCCGTGCCACACTGGCTGCCCTGGTGGCCGGTGCACTCCAGATTCCGGTGACTACAGGCACCACTGGTCCCGGAGATATTGTGGCTGAGGTGCTAGTTCGGGACCTAGGAGATGGACGAGGTGGGGGAGGTGTGGGAAAGAGGTCAAGGTTGGACAGAAAATGTTTTTGGGAGACACTGGGACGGGTAGCTGGTGGGGGTTTGGGAGTGGAGGAAGAGGTTTTGGTTGTAGGAGGTGTTCGTTTGCTGACTTTGGGTGTAGGTGCATGCGCTGGAGGCTGTCGTGAGGTGGATGGCTGTTGGGTGGGTGTGCGCCTGCATTTGTGTATCTTGTGAGGTGGCGTCACAGACACACTGGGAGAGGACACAGGGGACGTGTGAATGGTAGTAGGGGTGGTGACTGCACGTGAGCGGGGTGTGGTGGTGTGTGTGTGCTGGTGATGGCAGTGGTGGCTGTATATGTAGTGCATGAGGTGTGAGTGTAGACGAGACTGGGAGGGAGGAGGGAGACGAGGAGGAGGGGGACACAGTGGAGGCAGTGGATGTTGGTGTGTCTGCATGTGTGTGATGCTTGCATGGCCGGTGGGATGTGTGGTGCTTATGTTTTCCAGAGCTTCCCTTGTGTGTTTACGTGTGTGCATGCTGGTCTAGAGGTGTGCTTGGGATAGGCTGGGGTACAGGGGATTGGCTCTGGGTGGAGGAAGTTGGAGGGGGGAGGCTAGACACAGGGACAATGGCTGCCATCAGTGCTGGGGCCAGAGTCTGAAAAGCTCGCTGAAGGGCCGTCTGACCAGAATGAATGCCCTCCAGGAATGCATTGGTTTGTTGCAACTGCCTTTCGACACCCTGGATGGCATTCAAAATAGTAGACTGCCCAACAGTGAGGGACCTGAGGAGGCCAATGGCCTCCTCACTGAGGGCAGCAGGGGTGACTGTGGCAAGGCCTGAGGTGCCTGGGGCAAAGGTGATGCCCACCCTCCCGGGTGAGCGGGCACGGGGCAAAGGCTGAGGGGCTGCTGGGAGGGCGGTGTGGAAGGGGGGGTGGCAGCTGTACCTGTAGATGGTGGGGGCACAGATGTTGCCGCCACCACAAAGGAGCTCCCATCAGAGGACGAGTCCGTGTCGCTGGTCTCAGCTCCTGTCCTCGCCGTGGAGCTCCCCTCACCCTCCGTCCCACTGGTGAAGTCCAAGTCCAAAGTGTGGCCCTCCATGGCCATGTGGGATGCAGACCCCTCGTGCTCCGGTGCCACTGCTCCTCCGCCTGATGATGCTAATGCACACAAGAACAGGGAGACCACAAAAAGGGGGGGGACAACAGAAGAAAGACATGTTGAGTGCATGCATTACCGCTACCGTTGGCAGACACAACAGACACAGAAGCCCCCTGCACTAGGCCGCGCTCTTGGGCTTCACTGTTCAATTCCTGGGAAGTGGCCTGCTAGGCTATGGACGACATCTGCACACATGGATGACACAGGGGCATGACTAGGTGTACTTGGCACTCTACAGAGGTAGGGTGGGGTGCCACATGGCCTGCCTTACGGAGGGACCTTGCCTACGGAACTCGCCCTGGCCTAGGGAAACCCACAGCTAACCTCCCCCACCCAGACACCTCCACTGAGCGCAACATCAGCAGGATGAGAGTGTACTCACCCCCTTGTGGCTGCTGTGATGCCCTCAAGCGCCCATCCAACTCCGGGTACGCTACCGCCAGGATCCTGAACATCAGGGGGGTCATGGTGCGACAGGGTACCCCTCCCACGTTGGGAGGCCATCCCCAGCTGAGCCTCTGCCGTCTTCTTGCTCCAGCGGCGAATGTCCTCCCATCTTTTCCGGCAGTGGGTGCTCCGTCTGTGGTAGACCCCCAGGGTCAGGACGTCCTTGGCGATGGCACGCCAAATATATTTTTTCTGGTGGGAGCTGACCTACATGATTTGTACAGGGGGAAGAGAAGCTTATTACCAACTGCACCGTCACAGTCATTGGCCCCCATCCCTACCCTTGCCATGTAGCACATGCACTCACCGTCGTTTCATGCACACTGCAATCTACCCCCTCCCTTCTTACATCCACCCCACTCCACACAGGCATAGCCCATACAGCATGCTCCCGGTGTACTTACCTGTTTGTCTGGAGGACCGTAGAGTAGCGTGTACTGGGGAAGACCCTGTCCACGAGTTTCTCTAACTCCTCCGATGTGAAGGCAGGGGCCCTTTCCCCAGACACTCGAGCCATTTTCTCTTCCAGACCGAGGTCACAGCAGCACTTGCAGTGTAGGTCCTCTCCTGTCAAAGATCAGGTATTGAGTGTTTGAACAGATAGAAAATGGCGGTCACGTCTGCGGCGGTGCATACCGTCACTGTCGGCGTACATCGTCATTGGCTCATGGGACCCATAGGGTCCAATGTTAACCAATGCAGCATTGCGCTGCGGTGTTCGACCGCCTACTGCGACGGTGTACAACGCCAGCGCAGTTACCTCACATCCCATTGTCCCAATTTACAGGTCAGGCAGCTGCCATTTCAGGGACCCACATGGCTTCATTTTTAACTGCATCACACATACCTAAGCCTAGACTCAACACACATACAGGCCACTTTTCTGATTATGATTTGTGTTCTGTGTAAGCTGTGGGTACGTACCTCTGAGTTGGTTGACTCTGTGCTCGCTGTTGTCCTTCATAGGCACCGTCCACTGGGACATGTGAGGAGATGGCGGCATCCTCCAGTGTACAGTCCATTGGTGGACCTGTCGACAATGGAGGAAAGACATGTGATCATCACATACAGGCTTGACCGTGCCACAATCCAGGAACTGTGTACCCAGCTGGAGCCAGACCTGATGTCAGCTATCCGCCATCCCACAGGAATCCCCTCTCAAGTGCAGGTGCTGTCAGTGCTCCATATCCTTGCAAGTGGGTCATTTCAAACAACAGTGGCCATAGCATCAGGGATGTCCCAGCATATGCTTTCAAACATGTTGTCCAGAGTGTTGTCTGCCCTGCTGAAACACATGCAGAGCTACATCGTTTTCCCTCAGGTTGAGGATATGCCTACAGTGAAAGGTGATTTCTATGCCCTGGGACATATCCCCAACATCATAGGTGCCATTGATGGCACACATGTGGCTTTGGTACCCCCCGCAGGAGTGAACAGGTGTGCAGAAACCGGAAGAGTTACCATTCCATGAATGTACAGATGGTATGTTTGGCAGACCAGTACATCTCCCATGTTAATACCAAGTTCCCTGGCTCAGTGCATGACGCCTACATCCTGCTGAATAGCAGCATCCCTTATGTGATGGGTCAACTCCAGAGGCACCGTGTGTGGCTATTAAGTGAGCACCTGGAAGCAAGACAGTGGGAATGGTTGTCTGGGTCTGGGGATATCCCTACAGGTTAGTGTGTGTCTAACAGTTGTCCCTCGCTATTTGCAGGTGACTCTGGTTACCCCAACCTGTCATGGCTATGACCCCAGTGAGGAATCCCAGGACAAGGGCAGAGGAACGCTACAATGAGGCACATGGGCGTACACAGCGGATAATCGAGCGGACCTTCGGCCTCCTGAAGGCCAGGTTCAGGTGCCTCCATATGACAGGTGGATCCCTACTCTACTCACCGAAGAAGGTGTGCAAGATCATCGTGGCCTGCTGTATGCTTCACAGCTTAGCTTTGCGACGACAGGTGCCTTTTCTGCAGGAGGATGGTACAGATGGCGGTGTTGTTGAAGCTGTGGAGCCTGTGGACAGTGAAGATGAGGAAGCAGAAGAAGAAGACATGGACAACAGGGACTCAGTGACCCAGCAATATTTCCAGTGAGACACAGGTAAGAATACAAACTTGCCTACTACATGTACTTTAACACTACTACCTCTCTACTGTCTGTTGTTTTCACCCAGTGTATGGTCACTGAGTTGTCACTTTCCCTTACGATTTCACAGATGTGTGTCCCACAGTGTGACTTCTGCTTTGATTCATCATGGACTACAGCTGTGTGACATAGGTATGTTGACATTACAAATGAAAGAGCTTTTTGACACTGAAATAGCTAATACACTATTCCGAAATCACAGACTGACTCCAGATTATTTTGTGATTTAAGGGTGTTTATTTTAGTGATCAATATTGGAGAGGGTAGCAAAATGGTGAGGGGTGATGGCGGAGGAATGTCCATGGCAGAGTCCAGTCTATTAGTCTCACAGGTGCATTGTCCAAAGGGGCATAGGAAGTGGAGCTGGGGCAGTTTGAGGATGGACAGGGTGACAAAGTGGGACAGAAGGATTACATTCAGGGTGGTCTCATTTCTTGGCGGGGGTCTTGGCATCGTTCTCCGTCTTTGCCCTGGATCTCAGTGACCGTTTGCGCGGTGGTTCTCCCTCTGCAGGGGTTGGGGTGCTGGTGTGGTGCTCCTGTGGCGGTGCCTCCTGTCCACTAGCACCGGCGGAGGTGGTGGGCAGTTCATCATCCAGGCTAGTGTCAGGGGCCCCTTGTAGTGCCACAGTGTCCCTCCTGGTGTTGAGTACTTCCTTCAGCACCCCTACGATGGTGCCAAGGGTGGAATTGATGGCTCTGAGTTCCTCCCTGAAGCCCAAATACTGTTCCTCCTGCAGGTGCTGGGTCTCCTGAAACTTGGCCAGTACTGTTGCCATTGTCTCCTGGGAGTGGTGGTAGGCTCCCATGATGTTGGAGAGGGCCTCGTGGAGAGTGGGTTCCCTTGGCCTGTCCTCCCCCTGTTGCACAGCAGCCTTCCCAGTTCCCCTGTGTTCCTGGGCCTCTGTCCCCTGGACCGTGTGCCCACTGCCACTGCCCCCAGGTCCCTGTTGTTGTTGGGGTGGTGGGTTAGCCTGGGTTCCCTGTAGTGGTGGACACACTGCTGATTGACATGTCCTGGGGACGGAGGTATGGGCCCGCTGGGTGGGTGCTGTGCTGGTGTTTCCAGAGGGGGGAAGCTCTGTATTGGCCTGTGACTGTGTCAGGGGTACCGACTGTCCAGAGGTCCCCCATGGGCTGGGCTGGTCATCTAGATCCAGTTGGACAGAGGTGCTGTCATCACTGTGGGCCTCTTCTGTTGGTGGTGTGGACATGTGTGGACCCTCTTGTCCGGTGACGTTGGGTAGGGGTCCTGCAGGGGTATAAAAGGATGTTTATTACATCTGTGTGTGGCATGGTGTGCAATGTGTGGGTGACCGTGTACCCCAGTGCTTGCATTCCTGTGTGGGACCTTGTGTGATGATGGTTTAAGGGGGTGTATGGGTATGTGCAGTGGCTATGCTTTAGTGATGGGTGTCCATGCTTTGTTGTTGCATGCAAGGTTTGGTGTTAGAATGTGTGGTTTGTGATGTTGGGACATTTGTGAGGAGTTGGAGTGATGGGGGTGAGGGTGAGGGTGGGGGTATGTGATAGCATGCAGGTAGGGTGGGGGATGTAATAGTTAAGATTTGACTTACCAGCGGCCATTCCTCCATCTAGTCTTGTGAGGCCCTCAGGATGCAGAATCACCAAGACCTGCTCCTCCCATGTGGTTAGTTGTGGGGGAGGAGGTGGGGGTCCGCCGCCAGTCTGCTGAATCGCAAGGTGGTGTCTTGAGACCACGGAGACCACGGAACGCACCTACCCCCGTAGGTCGTTCCACCTCTTCCTGATGTCATCCCGATTTCTTGGGTGCTGTCCCACTGCGTTGACCCTGTCCACTATTCTTCGCCATAGCTCCATCTTCCTAGCAATGGAGGTTTGCTGCACCTGTCGTCCGAATAGCTGTGGCTCTACCCGGACGATTTCCTCCACCATTACCCTGAGCTCCTCCTCCGAGAACCTGGGGTGTCTTTGCCGTGCCATGGGGTGGTGTGGGTGATGTGTGGGGTGGTGTGTGGGGTGATAAGTGTGCTGATATGTACTGGTGTGTTGTGTGAGGGGCGTGGAAGTTATGTGGGTGATGGTGTTGTGTGCCCGTGGATGCTTGGTAGTTATTTGTGGTGTCTCTCTCTGTCCTTCTCTCGTTAATTGTGGTTTTAGGGGTTTGTGGGTGATGTGGGTGTGTGTTTTATATTGTATTTGGTGTGTGGGAGTGGTGTGTGTATGTGTATCAGGTGTGTGTATTTCGAATTGTCCAATGTGGCTGTGTTTTGTATGTGTGTGTGTATTTTGAGCGTGGCGGTGCGTACCACCAATGGAATACTGCGGTTGAAAGACCGCCGCGTGTATTCGTGATAGTGTGGGCGTATTTCTGCTGGCATGACGGTGGAGGATTTGTTTTCGCCGGTTTATCACAGACGTTTGGTATGGCGGACTTGTGTGGGTGTCTGAATGTTGGTGGATTCCGTGCGGTGGGTCATAATGGCCGTGGTGGAATTCCGCGGCCACAGCGGTGTGTTGGCAGTCTTCTGCACAGCGGTAAGTGGCTTTTACCACCAATGTTGTAATGAGCGCCTATGTGTAATGTGTGTGAGATGTACTTTCCCAGGATCAATGAAGGCACTGACTGGAGACGAAGCTGCAACAAATTTGTTACCTGACGAGCTGGATGATGAGGACATCGTAAAGCGGACTAATCAACTTCGTGTGAAGAGCGAAATATTAGAATTCATAGATTTGGTATAGAAATATTATTGGGTGGTGTATAATCGTACGATTAATTGACCAATAGGGAATTAGGGGATAGTTTAGGTGACTTTAATATAACAACATGACAGAGGGAAAGTTATTCTGACCAGATGATCAGACTAGAGACTAGAGACTAGAGAGAGATTTTAGGGAAATTACTGTGCTATTTAGAAGAAGAGACTCGAGATTCTGTTATTGGGCTTATACTCTCTGACTGAGAGCCTAATGCTTTGCTGATCAATTGATGACCTGAGGGCGAAGACTGATTCTGTTTGCTGACCCATACCGTGGATAGGTAGATATGAGAATATGACTGAATTGCATTTTATGCTTTTTCTTTCTAGGTACCAACTGCGCCTTCTTGATAGTTCCTTAGTTAGATGTTTTCCTAAATTTGTGTTCTGAATTGTTTTGCATGAAGCCCAACATGCTGATGCTAATCTGGGTTAGTTGAAGCTATTCATATGACGACGGACGAATTACAAGGACAATTGTTTGACGAGCTAGCTTGCTGAATTCTATATATCATATATCACTATTGCAGCTCACTTTGCTATTGATCTGCACCATTGCCTTAGAATGCTTTGTGATTCAGGATTTGATTAGATTGAGTTTCTTTCGTTATTTTGGTCAACCAGTATTGTTCTTATATGTGTTTCATTTGATTTTGAGATTAATCTACAAGACTTTAGCATTGTTAATATAAGGGAAATAAACTTACTAAACCTTACTAAAGGTGTGGTTATTCATGGCTGAAAAGTAATGGCGCGTGAAAATTACTGACTCCATTGATTATTGATTTTGACTAATGATTATTGACTATTGTGTATTGATTATTGTTTCCGCTCTGGAACTATGGTAAGAACATCCTAAACGAGTCAAAAGGTTCATTGACCTATACGCGTCCCCTTGTAAGTTTACTTATTAAGGACCGACGCGCTAACAGTGGCTACAGCTTTTAAAGTTTCCTTACCGGAGACAACCTGACTTGTCATGCGTCTGTAGATCTCGTAGTAGTAGGCTGGTTTAAACACTATGACGAGAACTCAAGTGTCTGTAATCTTTGGCAGTGCCCTGTGTGTTGGAATCCCGGCTCGAGATTGATGAGGGAAGGATTCCTGGATAATATTTTGCCATCTTCAGATGAATGTGGAATCAGGCGGTAGGGCCCGTGGGCACGATTTAGTGAATGGAATCCCTGGACAGGATTCGTTTGGTAGAAAACAGACACAAGTCTTTATACAATAGAATCTTGTTTACGCTTATTAAGGAGGAATGCACTCTAGGCATAATCTATGGGCGAGACTTGAGATGTTCAGGTCAAAGTCAGTGCTGAGATCCGAGAATCAATATCTGAATTCAAATGGCTCAAGAAACATCCAACGCGCAAATTATGTTTCATAATTGGACTTGAGTCATGAGCAATCCAATGTAATTATAAGTACAGAAGGCGAACATTTTCCAGCGTTTAACAAACACTCTCAGTGTAACAAAGCTAATGTTCTGCCGGGAAAGCACTAGACTAAAAATCCCATTACCAGCCTCCTTATCACATTAGCAAGATACCTTATCACTCTCGAGTATATAATGTGATATGTTTTGCTGCTAATATTTGAGTAACTTGATCCAGGTTTATCACCAGGATGGGATTCACAACATGTCCTGGTTCAATTTCATATTTATCTGACAGATTCTTCCATCTCAGTGCAAGTTGCGGGAGGGGTAAGAGTATGAGAAAAGAACCGCTTTCAATTTCCTCCCTTTCGAAATGATCTTTTTTACAGAGTGAAAAATCAGAGCTTCATATATTCAGTAGCTCTTAGTTGTAGAATTCTGTTCAGGGCTTAAGAGAGTCTAGCCAGCTCGGCTGTGCCCTCCCAGGGACTGTTAGCAGCTATTTTCCTACTCCTGCAGGCTTTGAGCTCCCTCTTAGGAGTTGTTAGCATGAATGTTTTTATGTAGCTCTGTTTTGCAAGTTAATTGATCCTCTTTCTAATTTTATTTTTGCATATTATTTGAATTTTCTACTTTGCAAATTGGATTATGCAAACTTTGCTGCTAAACGTTTACAGCTGTTCACTGATTACTAGATGAAAGGGTGGTGGAATGGCGGGTCCTTAACTGGAGCTGTAGAGCGCAGCCTTGCCTCCTGTGAAGCCTGAAATTCTACCCTTGCCTCACCTAACACTGTGGATAATATAATAGGCACTGTTCCAGAAATCTCGACTTTCTTATGAACACTCCCACTGCACAGGTCAGCCCACTTCGCCTCGTATCCAGCCTTCCCCATGACAAGTGGGGGTAGGCGATGATCCATGTAGAGTGTTGTTGAAAAATACAGCACTCTGTAGGCTTGTATCAAAATTGAGCATGTGAGGAGCATAGTTCCCCTCAGTGGTGTAATGCAACTTAAAGGCTCCCCCTTGCAAAGTACTTGTAGAGCCCCCCTTTCCCCCTGGACACAGTCAGGGGCCTGCCGCCCACGCAAAGTGATATGTGCTGAGGCGGTCCCCTAGAGCTCAGGGGCCTCCTGCACTGCGGGGGCTCTGGGGGCCTTTAATACACCCCTGACTTCCCCTCACACAAGTGCCATCCATTTTATTTAACAGACATACTGCGCATGTAACAGGAAGCACATGATATCTGCTAAAATATGGCTGTCGGGGCAGATATCAGAGCATCCCTGAGGTCAATGAGAAAACACCAAGAGCCTAATAGGAAGGATTCCCACCAATGTCCCAGCTTCTTACAGGACTATTCTTCCAGTCCTATCAAGAAGCTGAGAAAGAAACTGAGATGGGTATCTCCCTTTTCAAACCTGGTGTACCTGTCCTGACTGGCTTCTCGTTCGTAATGTGAGTTTCAGAGTGTATATGAAATTGAGTGTAATGGAGTCCGGGAAGGAATGTGACTGCGATGGAAGGAGTGAGCGACTGGAGGTTGAGAGAGGTAGTGGAAGTGGGCAAGAGCATGCAGTACTCAATGGTACAGCAGGCTAATTTGCACCAGGTCACAGAATCAGTGAGTGTGAAAGGGCGAGTTTGTGAAAATGTGTTTGTAATTGAGAGTATGAATTGGTGAATGAGTATGTTTCTGTATGGTATGGCGCATGAGTGAGAATGAGTAAATGAGACAGTTTGAGTTACATACAGTGAGTGAATGAGAAAGAAAAGAATGAATGTGAGAGGAAGAGTGTGAATGTGGGAGGTAATGTGTGGACTGTAAACAAGAGAGTGTGAGTTAGTATGAATGTGTTTGTGTGTCATGATTGTGAGTCTGCCACCGGCCATTGCATCCTCAATGTAAATTCAGGGTTTAGGAGGCACTCAAGGTAACAAGGTGCCTCTGGCATAATGGAAATAATTATTGGCATAAGGGCTCCCAAGGCAAAATACTGGCTCTGACATACTATTAGTAAATCTTGGCATTGGGGTTTCCATGGAAAAACTCTGACACTTGTATATTGAAGGACATTATTGGCATTCAGCACCTTTGGCAAAATACTGATGCTGGAATATTGAAAGTAATTATCGACTTATGGGAGGGGGCCCAAGCCTACATGCATGCCTGAAGATACTGGATGTAGAATTTGACATAAACTAACACCTATGACAAAATGCTGGTGCCCTTATACTAGAGGTAATTCATTGCCTTAGGGAAGTCTAGCCATGTCATCCAGGGGCTGAAGGAGTGAGTTGGGGGAAGCAAACTATGCTAAAATGCTGGCTCTGTAATACTGGAGTTGATTTGTGACAAATGGGCCACAAATGGTATTTGGACAATATCAGTGGCAAAACTCTGGTACTTCAAGGCTGTATGTAATTCTTGTCAAACGGCGGTACCCATAGCAAAATGATGGCATTTGAACAATGAAGGTAGTTCTTAACATTTGGGAAACTTTCAAGGCTAATTTTGCAAAAAAGGGGTGAAGTCCTGGCAGGTTTTTGGCCCCACCACTTTTAAAGATCACGACCCAGTACTGGTGGAATCAACAATGAGATCCAGACATGAACACAGCTCTAGGGTTGGTTGGAACTCAAAGAGTTTTGCTCCGTGGAATTTCACTGAATTACCTAAATACTCCACAAGAGTCCACGGAGGTCCGTGAGTTACGGAATTTGGTATGTTGCACTGCCCATGCTGATTTGTAGCGACTGGAGCATGTCTGACTCTGTGCAACTGGAAGGAATGGCACCATGCAGTGCACCAGAGAGCACTACTTCTTTGTGCCACTCAAGCAGATTTCCTACTTGAGAGGCAATTTTCTCAACAAGAGCGGCAGCTTTCTAATCGCAAATCATAGCGACCTTCCGTAACTGCCCATGTTGAGAAATCTTGCAAGGAGTAGGTCTAGAGCTGGATTTTCTCGCTTGTGCTTGCCAACTTAAAGTTGCCACACCTTGCACGAGAAAAAAACTCTGCCACATGTTGACTGCCGCTCAAGTAGAAAATCTTTTTGAGTGGCAGAAAGAAATAGAACTCCCCGAGTCCCACCCACCCCACTACACAGATCCCTTGACAGGCACTCTATACCCAACCTAGAACTACCTACCACACCCACACATGCTGATATATTTAGGCTCCAGAAGTGCATTTACTGAAACAAATCGATGGGTCAGTGTTTTCCTGTGATGTAGAAAATGTATACATGTATACACACAATTATTCCTGCAGCTTACAGTTTTCAAACTACCTTATCCATTAACTTGTCCTAAATTAGAAACAGGAGACATCTGAGTAGATTCAATGCGCTCAAGTTGATACCAAACAAAAACACAAATGCTTAGACACAAAGGCCCTCATTCTGACCCTGGCGGTCGGCGGAGAGACGGCGGTCGGACCGCGAACAGACCGGCGGTATTAAAAATGGCATTCTTACCGCGGCGGTCCCCGCCGCGACCGACCGCTACTTCTCCACTCCGACCGCCACGGCGGTCATGACCGCGGGGCTGGAGTTTGCGCACTCCGGCCCGGCGGTCGTCCCAAGACTGCCAAGGGTATTATGACCCTGCCTACCGCGGCGGTTTCTTGCGGGCGGGAACCGCCGTGCGAACCATGGCGGTAAGCACTATCGGGGCCAGGGAATTCCTTCCCTGGCACTGATAGGGGTCTCCCCCACCCCCCACTACCCACCCGAGTCCTCCCCCCACACCCTCCACCCCCCTGCCACCCCCCAGAGGTGGTACGAACCCCCTCCCCACCCCCACCCCGACATGCACATACATGTACCCCGACATGCACACACCCCCAACATGCACATATACACACCCCCTACACACACATACACAACGGGGACACATACCCGCATACATACATGCCGACATGCGCACCTGCCGAACAGCACACATTACCCATAGACACAGCAGCACCCCCCGCCCGCATACACGCACTCACACACCCCCTCTACACACTCACACGCACACCCCCATGCACGCCCACATCACACAACACCCCCCCACCCCCTCCCCTCACGGACGATCAACTTACCTTGTGCGTTGGTCCTCCGGGAGGCGACGGGAGCCATAGGGACGTGACTGCCAACAGAAGACCGCCAACAGAAGACCGCCACACAGAAATGTGGGTCGTAATTCTGTGGGCGGTGTTCTGCTGGCGTGGCGGTGGAGGTTGACCAGTCTCCACTTTCCCGCCGACCGCCAGTGTGGCTGCTGGCGGTTTTCCGGCGGAACGCTCCCAGCGGTCAGAATGCGCACAGCGGCACACCGCCGCGGTCGGCGGTCTTCACCGCGGCGGTATTCAGCGGTCTTGCGAAAAGACCGCCAAGGTCAGAATGAGGGCCAAAATTACCTAGCCAATTTAGCATGGAAGTCAAAAGGGAAACCAACATCATAGGTTTGGAAAGTATCAAAAATTCATCCTCACCCACATTTTTTGTAAGAAGGGGGAGGGTCTAATAAAGGTGTTTGTTAAATACGTCTGAATGATTAGAGTTTTGAACCTGTACTAGCACACATTGTGGGCTTGAGAACGCCACTTGCACAGAATTGCATACATTGAATATTGGCTCATTCATTCTGCACATCTCCTGCCGGGTCCTGACGTTATTTATTTACTCCATTAATGGGTAAATTTTGCAATTCAATGTGAGTCAGATCCATGCTAGTTTTCTAGTATATTCCCTCCTTGAGATAAGTCATTCGCAATCAATAGTTTTGCAGAAAATCTAGCAACACTGCAAAAGTCGTGGCTGAACCGGGGATATCTCTACTGTAACTAGACTTTACCTTTACCCTTGACTACAACTTAGTATTCTTTATCAGTTTCTCAACTAGGCAAGTCATAATTTATTGAATCATTCATCCTCACAGATTCCATCCATTCGGACCAATTTCAGTCAAATTATATATTCCAATTTTGTCCCTGGCCCGAGTTGTCTAGTCTTCTAACATTACCTTGTTTTGCACAGTTGATCCCGCCCCTGCACAAAGCATCATATGTAATTTACTCTATAACCTCCTAATGCATGGAATTATACAATTACTTTTCTTCCTTGTTGTATGTTCCAAGGAGTGGTGCTTAAAAACGTTGTATAATTAATAAAAGAAAACACTATGGCCCTCATTCTGACCTTGGCGGGCGGCGGAGGCCGCACGCCAAAGTCCCGCCGTCAGATTACCGTTCCGCGGTCGAAAGACCGCCGCGGTAATTCTGACTTTCCCGCTGGGCTGGCGGGCGGTCGCCTTCAGACCGCCCGCCAGCCCAGCGGGAATGAGGCTTCCACGATGAAGCCGGCTCGGAATCGAGCCGGCGGAGTGGAAGCTGTGCGACGGGTGCAGTTGCACCCGTCGCGTATTTCACTGTCTGCGCAGCAGACAGTGAAATACATGTAGGGGCCCTCTTACGGGGGCCCCTGCAATGCCCATGCCAGTGGCATGGGCACTGCAGGGGCCCCCAGGGGCCCCGCGACCCCCCCTACCGCCATCCGGATCCCGGCGGTCGGACCGCCGGGATCTGGATGGCGGTAGGGGGGGTCGGAATCCCCGCGGCGGTGCAGCAAGCTGCGCCGCCGTGGAGGATTTAATGGGGCGGCGGTACACTGGCGGGAGCCCGCCAGTGGTGCCGGTCCGACCGCGGCTTTACCGCCGCGGTCGGAATCCCCATTGGAGCATCGGCGGCCTGTCGGCGGTGCTCCCGCGGTCCTCCGCCCTGGCGGTCAAAGACCGCCAGGGTCAGAATGACCACCTATGTTATTGGCCACCGGTTTGTCAGCCGAGATACTTAGGTGTTAGAAATGGGGTCTTTGGTTGACAGTCAGGTTACCCCCTGTTCAAGCAAGGACCCTCACTCTAGTCAGGGTAAAAGAGAATCACCCTCAGCTAACCCCTGCTTACCCCCTTGGTAGCTTGGCAGAGCAGTAGGCTTAACTTCAGAGTGCTAGGTGTAAAGTATTTGTACCAACACAAACAGTAACTTAAGGAAAATACTACAAAATTAAACAACACCAGTTTAGAAAAATAGGAAATATTTATCTAAACAAAACAAGACCACAATGACAAAAATCCACAGTACACAAGTCAAGTTATCAATAAAAATGCAAAAAGAGTCTTTAAGTAGTTTCAAACACACTAACGCTGTCAGCCTGAAAATTACCTTGGGAGCATCAAAAATAATCCAGCACGGGCCAGTGTGCGTCAAAAAGGGCTTGGGATGCGTTGATTTCACTCACGAGTGGGAACGTGTGTCGTTTCTCCTTCCACCGGGTTGGGGCACGTCGTTTCTTCTCTCCGCAGGAGAGCAATACGTCGATCCAGTCAGTACTCTCGGGTCCGGGCAGGCCTTATGTTGTTTTTCCACGCACAGTGGTACTTGAGTCGGAAATCCAGCCACACGATGATCCGAAAACTCTGCAGCACGGGTTGTGATCTCCCAGCCTCCATCAGTGATGCTGCGCGCCGTTTCTCCTGCTCAGTGCATCGATTGTTCGGTCGCGTTTTCTGCGAGCATCGTTTCTCAGCTGCGGAGCCGGCGGCGCGTCTTTTCTTCAGCCACAGATCGGAGTTGTGTCGATCATTTCCCCACACGGCACTCTGTGCGTGGATTTCCTTGTCTTTAGGCTGCAAGCTTCTCCTTTCAGGGTCCCAGGAACTGGATGGGCACCACAGGGCAGAGTCGGAGTCTCTCCAGAGACTCCAGGTGCTGGCAGTGAGAAGTCTTTGCTGTCCCTGAGACTTCAAACGACAGGAGGCAAGCTCTAAATCAAGCCCTTGGAGATTTCTTCTCAAGATGGAAGGCACACAATGTCCAGTCTTTGCCCTCTTGCTCTGTCAGAAGCAGCAACTGCAGGATAGCTCCACAAAGCACAGTCACAGGCAGGGCAGCTCTTCTTCCTCAGCTCTTCAGCTCTTCTCCAGGAAGAGGTTCCGCTTGTTTCCAGAAGTGTTTCTAAAGTCTGTAGTTTTGGGTCCCCTTCTTATACCCAATTTCTCCTTTGAAGTAGGCTTACTTCAAAGTAATGTCTCTTTTGAATGTGAAATCCTGCCTTGCATAGGCCAGGCCCCTAACACTAACCAGGGGGTCGGAGACTGCATTGTAGGAGGACAGGCACAGCCCTTACAGGTGTAAGTGACCACTTCTCCCCTCCCTCCTAGCACAGATGGCTCATCAGGAAATAAAGACTACACCCCAGCTCCCTTTGTGTCACTGTCTAGTCTGAGGTGCAACCAGCCCAACTGTCAAACTGACCCAGACAGGGAATCCACAAACAGGCAGAGTCACAGAAATGGTATAAGCAAGAAAATATTCACTTTCTAAAAGTGGCATTTTCAAACACACAATCTTAAAATCAACTTTACAAAAAAGATGTATGTTTAAATTGTGAGTTCAGAGACCCCAAACTCCAATGGCTATCTGCTCCAAAAGGGAATCTACACTTTAATCAGATTTAAAGGTAGCTCCTCTATTAACTTATGAGAGGGACAGGCCCTGCAACAGTGAAAAGCAAATTTAGCAATGTTTCACTGTTAGGACATATAAAACACATCACTATGGCCCTCATTATAACCTTGGTGGGCGGAAACAGCCGCCCGCCAAAGTTGAACCGCCGGGTGGCCGTCAATGCGGCCGCAGTCCAGCGGGGTCTATTATGAGATCCCTGCTGGGCCGGCAGGCGGAAATCTGGTTTCCGCCTGCCGGCCCAGCGGGGATCTCGGCCGCAACACGGGAGCCAGCTCCAAATGGAGCCGGCAGTGTTGCGGCTGTGCGACTATTGTAGTTGCACCCTTCGTGCTTTTCACTGTCTGCATAGCAGACAGTGAAAAACTCCATGGGGCCGTGGCAGGGGACCCCTGCACTGCCCATGCCACTGGCATGGGCAGTGCAGGGGCCCCCAGGGGCCCCACGACTCCCCTTTCCGCCAGTCTTTTCATTCCATGAAAAGGCTGGCGGGAGCGGGACTCGTGATCCCCTGGGCAGCGCTGCAAGTAGCGCTGACCTGGGGGATTTAAACCACCGGGACCAATGTGGCGGGAAACTGCCGGTCCCGGCGGTGCGACCGCGGTGCTTCCGCCGTGGTCGTAATGCCCCTGGAAGCACCGCCAGCCTATTGGCGATGCTTCCTCCAAAACCGCCAGGGTTGTAATGACGCCCTATATGTCCTACCTTAACCATACACTGCACCCTGCTATTGTGGCAACCTAGGGCCTACCTTAGGGGTGTTTGACATGTAAGAAAATGGAAGGCTTAGGCATGGCAAGTGGGTACACTTGCCAAGTCGATTTTACAGTTAAAAACTGCACACATAGACACTGTAGTGGCAGGTCTGAGACATAATTACAGAGCTACTTATGTTGGTGGCACAACCAGTGTAGCAGGCCCACTAGTAGTATTTGATTTACAGGCCCTGGGCACCTCTAGTGCACTTTACTAGGACTTGCTAGTAAATCAAATATGCCAATCATGGAAAAACCAATCAACAAAACAATTTACACAGAGAGTATATGCACTTTAGCACTGGTTAGCAGTGGTAAAGTGCTCTGAGTTCAAAAGCCAACAGCAACAGTTCAGAAAAAATAGGAGGGAGGAGGCAAAAAGATTGGTGATGACCCTGCATAAGCAAAAAAGTCCAACATTAGGACTCATATTTCACAACATATTTTCCTGGCACATGGATCCTAGGTCACGTGCTAGACGAATTCAAATCAGTTCCCATTGTTGTGCAATCTTCTCAGATTCAGAGCAGCCATCTCTCCGTTTCCAAGACTGACAGAATCTACATCAGGTCCAGGGGTGTAGCCTAAAATACAAACAGTATCCAAGAGGCCCAATCCCTTCTGGGTGCTAGGGCCCATGACTCACCTCCTAAGCTCCCTATGAGGCCTGACTCCTGTCAAAAGCACAAGCACAATACATGGTCTATTAATACATGTCCAAGACTACTGAGGCATATCAGGTGTTTAGGAAAATTATGTGTAAATCACTCTCATATACAAGCTATAGAATATAAAAGTATCTGCTGATGTTATTCCAAAAATGGGGCATAGCTTCAAGTCTGCTGGGTCTATGTTGGACAATCCTGGTGTGGACTTCTCATTACTGCAGACATACTTCCTTTTAGTTCAAGCCAAAGTCCTGGCTCTTTAGGTAGGCCCTACAGTAAATTGAATTAGTTATTATGCGATCTTATGAGTTCGTCATGGACTTCACAAAGCGGAAATCTCTGAGCCACAGGCTCCGATATCCACTGCTTCATAGCCCAACAAGTGAAATTCCTTAAGTCATAGGCCCTCATTCTGACCCTGGCGGTCTTTGACCGCCAGGGCGGAGGACCGCGGGAGCACCGCCGACAGGCCGGCGGTGCTCCAATGGGGATTCCGACCGCGGCGGTAAAGCCGCGGTCGGACCGGCACCACTGGCGGGGTCCCGCCAGTGTACCGCGGCCCCATTGAATCCTCCGCGGCGGCGCAGCTTGCTGCACAGCCGCGGGGATTCCGACCCCCCCTACCGCCATCCAGATCCCGGCGGTCGGACCGCCGAGATCCGGATGGCGGTAGGGGGGGGTCACGGGGCCCCTGGGGGCCCCTGCAGTGCCCATGCCACTGGCATGGGCATTGCAGGGGCCCCCGTAAGAGGGCCCCTAAATGTATTTCACTGTCTGCTGCGCAGACAGTGAAATACGCGACGGGTGCAACTGCACCCGTCGCACAGCTTCCACTCCGCCGGCTCGATTCCGAGCCGGCTTCATCGTGGAAGCCTCTTTCCCGCTGGGCTGGCTGGCGGCCTGAAGGAGACCGCCCGCCAGCCCAGCGGGAAAGTCAGAATTACCGCCGCGGTCTTTCGACCGCGGAACGGTAACCTGACGGCGGGACTTTGGCGGGCGGCCTCCGCCGCCCGCCAAGGTCAGAATGAGGGCCATAGTGGCAAGTCTTGCCAAAGAGAACTGCTGTTAATATATGTGATTGGTATCTTTTGTGCCTAAGATGATGTTGCTCAGTAAGGGCACATTTTGTATTTTGAAAGTCATTGCACTCCTTATTAGAGGAAGCCGGAGCTCAACCATCATATCGGTTGTAGGAGATTGCCACATAACACAAGGCACAGGTCATGTGGTTGGTATTTTACATTACTTGGTAAGTACACATAGGCCCTCATTCTGACCAAAGTCCCGCCGTCAGATTACCGTTCCGCGGTCGAAAGACCGCCGCGGTAATTCTGACTTTCCCGCTGGGCTGGCGGGCGGTCGCCTTCAAACCGCCCGCCAGCCCAGCGGGAATGAGGCTTCCACGATGAAGCCGGCTCGGAATCGAGCCGGCGGAGTGGAAGCTGTGCGACGGGTGCAGTTGCACCCGTCGCGTATTTCACTGTCTGCGCAGCAGACAGTGAAATACATGTAGGGGCCCTCTTACGGGGGCCCCTGCAATGCCCATGCCAGTGGCATGGGCACTGCAGGGGCCCCCAGGGGCCCCGCGACCCCCCCTACCGCCATCCGGATCCCGGCGGTCGGACCGCCGGGATCTGGATGGCGGTAGGGGGGGTCGGAATCCCCGCGGCGGTGCAGCAAGCTGCGCCGCCGTGGAGGATTCAATGGGGCGGCGGTACACTGGCGGGAGCCCGCCAGTGGTGCCGGTCTGACCGCGGC
This sequence comes from Pleurodeles waltl, assembly GCF_031143425.1. NCBI lineage: Eukaryota > Metazoa > Chordata > Amphibia > Caudata > Salamandridae > Pleurodeles > Pleurodeles waltl. The sequence continues at coordinate 1,628,226,183 of NC_090445.1, read as the reverse complement.
TTTACCGCCGCGGTCGGAATCCCCATTGGAGCACCGCCGGCCTGTCGGCGGTGCTCCCGCGGTCCTCCGCGCTGGCGGTCAAAGACCGCCAGGGTCAGAATGACCACCATAATCTTAGCCAACATATTTGCTGGTGCCACCCGTTTCACATGAATATTTGGGCTCACTGTGCTGTTTGAGTATGAAAAAAGGGTCGCATAAAGGCATTTGAAGACCTTCTAAACTCATTTTCAAATTGTTTGTGGCACTGATTCGCACTGAATCAAAATCAAACATGTTATCTTTTAAAAGTCATGAAGTGATACACCCTAAATCTGGCTTCTTGAGCACCTGGAGGAACAAATGCCTGGAAGCAGCATTATAGGAAAAGACAAACTTGTCTCTACTGGGCACAGTGCCATTACAATCACAGCCAGTAGATCTCGAGAGTGAGTCAAAAAAGAGTTTTAGGAGACTACAACACATGTTGGAGTAGAAGTCCATGGGACTGAATGAGAGCACAAAAAAGTTGGCCGGTTCAAATACTTCAGCTAACTCTCCTAGGCAAGTGGGAAGCCCTCTGGGCCACTTTCTATTCTTGTATCTCATCTGTGCCACCAACAAAGGGGACCAAGAACATAGAAAACAAACCTTACTCTCACAGAGTACTGAAACACAAACTGTGAGCCCTCATTCCTGCGCATTAACAAAAGCAACCCCTATGTATATCAGTCGTATTCAGGGCCATATTTATACTTTTTGACGCAAAACTGCGCTAACGCAGTTTTGTGTCAAAAAAATTAGCGCCGGCTAACGCCATTCTGAAGCGCCATGCGGGCGCCGTATTTAATCAATGACGTTAGCCGGCGTGTGCATGGAAAAAAACAACGTACACCTGGCAGCGCCGGCGTAGGGGGATATGGGGCTTGGGCGTCAAAAAATGGGGCAAGTCAGGTTGAGGCAAATTTTTCGCCTCAACCCGATTTGTGCCATTTTTGTTTTACTCCCAACCCCCATAGAAATGACTCCTGTCTTAGCAAAGACAGGAGTCATGCCCCCTTGCCCAATGGCCATGCCCAGGGGACTTCTGTCCCCTGGGCATGGTCATTGGGCATAGTGGCATGTAGGGGGGCACAAATCAGGCCCCCCTATGCCACAAAAAAAAAAAAAAAACATGACTTACCTGAACTTACCTTAATGTCCCTGGGATGGGTCCCTCCAGCCTTGGGTGTCCTCCTGGGTGGGCAAGGGTGACAGGGGGTGTCCCTGAGGGCATGGGAGGGCACCTCTGGGCTCCTTCAGAGCCCACAGGTCCCTTAACGCCTGCCTTTTGCAGGCGCTAAAAAACGGTGCAAAAGCGGCCGTACGTAATTTTTTTTGACCCGCCCACTCCCGGGCGTGAATTTTGCCCGGGAGTGTAAATACGGCGCACATACCTCGGAGTCAATTTTTTAGACATGAACGCCTACCTTGCATATCATTAACGCAAAGTAGGTGTCCACGCTAAAAAATGACGCAAACTCCATGGACTTTGGCGCTAGACGCGTCTAACGCCAAAGTATAAATATGGAGTTAGTTTTGCGTCGGAATTGCGTAAAAAAAAACGACGCAATTCCGGCGCAAACGGAGTATAAATATGCCCCTCAGTCTCATGGGTTAGGTGCACCTTCAGTCCCTAGGCACAGTGTCCTTGTGTCGCACTTCTGGCAATGGTCGTAATTAATAAGACAATTTATAAGGAACCACTGACGATATTTGTTCCATAACTTCATAGCTATTGGGAAATGTTCATGTTAGCATTACATTCGAATTAGTCTTCGGCTTACACATTGTTACTGCCCCCATAACGGAAAGAAATTAGATTTGGAGGTGTAATCTGAGGTTATCCCGAGGAAAGATGTATTACGGAGGAGAACCGTTAACTCCTCACCCAAATTCCCTTCTCCTCCTCAATTTTCAACTGAGTTTCACCTTGAAATGTCTTCATTGGAAACCGGCCTCAGCGAAAATAAAGGGGCACCCATAATATGGCCCAGAGAAGGGGTTTCACCTTGCCGTCGGCATCGTCTGTTCCTTCTCAGGGGTGCAGAGAGTCACTTGCGCGTGGTCACTGCTCTTGTGTAATGGCACACAGAACATAGGAAACGGTGAATTGTACAGCTTCTCTGGATGATAAGCAACTGCTTCATTTAAGCATTCCTTCGACTGCCTTCTTGTTTTTCTGTGAGAGTACAAGGCACAGACAGGGCCTGATTCTAACTTTGGAGGACGGTGTTAAACCGTCCCAAAAGTGGCGGATATACCACCTACCGTATTACGAGTTCCATAGGATATAATGGACTCGTAATACGGTCGGTGGTATATCCGCCACTTTTGTTAACACCGTCCTCCAAAGTTAGAATCAGGCCCACAGTCTCAAAAGCGTCGACGCTCCTTTGTCTTCCGTAACTTGTCCAAGAGCCGGGCACCCACCCAGGGCCATCCTGGTCCCCGTCAGGCGGAGGGGCGACCAAGAGGGCACGTCTGACTCCCAGCTTGCACCACACGGATCAATGGCCGCACATGTTTTATTGCGGCTCCTGCAGAATGAATTCGCGGGGAGACAGCCGGCGAGATGGAGTCGACATGCAGATGAGATCTGTAAGTGAGGACATATTGATTATTTCCCTCCCAGTTCAAGCAGTAATTTCACCCGGTGCCTCGTGCGCCGGTTCTGCTCATTACTTATGCCATAAAAAAAGCCTCATTCGACGATAATAGCCATCTTCATTTACCAGGCACGAAGTAAAGCATCCCCCGCCGATGACTGCAGGAGCAGAGAGGGGAACAGGAAGATTTAACAAGTGCTGAGACAGTGAGCAACAGCTGAGGCTGAACCCAAGGCGCCAGAGCCCTGCCAGAGAAATCTGGAAGCTGCAAGCATCCTGCTTTACTCATGACGGCACAAAGTAAACTGCACAATGGTAGCAACACCGCTTCTCTACACAAGCACGAGACATACACAACAGTAAGCATCCCTACCTCTGCAGCCCTCTGAGGGGCCAAGCTAACGGGCAAAGAATAAAGCATGTCACAGTCAGGTGTTGACCATTTATTTTGGGGTTATGACTGTTTTGTGTTTTTTTTCTAGAGAACTGTTGACAAATTGCACACACAAAAAATAGTGCAAAGTTACCACAGTCAGCTCCATCTAGCAGTAACCAAACCCCAAATTACACGAAGCATTCGCAAAGCATATAGGTCAGACGTTTTTGTACGGAAGGTGCTTGGTTTAATAGTTGGGCTTGGGCAGCTTTGTATGTGATGCCTCTAGCTATCCCAGAAATAACATTCCACAAGGAAGCACCATCTGAGGTTACACTAGTGTTTAAATTGGGAGTAAGGACCATCTGACGAACAAACATCATTAGCAAAGTTAAGCTGTACCATCAGAGTTTTATAAAAAAATAAGTTAGTAGATTTAATTTGCAGTGTAAGTGGGCAACCTTTTAACCTCTTTGGGATATCCATGAAAGCAGTCTTTGCTAGATTCCAAAGCAGTCTTTGCTAAATTCTGCTTCTTACCTGAAGAGATGATTGAGGTTCTCAGACTGGGAGCAGGAGCTTGATTCATCTACAGCCCACTCCCAGCCATACCTACCCATGTCAAAATTGAGTTCATTTTGTTTTCTGGCCACTGGGCCTTTACAGAAGGCCAATTCGGTCAACTTAGGTTACTCACAGGTGGGTGAATCTCAAATATTTGTTCAGGTACTCAGATGCACCATCAGCAGAGTGAAGAAGTTTGTTGCCATGCCAAAGTCACTGGCAGAAAGGCAAAGTGTGGCAAGGAATTTCTATGCCTTTGCCCATTTCCTTAATGTATTTAAAGCCATTGATTGCACACTCAGAGCTCTTCAGCCACCTCCCCATAGGGAACGTCTTTTCCACTACAGGCACTGCTGCCTCATCAACATGCGAACTGTCTGCAATGCCACAAGGTGCTTAACTGATGTGCACTCTGCTTTTATTAAAAGTGTTGATGAGCACAATATCATCCATCAGCCACTAAATGCACGTCAGTTTTTTTGCTGGGGTTTTTGGTGCCATGTGGCTCAAAGATAAGTTAAAACATTTCACACTCAGGTTGCATGTTTATCCGAGGAAAGGCATCTCAAGCACACTCTCGGATTACTCACAATAGACACACGCTACCCTATTAGCCATGTATACACTTAAAACAGGGCCATCTCCTAATAAATATAACATGCCTCTGTTGTAGGCAATGATGGTTATACTCTCTCCATCTCCTCACACCCTTCTGACATCCAATCACATACCCTTAATAAAGACCGAATGGGGCACACACATCCATACACACATGAACCATCATTGAACACAATTGGTATCCGTAAGTTGTGCTTCAAATATCTTGTAGTATGAGTTGTTCCTGACCCCATAATTTGTGTGCAAGGTAGTTTTAACCTGCTGTATATTACAAAACATTACCATAATACAGAATACACGTAGCTATCACCCCTTCAACCCCATGCGTTACGACCCCAATTAGGTTCCTGGGGTCGGGAAAAGAACAGAGGTTTGAAGGAGCGTGATAGACTAGTTGCATCATTTTTTACATGATCTACTAGTGTGGCTGTTGCACTGCTGTGGATAGTCTATTGTCAGTGGCAAATGATAAACTATTACACCTTCTACATGTACTATCCTGAGACAATACCGTTGCTGTACCACAATGTCACATTCACAAATGTTTTGCTCAATATATTAATATATTTAAACTTCAGTTTTACATTCAATCTATCACATTTAAATATCTTCCAATATGTAAATCATTCACATAGTTTGTACAAGTATGCATATTTGTTATAACCTTTAAATATTCACTATAATTGAAATCACCTCCATTTTATATCATAACCTCCTCCTTTATGTTTCTGGAGACTTCTGCATGTGTGACGGAGCCCTCCATCAGTGGGGAATGGGATCTCTGTGTGCAGGAAGAAGCCTGTTGTGTGTGTGGCAGAAACCTCCTGTTGGAGAGGGCCTTTTTTGCAGGGTCATCCCCATACGTTTTGCTTCCTTCCTCCTATTTATTCTGACCTCTTGCTGTTGACTCTAGGACTCTGAGCACCTGATCAGTGCTAAAGTGTGGGTGCTTTCCCTCCTAAAGTTGGTATGATTAGCTTACACCTAATTGCACATTTAATTTACCTGTAAGCTTGTACAGTGGTATTCATGTGCCCAGAGCCTGTAAATTAAATGCTACTAGTGGGCCTGTAGCGCTGCTTGCACCACCCACAGAAGTAGCCTTTCAAACCAATCTCAGTCCTGCTAGTGCTGGGCCTGCTTGCGCAGTTTACTGCCACAGCGACATGGCATCTAAATTGACTTGCCCGGCCTGGAACCCCCCTTTTACTGCATGTAAGTCACCCCCAAGGTGGGCCCTAGCTAAGCCCTATGGGCAGGTTGCTATGTAAGAAGGCAGGGCATGTGCCTGTTTGTATGGTCTAACCTGGTAGTGACAAACAGCCTATTTGGTTTCTCACTGCTGTGAGTGCTGACTTGCTCATAGGATTACATTGGGAATGCCCTGCCTTATGTCTAGGGGGTATTGTCTGATTTATGAGGGGTAGCGTAGGCATATTTGGTATGGTTGTAATGGTAGTGAGAAATGGTGCTTACTGGTGTAGGTGGATTTTTATTACCCTTATAGAAATGCCACTTCTAGACGGTAAACATTTCTCTGTGCTTACGATTCTGGTGTTTTGCGGTTGACTCCAATCCATATCTGGGGCAGAGTGACAGTGGGACTTTGTGCATGCCTTTCAGACAGCCTGTACACAGGGAGGGTGGAGGTGTCACAGAGATCCATCTGAAATATTGAATGGTCTTCCTGGGCTGAGAGAAGGAGAGGTGGGGCACACCCGCATTTGTAAAGGCTGTGCCCTGGCTTCACACAAAGGATACGTTTACCCCAACTGATGTCTGGAGCCTGTTCTGGAGGAGAGAAGGGATGCTCTTAGTACCAGTTGTAACTGGTTGTAACCTCTTCTCCCCCTCATTGAAAGTGTTGTGCAAAACTGAGTATAAGTACAGGTTTTTTTTCCCATGTTAGAGAGACAACTTGAGACAAGAAGAGACACTTTTGGACACAGAATGCTGCTGGAGGGCCTCACCAGGAACCACCTGGGCCTGCTGCTATTGTGCTGGGTCACTAGGAGGAACTGCCACTGACTGCAAACCCCTTGTGCTGGCCTGCTTGTTGGGCCCTACCTCCCTGTGCTCCCATTTACTGCCTCCAGGGGCTGGGTGCTGTGTCCCCAGCCCCGACAACTACTTGCTCATAGCCCTGCAAAGCGCTGCATTCAGCTAATCTCCAAAGCGCAGGAAGATCGCTTTGCTTTGTTTGATGAAGGGCTGCAAGAGTGCTTGGCTTGGTTTATTCCAGCCCGTGTAGAGAGCTCCACGTTGCACATGGGCTGGAATAAACCTCTTGGGGCTCAGGAAAGTGCCCCGTGCCATTGTGTGGTCGCTCCCCTTCCCCTACGATGTGGGTGAGGTGTGCTAGCCTGGACGAGCGTGCATTCGACATGTACCTGAGGTGCAGGAGCACTTCAAGGAGAGCCCCAGGGGCACCAGCAGGTGTCCATTTTCGGAGCCTGGGGATGTCGTGACTGAGCCGTGGAGAAGGATGAAGCCAGCTCCCCGTGCCAAGGCAGGAGAGCTGCCGGGGTTAGGCCACCCCAGGGAGGAGGCGGGTGGTGATTAAAGAGGCCCTGGGGACTTCCGCTGCACAACCCGCCGTCGACGACCTCCAGAGAGCCCCAGGATTCACCAGTCATGCTGCAAGGACGCAGGCGGCTGCCCGTTGGATTCCCACCGCGGGGAGAGAACTCAAGAGGTCTCCCCGCTGGGTAGGAATGTGTGGGCTTCCTTGGTTGTTCTTCTTGACTGGTGTTCGGCTTGATGGGCTAGGGGGGTCTTGGCTGCCCTCCCCCGGGTGCCCTTAGAGAGGGGCCGAGGTGCGACCACCCTCATGCAGGAAAGGGGAGGAAGGAGTTATATCCCTTTTTTTCCTGCCATGTGTCCTTGAGAACTTGTTCCTATGAGGAGGTTGTGGCCTTCATTGATCCTACAAGGGGCATCCCTCCGAGTGATGTACAATACAAGCCTAAATGATGTTTTACAGTGATGATGATGCCAGGAGCTCTCATGATGTTTAATTTTTTTGGTCATCTATGGTGATAGGTTTCCATGACTTGCCAAGTGTTCTCTGATGTTCCTTTTATGGGCATTTATATTTACTATGACATGTGCATTCTTTTAGTAGTGTTTACTTGACTACTGCTTACCTTGCAGAATAACCAGTAACCTATATGTTTTATGTGACTACTGCTGGTTTTCCCAGATTAATAGTACTCTGTAAAGTTCTGACAACTGCTTGGGTAGCAGGGTATTACTTACATGTTGTTTGGTCTAATGATGTTGTGTACAATACAGTATATTTTTATGTAACTTAGTATTGTGTTTCCTTTGTGATGGGGATCGTGCATCACGTGTGTTGGGTGAGTTGTGCAATCGCTTTACACATTGCCTCTGGGATAGGCCTGACTGCTCGTGCCAAGCTACCAAGGGAGAGAGCAGGGGTTATCTTGGGTACGTAACACCCTCTCCCTGACTAGAGTGGGTTGGTTCTGCCTGGCTTAGGTGCATACCCTAGCCAACCAGAAACTCAATTTCAGGGGGGTGCTCACCCCTTACCATTACAAACAGGAAATAGCATATAGGAACAGGATTTAGTCATTCTCTGGTCATTCTAAGCCATTTAATTATCACAACCACTCCTCCTTGACCTTGCTCTTCCTTTCACAATCAAAATCATGGGACAAGGAAAGAGACCCCCTGGCATTTCTGAAGATGAATTGAAGGCTATTTTTGAGGAAGTTCTTCAGAAGCAACCTAGGCTATGTAGAATCATAAATCCATCTTAATATTGTAGCATCTGTCCAGATTTGGAGAGAGATTACCACACGCTGCAGTGGGTGTCTACACACACAGAAGGAAGGAGTGCTACAAGCATTGGGAGGATCTTCTGTGCTGGGTGCGTCTTAAGACCCGGGATGGATGACCTGTCCTACCTGGAAACTTTACAGCACCATCAACTGACTGCACTGCGCAGGATAGGGTGTAAAACTTCCTGCTCTGCCATCCATGCTTTGATGGAAGCATTTAAGCAACAGAAAGATGATAAGTGACATATGTGTCTGATAATGTAAACATGGATATGTTTTGAACTGTCTTGTCATCCCTTAAAGTTCAATATATTTTCATTATGTTCATGTTGCGTTGCTATAAATCATTCTGTTTGTTGTTCATGTTATTCAGGTATTAAATCATTTGTTTTAAAAGGAGTATTATGTTGCCACAATTGACATTTATTGTGACTATAATATATTGAATGTGTAACACATTGTGAACACTGAACCATGTTAGATTTCTGTTTTGCTATCATAAGTGCATTGAAGGCTGACATTTGGTAACTGGTTGGTGTAGCTCTACCAGGTGCTTGATTGAACACCACAGGACAAGTTACTGGTGATGGTTGCTGTGGAGGTGCTCTTGGAAAAGGTAAACAGGAACTAAATACAAGTTTAAAGTCTCTGCCTTTATAGGACTACAACTTTCCCCATTCAAATATGATAACTCCTATGTGCTATTACTAGGTGTTCCATTTCCATCATGGAAGCCTCATTTCCTTTTTTAGGTCGAGATCACAAGCGCTTTGACCTGTTGTAGGTATTGTGGGCTTTTAACCACACCCACCACACGCCCATCACTTTCACTCGTTCGGGGGCTTGCCTTTCAAAAATCCTTTCTTACCATTGGTAAATACTTTATGTTTGTCCCTCCTTGGGGCGGTTTTGTTACCGTCTTACGGACTGCCCTTGTTACATGGAAAATTGCACAATTGCCGATGCGTTTGACTGTGAGCGAACATCTTTTTCCTTTTGTGTCTCTCCTTCGGGCTCATGCTCTTGGCTCTTTGGATTGGCTCACTTATGTCAACTGTTTTACTTTTCATTTCATTTTATGTGGCAAGAACAGTCCTGTTATGAATTTACAATGCTAATAGCTCTAACTCAAGCAAATGCAGGACCCATTGCTTTGCAAATGCTTGTTCTACTTTGTCATTTCCAGTTCCTGTCACAGAGGTTTTGAGAAAAGCTTCTACAAACTATATCGCAGTGCAAATTAAGAGTATTTTTGACAGATACATTGCCCTCTCTCTATCTACCATTGTGCACAAAACTGCTTTTGCCATTTCTCAGCTGATTTTCAGTGGGTCACCAAAGTCACAACAATAAATAAAGTTGCTTTAAATTCTGTATGTATCTTGCCACATTTGCTGCACTTCAAAGACAGTGGTCAAATGTCAGGCTATGTCTTCTGCTGCTTATGTTTTTTTTTTTTTACTTGGGGACTGGTCTTTACAAACTTCTTTCACTTTGATATCAGTGAAAGAATAGTAAAGTGAATTATGTGACTATCTTGGTGGAGTACATGAAGTATGAAATAAAAGGATGTAGGATATAATTTTTTCAAAACCCACAAAATAATGTGAATACCTGTAATTGAACTGTACACATTCAACAGTTAGGAAAGCAAAAATAAGACACTTTTTTTGTTAATTAGAATGTGTGATCGGAACAAAGGTGTTAATAGGATCAGAACAAATCAAGAAACTTTACTTGGAGATCTAGTAATAAGTATTCACTGAAACTCAATTTCCACACATTTTCTATTGGGGAATTATAAGGGCTGATTTAGATCTTGGTGGGACTACCGCCATCCCGCGGTCCGTAGAACTCCATCAACCTGCCAGAGTTCCGACCACCATATTTAGATCTATGGCTAATAAGCCTCCGTCTGCTTCACTGAAGTGTGCTCTGTCATGCACATCGCATCCCGCAGCCAACGTGGCAGACTCCAAACCTGGCATATAGCACTCCATGGCCGTTGGGACGATGGGATTGCGCAGACAAAATTTAGAGAACACAGTCGAGCTGGTGGGAGTCTGTTGTGGAGCCCGTTCAGAGTTGTACTATGGCTATTACTATTGAATGGATCCTAGCAGCACACACCTGATGCAAAATGGCCAATTGTGAACACCTCCAAACCACACTATAAAACACACTCCATTTTAGACCCTGATCCTTTGCCATTGCACCGCAGAACAACATTTTCCTGTTGAATTTGAAACTCAGGAGTCAGGTTTTTTTCCTCTGTTTTTTTCTCCCTCTTTTATTTTCCTTTCCTTTCACTTTTTAATTTTTTTTAATAAACATTTGGGACACTAGATGTGTTTTTAGTTCCTCACTATGGCAGGGAGGAGGAATCCACATTTTAAAGAGGCAAATGTGGACCAGAATAGTTGACAGAGTGAATGGTGTAGCAAACAATCTGTGCACACAGGAGGAAATTGGGAAGAAATGGAATGCCCTGCAGGGTAGAGTGTATTCACTGGCCTCCAGCTGTCACCTGGAGGCCCAGAGGACTGGTGGTGGTGGTTCTTCCAGCACCCTTCCAACGTTTTCCCTGAGAGGAGAAGGTCTTGCAGACCCCACATCCTGAACGCTTGACAGGAATCCCTGGTGGAGTAGAGAATGATGAGTTGAACTTTGCAATATCTCACTAATCACAAATGTATTTTTTGACTTTACGTTAGCTGTTCAGAATGTTTTAGGACCCTTGTCAAAAGATATATATACAAACTTATTTCATCAAAATGTCCTGCTTTATCCAAATTACTAGCATCATGGTTGTATCTCTCTTTTTAACAATGCTCAATATGTTTTGTCAGAATGTGTGTTGTTCTGAATGAGTCATTCCTTGAGTTTGCATAGTTCTTTCCTTTATTTTAATGGATTTTGTTGTACTTTTAAAACAGGTTCCAAACTCCACCTATTTGCTATTGGAGGAATAGTGCTCGCAAGTGGTCTTTTCACTTATTTACATAATTCACAAATGTGTGTACATACTGTAAATGTGTGTTCAATTTACTGTAGATATTTAAATAGGTATGTTTAACTCACATTTTAACAAGTACTGTCAATTATGATTACAAATGACTACAACTACCATGATGCCCGGTTTTGTTTCTGGAAAATAATAGTGCAATGTGATGTTGCTCAACCTTCCTTTTTCTTCAGTCCATGCACATTTGCCAAAGCGTAAATAATTTGTCATTCACCATTTCATGCTATGTATGAACATGTGATTTGTTGTGTTGATCTAGTATGTTGTCACCTTCTTTTTACTCCACTAAATTGATGTAATTACTTACATAATTCAACGTCTGTTGAATCAAAGCTTTCCAATAGTTCTGTGACATGCTGAATATAAGTAGTATTGATACACAAATTAAGGGGGTCATTACGACCCTGGCGGAACAAGTCCGCCAGGGCCGTGGGACGCGGTGGCACCGCCGACAGGCCGGCGGTGCCCCGCGGGGCATTCTGACCGCGGCGGCTCAGCCGCGGTCAGAGAAGGGAAACCGGCGGTCTCCCGCCGGTTTCCCGCTGCCCCAAAGGAATCCTCCAAGCCGGCGCAGCATGCTGCGCCGGCATGGGGATTCCGACTCCCCCTCCCGCCATCCAGTTCCTGGCGGTTCTCCCGCCGGGAACCGGATGGCGGGAGGGGGAGTCGCGGGGCCCCTGGGGGCCCCTGCCGTGCCCATGCCTATGGCATGGGCACGGCAGGGGCCCCCGTAAGAGGGCCCCTAAAAGTATTTCAGTGTCTGCAAAGCAGACACTGAAATACGCGACGGGTGCAACTGCACCCGTCGCACCTTCCCACTCCGCCGGCTCTATTACGAGCCGGCGTCATCGTGGGAAGGGAGTTTTCCCCTGGGCTGGCGGGCGGTCTTGTGAAGACCGCCCGCCAGCCCAGGGGAAAACTCGGAATACCCTCCGCGGTCTTACGACCGCGGAGCGGTATTTCGGAGGGGGGAAGCCTGGCGGGCGGCCTCCGCCGCCCGCCAGGCTCGGAATGAGGGCCTAAGTGTTTAAGTGTTTTAAATGATGACTGTTAAGTTGTACTACAGGTCTTGGAATGGTTTAATCTCAATTCTCCTCTTTACTGTGTTGGGTTGAATGCCTGACACATGTAACATGCACTTTCCCAATAAAATGTTTCATTTCAGGACATCTCTCCAACATTTGTACTGAAGTTTGCATCTGTGTAAATTAACCTGCATGTGTAAATTACTAAAAATCACACAAAAGCCTAATCATTCCATTAATCTTAGTTTTCACTTTTAGGTTGCTTCATTTTTAGCCAAAGACACATTTGAGGTACACTTCAGACTTTTAATTTTATTTTGTTTGTAATTTATTTTAGGACCAACACCCAGGGTCAGTGTACCACTGTCTGCAACTTAAGACACCTCCTCTTCAGACTAGGATCAAGCCTTCAGTCAAGACACCACTCCTGGAAGTCCAGATGATGTGGAGCTCCCTCGTCCACCTGGTCTGTCTGGGAACACAGTTCCATTGAGTCTCACTCTGACCCCAGCTACACCTCCCACACCAGCTGCAACAACATCTCAGTCAATGGATACCTCAACTTACAGTGTCCAGAGGAATAGGATAACTATCGTTATTCCTGTATGCTGTTAAGTAAACATCACTACCACCTCCAGTTCTGGCAAGACACAGTGTGATGGGGCACACTTCATTAGGGCACAAGTTATTAGGGATAGGGGTCATGGGAGGGAATCTGTGGGCCAGCAAAGTGAGGCCACTGGGTTCACTGTCACCCAGACCACCATTGACAAAGTCTTGGTAGCACTACAACAGTCCCAAGACATGGTGGCCCAGCTCCTCATAGAGTTACAGGACAGGAAGCAGATACAGAGGGAGCACAAAGAGATGCAGAGTCACAACTAAAATCTGTGGTCCCTGACTGGGGTGATGCTTGACATTTACCATCATATATGCAGGGCTTTTCATGTGGCAGCTACTTCTATATGTGTTCCTTCAATGTCAGGAAAAAAATACACCTGCCTCAGCTACAGATAAGGAGGCCCTGCCAAAACAGCACACTGCTTCACCCTCTCCAGATCCTGCAACTGAGTGCCCCTCCACCCGCAGGAGAGGACGTTCATGCAGACCACCAGGAGACCTCCACCACCACCTCCAAGAAATTACCATCACTGACTGATATGCACACTATGTTATAAGTTGTTCCGACATTTAATGTTACAATATGTAAAGGTAAACTTACACTCAAGTGATGAGGTTGTCAATCACATTTTGACATAAGTCAATTACTTTGTGTTCCCCACTGTCATTTTCATTCCCATTTCAAAATCCTCACCCAGTGGCACTTCATGGTCTCCATCCTCTGTCATGATTGGGATGTTCTGTCACAGTGCGATGTTGTGCAACATGCAGCTGACAACCATCATTTGCCACCCCTTATCAGGTGAGTAGTGGAGGGTTCTACCAGTCTTGCCCAGACATTTAACTCAGGCCTTCAGGAGCCCAAAATCCCCCTCCACCAGCCTCCATCTTCTTCCATGGGTCTCATTGAAGCGGACGTCGCCTGGCGTTGTTGGATTCCTCAGCGGTGCTAACAACCATGGTCTGTTAGGATAAGCTTAGTCTCCAATTTGAAAGTAAAAAACATATTGAGCAAAAATATCTCATCCCATTGTACATATAAAATATATATAAATAGAGCAAATGATCCTCATGTCATAGTGTACTTATTAACAAACCAGGTCCGCCCAGGTCCAAGTTGTGACATTTGTAGGGATATGGTACTGTTCTGTAGTTACAAAGAATCAAATGTTGACCAGGGGAAACGGGCATACATACTTGGCATGTGCAAATCATGTTAGGCAGCAACTTGCACATGGAAGTTCTTCCGATTACGGCAGGCCTTTTCCCTGTCATGTGGTTTCTCCAAGGCAATATGTGTGCTATCAATTGCTCCAACCATATGTGGTATGCCACCAAAAGCATAAAAATCTCCTTTCACATTGGCAAAATTGGGGTGGTGTAGAAACTGGATGAACCTGTTGATGTATCTCATCATTGAAGAAAGGACTTCTTGTAGCACACCAGTGAATGTTGGTTGTGACATGCCTCCAGATACTGCCACACTGTGTTGGAAAGATCTTGTGGCCATAAAATTAAGTAGTGTAATTATTCTCACTATTGGTGTTATTGCTGTTGTATTCCCATTGTGAGGCTGAAGATCAGGCTCCAACTGGTGACATAAATTCAAAATTGTTTGCCTATTCAATCAGAAAATCTTTATAAAGTCCGTTTCCTCAATGGTGGTAAGGACTGGAAAAGATCTAAAGACTTGAGGCTGTCATTTTCTAATCCTCCCTGTGTTCATAGGTCTGCATTTAAGAAAAATAAACAAATCAACTAAAATGGTCTTACAATACTTTGATAATCAACACACATTTCATGTCTTTGTAAAAATACACACCTTTTTGTGACATGTAAGTACACATAATTTGCATTTAGAATAACATTTTTTTAAATGTCTGATATATTTTTAAAATAATATGTAAATGATGCATGTTAGAAATGGAGTCTTTGGCTGGCAGTCAGGTTACCCTCTGTCTAAGCAAGGACCCTCATTCTAGTCAGGGTAAAGGAGAATCACCCTCAGTTAACACCCGCTCACCCCTTTTTTGGCTTGGCAGAAGGAGGCAGGCTTAACTTCAGAAGAAATGTGTAAAGTATTTGTGCCAACACACACAGTAACCCTTGAAAACACTACAAATTGATACAACACAGGTTTAGAAAAATAGGTAATATTTCTCTAAACAAAACAAGACCAAAGCGTCAAAAATCCAACATACACAAGTGAAGATATGAATTTAAAAAAGAATAAGAGCCTTAACACCTCATTATGACTTCAGCGGTCTATTTCGTAAACTTCCAAAGTCACGCCCGCCATATGACCGCTAGTGTTGGCAGTCTTCAGACCGCTATATTATGGATGCTGTCTGCTCTCCGCCACAATTTGGCAGGAAAGCCGCCAAAAACCATACTGGTGGTCCAGTGGAGCTTGTTCCGCCCCCACCGCCATGTCACCACAACACCACCCATCGTATTACAACATTATAAACGGCGTGGCGGTGTTGTGCTGGCCGAACGTTGGCAGGGTGCTGGCAGCAGAACAAGCACCATGGACTTCGTTGCCACCCGGACGACAACCGCGACCACCAGGTAAGGTGATGGACCGACCGGAGAGGAGGGATGTTGAGTGTTATGTGTGTAAATAGGTGTGTGTGTGTGTAAATGGAGGGGATGGGGAGGCGTTGTGTGTGGTGATGTGCGTGTATGTGCAAGTGTCTGTATGCTTGTGTGAAGGCGTGTATGCAGGGGGTGGAGGAGTATGTGTGCGTGTATGTGGGGGCTGGAGGGGTGTCATGGCCGTGCATGCATGTGTATGAATGAGTGGGCGTGGATGTGTGCATATATGTATGTAAGTGTGTTGTGTGCGTGCGTGGATGGGGGAGGGGGGTCAGTGTGGGGGTTGGGGGCAGGTTCAGTACAGGGACCAGGGGTGTCGTTACTTGGGGGAGTGGGGTGCTTTTGATGGGATACAGGAGTTGGACCAGCTCCTTCATGGAGGGGGTGTGGGAAGTCCTGTTTTGACAACAGGAATTAGTATTCCTGTCACCACTATCCCTACCACCAGGGATTTTGTAGCGGGCCGCCGCCACAGAATCCCTGGCAGTAAGGATACTTATTATGCCGCGGGTGGTGTAAGGTGGACCGCCGGGTCGACGGTGGTCAACCTTAGGCCAGGCTGTCCCACCCCCCAGCCAAGCTCATAATGGCCACCTTATTCCTTAGAAAACAGTGAGAACGCCGTTATTGCACAAAAGTATCTGGGTAGTGTCAAAATAAAGCTGCACGGGTGAGTGTGCATCGAAAAAGGTCAGTGATGTGTCGATTTCTCACTCGCAAGCGAGACCGTGCATCATTACCCTCCGGTCGGGTTGGCATGCACCAT
Organism: Pleurodeles waltl; assembly: GCF_031143425.1. Lineage (NCBI taxonomy): Eukaryota > Metazoa > Chordata > Amphibia > Caudata > Salamandridae > Pleurodeles > Pleurodeles waltl. The sequence continues at coordinate 1,628,210,157 of NC_090445.1, read as the reverse complement.
TTCTTCTCTCCCACAAGAGAGCTATGAGTCGATCCCGGACGGGCACCTCAGGTCTGGGCAGACTTTGCATTGATTTCTCGCACCCAGAGATGTTGCGTTGAAATTCACTTGCACGGTGTCAAGAAACCGCGCTGGGTCGGGGCTTGTGTTGTTAATAGCAGTGCTGCAGGTGTTGCACATCATTTCTCCTGAAAATTAATGATTTATAGCATCAACATAATGGTTGATACACATCCAACGCACAAAAGGATTTCAGAAAGGTGTACGTTTTGCAAGGGAGCATGATGATATGTTTTGTGTTATGAAATCTGTTAAAGGTTCCCACTAGATTCATTATCTCAATCCATGAACTGTTTTGAACAAACACATGTCTGCATGAGAAAAAAGAGGTGTCTGGATTTTGTCTATATCATGAGGGACAGTTGTACCAAACAGCGCCAATTGTGGATTCTGACAGGTGTGATGCCCCAGCAAAAATTGAAGTATGTAATGTTGGCCCACATACAGGTGACATGGCATGCAATGCACTAATGATACAGTAGATATTAACAACTTCACATTGGTCAATTGGTATTATGACCAAACTATATTGAGCATCTGGAACATGAGTACAATGCAACATTTCCTAGCAACAACATTTGATAATCATAATTTCATTGCAAGATTCAGGTCAGTTAATGTTGACAATAGCAGATTTGGCATGAAGCCTTACTCCTTCAAAAATGTGCATATAAGCAGTCTGTTTCAACAAACATAACATTACCAGGCAATCTTTACTAATAGAAACAAACAGGAATGTTTACACAATGTTGACAGAGTTACACGTGCAACAAACAACATTTTTGGGTCCTTTGTTATGTCCAGATGATGAATAAATGTTGGAACACAGGGTTTCTAATAGAGACTTTTTTGCAGCGGGACAATGTACATGTTATCAGGTCTTTCGGCTAGATATTACATTTTGTGACATGTGTTTCGTATTCAAGACAACCAATCTGTAGCATTTAGAGGTATTACACTATTCCATGAGGAATTTGAAGTGCTTATGTGAAATAATCTAAAAGGAAATGGTACTGATGATGGCAATTTCATAAACTATGAGCAAATGGGTTCATAATCTGTTCCCTCAATGCATGGTGCAATGTTAAAGTATACCTATTTCCTCTAGCCTTTGAGCAGGTGACAAATTGAAATTATGGAAATGTTTTGATAGATAATCCTGTGACCTTTTTGATTTGCACAGGTATGTTTAAAATGTTGTATGTGGCATTTCAGCATCGGCACGAGCAAATAAAGGAGACATTTGCCATGAAGGCAGTGTAGCAGCTGGCCACTGTGCATCTGTTCAGACATGTCCGACACTGATGGAGCCAGTAGCATGGAGGGTAGACTGGCACGGAGACTACCAGTTCAGTATCTCTTCAGTGGCCTCCCCATAAGACCAGTCGCTAGTGGTGGTGGACCCAACAGGAACTATCCCATCTAAATCCTTGTCCACCACTCTGATTCCTATCTCCACCCTCCCTCCTGCTCCCCCTGAGGTGGCCAAGTTCACCTCCCTGAAGGGGTGGCGTCTTCTTTGCCGCAGGCATCTCCCACCCTTCTCCTTCCTCATTCCAAATCCCACCTCTGAGCCCAATTCGTAGCACACTCAATTCCTTGCATGTACCCACTACAATGGACAGAAGCAGCACACACACACACACATGAATACAAACACAGCAAAACACAAGCATATACACATCCAACAGTCCACTCACAGGTACCACAACACTCACCACCCCACACACTACCACAGACACAACCACCACAACTACAACGCCCACCATCACAGACACAACGACCTCACCCACAACACCTTCCCACACAGACACAACGACCTCACCAACAACCACAACACCCACCACCACAGATACATGCACCCCCACCATCACCACAACAATGCCAACCACCACCACACCCACAATCACAAGCACACTGACAAGTACCACAACAATAACATCAAAACATACACAGTCACACACACAAACCTACATGCAAAACAACACCCACCAGACACACACAATCACAATCACCAGAACACAGTACACCTACCAAATCACACACATCCAAACATAGAGACTTTCACAAAGGCACACACTCTGCAACACCCACCGCATGCAAATGTACACACTTATCTGAACCCCACATGCCTTCCCAGACACACCCACCAAGCATGCACCAAAGACACCATACCCATATGCACCTGCTCAATAGACACACACATAAAACCCACTCCAGCTGTCTATACCTCCCAGACCCCATCCTCTCCCTCCGCTTCTACCCCTTCTCCTCTAGATGCTCTCACTCTTGCCCTGTCCCTGACACCTGTCAAACCCAAACCCACCACTCAGAAAAAAGCATCTTTGATGTGCCTGCTCTGTTCACTGGATGCCACTTACTAAGGAGATTGTACTTGTTAGTGTATTTAAGAAGCACGTTCTGGGCCTGCAGCTCACAGATCCAATGTAGGACTATTTCGACATTATTGATTATCTTTGATTTAACATCCAATTTGAAGGAGGTCTCTCATTGTTGAAATACATTTTCCTTCATTTTAAATACTTTTATCCTGGCATTCATTTTGTATTATTAGTAAGTGTTTGATGACGATGTTATCCATGCAAATATATGTGACATGCAATTATTGTCATTTCTGACAGTGACAAGCACAGATTTTAATTTTTATACTTTTATATAGAGAATACATTAGTGTTGGACATTTGTGATGGACATGTTAATTTTGGTGCAAGCATTCACTGGACACTTACACCAAAATTATACGTTTATACTTTTGTAACATGAGAATGCAGGTGTTTCTATTTTAACATGATATGTGTTAATAATATACACATCTGCATTACATGGAGAGAATTACACTTTTGAGTTAAATCAAATCTAATGTTTAACAGAAATTGCATGAGACATCTATCACATGTTTGAAGCTTAGAGGTAACATTGGTTGTACATTTTGTGTAAACCCACTTGTTGCAGTGCAATTACTACACTATATTGGATTTATGTAGTTACAATAATGTGTTCAGTTTAGGTATATGATATGGTAGTTTAGGGAAAATGATTATACACACCTGTATGGACACATTTCGAATCAGGGATTGATGTGACTGTTTATGTGGGTGTCCATTGGCATGAAAGTAGTTAACACCAGATTGCTGTGTGTTAATGGTATATAGAGGTATGTTTCTTTAAGTTTTTCAAACTACCACATTACACACATATGCATCGCACATCATTGTGCTATTGCTTGCAAGAACTTATTAAACATGCACTAGTCCAGAACTAACATACAAAGATAATTCCAATGGTAAAAGTTAATGACCGTGATAACGGGGTTGATTTTTGTCCTGGGCCAGCAGCAGCAGCAAAGTTCGGACTTGTATGATTGGGTTTATGGTGGTAGGAAATGAGAAAATTCACAAAAAGTAAGTTTTGTGCTTGTATACCTCCTAATCCGCCAACTCAGGAGGGAATGTTTAGCCACCACAGTTACGTTGGCGGGAAGGCACATCGTGATTGAGCTGGTGGTAAAAGAGGCTGGAGTCCCGCCGGCCAGACGCTTTTGCCTATGCTACCATTGACACAGGTGTACAATCCTAGGAGTGATAGTGGTTTGTCGACAGACTTTAGTCTATGGAACCACCAACAATTAAATAAAGCGGGCAGACCGGCAATGTGGCAGGTAGGAAAACCAAAGGAAAATCAATGGCAGGACCGATTCCTCGAAAATCTAAATCAGGCCCATAGGTTGATCAGCAAACTATATGATTATGTAAATGTGGGGCCAGATGTATAATCCATTGTTGCGATCGCAAATGGCTCAACAGGCATTTTGGTATGTGTTCATTCCAATTCTCGATTCAGTAACTTGTTACCAAATCTTAAATTGAAATTGAAACTGCATACCGATTCGGTATTAAGAAGGGGCTGTCAAAGGCGTCCCTTCCTAATACCGAATCGCAGCAGTATGTGGGAATGTTTAGTGATCAAAATGCGGTCTCAAAAGATTTGCATGTTACCACCTACTTCAAGTAGGTGGTAACCCATTTACAAATGGAAAGGGGTCCCCGAGAGACCCCTTCCCCTTTGTGAACGCATGTGAAAATATTTTTTAAGAGCAGTTAGTGGCCCCACGGACTACTGCCTATTCATAAAAAATGAAAATAAAACTTTTCATTTTTTCTTTTTTAGATGCATCCCATTTTCCTTTAAGGAAAACGGGCTGCATATAAAAAAAAAAAAAAACGTTTTTTTATTTAAAAGCAATCACACACATGGCGGTCTGCTAAGCCCAGCAGACCACCATTCCTGTGATTATAGCCATTCACAATAGGTTGCAAATTGCAACCTACCTCATGAATATTAATGAGGTAGGTCAATTTGCGAGCCATTGGGAATCGCTAAATGAAACTCCTGGAGTTTCATACTACATACAAATAACGATTACATAATTGTGATTCACAAAAAATTACAATTAGGTAATTGCTGTTGGGAAAATTGATACATCTGGCCCTTAGTGACCATTTCAATTGAAAATATGCTTTGTTTAAGTGACAATGCACTTACCACATTAAGCTTTAGTTACATAAAAATAATTCCTGGCTCATGTGCATTAAAGCTAGATGAGTCGTGAGAGTTTGTCATACTAAAAAGTGGGTGGTGGTTCTAAAAAGTTTTGGAAGCGCTTATATGAGGCGTATATTTCTTTGTTAACTACGGCCTGTGGGGTAAACCTAAGACTGTCTATCCTACAGCAGGAGATCTTACTGTATCAGCAGGCTCTATCTTCTTAGAGGTCACAGATGGAAATGTGCTTCCTGTTGGTGCCGTGCAGAGTGCACCACATGCCTGACTCCTGCCCTCAAGGCCACACTTCGCACATGTTTCCCCCCCTGTTGCAGTCTGATGTTTAATCTGCGCACAGGAATCATTTCTCACTGAGACAATCAGACTTTCGTTCAGTAAACGTGTGATTAAATCCTCATATTCTGACACCCTACTGTGTCCTGAATAAACATCATTAATATAGGAGCTCCAGGAAGCTGCAGTGTTAACATCCCAGCTCAGTGTTGGATTAAAAATAAAATTTGTTTCAGAAACAAAGACTGGTTCGCCACAGTCTGAGGCCATTAGTAAATAACTAATTCTTCTTAGCCCGTCAGCAAATTTATCGGAACCAAAAAAACCACTCAAACGGTTGAATACAATTGCATCAAGCAATTAGTACCTGAACTGCCATAATGCAGAAATTTATTTTTATATCTATATGCCCCACACTATCATAATTTGGTTTGAGCGTGGTAGCCAACGAAACACTGGGTTTTCTTTTGCAATTTTGAGAATGCATGTAAAATATGTTCTGCACTTGTAAGCAATGGCTCATTGTGAAAACGTTTGAATTACCAGCTTGGATATGGTTGCTGTCAGAAATGGGGTCTTTGGTTGGCAGTCAGGTTACCCCCTATCCAAGCAAGGACCCTCACTTTAGTCAGGGTAAAGGAGAATCACCCTCAGTTATCCCCCACTCACCAAAACGTACACAAAAGGAGAGCACTGGGAGTGTTGCTAACCCACACCACCTCCCAAAAGAAATCTATATAATCACTAAAGGTGTGGGGTAGTGGGAACTGAGGGTGGGACTAGGTCAGTCTTCCTTCAGTAACTGGTATTGGTCAAGTCGCTTAAGATCCTGAAGCGGCGAAATCATTGTTCGGAAAATGTCCAAGCAAGGGGGTGCTGTGTTGTCCTACAGGGGGAGGGGGGATTTCCCTTACGGACTGGGTGGTCTCACACACATAATAGTGTCTTGCTTCATCATTTGACCACCTAGCCCCACCCAAGTAAGATGATACTACTTGGGCGGACTCAACCTCTTGGTTAAAAGAACCAGAGGGAGTGCTGAGATTAAACTGACTGGATAATTACATGAATGGGTGAAAAATAAAATTACCAAACATGTCACCAGTGGCTACTGTTAGTTTTAATGGGGGTGCATGCTGGTAAGGCTAAGAACAAGGGGGGAGAGGCTCATTAGAGAATAATGTCTCTTGGAGTCTAAAAAGAAATACGTATGACCAACATGTTTCTGCCCTCACAAAGTGCTGGTAGGTCAGGGGCATTCGTCAGGGTCGGAGCACACGCAGTAAGTGAGGTGCTCAAAGTGAATAGTGTATGTCCTACCTGAACAAGTAGTTCACGGTGGGGAAGGTCTATAATAGCTAGTGAATAAACCACAAATTATTCAGAGTGAAAAAGTGGCAAACCACTGCACACAACACAGCAATAGGTGATGATGTAAAAAAGCACTCACACACGCATGCAAATGTGACTTACCCCGGGGTTGGGGGCGGTTTGCATCTGGTCTGGCTAGTGCCGGAGGGGGGGGTTTCCCTTGTAGTCACACTCTGAGGAGAATAGAGATTTAGCAAGGAGGAACGAAAGAAAGAAAAAGGACGAGGGCACATAGACCGCTGGGGATGGTGGGAGGCAAGAGGAGAGAAGTAAAGAAAGAAAAAAGAGGGGACCAAGTTTGAGAGAAAGGAGGAAAGAAACGGGGGAAAAAAACTAAAAAGGGGGGGGGGAAGAGAGGGGGAGAAGAGGAGAGAGAGGAACCAAGAAGGTGAAAGCCAAGGGAGAGCTAGAAGCTACCAGAAAAAGGGATAACAAGTGACAGAGGGAAAGGTATCCAGGGGGCCTGGAAGGCCCAGACTTACCACTCCAAAGGGAATACCATTGGGGGTACCTACATGCCGGAGCCAGGCCGCTCTGGTACTGACTGGAATGTAGAATCATTATATACCACTATTCCACAGGAGGCAACTCTAGAAGTGGTCAGTGACCTACTAAACAGGGGTGTCTGGAACTACATCACCCCCCCCAGAATTTATCCTGGACCTAGCCCATCTGGCTCTTACCAGAAATTTCTTTGAGTTCGATAAGAACTTCGTCTTACAGATCCAGGGTACCTCGATGGGGAGTACCTTCGCACCGAGCCTGGCATGCCTATATGTGGACCACTTCGAGAAAGAAATTGTCCTAACTGAAGAGAACCCACACGTCAACCATATCAGGTTATGGAAAAGGTACATCGATGATATCCTGATCATTTGGAGAGGCACAAGGGAAGAAGCAACCACCTTTATCACTTGGTTAAACACCTTGAATCCATTCTTAAGATTCACAGCCACGCTGGGCGACCCGGCAGTCTCCTTTCTTGACCTACTAATAACTGAAAGAAATGGCTCCCTCGTAACAGAAGTATATTACAAACCCACCGACCGTAACACTCTCCTCCAGTTCCAGAGCTTCCATCCACGCTCCCTCAGGGAAAACCTCCCAGTGGGTCAGTTCCTCCGCCTGCGGCGGAATTGTACCGAACTTACGGACTACAAAAAACATGCTCAACAACTCACTGACAAACTTCGAGCAAGAGGATACCCGGATCACCTACTGAGGAGAGCCGACAAACGCGTCCGTGTGAGCCCTAGGGAGACTCTACTGCATCCTAGGAGCAGAACCGACAAGGGAGACCCATTGATCTGTGTGCCAACGTTCAACCCAGCGTCCAATATGATCAAAAAAATTATAAACGAAGACTGGAAAATCCTCACTTCTGGGGGTCTTCCCTTTCAGATCCCGATGAATGCCTACAGAAGGCAAAAAGCATTCGGGATATGATCGTACATACCCGCCCACGGGTAAACCCCACCACAAGCAGACAAAAGACCCTCTGGGACCTTCCTCCCCCCAAAGGACACTTCCCATGCGGTAGCTGCAGTGTTTGCGCTTTTACCAAAAAAACCTTCACACTAGACTTGGGATTACAAACACCCTGGGAACTTAGACAACTAACGAACTGCAATATCAAAAATGTGGTGTACATGATCACATGCCCCTGTGACAAGAGATACATTGGGATGACGACAAGAAGAGTGGGCACACGCATCTGCGAGCATAGGAGCACCATCCGTTGCAAAAGAGATGCTACAAGACTCACAGAGCACTATATTTCCAGTAATCACCATCCAGATCACATGCAGTGGGTGGTACTGGACCAATTAAAATCCACAACAACCAATACCAAACACAAACTCCTACTATATGAGCAGAGATGGATATGGAGGCTGCGAACGGATACTATAGGATTAAATGACAACATTCAGTGGTCGGCCTTAGGATGACGACCAGACACTGACTTGGTTTTCTTCCTTCAATGAGAGTCTTCGCACAATCTCCTCTAAACATTTAATACGTACCAGATAATTTTTTTGATGATCCCGCACTCCGCGGGCCCTGAAGTGCCCCTCTGTGGGACTTTTATCTTTGGCCCAGGGCAGCAATCCTGCCTACCTTAGTAGTTTCCCTGTCTCCCCGGAGAATAAAGCTATTGTCGCTCTTCCCTTCTTATACCTTTTTATTCCCCTGCTTCCTTTATCTGCACACATCACTTCTTCTCCTCTAGTATGTCTCCCTCTCTCTCCCCCCTTCTCTTGCCGTTTGCCCCTTGTTCTTCCCTTTCCCCTCCCCTCCTCCTTTTCTTATTTTTTCCCCTCCCCCTATCCCTGTGTCTCTCTCCCTTTCCCCCCCCCCCCCCTTTTCCTGGCGTCTCTATACATGTCCTGTGTCCCCACCTTTCCCTCTTAACCTTTCTTCCACCCCCCATGGCCCCCAGCATCTTGGCCCTTTCCCTTTCTTTATTCTTTCTTCCTTTATCTACTCAGCCCCTCCTGGCTGCACCCCCTCCCCTGCTCAATCCCCTCCTTCACGGTGTCTATTCACCCTTTTTTCTCCCCCCCCCCCCCCCCCTTTGCTCACTTCAAGTGTTTTTCTCGCCCTTTTCCTTTTCTCTCCTCTGGTCTGCTTGTCTCTGTTTTGGTCAATTCTTTTTTTCTCTCCTTTTTTCTGCCTCTTTTTTCTCCTTTTTTTTGTCTTTTCCCTCCTCTTCTTTTCTGTTTCCTTCCACCCCTCTCTTGCCCCCTATCCACCGCCTCCCTCCACTTGTTTTCCCCCCCCCCGGTCATCCCTCTCGGATGACCAGGCGTCTCCCACGGGACTCGATTTCCCAGAGTCCCGCGGTCATTAGTGACGCGCCACGCTAGCCGCGATGCGTCATTGCAGGACGCTCCCCCGTGTGCGCCAGCCGCGCCGGGGAGCAAGCGCCCTGCATAATTATTCTATTTCCTAACGTGACCAACACCGCGGGACCCCCTTCCCCATTGGTCCCGCGGGCGATCGCGCTTTTCTGGGCCTATTAGGGCCCGGCTTGGCTACCAATCCGGCGCAACCCTCGATAGGGCGCGTCCGGGTTTTGGGCGTGTCAGCAAACCTCTTACGAATCAGGACGCCTCCGTACAATGACGCCAGGCACACCTGATATGCATCTCTGATGGGGTTCGGCTTCAGCCCCCAGCCTCATACCGATTGGCTGTTGCTTTACATAAATACCAGGCCAGCCTTCCAGTCAGTACCAGAGCGGCCTGGCTCTGGCATGTAGGTACCCCCCATGGTATTCCCTTTGGAGTGGTAAGTCTGGGCCTTCCAGGCCCCCTGGATACCTTTCCCTCTGTCACTTGTTATCCCTTTCTCTGGTAGCTTCTAGCTCTCCCTTGGCTTTCACCTTCTTGGTTCCTCTCTCTCCTCTTCTCCCCTCTCTTCGCCCCCCCCCCCATTTTTAGTTTTTTTCCCCCTTTTCTTTCCTCCTTTCTCTCAAACTTGGTCCCCTCTTTTTTCTTTCTTTACTTCTCTCCTCTTGCCTCCCACCATCCCTAGCGGTCTATGCGCCCTCGTTCTTTTTCTTTCTTTCGTTCCTCCTTGCTAAATCTCCTCAGAGTGTGACTACAAGGGAAACCCCCCCCCCCCCCAGGCACTAGCCAGACCAGAGGCAAACCGCCCCCAACCCCGGGGTAAGTCACATTTGCATGCGTGTGTGAGTGCTTTTTTACATCATCACCTATTGCTGTGTTGTGTGCAGTGGTTTGCCACTTTTTCACTCTGAATAATTTGTGGTTTATTCACTAGCTATTATAGACCTTCCCCACCGTGAACTACTTGTTCAGGTAGGACATACACTATTCACTTTGAGCACCTCACTTACTGCGTGTGCTCCGACCCTGACGAATGCCCCTGACCTACCAGCACTTTGTGAGGGCAGAAACATGTTGGTCATACGTATTTCTTTTTAGACTCCAAGAGACATTATTCTCTAATGAGCCTCTCCCCCCTTGTTCTTAGCCTTACCAGCATGCACCCCCAATAAAACTAACAGTAGCCACTGGTGACATGTTTGGTAATTTTATTTTTCACCCATTCTGGATCTCTGTAATTATCCAGTCAGTTTAATCTCAGCACTCCCTCTGGTTCTTTTAACCAAGAGGTTGAGTCCGCCCAAGTAGTATCATCTTACTTGGGTGGGGCTAGGTGGTCAAATGATGAAGCAAGACACTATTATGTGTGTGAGACCACCTAGTCCGTAAGGGAAATCCCCCCTCCCCCTGTAGGACAACACAGCACCCCCTTGCTTGGACATTTTCCGAACAATGATTTTGCCGCTTCAGGATCTTAAGCGACTTAACCAATACCGGTTACTGAAGGAAGACTGACCTAGTCCCACCCTCAGTTCCCACTACCCCACACCTTTAGTGATTATATATCCCCCACTCACCCCCTTGGTAGCTTGGCACAAGAAGGCAGGCTTAACTTCAGAGTCTAGGTGTAAAGTATTTGTACCATACACACAGTAACACAGTGAAAACACTACAAAATGACATGACACAGGTTTAGAAAAATAGGTAATATTTATCTAAACAAAACAAGACCAAAACGACAAAAATCCACCATACGCAAGTCAAGTTATGAAAAAAAAAAAAAAAGAGTCTTAAATCCTTAGAAAACAGTGCTAACACTGTTAGTATGAAAAAGTACCTGGGTTGTGTCAAAATAACACTGCACGGGTGAGTGTGCGTCGGAAAAGGCCAGCGATGCGTCAATTTCTCACCTGCAAGCGAGACCGTGTGTCATTCCACCTCCGGTCAGGTTGGTGTGCATCGTTTTTCCTCTCAGCAGGAGAGTGATGCATCGATCGGACAAGCACCATGGGTCTGGGCAGGCTTTGCGTTGGTTTTCCACACCCAGCGAGGTTTGCATTGAAAATCCCATCGTACAGTATCAGAAAACCCCGCTATGTAGGGTTGCGACGTTAACAGCCTCTGTCAGCGGGTCTTGCGCATCGTTTCTCCAGCCGGGTGCATCGATCTTCTAGCCGCGATGCAGGTGGAGCGTTGATTTCAGCCGTGAAGCCGGCGGTGCGTCGGTTCTCAGCTGCGTCTCAGAAGGTGTGTCGAAAATTTCCCCGCACATCGGTCTGTATGTGGATTTTCAGTCTTTGGCTGCCAGCTTCACCTTTTAAGGGCCCAGGATCTGGATAGGGCACCACTTCGCAGGGCAGGAGTCTCAGCAGAGAGTCCACGTGCTGGCAGAGGAAGTCTTTGATGGCCCTGAGACTTCAACAACAGGAGGTAAGCTCAGGTCAAGCCCTTGGAGATTTATTCACAAGCAGGAATGTACAACAATGTCCAGTCTTCGTCCCCTTTTACAGGCAGAAGCAGCAACTGAGGGATAGCTCCACAAAGCACAGTCACAGGCAGGGCAGCACTTCTCCTCAGCTCTTCAGCTCTTCTCCTTGGCAGAGGTTCCTCTTGATGTCCAGAAGTGATCTGATTTTTCAGGGGTTTGGGTGCTCTTCTTATACCCATTTTGGCCTTTGAAGTAGGCCTACTTCAAAGGAAAGTCTCTCTTGTTTTTTAGATCCTGCCTTGCCCAGGCCAGGCCCCAGACACACACCAGGGGGATGGAGATTGCATTGTGTGAGGGCAGGCACAGCCCTTTCAGGTGTAAGTGACCACTCCTCCCCTCCAACGTAGCACAGATGGCTCATCAGGATATGCAGGCTACACCCCAGCTCTCTTTGTGTCACTGTCTAGAGAGAGGTGCAAACAGCCCAACTGTCTAACTAACCCAGACAGGGAATCCACAAACAGAGTCGCAGAATGGTTTAAGCAAGAAAATGCCTACTTTCTAAAACTGGCATTTTCAAACACACAATCTCAAAACCAACTTTACTAAAAGATGTATTTTTAAATTGTGAGTTCAGAGACCCCAATCTCCACGTGTCCATATGCTCCCAAAGGGAATCCACACTTTAATCATATTTAAAGGTAGCCCCCATGTTAACCTATGAGAGAGATAGGCCTTGCAACAGTGAAAAACGAATTTGGCAGTATTTCACTGTCAGGACATATAAAACCCATAAGCACATGCCCCCCCCCCTTTAACATACACTGCACCCTGCCCATGGGGCTACCTAGGGCCTACCTAAGGGGTGTCTTACATGTAAGAAAAGGGAAGGTTTAGGCCTGGCAAGTGGGTACACTTGCCAAGCCAAATTGGCAGTCTAAAACTGCACACACAGACACTGCAGTGGCAGGTTTGAGACATGGTTACAGGGCTACTTATGTGGATGGCACAATAGGTGCTGCAGGCCCGCTAGTAGCACTTTATTAGGGACTTACCAGTAATTCAAATATGCCGATCATGGAGAGCCAATTACAGACACATTTTACACAGGAGCATTTGCACTTTAGCACTGGATAGCAGTGGTAAAGTGCCCAGAGTAACAAAAACAGCAAAAACAGATTCCAGCACACATCAACAACCTGGGAAACAGAGGCAAAAGGTTAGGGGAGACCACACCAAGGATACCAAGTCTAATAGTTGCCTAGGCATAAATGTGTACACTTGCAGTAAACAACACACTGGTGTGTGGAACAATCACACGTTTGTTTACTAAAAATGAATAGCTTACATTTGGGGCTTAAATTGTGTTTTGAACTTTAAATGACATGGTTATGATTCAGAGAAAGTTGGTTTATTGATTCAAAGCATGTATTTGGAAACAAAGTGTATATATTCTCTGATGCTGTCAATTTCAGGTTTAGGGACAAAATGAAATTAAAAAAATATATTTAAAGCTGATGTTGGTTGACAATTTATAATTAGTTTGGGAGACTTATTGCTGGTGCCAGTGAGCACACACTGATAAGGTAGTAATTTCATGATTCACGTGGAGAAATTGCATCATCTACTGATAAACACTTTCAATTACAATATCACCAGAGCATTCTGAAGCCTGAACCCTATAAGACTGTCACGTTGTCGTCTATGTGAACCTTTGCCGCCTCTATAACCTAAGCAGTAAGAGAGCAGTATGAGCATGTAAGTTAATGATGAGATTCATAGTTTTATATAGTTTAATCTTTTCTCACGCTGACCCTTAAAAGGAGGCGCAGTGCAGACATAGCAGACGATACCACGTGCATTACGAAAAATTGAAGTCTGTGTTAAATTGTGAACCCGCATACTTTGAACTGCCTCCAGCACCTTTGCAGTTCATAGGGAAATGAAGCAGAACAATGCTCGATTTCTTCACCATTTAGTTTTATTTCTTTGGGAGGGTAAACTTACAATTGCAGAACTGTTTTATTCTCTGATAGATAAAAATCAATGTAAATTACACATCATTAGCAACAAAACATAAATACAGATTTAAAAAAGGTTATGGTAAAATCCACTAGCCAAGCCTCATACAAAATTGTGTTGTTGCTAAATTAATAAAATCAAAACCGAATACGTAAGTAATTGTGAATCATATATCGAATTACAGCCATACCCTCCAAAGACAATGAGTAAGTATTATAATAGCACACATTGAAACTTTCCAGGTATTTTTCTAACAGCAATTTAGAATGATTTTCACTCAGCTTTTGACCTAGTTAAGAGGAATCAGCTTTTGCAAATATTGGCAATGAAGAGTATTTCTAAGTGTCTTTTGCCTGTATTAAAATAATTACATCGTGATAATTGGGTAAGGGTTGAGTTAGACATCAATGGGACTCTTTCACAGAAAATGTCTATCTCAAATGGGCTTTGGCAGGGCAGTGTCTTAGCTTCTACGCTGTTTATATTGGGGATATGTTAGCAAAAGAGACCTCCACATACAATACGTTGGCATGTATTTTGCAATAATTTGCAGTGGAAAGCTCATTTAGGCTCCCTCACAGCTAGAGCGTATACATCGGTGTGGGGTTTAAAAAGTTTGAGAGAGAATTTGGTGGCCGGACTTTAACCCCAGTGATTGCCCGGTGATTGCCCTTATTAAGCAATAGTACCAATCCCCCACCTGCTTTATGGTACAGAGGTCTTATGCATCTGTATGCAATATGAATGGAATAAAATCTCTTGTGTCTTCTTCTATCATCGATGATACAAGCAATTCGTTTGGACCTTGGCTTAACCTCTTGGAATGATTTCTCAGCTAACATAACTATTTGGTTTTGGCACAGACTGCAAGCATCCTCAATAGACAAAGTACTTAAAGGAAAAGGCTGACATGGAGTCCAGAGTCCAGAATTAAGGACCAAAGCTATCTCAACATAAAAAAATCAACATCCTGGCAGGAAGTCACAAACTTACCATATATCTCAAAACTCCCAAACCAAATATGCTTCACAGAGTTCTTGAAGGTAGGGTTTAATCTTAGGTATTGTTATTTCCCGGATATTAGGAGAATGATGGATGTAGAACATATCTGCAAGTGTGTGTTGAACACAAAAGCTCCACTATGCATATGTTTATAGACTGTTTATATTTTGTTAATCTTAGGTGACAACTCATACGGCCTATTTTAATTAATTACGGTATAAGAACAAGGCTAGATGCCATACAAATAAAGTAGGAGGAGTGTTTTTGTAGATGTTCTGTTCTCTACAGGCCTCTTTTTAGCAACCATAAGTAAATGGAATAAGGTGGGGGAAGGTAAGGATCTTTTGTAAATTCTTGATTTTTATGATTGGTATTTTTCTTGTGGAATTGGGGTGGCTATTGCAAATGTATTTTATGAATATTTTTCATTGATACTCAGACTCTTTGTTTTCTATATTTTCTACGATTATATGATGTATTCTAAGGGATTTTTCAGGATAGATATATTATGTATAAAATGATTTATCCATGGATAAGTCTATTGGGAAAATCAGTTTTTATGGTGGTTAATAATTTGAAGGATTTTATGAATGAGTTCTTATTTTAATTGATATTTTTAGTATAAATATGTTGTGTATATGAATTTACGATAAGGTCAAATAAGGCTTGGTTTAATGGACTAAGGTCCAAATAACCTTAATATTTCCTTGGTTGGCATTATCCTCAAGAAACTGTGAGTCACAGTCCCCAATAATTTGAATGCCCAATAATCTAAAAGAGGTTAATGCAGGGTAATTCAATTTATTGGAGTAATGTGAAATGATGAGCCCCCCTGCAGAATGAGAAGTGGTGAACCATAGTCTCCCATATCTCGCAGATATTTTTTGGGTGGTCTTGAAAGAATGCCACCCATCTGAAGCTTTTTGGGGGCCTGAAGAGTCAACCACTACCACTAGAGTTGTAGGGGCCTGTGATATGCCCCTGGTTTTGCTGGCTCTTGATGAAAGACCAACACATAAGTAGCACACTTTGTACATACCACCATCCACAGTCTGCAAGAACCTCATATAGATATTGTTATTTCACATTAGGTCTTTGCGTAGGATGGCAAGAAAGCAAACATTCAAATAAGTTTCTATTGAGTTATTTGATAACATAGTTAACCTATAGGCCATAGGATTAGCCTCACCATAGGTAGGCAAAAGGCAAAGAAAGCTTCTTGTAGGAAATACGTCCACAATCATCCCTGCATAAAAAATTACCGCAATACCACTTCGATTCCTTGCTTAAAAATCAGATTCAAAGTCTTTAAACCATACTGTTTAGTAACAGAGGCAAACAAACATTGTACCAGGTACTGAAAAAATGAATTGAGCTGCTGGTTGGTAGGGGACTCAGGGCCTCATTACGACCCTGGCGGTCATAGACCGCCAGGGTGGAGGCCGGATGTAGCACCGCCAACAGGCTGGCGGTGCTACATCAGGTATTCCGACCGCTGCTGTGAAGCCGCAGTCGCCCAGCCGGGTCCGGCGGTTTCTCGCCTGATTTCCCCCGGCTAGGGGAATCCTCCATGGCGGCGCTGCATGCGGTGCCGCCATGGGGATTCCGACCCCCTTCCCGCCAGCCTGTTCCTGGCGGTGTACACCGCCAGGAAGAGGCTGGCGGGAACGGGTGTCGTGGGGCCCCTGGGGGCCACTGCACTGCCCATGCCAGAGGCATGGGCAGTGCAGGGGCCCCCTAACAGAGCCCCATAATGATTTCCAGTGTCTGCTATGCAGACACTGAAAATCGCGACGGGTGCCACTGCACCCGTCGCACCCCTGCAAAAGCGTCGGCTCCATTCGGAGCCGGCTTCCTCTTTGCAGGGGCTTTCCCGCTGGGCCGGCGGGCGATCTTTTGAAGATCGCCCGCCGGCCCAGCGGGAAAGTTGTAATGGTCCCCACGGTCATTTGACCGCGGGCGGTGTTTGGGCGGTTTCCGGCCGGCGGGCAGCGCCCGCCGGGGTCGGAATGACCCCCTCAATCTCCAAACAGATATCTCTCTCTTTCACTGTGTGTGTCTGGCTGGAACCTAAGCACAACTTCAGGGCAACTACGATGGAACGTAGATCGGTACACCAAGCAGGTCTTCACAGTCAAAGTTTTTACCTTCTAAATTAATCCTTTTTTATGAAAGTCAAAATCCTCCACTAGGGCAAGGTTGAAGGCTGTATTTTACAAAACCCCTTCGAATCTGGATAGTTACTGGATGAGTTCCAGTCTGAGCCAAAGATTTTGCTGGGAAAAGGTGAATGGGATAGCCATCACATTTGTGATGAAACAACCAGTTCACCAGACTCTAAATCAAGCCCTACGTCTCTGAATCTGTATTGAATGAAGTCCTTCTGAAATCAAACAAACACAGATGGATGGAATGCAGAACCAATCAAACATTCACCCACAGTCACAGATCTAGGCTTAACCCATCCTTTCTTTTGCTTACCAGGCCACCACAGTTTGGATCTAGCAATATGCAAATCAGTCTTGACCCTTCTCCCCATGGGTACAGTCCAGCCAAAACTGCCAGGCCAGGTCCTCCCTGTACCAGAAGCACATTCTGGGACCAGATTCAGGATATCACCCTTCATCAGCCAGGCTAGCTTGAATCCAGTGGAATAGTGAGCCTGGGACCCACTTCTGGGCATATACGGTGCACTTAGGGTGACAAAAGCAAGCAAACATAAATGATGGACAGAATGTGGAACCAATCTAACATTCACCCCAGTCACAATCTGGATTTAATCCATCAATTCTTTTGCTCACCATGCCACCCTAGTTTGGACCCAACTATTTGCAAATCAATCTTGACCCTGTTCTCCATGGGAACAGACCAGCCCGAACTGACAAGCCAGGCCTTCCCTGAACCAGAAACAATCATCCTGGGACCAGTTTCAGGGTATCACCCTTCATTAGCCAGACTAGCTGAATCCAGCAGCATAGAGAGCCCGGGATCCACGTCTGGGCATACTCGGTGCACTTAGGGAAACAAAAGCAAACAAACACAAATGATGGATGGAATGCAGAACCAATCAAACGTTCACCCCCAATCACAGAACTAAGTTTAATCCATCAATTCCTTTGCTCACCATGCCACCGCAGTGTGCCCGGGACCCGCGTCTGTTTGTTCTGAAATCAGACACCCTTGCCACGAGGTCCCTTTGAAGCTCTGGAGGTCTTGTAAGTCTAAATATGTACTAAGCCTCCACATTTTAGACCTAGTGGGACAATCACTATTACCCACTTTGAATGCTCCTCTGGATCTCAATGACAACACTAAGGGGCCGGGACACACTCATGCAGCAGCCACACATAGGGGATGGTCCAGTCCAGTTCTAGTTGCAACCCGTCCAGTGGTCACTTCAGGAAAATGCTTCTTGCAGCTTGGTATGTACCTATAACCGTAGAAGAGGTTAACTAACTGACATTTGGACTCCATTTCTAGATCTTGGGTACAAGTGGGAGCATCTCCAGTCCTTGAGGTTTCCACACAGGTTACAGACAGCAGATCCAGTCCCCTCCTGTTCTGTAAAGGGTCCATAAAATGTTCTAAGGGTCAGAGGTTGAAGTGCTATTTTTGTCCCTTTCAATAGTTAGTGGGTGGGGATGACTCCTGTACACTCCTTGACCAATGAGGAAAACATTTCCATGGGCAAAAAAAGTTTGTAACTGTGTTTAGTAAATATTAATGTAAGGCAACATTTAGCATATAGCTTTGCTGTCCTTGTTATGTAATTGAAGCCCAAATGCAATGAGATTTGGTATACCAGACTATGGGGCTCATTATGACCCCGGCGGTCGGCGGTAATATGGAGGAAAGTACTGTCAACAGGCTGGTGGTACTTTCCTCCATATTATGACAATGTACCACAGTGACCGCCATGGCGGTAACGGCCGATGGGCTGGAGACATCAATCTCCAGCCCGACGGCTGTCACTTGACCGCCTGCGGGATTATGACTCCATCTACCGCCTTGGTTTTCGTGACTTCCTTACCGCCACGCAAACCATGCACTATCAGTAACAGGGAATCCCTTCCCTGTCACTGATAGGGGTCTTCCCCACCCATCTCCCCCTCCACAGATTCCCCACACCCCCTTCCTCTCCAGACCCCCTTCATACATGCCTCTCCCTTCACACCTGCACACTCTCATACACACATCCATTCCCACATTCATCCAAGCATGCATACATCCAGTCACACACACATCCGCACACACTTACATAAATACACGCAGACACGCATGCCATAAAGATATATTTAATGTATTAGAAATAGGTACTTAGAAAATAGAACCCAAATCTTGTAATATTAATGTTGTAGATTTTAGTATTGAGGATATTTTTATTAAAGATTTATAAGAGGATTTTGTCAATAATGTCAGTAACAAGAATGATGACACCAAACCTCTTTCAAAGCAAAGTCATGTGGGTACATTATCAAAATCTATATTAGTGAATCAAAAAATGCTTAGTTTTAATATAAATGCTGTATGATAATTAAAAAATCTAGCAAACCCAAACTACCATTACATTTTGAGGATTTACATTTTTTATAGCTTATACGTGGCAGCTTATTATTCCACATAAATTTAGATATACATTTATCTAAATTGGTCTAAAACTTGAGAGGGAGTTGAGTTGGGATCATGGGGAGGATACAAAGTATTTTTGGAACAATAATCATTTTAATAGCTTCAACTTTGCCCCGCCAGGAAAAGTGTAAAGTAGACCATTTCTAAAAGGTTTTTCGATATGATTAAGAATATAATCGCAGTTCAATGTAATTGATTGTTTAATAGCACTAGAAAATAGAACACCTAGATACTTAAGAATTTCCCTTTGCCATATGATTTCTTTGTTAGGTAACATATCATGGGTACAGTATACATTTAAAGGAAAAAAATAAACTGTCATTTTTGTTTAAAAAGTAACCTGAAATTTGGAAATATGTATGAATTACATTTAATAAAGGGGGAATGGATGATTCAGGGTTAGCAATATATAATAAAACATCATCAGCATATACTAAAGTTTTAATAGTAATATAATTCATTTTGATACCTTCTATTTCCTTCCAATTTCTAATAGCAAACGTAACGGTTCAATAGCAAGGATGAAAAGTAGAGGTGATAAGGGGCAATCTTGGCGAGTGCCTCTAAATAACGAAAATGTATTACATAGATGACTATTGATAAAAAGTCTTGCAGACGGGCCAAAATATAGCACTGAAATAATGTGAATAAAGGAATTACCAAAATTAAACATAGATAAGATATGAAATAGTTATTGCCAGTATACTTTGTCCAATGCTTTTTCAGCATCGGATGCTACAACTCAAGATGTCAACGATAAAGCTGAAGCATTTTCAATTACATGGAATAACAAGCAAGTAGTATTTACATAATGTCTATGTTTCATAAAACCAGTTTGATCACTTTGTACAATGGACTTTAATTCATATTGAAGTTTTTTTTTTTGTGTTGTACTTTTTTATTGTTTTCATAACTCGAAAAACTATACAAAAATGCAGACCATAGGCCTTCACAACTTGCATGACGTATACAGCCGAAAGTCTGTCATACATACACACGTCAGAATAATAAACAGATTAAGAGAGTTTCTTCGTCCATGATATACAATTGTTACCAGCATAGTTTGAAGTAGAAAAATAGTCACAGTACAATAGTACATGAATATACCAATACAGTATCCTATCATAATACAACCAAGTAGGAAGAACACAGCAACTCAATGGTGTAACTGTAGTGCAGTATTATTAGACCAGCAGTAGGGTACAATAACATTCTAACATTCTCTCTCTGCTCAGCCCCTAACCCCAGACAGGGACCAGGATAGTCGTATTCTCCAAGAGTATTCCTTCACTAGATAAGTGCGAACGGCAGATACAAATGGAATGTTGTAGGAGGACGATGGATGATGAGGAGGAGGTAGCTCTGGAGGACCTCCATATTGAAGTTTTTTATAATTGTATATTGTATTTGTTATCATGAGATGTAATAAAGAGACGTTCATGTTTTGCTCTTTGTTTGTCCAATTCTTTAAGTTTAGCCTTAAGCATTTTATTATCATGATCCCTAATCAAAATTCAAAATTGTAGCCCGTATTATATATGCTTGAAGGGCAGGAGGAGGGAGGAGGGAGGAGAGAAGAGGCGGAAGGATTGGGAGAGGAGGTGGTGAGGTAAGTGGGGTTGGGGCAGGGTTGGTGGGTAGGTTTCAGTGGTGGGGTGGATTTAGGGCTTAGGGTGGGTTGGGACTGTTGGGGTACTTTCGTTTTTAGGGACAGGGGTGGGGGGGTTGGGGTATTTTCTTTTTAGGGCTCAGTGTGGGTGGGAGTTGGGGTAATTTATTTTTATGGGGCAGGTGTAGAGGGTTGGGATCGTTTTTTTAGGGTTTAGGGTGGGATGGGGGTTGGGGTAGTTTACATTGTAGGGGCAAGGGTGTGGGTAGGGTAAGTTCTTTTTTTTAGGGCTCAGGGCAGGTAGGGGATCAGGGTAGTTTACTTTTTAGGGGTAGCAGTGGGAGTAGGATAGTATTTTTTTAGGGCTCAGGGCAGGTGGGGGGCCGGGGTAGGTTAGGTCTCTGGGATGGGACTAGTTTTGGGCCTCAGGGCCCGTGGGGGTTGCATGTCAGAACCACGCATACAATTTTGCATGTGCTTCCACACATGCCTTCACTAGGCATGCTTTTACAATGAAATTCGTTGTAAAGGAATGCATGGTAAAGGCATGCGTGGAAACACTTCAGTCGTGGTTCCGACCTCGTTGTTAAGCCATGCGTTGATCTGGCATGCGTGGTTCAGGATAGCCAGCTCACTACAAGAGACAGGGTCAAGGAGAAATTGGGAATAAGGGAGAGAGACAAACATAGGAGTTTTGTGTCATTCAGCATGTTACCACGTCTCTCTAGTAAAGATGGGAAGTAAGTTCACTCCAAGCACACACCAGACAATGCTCTAAATTAAGGTAAATCAGATTAATATGAGGTACAGGCTATACAAGAGTGGTACATACACAATAGGACTGGTCTTTACCAGTCTCTATAGTAAGTCCAGTTGAGAAAATTGTTAGAAATACCACAAACCATGTTGGCAATTTTGTGACAATGACCCACCAACGAATGAACTGGGGGAGACAGGAAACTGACATAGTAGTAATGGACAAAGGTAGAACTTGAAATTTAATGATAGAAATGGGCCCTAAACCAACGGGCCAGTAAGTGGAAAACAAGAAAGGTGTAGGGGATGAATGTTCAGATGTGAATTAAATGCTTCTGCTGAATACACCAGTGCAGCCAGGAAAGACATTTTGGGGCAGTTTGTCTCGCTGCCACATGACCTCATGTGCTGATGTTAACTGGGTATTCTGTAAGCAGTGAATTATAACATTTAATGGTTGTTTGGGGTTAGTGGTCTAGCTCTATAGTTTCTCTCGAAGTCTCCACCTTCCAGTTTGCCAGTCTCAAGTAAATCCTATTCTGCCTTCCAGGAAAACAAAGTCTTACTTGCTGATGTTAAATTAGAATGCACATGCTTAACTTGTAACTAGCACCTGCAGCATCTGCCGTAACTTCTAGTTTAGCCATGTTAGGAATGTTGCTTGCACCAGGGAAGCTGTAACTTGGGACCAAGTGCCTTGTTGATCTTTTCCCACCCAAATAGATATTCCAGAACAAGGCACAGTGTATATTTTGATGTCCAAGCTGAACCTTACGATTTCCTCTAACCTTCCGCCACAGCTGGGTTTTTTAAACAAAAAATAGTGCTGCTCCTCGATGGGTGTTTATGCCAGTAACTATGTGGGCTCGACCAGTGAAAATCCACATTTTTCACTTTTAAATCTCTGCTTTTTTAACTTAGCTGTTATATTAGACATTGAAATGAACGTTCATTCCCTGTAATACTCCATGTAAATTGGTTTTGTGATGCTGAATTCTGTACTCACCTATCAACATGTGGTCAGGGGCCCGTGGACAGCTAGAATAAGCAGCACTGAGTAGATTGTGTGCAATATGTGTAATATATCTGCACGCTTGTCTCCTGAGAGGTAGATGCCTGTCATTTGTGCAAAGGCAACACTGTGACAGGTGGGGCACAGACTGAATGGCATGTGGCCTGCTAGTGATGCTACGGTTTTACAATTAATTTGGGTGCTAAAATTTAATCCAGTTTTTCATTTGAATGTAATCTGTGTTTTTTCTTATTGGGTACTTTATGTTAAAACTTTCTTAAAATATATCGGCTGGTACATTAGTATGGAATCCAGACATAAGGCCTGATATAGCCTATATTGATTCCTTCCTAAACATATTCGTGCTTTTCTGAGTTTCCAGCAAATTATATCCAATCTTGGGCTGCCTAGCTGAGAGGAGATATTGGCTTTGCTCACTAGCTTTCAGATCAAAAGCCCAAGGGACTAACTCTCCTGACGGTGGAAAGGGCTGGGGTTATGAGTTTTAATGGCTGTTATCAGCAAATTCATGTTAAGAAGGGAAAGGTAAGCCCTCAGACTAAAAAATCAGGAGAGATGCTACGTCTGCTACACCCATTTCTCCGGAGGATGCTCGTTTTGAGAGTTTAAGGGAAAGAGAAACAACTACACGTTTATGGGTAGAGATAAGCACATTGAGTTGATGTGGCCATATATTGGAAAGGTTTGTAATTCTGACTTTTTCTCAAAATGATGTGCAATGGTGAAGCCGTCGGTGGGTTGACTAAAGATGGAGTCAGATAGAGATGGCAGATTATTTGGAATCATTAGATTGTGTGGGAGTCAAACCAATACACTCTCACTGCATTTTCTTTTAACATTCTGAGGAGGAAGGTTGAGCCTGGCAAGACACTAGTGCTAGTGCACCTGGAGACACGTTTTAAAAATGTTGAGCAATAATGCTGAAATAATGTGTAAAGTTAATGATGTTTAAAAAGTGTTTTAAATTAAAAAGAAACTGTAGTAGGCAACCATACTTAACTGTGCTAGACACACAACACACTAACACTAAAGAACTGTAGAAACAGCATAAGGATTGATCTAGACCAATTGAAAATGTTTTTCTTCTCATTTATACTGATGTTTCTACTTCTAAAAAGACAACTGTTAGCTTATAAATAAACTTGTTATTTAGACAGATAGATATGTGAATTTGCACAAGAGGATGCAGCGTTCAATGGGAGGATTAATCAAGAGAAGCTAGACAAACAGTTACTGAATAAGATATAATTGCGCTTTAAAAGCTGCTGTTTGAGGTTCATAGTGAGAAGACAGGGAAAGCATTCCCATGGGTGTATCAGAACCAGATTGGTCAACTGAAAAAATAAGAAGCAAAAAGAACTTGCAACATTGATTTCGTATCTCTATAATAGTGTGTGTCCCTAGAGTGGGATTAACACCCACCTTTTTACCGATATTCCCCCCACCACACTTTATCATTCTCTTTGGTACCTTACATGCTCTTGGAGACTCTGCTGAGTTTCTTGAGCCTCTCTTTATGAGAATTTCTGCCTTGATTGGTTATTGAACCATTGAGTTGATATTTGATGGTAAAGCTTTATGGTTTCTGATTTCTCTTGAATACTGACCTCTTTATGGATTTCTCAGGCTGACAGCCTTTTGCCTTCCAAATCTTAGAATAGAGATTCTTTCCTTTATGGAATGCGTTTAATGCATTTTATTGTGATTAACTGAAGTAGTTATTTGATTATTGAATTCGAACAAAACTCTAATGCTTGAGGTTAATTAATTTCATCTTTTAACTTTAATAAAGATGAACTACTAAAAGATTTGAATAATAAAACTCTTTAACTCATCCCATCCGCTCTTATTGAATGAAATCGACTAGAAATTGTTACTATAATCTAATGTGATGTTCAGCTCCTTACTAACCTCCATCAGTGTCAAATATCCATCATTCTGAGAAGAGTAGGCAGTGGGGGTTTTCCATGAGAACGGTAAACCGAGATTTTAAATGAACAAACCCCAAGCCAGCACACTCAGTTCAGATTTGCATTTCTGGACTCAAGTGAACTCTTTCTTCCTGATTCTCCCTCCCTAGGGAATGGAACTGTTGTGTCCTAGGAGTAGTCATCCTGGATTAAGATTTAAAGGAGTATGCACCGTAGGTTTTTGCTGCTGCACTCTAGTGCCCAAGAATAGAAGCTTTGGGGTTGAGTGTCTATGGAGCACTAGGGGATGCCATCTGGACATTTTTGACTAGCATGAATGTTTTAATGTCCCACTCGATACAAAAACTCAGATTATCACTAGGAGTGGGTGATAAATTCTGTGCCGCTAGTTCTTGACCCAGGCTTGTGTAAGCCTGCATTCTTCCTCATCCTGGTACCCAAGGTCTTTCCTTGTGATTAGATTAGTTGTTATGGAGGAAAACCTCTTAAAGCCTGTGGAAAAAAGTCCACTGGGGTCTGAGATATTGCAATTTCATTTTGAAGCTTGTTTGTGGCATTTCTA
The DNA here is from genome assembly GCF_031143425.1 of Pleurodeles waltl. NCBI lineage: Eukaryota > Metazoa > Chordata > Amphibia > Caudata > Salamandridae > Pleurodeles > Pleurodeles waltl. The sequence continues at coordinate 1,628,185,045 of NC_090445.1, read as the reverse complement.
AAACTCCAGCGGGTGCTCTAGGGCTTCTGGTGACGGCTGACAGAAAGAAAATCATCAGTGTGACCACGGATTGTGAAGACCTGACCCCTTAAAGTCTTGCTACTGAAGAAAACCCAATACAACATGGCACATTTTCAAGATTTCTGCCATTTGTGAAGTGAGCTATCAATTATATTGTGTTTGTGCAGTTGCGTGGAGGTGAAAAACCACCCCCATCTGCCTAAAGGGATCACCCTGATAGTCCTTTCACTAGTCTGACCCTTGGTGCAGTAGCCCACACCACTGCTGCTGCTCATGCAGTCTTCCTCTAAATTGCAAAGCAAGACCTCTTGTAGAAGCAGTAAGTGGACAGTTGGGAAACGATAAGTGGGCCCCCTGAGTAAACAGCAGCACAGGGAGAGTCAAATGAACCTGGGAGACAGGGGAAACTATATTAAGTAAAGTACGTCAAGTGAGTTTCTAGCCAACAACATCTCCCTGTGTCAGGCTTAGACCGCCTTGAACTACTCAGAGTCACTATCATGAAAGTCAAGTGCTAAAATACCCAGGGCCTGATTTAAGAAAAGTGGCGCTGCACATAGTGCAGCACCACTTTCCTTGCTCCCTTTAGACCCCCCTAATGCCACCATGTGTGCACCGTATCTAAGACAATTTTGACGCGTATTCTGAAAAGCTAATTAAGGCCCATTGTAAACACTGGTGTACCTCCGTTTCACACCTGCTCTGAGCAGGTGTTAAAAGTGCTGAAAAAAATTTCTTTCTTTGCACCATTTTTTCGGCCCCTCCACTTACGGGGGATGCCCACTTTGCATACATTAAGCCTGGCTCAGGCATAATTTAGAGCAAAGGGATACAAAGTTGCGCAATGCATGTTTGTAAATTTGGAGAAGCAGTTTTGTCTTTGTTGGGCCACATAAGAGTAAAAAAAAATACGCTAATGTGGTGCAAGGAGGCACTTAAATCTGCCCCTCAGTTGGTAAACAAAACGTTTGATTGCCCTGTAACCCCCCACCCCATCTCCAATTTTCTCCACAAACTGACTTTCTTACAATGGAGGCACAACATTAAAAAGGCACAAGCAGTCACTGTTCATGTCATCCATTTTTTGGTATCAAAAATGTGCATTTCTAATTATTGACAAATGTTACTTTATACATTAAAACATACGTGTTGGCCATATGTAATTAGCTAGTGATATTTTAGAGTGACATTATACATTAGAAGTTATAAATAAATATGTTGGAGGTAGGCTTGAAACTGTGTCCAGTCAAAGTCACATGTCACTTAAAACATTGGCAGCTGGTCTTAGCGTTGTAGCTGAAAGCACCTAGGGGCATATTTATACTCCATTTGTGCTGCATTTGCGTAATTTTTGCCATATTTAGATTTTGACGTCAGGCACGTTTAACGTCAAAATATTGGAGTTTGCACCATTTTTTAGATGCATGAACCTATCTTGCGTCAATGAAATGCAAAGTAAGTGTTACCATCTAACCCCATAGTCCCATATTTATCCCCCCATGCTAAAATGACAAATGGGTGCTTGCACCATTATTTAACACTTGGGTCAGCCAAGCATTAGGGGACCTGTGGACCCATTTCCATGGTTAAACACCCTCCCCAAGCCCCAGGAACACACCCAGCCACACCAGAGGGACACCAGAGGATGGGGGATCCCATCCCAGGCAAGTAGGGCAAGTATAGGTAAGCATTTTCTTTAAATTAAGGTGCCATTGGGGGCCCAATCTGGGTCCTCCTGTATGGTACTGGGTGCAATGGCTATGTCCAGGGTACACTGGTCCCCTGTGCTGGCTATTGAGGTGGTGGGCATGACTCTTGTCTTTTCTAAGACAGGAGTCATGTGGTATGGATGGTTTTGCATCAGAAAATTACAATAGGCTGGTTAGAGGTCTTTTTTTTACTCTAACCAGCTTAACGTCATTTTTTGCTCCAAAACCCCCTTCTCTCATACCACCACCCCCATCCGTTTAACGTAATTGTTTTTATTACGCTAGCCCACCGTTTGCACCGACTTGCACCATTCCATAAATAGGGTGCTGGGCTGGCGCTCAGGAATGGCGCAAGCTGGTGCTAAACCTTTTGATGCAAAACTGCGTTTGTGCCGTTTTGCATCAAAAAGTATAACTATGTCCCTAAGCACACCTGGACGTATACCCAGATAAGCTTTGCCTCCTAAGTTGCAGCATACAAAGTACTTTTAAGTACAAATAAATAAAAACCCAGAAATTGGTGAACGTTTCACACAAGACACCAGAGCCACTTGCTTGCTGCATAAAAGTTGGGCTCAGAGTTACCAGCCTTGTAAATCGATATATTGTGCCAAGAACGCAAACGTTATACCTCCACACGTGGGAACTTCTTTCTGTCTTTTTACTCTCAGGTGTGCAGATTCACCACACAAGTGGGGCGAAGTACTCTTCTGTGGATTTGAGTCTAAGGAATCTCACCTCCTTCCCTGCCACTGAGACAGAATGCATAAGGAAATAAACTCTATAACCATGAGCAGAGCTGTCAAACTGTCACTTCTAAAGGGTGAGATGTTCAATCCTATTTTTTATGTTGCACTGCTTTCCATCCTGGTTGTTATCCAGCATTTATAAAGTGGGAGCTGAAGCTGCATAATGGAAAGCGACCTTGGGTAAAAAAGGCGAAAATAGTTGAAAATCTCACATTTGATGTAAGACAGCTTGAGGTAGCTGAATGTTTCTAAACAAGAGTGTCTCTTTTAAGCCACATTACAAGCACGACATTCGTGAGATTTATGGCATGTAATTACTAGGGGCCAGATGTAGCAAAATAACATTTTGCGACTTGCAAATAGCGAGTCATTGCGACTCGCTGTTTGCAAGTCGCAAAATGTGATGCAGAACGGTGTCTCAGACACCGTCTGCAAGTCGGTATGGGGTCGCAATGACCCACCTCATGAATATTCATGAGGTGGGTCGCAAATTGCGGCCCCATACCGACTATGGGCACTCGCAAACATGGAGGCCTGCTGTAGTCAGCAGACCTCCGTGTTCGTGACTGCTTTAAATAAAGCAGTTTTTTTTTTTTTAAGTGTAGCCAGTTTTCCTTAAAGGAAAACGAGCTGCACTTAAAAAGAAAACCGAAACCTTTAGTTTCGGTATTTTTTCAGGGCAGGGAGTGGTCCCTTGGACCACTCCCTGCCCTGAAAAAATGTTTTTGGGTCCAGTCACAAACTGGAAGGGGTCCCATGGGGACCCCTTCCAATTTGCGAGTGGGTTACCATCCACTTGAAGTGGATGGTAACTGCAACACCATTTGCGACCGCATATGCGGTTGCAAATGGTATTGCATACCACTAGGAATCGCAAATAGGAAGGGAACACCGCTTCCTATTTGCGATTCTGAAATGCATTTTGCGAGTCGGTCCGACTCGCAGAATGCATTTCTGCATAGGAAAATGTGATTTGCAACTCGCAAACGGCAGTTTTTGCCGTTTGCGAGTTGCAATTCCTTTCCTACATCAGGCCCTAGGTTCATTAAATTAGCAGCAGCAAAGTGGGAAATGACGATTTCTCTAATTACATTTAGGCCACATAACAGAGGGGTTCAAGCTACCAATTGGTATTATGACATGAAAGTGGTATTTAGCTACTTGAGTAGGGAAACACAAAGGGGCATATTTACAAGAAAGTGTCTCATCACTACTGATGCACCACTTTTCTTGTGTTGCCCAGCGCCACTCTAATGACACCGTGTGTGTGCTGTATTTAAAATACAATACAATATTGTTAGAAGAATAGCATCAAAAAAGTTGATGCTTTGTGGTGCTTCACAGGTTTAGTGCCAAAAATGATGGCGTTAGTCCTGCAAAGTAAAGGGAAGCATTTAGACTAATATGGGTGCGTCATTTAAACCCAGCCTTAGACAGGCATTAAAAAGGATGCACAAAATAGTGCAGTGAAAGCTTGTAGATTTCGTTGCGCCATTTTTAGGGCACCACAGCACCTGAATGCCTCCTTGCATACATTATGCCTGGTGCAGGAATAATGTGGCACAAAGGGTTACAAAGTGGTGCAATTCAAGCGTTGTGACACTTTGTAAATATGGCGCGTTGGAAATGTCTACCTAACACCACATTAGCGTTAAACAACAATGCTAATGTGACACAAGGGGGCACAAGGGGCTTGTAAATATGCCCCAAAAATCAAGTAATGTGCACAATTCTGCAAACAAATAATGCAAAATTACATGAAATATAAAACTGGTATTTAGTGCTGTATCTTAGTATAGAAGGGTACATTTTGTGCTAAAATAATAATAACAAAAATTACAAAAACCACTAGTGTCACAAGCAACAGCTGTTCATGTTGTGGTCACTGGTGTTATTTGTGAGCGCTCTCTACTTCACCAGCTGCCAAATTGGCAAAATGTCACACAAGAAACATAAAACAAAATTCAGAAAATTACTTGAATTTACGCCAGTGATACCAATTCTTTTATTTAACAGCACTAAGCATTCTGGGAACAGCCTGCCTGCTGCTGTCTGCAACATATCAGGACCCATAGGATGACATTCAGAATGCTTGGGGCTAGCTGATCACTGTGGTATGAAGTCCAAATCTACCTATTATTTTCAATATTACTGAAATACAAACTCACATGCATCATAAAACACACGTAGACTAATCTTCAGAGATGCACCATGGTAACATTAACCGTACACTAAATATCACCTAAAAGCAAGTCTGGTGATCAGTGGACTAGTGTGTCTCCAGCAAGGGTTATTTTTGTGGAAAAGGGCACAGGTTTGAAAATAGGGTAAGTCTGTCAGCCTTCCAAGTTGGATAAGTTGAATCACATTGAGCATGGATATAATATACATGTATTATTTGTCCACAGTGCCAAAGTAAACCTTTGGGGTGAGCATGTGATCTGGAAATACATGTGCCATGTTAAAGCACAAGATTTCTACCAGTGGTAGAAACACATTTATTCTTCTATTTAGATCTGGTAGCCTACAGTGCATATTCTTTGCCTGGATATGGTTAGGCCTATAAGTGGAGAGGTTCCCTGTTAGGTGTCACAGGTAAAATAGGAGTCACATAGGTTATGAATATGCAGCTGTAATCACCCCAAGAAGATGCAGCAATAACAAAAGTACATACTTGAGCATGCTTCTTTCAGCACACTATTGTCACAACACAACACCAGTATCAAGGGCCCCTGTTAGGCAATAATGTTGTGTGGTCAGATTGGTTACTCATAGGCTCCTTAATAAGTATCTCTCCATTCTGCGCACCAAAGTGACAAAATCCCAGTTGTGGAAATAGTCCCTCAGGTGGTATGCTGTTAAATATTATAAGTTACTCAAGGCATTGTGCACCTGGTGACCTTTCCAATCTTCTTGAGAAGAATGTCAGTAATACCCACAGGCTTACCAGCAAGAGCACTGCCACTCGACTCCGCATCATCAAAGAAACACCCAACAGATCAGAGGAAGCTAGCCGTCAACACCATTGTCAGGAAGCTCAGTGTGAAGCATTAAGTACTTCCTTGGCTTGGTGTAGATACCCTTGCACCAAGGATTCCAGCCGGGACTTTACAATGCGGCATCTGCAGCAAAGGGCCATCCAGAGTACGAGAAGTGCAGTCCATTCATTGAGGGCCACCTAACCCCCCCCAGCCCCAGTTACAAAGGTCCAGCCAAAACAAAGTACTGTTTCAGCAGCATCAGTGAGCAAACACTTCAGTGTGCTGCATGTCCTGCTACACTGTGGCTCTCCTGTGGAATCCTCACTGGGCAAGTCTTCAGCCAGATGATCTACAGAAGGTATCTGGAGGGTAACATGAGTAAGGAACAACTGACATGCAGTGCAGCCTCCCTGTGCAGACTCCCTGTGTATTCCCTCATGCATCACAATCCTCCGTGCACAAAAGCCATCCTTTAGTGTAGTGTGGGTAGACTGAGTCTGTAAGAGAAGAGTATGTAGTGCGATGCAGTGAAACTGGATATCCGGGCTTTGACAGGGGAATGGGTGATGCAGTCTGCTGTGCTGATGTGTTTCCTGACACGTAGTGCTAACTACAACTGGTGAATTCCTGTGATTTATTTAGTTTAAAAATGTCTTTAAAGTTAATTTAACCTTTGCCTCGTTAGGGAATATCTATTTTTTGTTCAATGAAACCAGATCTTTTTTCCGCACCTATTTTAACCCTTGGTTGTTTTCAGTGAATGTCTAGGATTTTTTAGAAATGTAAAATAATATTCAATCACCATACTAAAATGCTACACTCTGAAATGCACAGATTCTATCTATGTGCATCAGGTGGTTGGATGCAGGGCCAGACCTGTAGCCAGGCCCTGCAGCCAACACCCCCTCCAATCAGCCAGCACCACACTGTGCACAGCCTTCAGCTGTATGCAGTGGAGGGGTTGGGCAATATGGCATTGTCCTGGGGACCCCATCTCCCTGGGCCGTTTGTTTTTAATTAAAGGGGAGTGGGCCGAGTGGCTCTCCTTCCCTGAGTCTAGTTAGGCCCTGGTGACCCCATCCCCCAGGGCCATTTCTAAAAATAAAGGGGAGGGAGCTGTGTGGGCCCCTGTCCTGAGCCTCTTTAGGCCTATGACCCCATCATCCAGGGCCATTCTTTTAAATAAAAGGGAGGGGTCATGCCTGCTCCCCTCCACAGGCTGATTTCTCCCCGGGATCCCATCTTTCAGGATCCAGCGGAATTATTAGGGGAGTGGGGGCATGTTCCCCCCACCCTCCGTGGGACGATTTCTACCATAGGAACCCCATCCCTTGGGGCCTGGTGCCCACCCAGAGCACCCACCATACTGTCAGAAGTATTTTTAAGATATAAGACATACGTTTGTGATATCTGAACCCACAGTACTTTTGCAGAATTACACAAAATTAGGCAAAAATACCATGGCACATGGCTGTAAACGTATTTAAAATATATAAAACAAATAATTTCCCTACCTATTACCTACTACTTACCTATATCTAAGGCCCTAATATAGAACACAGCCAAATTGTAGTAAAAACAACATGGCTGCTTTTTAATTCCAAAAACAGCCATTATCCAATTATATACTGGCTTGTCACCTCCATGTACCATAGTATACTGCAAAGTTATCAAAGTACACTGTGGCCCAAAATATAACTACATTTTAGCTGTATTATTGGATTGTGGTACCCTTGCATCATGCATGGTGTCACATGAGCACACAATACTTAAGTCAGATTTACAAAGCACTACAAGGCCACCATGCATGACCCTGTGATGATTTGTAAATCTGGAGAAACACAAGCAGTGCAATTTGCTGTTTTGTGTTATTTTGCACACCATACTGTACATTGCTGCTATGTTTCACATACATTCATATGGCACACCACTGTAGCTATTCCAAGGTACATTATTCCACTCTAAACTGCTCCACTCTACACCTCTCCACTGTACGAGACTACACTTTACAACATTTCCCTCTATGCTATTACACTGTACACAACACCATTGTATGCCACTATACTCTACACTCTTACACTGTACACATCTCCACTCTACGCTACTTCAGTCTATAATCAACCACTGTACACCACTCCTCTGGACACTACTCAAATATAAGCTATTCCATTCTGAGCTATTCCAATATGTGCCACTCTACTCTACTCTATTCCACTCCACTTTGCAACACTCCGCTGTATGTTATTCCACTATATGCCACTCCACTGTATGCTACTCCACTCTTTGCCACTCCAGTGTATGGTACTTTAGTCTACCCCACTTCATTCTACACTATTTGATTGGATCCAACTCCACAGTATGCTATTGCACTCTACCCCATTCCAGTGTATGTCATTCCAGTCTACACCACCTCACTGTACACCACATCACTCTATGATACTCCACTATACTCTGCCAGTCTACACCACCCTACTGTACACCACTCCACTCTATGCTACTCCACTGTATGCCAATCCACTATATGCTACTCCACTTTACGACACACCAGTGCACACCATTTCACTCTATGCCAGCATACTACATGTTTACAATGTACCCAACTTCCATCTTTGCTCCTCTACTGTACAGTATTCCACTCTACCCCACTCCACTGCATGCCACTTCGCTGTATGCTGTTACACTCTACCTCATCCCACAATACACCACTTAGTCTACAACACTTCAATGTATGTTACTTTACTGCAAACCACTACCCTAGGCACTGTTACACTTTCTGCCATTCCACTATACACAACTACACTACACAATTATTAGACTCTATACCACTCCACTGTATGCCGCTCAAGTCTATGCTACTTCACTCTATGCTATTCCACTTTATGCCACTCCACTGTACACTACTACACTCTATGGCAATTCTGTATGTTCTCTTCCAATCTACAAAAGCTCTACTGCACTCTATGCCACTGCACTAGACTGTACTCCACACTGTCCAAATTTGCACTTGGATGTATGCCTGTGCACTCTATTGCACAACACTCTACTCTTCCCTACAACAGCTTGCAACACTGTTGAATATAACACTCCACTCTACTGAATGAGATGCCACTCAAATTTCTAACAGTTTCCTTGACTCTATGCTGTGACACTTCAATGTATACCATTTATACCACCCCACTTTAAGCTAGTTCACTTTACCCTACTCCACTCTATGACACTCCACTGTACATCACTCAACTCTATGCCACTCCACTCTTCTACACTTCACTGTAGTTTTCCACTGTATAATATTACACTGTAAGCTTTTCCACTCTATGCTACTCCACTTTATGGTAATCCACTATACCCCACTATGGCATATGCCACTCCACTATACCCCGCTCTTCCACTCTATATAACTCCACTCAATAAAAATCGGCCACACTTCATGGCACTCTATGACATTCTACTTCACTCTTCCCCATACACTCCACTGTCCAACTCAATATTTCACTCTATGCCCATACACTCTAATATACAACACTCTATTCGACTATACAACACTTTTCTATATGACACATCACTCCACTCTACTGTACAAGACCCCATTCCAATTCATAACAGTGTGCTACCTACGCTAAGTCTGTGTACTTCACTCCATGCCACTTGTTGGACCTGGCCCTTGTAGCAGGTTCATCCCCTGACTTTTTGCCTAATTCCTCCTATGTTTTTCTTACCTCTTGCTGTTGGCTCTAGGACCCTGAGCACTGCATCACTGCTGACCAGTGCTAAAGTGCAGGTGCTCTCCCATCTAAAGTTGGTATGATTGGCTTACACCTAATTGGCATATTTAATTTACCTATAAGTCCCTTTTACAGTGGTATCTCTATACCCAGGGTATGTAAATTAAATGCTACTAGTGGGTCTGCAGCGCTGCTTGCGCTACCCACTGAAGTATCCCTTCAAACTTGTCTCAGGCCTGCTAGTGCAGGGCCTGTATGCACAGTTCTCTGCCACAAGGACCTGGCATCTAAATTTACTTGCCAGGCCCAGAACTCCCCTTTTACTACATGTAAGTCCCCCCTAAGGAATGCCCTAGCTAGCCCTATGGGCAGGGTGCAATGTATGTAGAAGGCAGGACATGTGCCAGGTTGCATGGCCTATCCTGGTAGTGACAAGCAGCCTAACTTGGTGTCTCACTGTTGCGAGTACTGCCTTCTCATAGGATTGCATTAGAAATGCCCTGCCTTATGTGTAAGGGGTATTGTCTGATTTATGAGGGGTAACATAGGCATGTTTGGTATGGTTGTAATGGTGATAATAAATGCTGCATACTGGTGTAGGTGTATTTTTTATTACCATTACAGAAATGCCACTTCTAGAAAGTTTGCATTTCTCTGTGCTTATGGCTCTAGTGTTTTGCAGCTTGACTACAATCCATGTCTGAGCTGAGTGACAGTTGGGGCTTTGTGCATACTTTTCAGACAGCCTGTACACAGGGAGGGTGGAGGTGCACAGAGGTGCATCTGCATATTGAATAGTCTTACTGGGCTGAGAGAAGGGAGTAGCGGGGTACACACGCATTTGTAAAGGCTGTGCCCTGGCCTCACACAATAGGGTCGTTTACCCCCAACTGATGTTTGGAGCCTGTGCTGGTGGAGAAAGGGGGCACTCCCAGAACCAGTTGTAACTGGTTAGAACCTCCTCTCCCCTTCCATTGTAAGACACTGTAAAAACTGAGTATAAGTACAGGGGAGTTTTCCCCACGATTTAGAGACTCTTGGAATCATTTTCAGACTGGAAGGACTCACCAGGAACCACCATGGACTGCTGCTGCTGTGCTGACCTGTGACCTGCTTGGTCACTTTAAGGACTTGCCACCTGCTTGCATCCTCTTTGTGCTGGCCTGTTGCTGGGCCCCTTCACCTGTGGGCCTGCTTCTTAATTTCTGCTCCCAGGGGCAGGGTGCTGTGGCCCCTGACCTCTGCAACCTTGTGAAGCACAAGGAATGCTTCAATATTTGACAAGACGTAGCGCTTTGGAAAGCAATTTAAATTTTTTGGGATTAGCACTTGTGGAGGGAAAGCGCTGTCTCTTTTATTCTTTTAGCGCTTGAAAAGCGCTTTACTGCAGGAAGAAATCACCACCGTGACCCAGGCTGGAATTGGTGCAGTGACGAAGTTGCGCTGCTTTCTGTGTCCCCGGGGCACGAGGAAAACTACAAATCAGAAGATTGGAGTGAATGCGCTCCTATCGTGCCCCCGGGAAAAGCGCACTCCATGGATCGCCCCCGGGGCACAGGCAGGCAGGGACCTACTTTGGTGCCTGCCTTCTCGGATGAACGGACGGGCCGCTGAGGTTTGCTCCAGATGTCGGGTTTGGACGGAGGCCTCATCGGAGGCTCCCCTGCCCTACCGGGCCCCTGACTCCTTGGTGTTAGGAAGGACAGGGGAGGAGGAAACCTCTCCCTGCCACACCGTGGCGCAAAGAAGTTGTTGAAGGACCGCAGGGCGGAAGCCTCGCCGGAGGCCCCCGCAGCACCGGTCCCATTTTTGTGGCTCCCTGTGGGCCGGTGCCCGTACCTCGTTGGAGGGCCAGTGAAGGCATGAGGGGCTCTCAGTGCTCGTGGACCCCAGGAGGGGCCCGTCCTTAAAGCGGAGTGGGTGCGTGGTGCCCTCCTCCTTTCAAAAATGAATTGCTGACCTTGGCCCCCTCTCGTGAGGGTCGGTGGAGGCCCGCAGGAACCCCCAGCAATCGCAGGCCCCAGGAAGTCTCCAGTGCCGCCCCCCTCTAACCCAGAACTCTCAGGAGGCCCCCGTGTTGTGCAGAGGAGTGCCGAAGGCCCCTTCTTCATTCTTTTGGCACTGGAGGTGCCCTCATCTCAAACCAGGTACTACTAAGTGACAATATGTACAACATAAGTTCTTTTTAGAGACTTTTATTGATTTATATGTTGCCTACCTGTTTGATAATGTTTTCATATCTGTGTACAAATGTTTCCCTGCCCGGTAGCAGGGAGCAACCTTTGACCCTGCTTCTGCAGACAGGTCGCTCCCCGCTCTGCCTTCCGCGCCACCTCCATCCCGTTTCCTTGCTGCTGTTTTTCCCCGCCGCTGCATCCCCTGCGGACCCTCCCGCCTCCCCCCTCCTTCTTACCGTTTCCTCGCTGCTGGTTTCCCAGCCGCTGCGTCCCCTGCGGCCCTCCCGCCTCCCCCTTCCTTCTCACCATTTCCTCGCTGCTGGTTTCCCCACCGCTGCGTCCCCTGCGTCCCCTCCCGCCTCCCCCCTCCTTCTCACCATTTCCTCGCTGCTGGCTTCCCCACCGCTGTATCCCCTGCAGCCCCTCCCTCCTTCCCCCTCCTTCTCACTGTTTTCTCGCTGCTGGTTTCCCCGCCGCTGCATCCCCTGCGGCCCCACCTCCCAGCCCTCTCATTCGCCAGGCCCTCCCACCTCCCAGCTGCCACTCCCAGCCTCCCCTCCTCATATGGCAGCCGCGCCAAAGGCAAGCCCGTCTGCGCCTGTCCGCGCCTGGACCGCGCCCAGCGCCAGAACCCCTGGCCCCGGCAACAGCCATACGTCAGCATTCGCTATAACACCGACACCCTCCGCGCACTCAACACCAGCCAAGACACCACCTGCTTCCAGGCCTCGCCAAAGACCACGCACGGACCCTTCTCCTGCCACAACTGCAGCTTTACCTGCAACAGAGCCCACAAACCTCCTAGAATCAAGACCAACCACCTCCGTTGCATACTCCTCAACATCTGGTCAGCACGCAAGCATGCCATCGAAGTCTGGGACCTGCTCGACTCCACCTCCCCGGACGTGGCCTTTCTAACCGAAACTTGGTGGAACTACTCCTCAGCACCTGACATCGACATAGCCATCCCGAATGGATACAAAGTCACTCGCCGAGACCGCACCAACAGAACCGGAGGAGTCATAGCCATCGTCCACAAAGCCACCCTCAAAGTCAAAACCACCCTGGACGACTCCTTCAGCGCCGCCAAACTCCTTCACTTCCAAGTCCGCACTGACCCCAACACCACACTCAGAGGAACACTCATCTATAGACCCCCAGGGCACCTTTCAGCAACTCCATCGCCGACCTGGCCAGCACCCACGCACTCGCCTCCACGGACTACATCCTCCTCGGGGACCTGAACTTTCACCTCGAAAACAACAATGACACCAACTCTACCACCCTGACCGAAAACCTTCCCAACCTCGGTTTCACACAGCTCGTCAACACACCCACCCACACAGCCGGTCACACCTTTGACCCCATCTTCTCCACAAGCAACCACGTCACCTTTAACCATACCACCGAACTCTACTGGACTGACCACCACTGCATCCACTTCACCTTCAAGAAACAGACAGAACACCGCCTCACCGATCAACCGCCACGCCGCCAATGGGGCAAAGTCACTGAATTTCAACTCACCAATGCCCTAGCCCAGAAACCGCCCGTCAACCCCACCGACCCTGACATCACAGCACACTACCTCAAGCTATGGATCAACGATTGCGCAGACCGTCTTGCTCCACTCAGAAAACCCTCCAACAACCACATCAAGAAAAAAGCCACCTGGTTCACCGACGACCTCCAAGCCTCCAAACGCCACTGCCGAAAACTCAAGCAAATATGGCTACTCGAACGCACTCCAGACAACCACACGGCACTCAAGGATGCCACACGCAAATACCACCAATTCATCAGGCTAGCAAAAAGATCCTCCTTCAAAACCCACCTAGAAAACAATGCCCACGACTGCAAATAACTTTTCAGCATTGTAAAAGAACTCTCCAACCCAAACGCCACCGTCAACGACATCACCTCCTCCCAAGAACCATGCGACACCCTAGCAACCGCCTTCCACAAAAAAATCACAGACATCCATGACAGCTTCAACTCCCCTCACACTCCGGACGCTCCTACCCCACCCACCACGAACTCCAACGTCTCCAGCTGAATAACCTCCTGGACCAACATCAGCGACGACGAAATCCGCAAGACCATGAACTCCATCCACTCCAGATCACCATCAGACCCCTGCCCAAACCACATCTTCAACAAAGCAGACACAGCCATTACACCACACCTACGGAAAGCCATCAACATCTCCTTCGAAACTGCAAGATTCCCGGAAAGCTGGAAACACGCCGAAATCAACGCCCTTCTCAAGAAACCAAAGGCGGACCCCAAGGACCTGAAAAACTTCCAGCCCATCTCTCTGCTCCCTTTCACGGTGAAGGTCATCGAGAAAATCGTCAACACTCAGTACCTCGAAGACAACAACATCCTCGACCCCTCCCAGTCCGGCTTCAGGCGCAACCACAGCACCGAAACCGCCCTCCTCGCCACCACAGACCACATTAGAAGCCACCTCGACAATGGAGAAACATCAGCCCTCATTCTCCTTGACCTATCAGCCGCCTTTGACACCGTCTGTCACCACACCCTAAAATCCTGCCTCCACGCAGCAGGAATCCAGGACCAAGCCCTCGAATGGACTTCATCCTTCCTCACCGGCAGAACCCAAAGAGTCCCCCTCCCCCGGTACCAATCCAAAGCCTTTAACATCATCTGCGGCGTACCCTAGGGCTCATCCCTCAGCCCGACGCTGTTCAACATCTACATGGCCCCCCTCGCAAAAGTGGCCCGTCAGTACAACTTCAACATCATCTCCTACGCCGACGACACCCAACTTATCCTCTCCCTCACTAAGGACCCGCACACCGCCAAAACCAACCTCCACGAGGGACTAAAAGCCATCGCCGACTGGATGAGAGACAGCCGGCTACAACTGAATTCGGACAAAACAAAGGTCCTCATCCTTGGGCGCACCCCCTCCGCCTGGGACAACTCATGGTGGCCGTCCACGCTGGGTCCCCCACCAACACCCACCGACAGAGCACAAAACCTCGGCTTCACCCTCGACTCCTCACTCTCCATGTCAAAGCCGGTCAGCGCCATCTCCTCCTCCTACTACAACACCTTCCGCATGCTTTGCAGAGTTTACAAATGGATCCCAACAGAAACAAGAAAAACAGTAACCCAGGCCCTCGTCAGCAACAGATTCGACTACGCCCTTGTCGCAGGTCAAACAGTATACAGACCACTGAGACGTATTTTAGGTGACGGTAAGTGGTTTATTTTTCTTATGATAGGGGGGGGGGGGGTGGTTTTGGAGTATTATACACAAAGTCACAAGGTTTATCGTCTTTCTTAGTCACTTGTTCTTCCTTTGTATTGCTTCCCAGGTTCGTGATGGTATATCCTTGTTTCTCGTTTTACAGGTAACCCAGCTGTCGTACTCGCTCATCGGAGTCCAGTATGGTGCCGGAAATAGAAGGGAGAACGCCAAGGTAAGTATTGGGTTTCAGTAATAGGCTTTCCTATACTCTTACTTGTGGACTGGGAGGTGGTACACACAAAAGGAGGGGTTGGTGCCAGTGGGGAAGTGGTTCAGGGACTAGTGCGCACACTTCTATTTAGTAGTGTGAAAATAAGTGACCCCGGTGAGTTACGTATAGTGCCCTTCCTTTTACCTCCCTCTCCAACCCTCCTTTATGACCCCTCCCCAGTCCCTTCTCCCCTATTTCCCTTCTTTCTGTCCCAAAAGGACCGTACCTTGTTAAGCCACGACCCTCCAGGGTCGTGGCTGGATTGGTAGTGTTCCTCCTGCTGGTGTCCTGCTTCCAGGTTCAGGAGCTCTTCTCTTCCCTCTCTGGCTGTCAATTCCTCGTCTGCTTCTTTCCTGGTGTCCTTCTCCTCCTCGCGCTGCTCTCCCCTTGGTCTCTCTGCGTCTTCTTTTCTCTCTGCTCGCCTTCCTTTTTCCGCGTTGTTCCTCTCTCTCCACCAACTTGCGTCTCCCGTTTTCACCCCTTTAACCCGGGAAACACACGTCGTTTCCCGAGCAACGGTACCTTGTCGGCCGTGTTCCGGCCGCGTCTCCCCGGCAACGGGAAGACGCGGAAATGACGTATCGGCTTCGGCCGATACGTCAATTCCCGTGTCCGTAGCTGGGCGATCCCGGCTACACTCCCCTCCCCAGGAAAGGTCCTGGTCGAGGACCGCAGCAGCGTCAGGGAAGCGGGATAAGTAGTCAGCTGGGGCCTGTTGGCGACCGGGGATGTGACGGACCTGGAAGGAAAATGGTTGCAGTTCAAGGAACCATCGTAATATCCGAGAATTGGTATCCTTGTGGGCAGATAACCACGTGAGGGGTGCATGATCTGTAAAAAGTATGAAGGGGCGGCCGAGAAGGTAATATTGTAACGTATCCACGGCCCATTTTATGGCCAGACATTCTTTTTCAATAGTTGGATAGTGTTGTTCCCGGGGAAATAGTTTCCTGCTGATGTAGACTACCGGGTGGTCTCTACCGTCCCCGTCAGGTTGGGCCAATACTCCCCCTAAACCCACATCTGAGGCATCAGTATAGAGATGGAAAGGTTTGGAGAAGTCTGGGCAACGGAGTACTGGATCTCTGGTTAGGAAGGATTTTAGTTGTTCAAAGCTGGACGTCTGTTGGGCCGAAAAGGGTGCTAGTCGATTAGGATGGGATTTAGATAGAAGGTCCGTGAGAGGGGCAGCTATGGTAGAATACTCAGGTATGAATCTTCTATAATATCCTACTAATCCTAAGAAGGAGCGTAACTCTTTCTTGGTTGTTGGTTGAGGGGCATTTAGTATGGCCTCTACTTTTTTTGTTTGGGGTTTCAGGTTCCCTTGACTAATTTTATACCCAAAGTATGATATGTCGGGAGTTCCTATGACGCATTTTTTTGGATTGGCAGTTAACCCTGCGGTGACAAGGGTGTGGAAAACTTGCTGTAAATGGTTGAGATGATCACTCCAGGTTTCACTGAAAATTACCACATCGTCTAGGTAGGCCGCTGCAAAAGATTGGAAGGGATTTAGGAGTCTATCCATTAACCTCTGGAACGTGGCTGGTGCTCTGTGTAAACCAAAGGGTAGTACAGTGAACTGATACAGACCGGACTGGGTGGCGAATGCTGTT
Source organism: Pleurodeles waltl (assembly GCF_031143425.1). Taxonomy (NCBI): domain Eukaryota; kingdom Metazoa; phylum Chordata; class Amphibia; order Caudata; family Salamandridae; genus Pleurodeles; species Pleurodeles waltl. Next base: position 1,628,168,576 of record NC_090445.1, on the reverse strand, counting down.
TTTTCTTTATCTGCTGCGTCTAAGGGAATCTGCCAATACCCTTTTGTCAAATCTAAGGTGGTCATATATTTGGCCTTCCCTAGTTTCTCTAATACGTCGTCAACTCTGGGCATAGGATATGCGTCAAACAGGGAGTTTTCGTTTAGCTTCCTGAAATCAATACAGAACCTAATAGTACCGTCGGGTTTTGGTACTAAAACCACCGGGGAGCACCAGGGACTATTTGAAGGTTCAATCACCCCTTGGTCTAACATTTTCTGTATTTCAGTCTCCATAATCTGTTTCCTTGCTTCAGGAATACGATATGGTCGTAACCTCACAATCCTCCCTGGTATGGTTCTTATTTTATGAGTTATCACGGTGGTTCTACCTGGTAATGCTGAAAAGAAATCCTGGAAATGTTCAAGTACTTTGTATACCTGTTCTTTTTCGGCTTTTGTTAAGGTTTCATTTACTGAGGGTAGATCGTCCCTGTTACTATGTTCGGTTGGACAGAACTCAATACTTGACTTATTATTGGGACATAGAACTCCTGCCAACACGCCGGCAGTGTTCGAGGGGTCTGGGTCTTCCCATTTCTTTAGAAGATTTATGTGGTAAATCTGTGATTTCCGGAGAGTATCTGATAACTCCACCAGGTAGGTAACTGGAGATACGGCTCTTATTATCTTATATGGGCCCTGCCATTTAGCAATTAGTTTTTGTTCTGAGGTCGGACGCATAAATAAGACCTGATCCCCTGGTTGTAAGACCCGTAACTTGCTTCCGCGGTCATAATATTGTTTTTGAGTGTTTTGAGCTTGTTCCATATTTACCTTGACCGTATCCCATAGATTTTGTAGTTGCGACCTTAAATTGTGAGCATATTCTAGAAGGGGTCTTCCCCCTTCTTCGGCCTCTTCCTCCCATGTTTCGATGGCCATATCAAGAAGAGATCTTGGCTGTCTTCCAAACACCAGTTCAAAGGGGCTGTGTCCTGTAGAGGACTGTTCATGTGTTCGAATGGCATATAACACTAAGGGTAGTTTTTGATCCCAGTCTCTCCCTGACTCTTCCATTATTTTTTTTAGTAAGTTTTTTATTGTTTGGTTATATCTTTCGACTAATCCATCCGTCTGAGGATGATATACCGAGGTACGGATTTGGGAAATACCTAAGGTTTTACATATTTGCCTCATAAGAGTGGACATAAAAGGAGTCCCCTGGTCAGTGAGTATTTCATGTGGGAATCCTACTCGGGAAAAAACGTTAATCATGGCCTGGCCACTGTCTTAGTTGTCATACTTTTTAAGGGAATGGCCTCGGGGTATCGGGTGGCATAGTCAACCAGTACTAGGATGTACGTATAACCTTTTGTGGATGGTATTACGGGTCCAATTAGATCCATTCCTATCCTACTGAAGGGAATGTCAATAATGGGTAGTGGTATTAGAGGAGCTTTCTTAGGTCTGCCGGGTTCAGTGAGTTGGCATCTGGGACATTGGGAACAAAACTTACGTATGTGAGCAAACACCCCCGGCCAATAGAACCATCTAAGAAGGTATTCTTCTGTTTTTTCCCTCCCATAATGGCCTCCCCCTGGTTGACAATGGGCCATTGTTAGGACCTGATTGCGATAATGATCGGGTACAACTAATTGCTGTTTATGTTCTCCGATATTGGTAGTGGTTACTCGATATAAGAGGCTTTTCTTAATGAGGAAGTAGGGACCTACCTCTTCAGTTTCTTCTTCTCTGGCCGACTTCCAAGCGTGAGCGAGAGAAGGATCTATTCTTTGCTGATGGGGAAAACTGACAGGGACTTCATGTGTTTCTGCAATAATGCCTGTGTCTGGTCCTGTTCTCTCCTTCCCCAAGTAAGTCAATTTTTCTATTCTTTTCTCTCTGCGTGATAATTTCCTCCGGATTGTAGGGCTTTCTATACTGCTATTGGAGAAAGGAGCTTCTCTCCACCAATCCTGGGTCAGTTTGGGTTGTCGAACATAATCCAGTATTTCTTGGAAATGTTCATAATCAGTTCCAATGATGCACTCCTCAATCAGATTGGGCATTATACCCATCGACAAGATATCTCAGTGTTTTCCCCATTCGACTGTGACGTCACATAAAGGGTATTGTTCTTTATCTCCATGTATGCAACATATATTCACCCATTGTTCGTTTCTCTCATCTTCTACGGGGACTATATCAGTTCTCACCACCGACTGACTACATCCTGAGTCAACCAGGGCCCATATGAGTTTCCCGTTGACTGTCAAAAGTTGTTTAAATTTCGGGTTACCTTTTCCCGTACATAGTACCCTTCGCCTAGTAACTCCAATTTCCATTGGCTCACTACTATCTTGTTTCCGGGGGCACATTCGGGCGATGTGGCCCCATTCCCCACAGTGGTAACATTGGGGTCCTGCTACCGGGGGAGGGTTAGGAACTCGGTGAGGTACTGGTTCCTCCGGGAAGGGTTTAAATGCAGTTTTAGGAAGGGGAGGTCCTGGTTTTAGGTTGGGTCGGGTGGATATATTTCTTACATCAGTGGAGCGATGATAGGCACACGCTAAATCAATTGCCATGTCAGTAGTCACCTTTGGATGTTGACGTATCCAATGTTTCGTGGAAGGAGGCAGGGACTCTAAATACTGTTCAAGGACGATTGTTTGGATCACTTCCTCCCTACTATTTCCGGAAGACCCCAACCATTTTAAGGCCAAGTCCTTTACCCGGTAATAAAAGGTTCGGGGGTCTTCATTGGGTCCCCATTTAATTTTTCTGAACTTAACCCTATAATATTCTATGTCGTGTCCCACGCGTTCCAAAATACTAGTCTTTATCTCCTGATATGGCGTGGTTCCACCCGGGTTTGCTGCTTGATATGCCGCTTGTAGAATCCCTGTAAGTGAGGGGGCGACATACTGACCCCATCTATCTTCAGGCCATTGAGCGGAGGACGCCACTCTCTCAAAATTAGTGAAAAAAGCTTTGGGGTCTTCCCCGTCTTGATACTTCTGTAACACGGAACTTGGGACATTGGGATGTACTTTACTACTAGCAATGGTCTCAGTCAATTTTTTCATGGCGGTCTCATGTACCAGTTGATTATTCGCGAGGATGGTTGCCTGACTTTTCAAAGCCGACTGCAACGCCTCCCTGTCCTCCTTGGCCTCTCGCTGGTGGGCCTCCCACACCAGTTGGAGATTCCGCTGGCCCTCGGCCAATTGCTTTATCATATCCTCTAATGAGGGTTGGTCACTCATGGTGATACTGTTCGATTACTGCGAGGGCTATACAGGTTTAAATCCCACTTCTGACACCACTGTCGCAGGTCAAACAGTATACAGACCACTGAGACGTATTTTAGGTGACGGTAAGTGGTTTATTTTTCTTATGATAGGGGGGGGTGGTTTTGGAGTATTATACACAAAGTCACAAGGTTTATCGTCTTTCTTAGTCACTTGTTCTTCCTTTGTATTGCTTCCCAGGTTCGTGATGGTATATCCTTGTTTCTCGTTTTACAGGTAACCCAGCTGTCGTACTCGCTCATCGGAGTCCAGGATGGTGCCGGAAATAGAAGGGAGAACGCCAAGGTAAGTATTGGGTTTCAGTAATAGGCTTTCCTATACTCTTACTTGTGGACTGGGAGGTGGTACACACAAAAGGAGGGGTTGGTGCCAGTGGGGAAGTGGTTCAGGGACTAGTGCGCACACTTCTATTTAGTAGTGTGAAAATAAGGGACCCCGGTGAGTTACGTATAGTGCCCTTCCTTTTACCTCCCTCTCCAACCCTCCTTTATGACCCCTCCCCAGTCCCTTCTCCCCTATTTCCCTTCTTTCTGTCCCAAAAGGACCGTACCTTGTTAAGCCACGACCCTCCAGGGTCGTGGCTGGATTGGTAGTGTTCCTCCTGCTGGTGTCCTGCTTCCAGGTTCAGGAGCTCTTCTCTTCCCTCTCTGGCTGTCAATTCCTCGTCTGCTTCTTTCCTGGTGTCCTTCTCCTCCTCGCGCTGCTCTCCCCTTGGTCTCTCTGCGTCTTCTTTTCTCTCTGCTCGCCTTCCTTTTTCCGCGTTGTTCCTCTCTCTCCACCAACTTGCGTCTCCCGTTTTCACCCCTTTAACCCGGGAAACACACGTCGTTTCCCGGGCAACGGTACCTTGTCGGCCGTGTTCCGGCCGCGTCTCCCCGGCAACGGGAAGACGCGGAAATGACGTATCGGCTTCGGCCGATACGTCAATTCCCGTGTCCGTAGCCGGGCGATCCCGGCTACAGCCCTCTACACCAGTATCCCATCCAAACTCCTCCAATGCCTCCAACGCATCCAAAACGCATCCGCCCGACTCATCCTCAACATCCCTCGCCACTGCCACATCACCCCCCACCTAAGAGACCTTCACTAGCTCCCCGTCAACAAGAGGATCACCTTCAGGCTCCTCACCCACGCACACAAGGCACTCCACAACACCAGACCATCATACCTGAACAACAGACTCAGCTTCTACACCCCCACCCGGCATCTCCGCTCTGCTAACCTCGCCCTCGCCTACATCCCCCGCATCCGACCCAAATCTTCCGGCGGCAGATCATTCTCGTACCTCACCGCTAAGACCTGGAACACCCTCCCCCAGATCTACGACAGACCCAGGACCTTCTTTCCTTCAGAAAAGTCCTCAAGACTTGGCTCTTCGAGCAGCAGCAGCTCCCTCCCACCCCCCAGCGCCTTGAAACCCTCATGGGTATGTAGCGCACTTTACAAATTCTTTGATTGATTGATTGATTGATATGGGCATACCATGCTAATATGATTTTCTGACTTGCCATACGTTTTATAATGTTCCTAATATGGGCATTGATTATATTCTTATAACAAGTGCTTTAGTGTAATAACGTGTTTCCTGACTACTGCTTATGTTGCAGAATACTGAGTAACCTGTGTGTTATATGTGACTACTGCTAGTTTGCAGAGTAACTAATGTGTAACGTTATGACAACTGCAAAGGTAGCAGGATATTACTGACATCTGATGTTTGGTCTAATAATTGCGTTGTGTACAATGCAGTATATTTTCATATAACTTGGTGTTGTGTTTCCTTTGTGGTGGGAATAGTGCGTCACATGTGTTGTGTGTGTTGTGAAAATGCTTTACACATTGCCTCCGGGTTAGGCCTGACTGCTCGTGTCAAGCTACCAAAGGGGTGAGGAGGGTTTATCTTGGACATGTAACTCCCTTGCCCTGACTAGAGTGGGTGGGTTCTGCCTGGCTTAGGTGCATACCCTAGCCAACCAGAAACCCCATTTCTAGCACCACTCTTCTCTTTAACACACCAATGCACTCTATTGTACCTTACTCCACAGTATGTTGTACCAACCCTTCAACTTTACTCCACTGTGCGAGGCTTTACCTCCCACTCTAAGTTTCTATACAGCAATCCACACTATGCAGCTCCACTGTTTCACATACTTCTGCACTCCTTTCAACTCCATTCTATAACGCTCTACTACACTGTATGCCACTCTATAACACCTTGCTCCTGTCTATACCCCTTCACTCTACTGTACAACACCATACTATACTGTATGACACTGCACCCCACTTTGCTTTACTCTACTCTGAAATCGTACTCTTTACTCCGCTTCTCAATGGTACACCACTCCACTCTATACCACTCTATGCCTTTGTACTCTATACCACTTCATTTAAATCCCATTTACCACAATCTACAACACTGTACTGTAATCCTCCCCACTCTACAAAATTAAACAAAACTGGATGCAACTCTCTTCTACTGTAGTTTACATCACTTTCCAATACTGTACAATACCCTACTACACTCTAATGTATAAAAGATACTCCCATTTATGACGTTTTACTTAACTGTACTCCACCACACCACTATAGTCTACAACATGCCACTCCACTCTATGACACTTTACTGCACTCTACAGTGCCCCTCCAGTGTACTTCACTCTACTATACTCTGCTCTACTACACTTTATCCCACTCTATGCCACATTACTCTAGTCTGCTCTGCATCATTCTACTGTTTAACCCCCTGCTCCACTGTATACAGCTCCACCTCCACTCTAAAACACTGTTCTACAATCTATGCCACTCTATGCTAATCCGCTCTTTACCAGACTACTAGACTATATGACTCTCAACAACACGCCACTCAACCTCTCTCTACGATACGTGTTTTCACTTTATGACATGGCACTCCACTCTAGGACACTCTCCTCCGCTATACTCTTTGACACTCCATTTGATGATACTCCACTCTGTGACACAATACTTTACCATACTCCACTCTTCAACACACTAGTCAACTCTTTGACAGTCTAGAGCACCCTACTCTACTGTTCAACAAGCCATTCCACGGTACAACGTGCTGCTCCAGTCTATGATACTTAGCTCCACTATGAGACACCATACCACTACCCTATATAACACTTTAAAACACTGTACAATACACTACTACACTCTACTCTACTATTCTAATCTAAAAAGAATCCACTTTTGACAATATACTTTACAACACTCTCCTCCACTGTACTGTAGGATACGCCACATAACAACTCTCCACTTGCAACACTGGACTCTTCGAAATGAAACACGTTTAAAAATTAAAAGAAAACATTGATATTCAATTAAAAACAAAGGTTAAAGCTTAGTTATAGTTAGGAAAACCTTTTTCCCTATACAAACTATAATTTGCACCCCTGCCATGCACTGCTTATGACTTCACATACTACCTCACTTATGACATGGTAAATGCCATAGCTGATGGCATCATACAATCATTGTGACACCATTCTCTAGCGGTTTATACTTAACGTGCTACACCTGTGGACAATTAGGTATTCATTTTAAGGAATTCCGCACTTAAAGTCTTCACATGTACGTTAATTTTAAATCAGGAGATTGACATGTATACATTTGCCATTGTAAAGACACCTTTTGCCACATCCTATGGATGACACTCATTTGTTTAGTAAATTATACTACACACATTGCTGAGATGGGCATAATGGCATAAAATCGTATAGCCATGCTTACAACACCAGTATGAGATAGACCACAACTAAGTGAAACAACTCTACATCCTATAGTATTGAATAATCTGCAATTCCTCAAAATTTGTAGTAGAACTAAACATGCACAGTTTATAGAATTTGTCTAAACCACTGTTTTACGGCTCGTTAACATGGGCACATGCCTAGATATCCACCAGTGATGAGTGCATTTTCAACAGTAGCTTTTAGTTGCTGGCAGATTTTTCAGAATAGGATTTAGCTTTAAACAACCACCATATTTTCAAATATAGCTCTGCAAACCACAACTAGTGCGCTCAGCCTTTACCTTGTTTATCCTGGAGTATTCCTTCCACACCAAAATTTTACGATTTGTAAACAGTGCACCATACAACTATCAAAATACACAGTGAAACTTGTTTCCAAGGCTCACACTGTTTCCATGCTGTCATCCCACATATACTCACTCAGTAACTCTACACTGTATATGAGTATGGTGTTATCACAGATGCCATCAAAGATGTCACTTGAGATGTCATCAATGATTTACCAAGTCATGTGTGATGTAAAATGTGAGGTCATGAGCAGAGCACGCAATGGGGCAAGTTATAGTTACCTCAGTAAAATATAACTGGTGAATTTCAAAGTGTGTTTGTTTTTAAACATTTGAACTGTTGTTTCCTTATTTCAACACCTAACTATAGTGTCACCTAAACCATATCTTTTATCAGTGAATTTCTATGTTCTCTTTAACATAAGCTAAGATCTTATTACCATAATTAGCTTTATTATCTTCCGTGAACATAAGTATATACTGAACAAAACTATAATTCTCAGATGAGCTCTAACTAGAGTGAAACATGTTTCAGGGGTTGCTCTTATTTATTCCAGGTTGGCTTTGATGGTATTTCAAAAATCAAAAGCTGTAATACTGTACTTGGAGTGGTAAAAGACGTTTGCAAATTTTTTAGCTTGACGTGGATGCCACTTGCTAATCTTAAACTTAAAGACTTTGCTAGCTTTGTCACTTTAACTTGCTGTGAATGGCACTGTGCTAATCTTGTGCCTGAAAATTCTTCTAGGGAAACTGACATTTGAGCAGAGCTGATTGAGAGTGTCAGTGGTTGTAGGGTTCTCAATAAAAAGGAGTTGCTCTCCACCTAAACTAGGGATCTACCCTGAGTTCCTTGCTTCCTTTTTTGCCCAACTGTGTAACGTTAGTTCGGATCCGGTTACCATAGGAAATGGTTTGTTTGTTTGGTAATAACTTTGATGGCGGTTAACAAATCTTCACTAAACTTTGCAAAAAAAAGTTAATCTACCTCAGCTCATTCTTTGAAAGTTTTGAGGTTATCCGGGGAAAAGGAGAGGTCCCAAAAAGCATATTCCCCATGCAATTTTATTAGGGAATTTTAATGACTGAATGGAATTACCCAAATGTTGACATAAAGCTAGATCTTCACTCAGAAAGCATGATTTTGTTATTCAGCGTAAATCTGTTTAGAAGTTTTTGAGAAATTAATGTTCAAAATGCATAGCTATCTGGACTATTGGGGTCTCAGGACTCTCATGGGAGTCCAGCAGCACACAACTTCAAATGATAAAGCAATCTGATCCACTGAGGGAACTTTTTGCCCATCTGCTGCCTTGTTCCTGCGAGTGCCGTGGGAGCTCACACTCTGATTGGTTCGCTACAAACTGAAAAGGTGGTTGCCATTACAGGATGTGAGGCCTTAGTCAGAGTGAAAATAAAAATAAGAGAAGGGACCGAGTAGGGGTACCCTAACCCCCTGCACCTTGTGAGAGGGTACCAGGGGACACCCGTTGGGCCAAATTTCAAAACATTTTATTTTTGAAGCCACGATATTGCAGACAGTGCAAATACTTTATGCCAGTGAGAGTCCAGCGTGATCAAAAAAACAATTTTAAAACAAGTTAGTAGTCCCTTTGTGTAGGCCAGGTCCTGCTGCCAACTCCACTCCATGCATGGTGGAAGGCTGCAGGTGGTGAAGATTTGGCCAGCGTAGGAGGTTGGGCTCAGGCTCTGTGGCCAAATGCACAATGTGTACAGGAATGCATGCCGTGTTGTTAGAATAGTTATTTCAGTTAATTTCTGAGGCTTTTATGTAAAGTAGATATTATTACCCTAACTAACTATAACTTACTCACTTAAATCTTTGTATTTTTCAGTCAATAGATAGATAGACAGAAGGATAGATAGATAGATAGATAGATAGATAGATAGATAGATAGATAGATAGATAGATAGATAGATAGATATCATGTGCAATCTAATCGAAACAGGAGATAAAGAACTTAGCCCAGATTTTCTAAACGTTTTTGTGGCATTAACACAACATAAAACAGCATAAAGCGGAACAAAGCAATGCAAATGGCAGCAACAATCAACGTTCTGGCACAAAATTGTGAAAAAGCTGAAAGTCGACTCTCGTTCAGGACAAAAACCTTTTTGTACCTAGCCCCAGTTAATGAATGAAGAGTGAGGCATATCTGGACAGAACATCACAAAAATCTTGGCTTTGGCACAAAATCGGATCTACTGTATCTTTCTTTGTGCCAAGTCCTAACATCTTTTAAAACCAGATGGATGTAAGTGATCAAACAATGTCACCAAAAAAAACCAGTGGGTAACGTATCCTTTCTGTGTTGTTTATTTGTTTTGTAACTTGATTTATTGATTTTCACCAAAGATGAAAACCAGTACCAACAACACCTGTGCTAGTAAATTAATTGAACGTGCAGTTCCATCATTGTTACCCGACCCCCGTACCTGCATAAAGCTTTCCATGCTGTTATCTATGCATGATCATTTGAGGGTGTACTTCTAGTAAAAATCATATGTGTAGCAGCACAAGTTTGAGCATCACGGAGACCCAACACTACCGCGCTACCACTGCCTATGAAGTAATCAGCAGGCATCTCTTGCTAGATCTAGTGCTATGGCAAGTTGTATGCTTCACGTAAAGCAGCGCTGCAATTTTTTATAGAGTGCTCTATTGTGCATTATCTTACTACAATGGTAGATTTAGAAATAGTAAAAATGTGATATGTAAATGCCACTAAAATTCACAGGTGAATGTAGGAGCAGTTTGGATTAAAAGAAAAGGATAAATATCCCAGTGAGATTAAAGACCCTGAATTTATTGTTTAGAGCAGCGATTATTAACCTGTGGTCGGGGAAGCCCACTGAGGGGGTCCACAACTGCTTTGGAAATTAAATAATATTACCAAGTTAATAAAGTTTGTGCAAGTAAAAAAGCAAAATGTAAAGCTGAAAAATGTAAAACATTTGCTAAATGTGAAGGAATTTGAATCTGAAAACTATAAATTAGGTTAATATTTCCAGATTGATTCATGGGAGCAGCGCAGGTGTATCAAACAGGAGAATCAGTGGCCTCAGTTGAATTTCGAAAACTGCAATCCTTGCGATTAGAAATAAAAAAATAAAACATTTTCTGTTGAATTAAACAAATTATTTCATCATTCTATTATCTTTTGAGGAATGTTTATTTCTGTATTTTTTGGGGTTTTAAATCATCGGAAAAATTAGGCGGCGATCTCTGGCTTCTAACAATGATTCATTGGGGGTACTCGGGTTCCCTAGTTGGGGTCCACAGAAGTCACAAGGTTAAGAACCACTGGATTAGGGTTTTTCTTGTTGTACTAGAAAGCAGAGCCGCACACTCTGAACAAATTAGACAATACCTACGACCAGCTCTGGCACAGATGTGTGTGTATACGCAATTTAGGCCCATATTTATACTTTTTTAGTGCCACTATTGCGCCGCTTTTTGACGCACAAGCAGCGCAAACTTACAAAATACAATTTTTTTTGTAAGTATGTGCTAATTTTGCATAAAAATCTGATGCAAATGCGGCACTAAAAAAGTATAAATATGGGTCTTAATGTGCTAAGATAGACACTGAGGGCCATATTTATACTTTTTGACGCAAAACTGCGCCAATGCAATTTTGTGTCAAAAAGTTTAATGCCGGCTAACACCATTTCTGTCCGCCACCCTGGCGTCAAATTTATGCTTTGACGCTCGGCGGCGCAAACCACTGGTTAGAGTATTTTTTTTTTACTCAAACCAATGCGCCACGTCGTAAAGAAAAACAATGTTAACGCAGCAAAAATTACTTTCATCCGGTTTACGACATCGCAAATCAGATACGTGCCTTTTTTCACAGCAATAGCGTCAAAAAGTGGCACAAACACAGTAAAATGTGCAAAGGAGCCCCAAAATGGATCCCGGAAGCTATGAGAGACCCCAGGAAGATGTCAACCGACCAGGAACCAGCTAGGAGGACCGACACAAGACCCAGGAGAGAGAGAAGAAGAAAAGGAAGTGTCGGTTCAGTGCAGAGGAGCGTGACATACTGGTGAAAGAGGTGACAGAACACGAGCACCAACTTTTTGCCACCTCTACATTGCCAATTGGGAGGAGAGAGACAATTTGGCAACAAACTGTTTATAAGATCAACAGTGTGGCAGAAGTATGGAGAACAGTCACCAAGTGCAAGAAGCGATGGCATGACTGCAAGTGCAGGACCCAGGAAAAAAATGGCAAGGAACAGGAAGGCAGCACTGCAGACTGGAGGTGGGAGTCCAGCACTGCAGGAGGCCCTGGACCACATAGAGGAGATGGTGGCTGCCATCATCCCAGAGGAGATCGTCACAGGGATACAAGGACAGGACAGCGCAGACTATCAGGAAACAACACAGGGCAGCTCTTCTTCCTCAGCTCTTCAGCTCTTCTCCAGTGAGAGGTTCCTCTTGTTTCCAGAAGTGTTCTAAAGTCTGTGGTTTTGGGTGCCCTTCTTATACCCAATTTCTCATTTGAAGTAGGCCTACTTCAAAGTAAAGTCTCTTTTGAATGTGAAATCCTGCCTTGCCCAGGCCAGGCCCCAGACACTCACCAGGGGGTCGGAGACTGCATTGTGTGAGGACAGGCACAGCCCTTTCAGATGTAAGTGACCACTCCTCCCCTCCCTCCCAGCACAGATGGCTCATCAGGAAATGTAGACTACACCCCAGCTCCTTTTGTGTCACTGTCTAGTGTGAGGTGCAACCAGCCCAACTGTCAAACTGACCCAGACAGGGAATCCACAAACAGGCAGAGTCACAGAAAAGGTATAAGCAAGAAAATGCTCACTTTCTAAAAGTAGCATTTTCAAACACACAATCTTAAAATCAACTTTACTAAAAGATGTATTTTTAAATTGTGAGCTCAGAGACCCCAAACTCCACATGTCCATCCGCTCTCAAACGGAATCTACACTTTAATCAGATTTAAAGTTAGCCCCCATGTTAACCTATGAGAAGGACAGGCCTTTCAACAGTGAAAAACAAATTTAGCAATATTTCACTGTCAGGACACATAAAACACTCTACTATATGTCCTACCTTAACCATACACTGCACCCTGCCCTTGGGGCTACCTAGGGCCTACCTTAGGGGTGTCTGACATGTAAGAAAAGGGAAGGTTTAGGCCTGGCAAGTGGGTACACTTGCCAAGTCGAAAGTACAGTTGAAACTGCACACACAGACACTGCAGTGTCAGGTCTGAGACATGATTACAGAGCTACTTATGTGGGTGGCACAACCAGTGCTGCAGGCCCACTAGTAACATTGGAGTTACAGGCCCTGGGCACCTCTAGTGCACTGTACTAGGGACTTACTAATAAATGAAATATGCCAATCATGGATAAGCCAATTACATACACATTTTGTAAAGGAGCACTTGCAATTTAGCATTGGTTAGCAGTGGTAAAGTGCCCAGAGTAACAAAAACTGTAAAATCAAAGTCCAGCACACATCAACAACCTGGGGAACAGAGGCAAAAAGTTAAGGAAGACCACGCCAAGGATAAAAAGTCTAACACGTGTCCCCCCCAGCTGAAAGTGGGGAGCAACTACCCAACCTCATGGGAGTTCTCATCACTAAGGCAGAAGAACCTGGTCAGACGATCAGCATTGGCGTGCTCTGTACCAGGACGGTGTTCCACCGTAAAGTCCATCCCCTGTAGGGAAATGGACCACATTAACAGTTTTGGATTCTCACCCCTCATCTGCATTAACCATCTGAGGGGCCTGTGGTCGGTCTGAACTCGGAAGTGAGTCCCAAACAAAAGGGTCTTAGCTTCTTCAGTGCCCAGACCACAGCAAACGCTTCACGTTCTATGGCACTCCACCTATGTTCCCTGGGAAGTAACCTCCTGCTAATGAAGGCTACGGGTTGATGTAGGCCCTCTTCATTAAGCTGTGAGAGAACTGTTCCAATACCATGCTCTGAGGCGTCTTTTTGCACACCAAACTCCTTGGAGTAGTCAGGTGCCTTCAGCACAGGTGATGTGCACATGGCAGCCTTCAGGGCATCAAAAGCGTTCTGGCAAGCCTCTGTCCAGATCACTTTCCTGGATGGCTTCTTATCTGTTAACTCAGTTAAGGGGGTAACACTGGTACCATATCCCTTAAATAACCTCCTGTAGTATCCTGTGAGACCTAAAAAGGCTCTCACTTCAGACTGGGTGTTTGGAGGCTCCCTAGCCAGAATCGTGTCAATCTTAGGCTGTAGGGGTGCCACCTGGCCACTCCCCACCTGGTGTCCTAAGTACACCACAGAACCCTGCCCTATTTGGCACTTGCTCACCTTAATAGTGAGGCCTGCCTTCTGCAGGGCCTCTAACACTCTCCAGAGGTGTTGCAGGTGTTCCTCCCATGTGGAACTAAACACAGCAGTGTCATCCAGGTAGGCAGCACTGAACTCATCCAGCCAACCAACAGCTGGTTGACCAACCTCTGAAAGGTGGCAGGGGCATTCTTCACCCCAAATGGCATCACTTTAAATTGAAAGTGTCCATCTGGTGTAGAGAAGGCTGACCTCTCCTTGGCCCCTTCAGTTAAGGCAATCTGACAGTACCCAGATGTTAAATCAAACGTACTGAGGTACTTGGCAGCTCCCAACCGGTAAATGAGCTCATCAGCTCGAGGGATGGGGTGTGTGTCAGTCTTGCTGACCGCATTGAGTCCTCGGTAGTCCACACAGAACCTGAGTTCTGGGGTGGCACCAGGTGCAGCAGCCTTTGGGACCAACACCACTGGGCTGGCCCAAGGACTGCTGGAGTGCTCAATAACCCCTAGGGTAAGCATTTTGGATACCTCATCCTTAATGCATGTCCTGACCCTGTCAGTCACCCTGTAAACCTTCTGTTTAATAGGTGTACTGTCCCCAGTGTCCACATCATGTGTGCACAAGTGTGTGACTCCTGGGATCAGGGAAAACAGTGAGGAAAACTGTCCCAACTCGTGGCGACAGTCACCTTGCTGCTCCTCAGTCAGGGAGGGGTAGAGAATCACTCCCTCCACTGACCCATCTTTTTCTCCTGCAGACAGGAGGTCAGGAAGAGGCTCCTCTCCTCTTCTACCCCATCATCTGTCGAAAGGAGCATGGACAGTTCATTCCGCTCAAAGTCAGGTTTGAGGCAGTTGACATGCAGGACCCTTAAAGGGTTCCTTGGAGACCACAAGTCCACCAGGTAGGTGACTTTGCCCTTGCTCTCCACCACCTCAAATGGCCCAGTCCACTTATCCTGGAGCGCCCTAGGCTCCACTGGTGCCATCACCCACACTTTTTGTCCAGGTTGAAACTGGACCAGAGTGGTATTCTGGTCATACCAGCGTTTCATGTCCTTTTGGCTTGCTTCCAGGTTCTCCTGAGCGAGACTGCTGAAGCGAACAGTCTGGTACCTCAAAGCCAGCATGTAACTGAATACATCCTGGGGGGTTTACTAGGGGCTTTCTCCAAAGCTTCCTTAACCAGACTCAAAGGTCCCCTCAAAGGGGAGCCATTGATCAGCTCAAAGGGACTAAACTCAAGTTCCTTTTGAGGCACCTCCCTGCAGGCGAACAGAAGGCATGGCAAGAGGACCTACCACTTCCGCCTCAAGGGCTCTGACAAGCCCATGATCATGCCTTTTAAGGTGCAGTTGAATCTCTCAACCAGACCATTTACTTTGGGGGTGGTAAGGGGTGGTGAACTTGTAGGTTACCTCACACTCCTTCCACAGAGACTTCAAATATGTGGATATGAAGTTGGTACCCCTATCAGATACCACTTTCTTGGGGAACCCCATGCAGATAAAAACCCCCATCAAAGCACGACTCACCACAAGGGAAGTGATTGATCTCAACGGAATGGATTCTGGGTACCAGGTGGTATGGTCCACCAAGACCAGGATAAACCTGTTGCCCATGGCCGCCTTGGGATCCGGAGGCCCCACAATGTCAATGCCTACCCTCTCAAAGGGAGTACTGACAACAGGCATAGGTTGGAGGGGAGCCTTACATTTCCTCCCACTCTTGCCACTTGCCTAAAAAGTCTGACAAGACCTACAATGTGCCTCTGAGTGCCTGTGCATTAGGGGTCAGTAAAAGTGGATGACAAGCCTCTCAAAGGTCTTGTCCTGCCCCAAGTGTCCAGCTAAAGGCACATCATGAGCCAAACCCAGTAGGAAGGCCCTGAAGCACTGGGTTACCACCAGCACACGGGCTGACCCAGGCTCAGGAACCTTAGGCTCGCCATACAGGAGGTCATCCTCCCAATAAATCAGGTGTGATCCTGGCTCCTTGCCAGCCGCCTGGTCTGCAGCCTACTGCTGCAAACCTTCCAAAGTAGGGCATGTTTTCTGTGCTGAACAGAATGCTTCCCTGGTGGGCCCCCCTTCCTGTTGCCACTGCAACAGCTCAGGGACCTCCCCAAGTTCAGCCACCTGTTCCCCTGTAGGCTCGGGGGCGTCACCCTCAGGCTCTGCCTCCTCCCGGTCCGTGGGAACTTATGGGGCCAGTTTCCCGCACCCCCTGCCCTTCCTCTTCTAGGAGGTCCCCTGGGCCACAGTTTCAGGCTCCTGGGGCTCTTGATCATCCTGATGGGCTGACATTGACCGGGTGGATACACATACCCACCCAGGCAGACCCAACATCTCCAAGTGAGACCTGTGTTCCACCTCCTTCCATGGGGCATCTTCCAGGTCATTGCCTAGCAAACAATCAACAGGCATGGTTGGACTCACAGCTACCTTCAAGGAACCTGAGACCCCCCCCCATTCAAAGGGAACCTGCGCCACTCTGCACAGGCGCTCTGAGTTATCCACTGCAACCACTTGGTGAAGTACCCGGGATCTGTCTGCTCTTCAGACACCAGCTGAGTCCTCACTATAGTCACACTGGCTCCTGTGTCTCTCAGAGCCTCCACCCTCTGTCCATTAATGGTCACCCACTGCCTGTACTTCTTAGTGTTTTCAGGGACTAGGGTTCTCTGGACCATCTCACTGTCCCCTAGTGAGACAAGGGTCATCTCAGCTGGTTCCCCCCCACCTGAAACCAACTCCTCCCCAAGCGCTACACTGGCCAAACCCTGGGACGGCGCACCAGTGGGTGCCAGTGTAATTTTGGGGCATTTGGGGTCTCCCCTCACATGACCCACCTGGTCACATGCATAGCACTTACGTGGGGGACCACCTGCCACTGGCTTCCCGTTGGAGAACCATGGCTTCTTTTCACTAGGGGGCTGGGAATCCTTACCCTGGGAATCAGTTTGGGGCCCTTTAGAGAACTTCCCCTGTTTACCCTTACCCCCCATTTCTTCTGAGAGGGTCCTTGCCCACCCTTGGCGTGGTCCTCCCCATACCTTCTCTGGACCCTGGTACTCTCCCAGTGGTCCGCTTCCCGCGCAAGCTTCCTGGGGTCAGCTTACTGCCAATTAGGTGCTGGCGCAGCTCTGGAACACATAAACTGTACAAGTGCTTCCAAGCAATCAGATTGTAAAGCCACTCATACGTAGTTACCTTACTGCCCTTCACCCAACCATCCAGTGACCTGCAATAAGAATCAACACATTCCAACCATGTTTGGGATTCCTTCTTCTTGTAGGACCTAAACATATCCTTGTACTGCTCAGGGGTAAGACCATATCTTGGAAGCAAGGCATTCTTCATGCTAGAGTAGGTGAGATTCTGAGCATCCCCTAAGGCTGTCAGTGTATCCCTCCCCTCTACCTCAAAGTGCTTCCACAGACCTGCCCCCCAATGAGCTTCAGGAACCAGATTCATGTGGAGAGCAGACGCATACCCCTTCAACCACAAGTATATGTAGTCCTCCCTCTTATAATCTTTCACAAGATCTTTAGGAATGTGCACCCTCCTCTCAGGCTGCTCTGTAGGGTTACTGCAACAATCTCTACTGGACTAGCTTCTATGATCCATCTCTTTCAAGCTAAGCTTATGAGCCATTGCTAACTTCCTCCCCTCAAGGGCTAGCCTTCTCTGCTCCAATTGGTACTCCCTCTCTGCCTGCCTGTCCTGTAACTCTTCAGGTGTCAGACCCTTAGATGAGACACTGCTACCTGCCCTGGAGACCTTCTCCCTGGACATAACAGGCCCACCCACAATACCATTGTGTACTGAACACTCTTTCTCCTCCTCATCTTCCTCATCCTCTGTGTGCCCTTCAGTGCTCTTGGCTGTCAACCAGGCCCTCAGCGCAGTTTGCAGCTCCTCCTTCCTGGATGAGCTCTTAATGGGACAGTCACATGTTTTATAGAACTGCTTCAACTGAGCCTTGGTATAACTCTCCAATTTCTCAAGGTCAAAGTCAGCTCCAACTGATGCATCTCCAGCTTGGGACATGATGAAGATTCAAAAACAAGTGCAAAGTTCCAAGGGCAGACAATCAAGTTCCCAAATAAAGTTCCAAAGAAAGTCAATCAAGAAATCAGCGAAAAAATTGAAGTACAACAAAAACGGTCCCAAAGAGACAAAATCGAAAGATCAGGAAACAAGTAGTATGTGTTCACGTAGTGGTCTGAACTCAAACAGTAATGTACTCTTAACCACTGTATGTCAAGCCCAAATACAAGTCCAAATCCCATCTGCTGATCACCAATGTTAGAAATGGGGTGCTTGGTTGACAGTCAGGTTACTCCCTGTTCAAGCAAGGACCCTTACTCTACCCAGGGTAAAAATCGAATCACCCCCAGCTAACCCCTGCTTACCCCCTTGGTAGCTTGGCAGCGCAGTAGGCTTAACTTCAGAGTGCTAGGTCTAAAGTATTTGTACCAACACACACAGCAACTTAATGAAAACACTACAAAATGACACAACACCAGTGTAGAAAAATAGGAAATATTTATCTAAACAAAACAGCACCAAAACAGCAAAAATCCGACATACACAAGTCAAGTTATGAATTTTTAAAGATTAAACTCAAAAATAGCTCTTAGAAACACAAAATGCTTCGATGAGGTGTTAACACAGCGTCATGAAGGAGTCGTTCCTAACAAGCCGACACCAGCGGCACCGGACATGGAGTCGCGTAGACCCCCAAGTACAGTACCTTTGGTGAAGAGTGAAAACAAGTCGATGTGCGAAGTCAGGGATTGCAGCGTTTGTGAGAAACATTGAATCCTCGCACTTCGAGTGGCATCGGTCAGGACGTGGTGTGGAGACTTCCACAGAGTCGCGGACTTCAGCGGGGCTGCAATGGCGTCGGGCCTGCGAACGTCATTGCATTCTAGCAAAGATCACGGAGTCGGTTGCAGGTGGCGTCACCGGATTCCGCAGTGCCGTCGGTCCGAAGTCGTCCGAAGTCGGTTTCCTTGGACTTCCACCAGCTTTCCTTTCAGGGGCCCAAGGACTGGATAGGGCACCACTTGTTAGAGTAGGAGTCTCTCCAGAGGCTCCAGGTGCTGGCAGAAAGAAGTGTTTGCTGTCCCTGAGAATTCAAACAACAGGAGGCAAGCTCTAAGTCAACCCCTTGGAGATTTCTTCACAAGATGGAAGGCACACAAAGTCCAGTCTTTGCCGTCTTACTCTGGCAGAAGCAGCAACTGCAGGATAGCTCCACAAAGCAGAGTCACAGGCAGGGAAGCTCTTCTTCCTCAGCTATTCAGCTCTTCTCCAGGCAGAGGTTCCTCTTGTTTCCAAAAGTGTTCTAAAGTCTGTGGTTTTGGGTGCCCTTCTTATAACCAATTTCTCCTTTGAAGTAGGCCTACTTAAAAGTAAAGTCTTTTTTGAATGTGAAATCCTGCCTTGCCCAGACCAGGCCCCGGACACTCACCAGGGGGTCGGAGTCTGCATTGTGTGAGGACAGGCACAGCCCTTTCAGGTGTAAGTGACCACTCCTCCCCTTCCTCCTAGCACAGATGGCTCATTAGGAAATGCAGACTACACCCCTGCTCCTTTTATGTCACTGTCTAGTGTGAGGTGCAACCAGCCCAACTGTCAAACTGACCCAGACAGGGAATCCACAAACAGGCAGAGTCACAGAAATGGTATAAGCAAAAAAATGCTCACTTTCTAAAAGTGGCATTTTCAAACACACAATCTTAAAATCAACTTTACTAAAAGATGTATTTTTAAATTGTGAGCAAAGAGACCCCAAACTCCACATGTCCATCCACTCCCATAGGGAATCTCCAATTTAATCAGATTTAAAGATAGCCCCCATGTTAACCTATAAGAGGGATAGGCCTTGCAACAGTGAAAAACAAATTTAGCAATATTTCACTGTCAGGACACATAAAACACATTACTAGGGGGGTCATTACGACGTTGGCGGTCTTTTCACAAGACCGCCGAGGTGCCGCCGTGCTGAAGACCGCCAGTGGTGGCGGTCTTCCACGCCACGCATTATGACCGAAGGCAGCCCGCCATCCTTTTTCGTACGGAAAGCCGCCAGCAGCCATACTGGCAGACGGCGGGAAAGTGGAGGTTGCTCAACCTCCACCGCCACGTCAACAGAACACCGCCCACTGAATCACGTCCCATGATTCAGTGTGGCGGTGTTCTGGTGACTGTGATCTGGTGGCGGAGCTGCCCCCATGGATTCCGTCCCCTCCCGGAGGATCAACGGACAAGGTAAGTTGATCGTCCATTAGGGAAGGGTGTGGGGGTGTGTTGTGTGTTGTGTGCGTGCATGGGGGTGTGCGTGTGAGAGTGTAGAGGGGGTGAGTGAGTGAGTGTATGCGTGCGGGGGTGCTGTGTGTATGGGAAATGTGTGCAGGTCGGACGGTGTGCATGTCTGTTTGTATGTGTGCGGGTATGTGTTGTCGGGGTATATGTGTGCATGTAGGGGTGTTTATATGTGCATGTTGGGGGTGTGTGCATGTAGGGGTGTGTATATGTGCATGTTTGGGGTCGGAGTGGGGAGGAGGGTTGTGCCACCTTTGGGGGGTGGCAGGGGGTTGGGGGGCTGGGGGCAGGATTCGTGGGGGGTAGCAGTGGGTGGGGGAGACCCCTATCAGTGCCAGGAAAGGAATTCCCTGGCAGTGATAGTGCCTACCGCTATGGATCTCATGGCGGTTCCCAACCACCCAAGATCCATGGCGGTATGCAGGGTCCTGCTACCGTCGGCGGTCTAGTGACGACCGCCGTGCTGGAGACCGCAGTCTCCAGCCCAGCGGTCTTCACCGTCATGGCGGTCGGAATGGTGAAGTGGCGGATGACGCCGCGGTCATAATTCAATTTTGTTTCCGCCAGCCTGTTTGCGGTCTTACCGTTGCTTTACCACCGACCGCCAGGGTTGTAATGAGGGCCCATATGTCCTATCTTGACCATACACTGCACCCTGCCCTTGGGGCTACCTAAGGCCTACCTTAGGGGTGTCTGACATGTAAGAAAAGGGAAGGTTTAGGCCTGGCAAGTGGGTACACCTGCCAAGTCAAATTTACAGTTAAAACTGCACACACAGACACTGTAGTGGCAGGTCTGAGACATGATTACAGAGCTACTTATGTGGGTGGCACAAGCAGTGCTGCAGGCCCACTAGTGGCATTTGAGTTACAGGCACTGGGCACCTCTAGTGCATTTTACTAGGGACTTACTAATAAATCAAATATGCCAATCATGGATAAGCCAATTACATACACATTTTGTAAAGGAGCACTTGCACTTTAGCACTGGTTAGCAGAGGTATAGTGCCCATAGTAACAAAAACAGTAAAATCAGAGTCCAGCACACATCAACAACCTGGGGAACAGAGGCAAAAAGTTAAGGGAGACCACGCCAAGGATGAAAAGTCTAACAGTAGTGTACAACGTAAAACTGGCCTGCTGTCACACAAAAGCTGGTATTGTCGCTACATTAACTAGGGATCACTTTCCAGTCTCGGCCATATCTGCAAGTGGTATTTAACATTGACAACAGTTGCCACTACCACCTCTGCTGTGTGTGCAGGTCAAGTAGCCAATGGCAGTTACGTGCCCATGGATCAAACACGCCCAAATTAGAGGGTTCAGGATGACAATGTTATCAATCCCCTGTAAAGAACAAAAATGTGCTAATCCTGTCAAATGTCCATGTCCATAGGCGCTACAAACATCAGGTATTGTTATCAACATTATGAGGTATACAGCAGTAATGTCATACCCATGCTGCACAAGTCAGGGTCTACCCTGTGCCTGGGTCACAATACCTGCAATGCCACCATGCAACATCTCAAGTGTCATAGTGCTAAGACAACAGCATTAAGGGGGAGGACATATGTTTCCAGCTAGTGAAACACACCCGCACAGTCATAAGAGGAAATGTAACACTGCTAGGACCATCAGTGCAATCCAATGTAGCACACATTCCCCAACATCAGCAGTACACACTACCACTGCTGACACCTGTATCGTGCCTTGCCAATGCTATTCATAGCAACATATAGGTGGATGTGAAATATCAGAGACTGGGTCAATTGCAGATTGTTAAGTGTGGTGCAAGTGGCATCAGAACACCCACAGCCAGTGTAAGGCCACACCATGCTAATGGAAGTAGACGAAGGATTGAGTAGGACAAGAAGGTGGCAACATACAATTTGGACAGAACCTACACTTAGAGGATGTGACGCAGACAATTCCCCAAACAGCCCACACTGCATGTGACATGCAGGTGGGGCATAGGCCTGGGAGAATGCTAATATTAATGACAGGAACAATGAACAGGAACCAAGATCACAATGTGCAACTAATAGGAAGTCAGGAAACTCACATTACAAATGCCACAACACAGGCACACTAACTATACAATATTTCATTGCAGAGGACGAAGGGTCTCCTGGGGATATGCCTGTCCTGGAATTCCCGGATGACACGGATGACGAGCTGACAAACATTAGACAGCAGACCCTCCAAGTTGTCCTTGGAACCCTCCAGACCCCACCCCAGTCACAAGGAGGAGCACAGAAGTAGCAGCCATCACAGAGGACCCACTCACCACCCAATTGTACGACCTGCCAGCTCCAACCCAGCTGGGGACTCTGACGACACTGCCACCAGCTTTGATAGGACTGTAGTTGGAGTGCAGCAGGCCAAGCAGGTGTGGGTGGGGATGCAAAATATGGCAGCCAGCCTTGAGGGGGTGCATTTGTGCATGATGTAATCTGCAGAACAGGCAGTAGCCATGCAAGCGCGAACATCTATCCTGCAAGAACTTCAACAAAGTGTGAAGGAAATCAACACTGCAGTAAGGGAGTTGCCACAACACCTCGCACACCAAACTTTTCACTGCATGCACAAATGCAATAATGACCCCCTCAAGGCTGACCTGGCTGCCTACCACAGTGATGTTGCTGCTATACTTAAGAACCAACAGCTTCTCCTTGCTGCAGTACTGCCCTTAATAGCCCCATAGTTGGCAGCAACCAGGATTTCTGACTCCACATCTTCAAGCACTGAAGTGTGTTTTGCCCCTTCAAACCCACCACCAAGGGCAGAGGAGATGACACACACATCAGAAGATGAAGACGTGGATCAGATCACCTTCACCCGTAAGAGTACCACAGGTCCATGCCAAATGGGCACTTATATCCTAGGTCCTGTGCTTGTTAACATGCCAGTCTTGCAACATCTGTTCACATGCACTGTTTTCCAGCCCACTGTTTACCTTGACACTATGCTCTGTGATTGTCTGTCACTACCTCATTGGCAATTCATGTTCCTCTGCACTGTATGACACTTCACCCCACCATGTCCAATGACATGTCCCATTGCACCTGTGTAGTATCACAATTGAAGGTATCGCACTAATGGACTTACAATCCTGGACTATGTAAATATTGCACTACAGCACTTTAAAATAAATAGCACTTACACAACCATTTTGTCTCTGTGTAATGTGACACATCAACTGTGTAGGAGATTAGTGATGTATGTCACATGTCAATGACCATAGAATGTCAATACAACTTGAAAAAATGTGGGCTGATAACTATGCACTAGGGTCTGGATTGTATTATCACCTGTGCTTCCTGAGGCTTATTTCTGAAGTAAATAGAAAACTAACAGTACAATGCTGTGTTGGACCACAACAGTCTGCTTCAAGGGATGTTTAAGCAGAAAATCAAAGTGTACACATTTTCCTTCTAGACAATCTTTATGTATGTGACATTTGACTATAAACTTCATCACACACACACACCATACAGCAGGAATGGATGTTTCCAAGTGTATGGACAAATATGTAACCTGGCAGTACAATTTAAGAAATGATAGGTGTGAGTTATGTACACTACACTACATAAGATTATACCATCACTCACCTTATCAGGGTTCATATGAACATCAGGCTGCAGGCAGACGTACCACAGTGCACAAGATTCCAAATCAGGTCTCAAACGATGACAGATTGAAAACACACATCTAAATTTAACAACACATTGGGAACCATAGTAACCTTGAGTGGTGGGTGCAATGGATGGCAGATGCATAGAGAAGTAGCTTTGGTGTAGCTGCCAATGTGACAGCTCAATTGGAAGTGTGAATAACCATGTCAATAATGAGATTTGGAAGCAGGGTGGAACACAAATGCTAATACTAAATTGACACTGCTCACCCATGCCAAGGCCCTGATCCCCAAGCATATAACACATACTGTAAAGGAGTACCTAAATATTTAACAGTAAAAAAACAGATACTAAAACTAGGGGAAACACCTTAACTAACCTAACCTATTCTAACTACACATTACCCACAACTGGCCCTAACTACCCTAATCTAAACTTACTTATCACATTTAATTAAACACTCTAAACATCAACGCCCCACCCCCCTTATAGGATGGGACACATGTAGGACAACATATACCAACCTAAACACATTCTATCTTATCCTAAACAAATATATATTTTTGGGGATTCTTTTTTATATATATATATATATATATTTTTTTATACACAACCCCCCAACATCATCCCCCACCCACAAAAAAAACACATGTAAAAATATAATCCCCTCTACCCCCAACCCACTTATACTAACTAAACTAACAGCCTATTCTAACCAACACTAAGCCCCCTAAACCCACTAAATATAAGAACTAGGAAAGAGGAGGGAGGGGAGGGAATCATGGCTGAGGGTCCAACAGTTACAAGTTTGCCCTCCGCAGGATCTTCTTTATCCCACGCAGTCTCCTGCTATTGCAGGACACCTCCTGCTGCAGCCTGTCCATCCTGCGCAACATCCGTTGCATGTCACGGTGCATGTTCATAAATTCCGCATTGTCAATGACTGCAGCAGGGTTGGTCTGTGTGCCACTAGTGGATGGGTGTGCTGGTGCTGGTGACAGACTTGGAGGGGAAGGTGCAGGAGCTGCTGTTAGTGGTCCAGGAGCAGATGATGTAGAGGGACCAGCAACAGTGGCTGTCATCCTTGGTGCCCCTTGGGTTGGAGAGTTGGTGCTGGTGGTGGTGGCTGTTGTGGAAACGGATGGGCCTCCTTGGGCAAATGCCCTCCAGGCCCCTGTGGCACTCTCATGGAGATAACGGCGTGCCATTTTGCGGAACCCAGACTCCACATCCAGAATATGGCGGTAACGCATCGCCCTCCTCTGGAATTCTTGGACCTGATTGGCATCCTTATTTGCAGCTGTAAAAAAAGAGAAAGCCAAACATTAGTCACATCATGGTGTGATACATCTACTGACGATATTCAAACGCTTCCTCAAAATTTACTTAAACATCTCAAATCACAGCACAGATCTTAGATTGTCCCTGAGGAAGTACATGCCCACGCAGCCTACACATCTCCTATCTAACAGCACAGCAATGCTCAAAAAGATGTGTACCTACTTAAATCATCTATGCATCATTGTTCTGCCATTAGTCACATAACAAACGCTGCAAGTAGTCCACATGTGACAGGCCAACTAATGACTGTCTTCTGGATGACAATCAAGGGCCACAAGATCTGTGATTTGTAAATGGAATTGCCAAGTTGGTATGCAGTTGCTAATCATGAGGGGGTATCATAAGTCGAAACAAATTAATGTTGGAATTACATCTCCGTCTTCTACACTGGGATCCTCACACCTAGGTACACAGATTTCATAACCCTAACACTGTGCCTCAGGGGGTAATGGACATGCAACACATACTTTCAAACATCAAGGACAGCCAGGAAGCTGTGGACAGCTGTCCATGGGTTTAGTCAGTCCACCACATGTAAGGACGGCTTCCAACTAGGAAAGACACAAACATTGGACAATCACATCCACATTTATGTTCCTAATTGCGGACAAGGGTCCACATCATTTGCTATCACTAATACATTTCCAAAAACAAGCACATAGATTCAAGCACCCATCTCGGCTTGAGCTGCATGCACTCCTATGACATTCTACTCAAGTGCCACATAAACGTAGAGCAGCATGTGGAGCTAGATGCTGCTAGTAAGTCAAACATACAGTCCTACATGTTCATTAGTTAACAGGGATGCTCAAGTCTGTGGGTAAGACTTCTGCATCACTGCTCTGTGTGAATCAAGGTATGACTTGCTGACTAAGGCGGTCATTCTGACCCTGGCGGTCAAAGACCGCCAGGGCGGAGGACCGCGGGAGCACCGCCGACAGGCCGGCGGTGCTCCAATGGGGATTCCGACTGCGGCGGTAAAGCCGCGGTCGGACCGGCAACACTGGCGGGCTCCCGCCAGTGTACCGCCGCCCCATTGAATCCTCCAAGGCGGCGCAGCTTGCTGCGCCGCCGAGGGGATTCCGACCCCCCCTACCGCCATCCAGTTCCCGGCGGTCCGACCGCCGGGATCCGGATGGCGGTAGGGGGGGTCGCGGGGCCCCTGGGGGCCCCTGCAGTGCCCATGCCACTGGCATGGGCATTGCAGGGGCCCCCGTAAGAGGGCCCCTAAATGTATTTCACTGTCTGCTGCGCAGACAGTGAAATACGCGACGGGTGCAACTGCACCCGTCGCACAGCTTCCACTCCGCCGGCTCGATTCCGAGCCGGCTTCATCGTGGAAGCCTCTTTCCCGCTGGGCTGGCGGGCGGTCGCCCGCCCGCCAGCCCAGCGGGAAAGTCAGAATTACCGCCGCGGTCTTTCGACCGCGGAACGGTAACCTGACGGCGGGACTTTGGCGGGCGGCCTCCGCCGCCCGCCAAGGTCAGAATGAGGGCCTAAATCTTGAAAATGGCTACCTCCAACATT
Source organism: Pleurodeles waltl (assembly GCF_031143425.1). Taxonomy (NCBI): domain Eukaryota; kingdom Metazoa; phylum Chordata; class Amphibia; order Caudata; family Salamandridae; genus Pleurodeles; species Pleurodeles waltl. The sequence goes on along the minus strand of NC_090445.1, from coordinate 1,628,142,071 downwards.
TTCATTAGAATAAATGTAGCAACAAATTTCACCCTGTTCACCTGCCCATGCCTACAGCGCAGCACTAAAGGCCAGATGTAGGAAGGCTTTTGCGCCTCGCAAACAGTGAAAAACGCCGTTTGCGAGGCGCAAAAGCCCTTACGCGATGCAGAACCACATTTTGCGAGTCTGTACCGATTCGCAAAATGTGATTCCGACTCGCAAATAGGAAGGGGTGTTCCCTTCCTATTTGCGACCGCATCGCGATGTAGAGTTGATTTGTGACCGCGAAAGCGGTCGCAAATCAACTCGCAGTTACCATCCACTCGAGGTGGATGGTAACTCATTCGCAAACGGCAAGGGGTCCCCATGGGATCCCTTCCCCTTTGTGAATGCAACAAAAAAACAAAAAAAACAGAGCAGGCAGTGGTCCTATGGACCACTGCCTACTCTGAAAAAAAACGAAACTAAAGGGGTGCCAAGAGAAAAAAAAAACTGCTTTATTGAAAAGCAGTCACGGACATGGTGGTCTGCTGTCTCCAGCAGGCCACCATCCCCGTGAGTGCCTAGACTCGCTATGGGGTCGCAAACTGCGACCCACCTCATAAATATTCATGAGGTGGGTCTTTGCGACCCCATAGCGAGTCACAGAACCTTTCTGCATTTCCTTTTGCGAGTTGCAAATTGTGAGTCGCTGGGAGTCGCAATTTGCAACACGCAAACGGATACCTACCTACATATGGCCCTAGATTCCTAAAATATGGCTCTACGCCACTGATTGTCCAACTCAAATATGGAAAAACAAGGCAAACTCCAGTCAAGTCACATAATAGATCATGTGCCAGCACATCATACCCTGCTATGTGCCTGACAAACAGGAGTCAATCACACAACAGCTGCAAACACAACACAGAGCTAACTTATCAACACTTACTGGATATGTCTCGGTCCGCATATCGAGCCACTTCTCCAATTGTGTAGGGAGCTGGTCCACCTGTAAAACATGGAAGGGTGAAATGTGCTCAATGTCTGCGCACTGTACAACACTTGGAACAAAAACTCACTGTGTGTGACATTATATATGATAGACCAGCACCTCAGGCGTATAGACACCCCAACAGACATACCATTGCAAACATGTATTGACACTGTCACTCCAGTGAGTGATACACACACATATGCACACATGCAGTGGCCCTAACAATCATGTGGTGACAAACCTGATTACTCAATTGGGTGCACATTCATTTATAGAGGGTAATCCATTTCTTCATTTGTTGTTATGAGAGATATGCAAAGCCACATTCCTGGTGCACTGCAATACCAGTCACACAGGTATTGTGGCTTGTGCATCAAGGGACAATCAGTTACAGTGTGATGCTCATGTATGTTGAGTTTAGCTCCTGATTTATTATGCTTTCTATGGTCCATTATATGTGTTCCTGTGTTGTCTGTAGGTTACATATGCCACATTGCCAGTGTACCCAGAGAAGGATATCCCCCCATGACACCATGATGGCAGGGATCCTGTGTGTTACTTGATGACAATCTTACGCTAAACATGGATTGGACATTTATCTAAATCAAATCAACAAAGAAATATATGCTGACAGTGTCTATTTTGATCATCTGTGACAGAATGCATGGGCACAGGTGTAGTCATTGCACTGGAGAATGTGTGACTCATTGCCCTGTGTACCTATATCGGGTATTGTAAATCACAGTTAGCCACATTCATCATCTTACATTTGCCAAGTTGGGTGATCTGCGGGTATATAACGAACTGACACTGTCCCCTAATTGAAACATGGTTTAGCAAATGTCCTACTGTGGCAATCTTGATCAGGTAGGTCTCAATTTGTATGTATCTTGGGAATGGCAGCAGTGACAGGAATGCTGGTGTGCTGATCTTAGCATACACCCATGTCTATGATAGCCTTCATACTGGGAAGTTAACTATTGTACATATGCTGCACTAGATCAGCAGGGGTGTACCAAACGTAAAGTAGCAAACTATTTCGTCAATTTATGTGTGATGGAAGCGGTCAGAGGTCCCTTGCCCAACATCATGCAAGTAATAATTTGTGACCATGCATTCACCAAGTTCAGGTATCCCATGATGATCCATTAACTTATAAGAATTACATGGCTATAAAGTGACACAGGTGGAAAATGCATCAGGTCTGTTCAAGCAATTGTGAACAAGGCTAATTAAAACACACAGGAACAATGAACCGAGGGCCAGATATTTTTTTGTTCTTCAATTTGTACCATTTGCTTCATGTTTTACACTACAGCTATGGAAAGTAGCACCAAACATTTAGATATTATCCTGTGTGCATTATTTTGGCATCCATTTCTAATTTAAATGCTACACAAAGCAGGTCAAAGTATCAGCCTAAGATATTACCAGTGGTTAGGAAGAACTTTGTAAGTATGGCCATGAATACAGTTCAGACATGTATTCCAAATAATTGGGGACTACATTCATTCCTTGCTTTAGCATGTGAAATACATCTCATTCCTGCTACACTCACAGACCATGAATAAAACATATTTTTGAGCCGCATTACCTTCATCTATTGATGTCAAAGCAGCACTAATTGACAAGATCAAGTTGTGTTTTGTAAGTTTGTGCAGCTTTTGTGTCAACAAATGACGGTTATGTGTAGCAAATATTGTATAAATCAGGGCCACTGTATATTTAACTTGCATTCCACATGTCCACAAACATTGCATGCAGCATGTCAACAAATCTGCTACTGTCACTACAGAGCATTTAAATGTGCACATTAATCTGAATTGTACTCACCAACAGGGCCACCAGAGCCAGGTGGTCCAGCATGTCTTGCTCTCTGGCAACAAGGTCAGTCCAGCGATGCTTGAGTTGGTGGTTGTTACGCTGTGTGTTGAATATTCTCTTCAGATGGTACAGCACCTTGAACGAACCACCTGAGCCTCCTCACCTCCATGTGATACCCCTGTATCACCCTGCCACCAGCCTCTAACATCAAGGGGAGGAAGTGGCACACCAGCCAAATGAATGTCCCCAGCTCCTCCTCACCCACTCTCCCCAGACGTGGCCTTCCCAACATGACAGAAATAATAGGGATAGGAAAGGGTAAAGATGAAAATACAGGGAAAGGAGGGAGGAAAATGAAACTTAAATAACCCACAAACAGCCCAACAATGCCCCAACTAACAATACCCACTACACACTCTCAACAGTACAAAGACAAAATCAGACTAAAAAAATGACAAATACACACTTACACTGATTAACTGAGACACTTACAAATACAACGGCTGACAAATGGAATGGCACACAGGAGACAAAAGCACAATTTGGACAGACAAAACTCTCAGCACAGCCACACAGTCTAGAAGAATCACAGACTGCAAAGTGAAAGTGAAAGTACACCCACTGTACCATTTCTGTAAACAGGATATCCTATTACATCACTTCCTGTCTCAAATCCGGTGCATTTTTATTATGATGCGTGAAATTTGTATGACGCTTACGGGCCTTGCGTCAAAATTATTTGACGCAAATGCTTAAAAATTCCCCCGCATTCAAAGATCAATATATTTTTCATGGATAACCAATTTCATGGGGTGCAGTGTTGGAATTACCGCTAGGGACCAGTGGATGTATAATGGCTGTGAGCATAATTTTTCAACGCATATGTGGCAAAATTTGATGCATAAGCGTCTTTTTTGATGCGTTTGCGTCAAAATATCTGTCTTTAACTGTGTTTGTGTCATTTTTCTCATTTTTAACATACATGAAAGCTGTAACTATACAGAGATAGGCTGTTAGGGCCTGCTGTGTGTGTTCCAGTGTTTGGGCACATGTGGCAGACCAGACTACTGTGGACCATAATACTCATGTTGTTGCGCTGGATAAGCACTCTTGACTGACACAACAGCAACCCAAACATTTGGAATACAAATTAGTATTCCCTAGTTTGAGCAGGTGGTGCGTCAATGGAGGATAGCAAGTCTACAAAACTCACTCATGGCCTGTGTGTATATGTTTGTGAATTGACTATTTCAATTATTGTTGTGCCTCTGTGTGAACGTCACAAGATGTGTTTTGCATAATGTGCTTGAATGCACGTGTTGTAAATGTGGATAACTATCTGATGCCATTCATTGTAGTACATCAGTCAACAAAACATCTCCCATGACAAACTATGCACAGGATAGATAGAGGACGGTTGATAATGTTAATGTTACAGTGGTAAGCCATCACATGTACTGGAATGTTGGATACCACTTCCTGGTCACTTGTTCGTATACTACCAATGAGTCAGGCATTTGAACATGCTAGGTAGGTAAAGTGTTTGTGACACAGAGGGCCTGATTCTAACTTTGGAGGACGGTGTTAAACCGTCCCAAAAGTGGCGGATATACCACCTACCGTATTACGAGTTCCATAGGATATAATGGACTCGTAATACGGTCGGTGGTATATCCGCCACTTTTGGGACGGTTTAACACCATCCTCCAAAGTTAGAATCAGGCCCAGAGTCCCAACACCAATCCAAAAAAATTATCTTACACCACAGTTTGAGTCATATAAATTAACTATGTTGTGCCTGTGGCAGTGGAGGATCAGCAGACCATGCTGCACGTGTTCACATATTTCCAGTGGTTAATTTCACAAAGGTGACCAGTTCAAGTGTGTGGACATGTGTACCCTGTGTCAGTATTGGCCTCCATTTTGTCACAGTTACATGCAGGTCTGGTCATGAGTCTGGGGAGCCATTGCCTGCATTAACAGAGTATCCTTCAAATCAGAATTTACCTAAATGCAAAGATGAATTGACGACACACATGGGGATAGTCCAGCATTGGCACTGTAGAACTTTTATAAGGCTGACAACAGGGCAACCTTGGTGTGCTTAAGAACTTTATGGATCAGAAATAGGAAACAGGCATGTTTCTTCACAACATGTGTACACAGGGTGGCCTCTAAAATTCCCACTCCCACTGCAAAAGGGAACATCAGTGCCTCTGTGCTGATTAATCTCACATTTAGTCACCACACAAGCACCATCAATAGGTTGTGTCCAATGTGAATCTGTGTGTGGACCGTCAGGGCCCCAAAATGTTTTGTCCTTTCATACACATTAGCAAACATTGTTTGTTTTGCTGGAGGCACTGTACCAAATCCATGCATATAGCCATAGTACACTGTCACTGTTTGGCACTCATGAATACATGAAAGCCAGACAAGGGATGGGGGCTGGATTAGCTAATTTGAATACACGTCACAGACCATAATATGATAAGTAAACTGATTAAACTATACTATACAATTGAGGATTCATCACAGACCTACCAGACACAATACCCCAAGAGAAAAGAGAGGGAATGGAAAGCAACTATGAGACAAATGTAGCCACAGGGAACCTCTATGGTAATGCAAAGACAGGAACCAGTCAGGCTAACAGGATGCAGGGTCAGTCAGGAACAAAAAAGAACAAGGCAAATACACAGTGAGCAGACTCTGACTGGGAAAAGCTGGAACAACACTGTGGGAACTAAAAACTGTACTTGTGCTGTGGGCTGCAACGATACACAATACCCCAAGGCCTTTGTTACACAAGTGCTTTATACGGCAATGCACAACAAGGCTATTCAGAAAATGACAGCTTCTAAGCAGTTCCAGGCAGCAGCAATGGCAGTGCAGGTTCAAATGGCTGGTCTGCATGGAAGTGCTCACAGGTGTGTGCAGCTTCAGTCTCTCACAAGTCCTGTAGGTGAGGATCGAGTTCAAAGGGCCAACAGTACCTTTCACATGGGAAGAAATGGACAGCTTATTACCGGTCCTAACGACTACCAGGCAGTGCATTTTCGGACCTGAAGTCTATGCAGACAGATAAACTATGACTATGGCATGCCATACTGAAGAGGGAAGCACACAGGAGTCAGAATGTGAGTCTGCGTGTGTGTAGATGAAGGTTATCAGGGTACAAATAGTCCATTTACAGGGTCCCCTAGAGAAGGGTGGGGAGAGACTGAAAACATGGCAGTGGCAGGACTTATTACCTGGGATGGACTGCGCAGGGCATGTCTTGTGATCAATGCTTGTCATACCTGGGGCACTCGTGCTATCCATTTTCAGCTTAGATGGACTTCTTGTCACACATGCTCCTTGCAAAGATAGCTGATGTCACACTTACTGCTGTCAAGGGTCTGGTCATACATTCCTGTCACCAATGCTATAGCACATCCACTGACTCATGTATGATACACATTATTTTACCTTATGATTGATGGTGTCTTAGTTGTGTGGTTAGCAACATTGATGTGTCTCAGAGATGTAGGGGGTGATTCTGATTCTGGCGGGCGGCAGAGGCCGCCCGCCAGAATTCCGCCCCCAAAATACCGCGCCGCGATCAAAAGACCGCGGCGGGTATTTCAAGTTTTCCCCTGGGCTGGCGGGCGGCCGCCAAAAGGCCGCCCGCCAGCCCAGGGGAAAACGACCTTCCCACGAGGATGCCGGCTTGTAATCGAGCCGGCAGAGTGGGAAGGTGCGACGGGTGCATTTGCACCCGTCGCGTATTTCACTGTCTGCCAAGCAGACAGTGAAATACTTGTAGGGGCCCTCTTACGGGGGCCCCTGCAGTGCCCATGCCAGTGGCATGGGCACTGCAGGGGCCCCCAGGGGCCCCGCAACACCCCCTACCGCCATCCTGTTCCTGGCGGGCGAACCGCCAGGAACAGGATGGCGGTAGGGGGTGTCAGAATCCCCAAGGCGGCGCAGCATGCTGCGCCGCCTTGGAGGATTCTGTCGGGCAGCGGAAAACCGGCGGGAGACCGCCGGTTTTCCTGCACTGACCGCGGCCAAAGCGCCGCGGTCAGAATGCCCTGCGGGGCACCGCCGGTCTGTCGGTGGTGCTCCCGCCGACCCTGGCCCCGGCGGTCTAAGACCGCTGGGGTCAGAATCACCCCCGTAGTCTTCTGATATTGCCCTTCACATGTAAAATAGACAGGACATATGTCATGTCTACTGTGTGTGATGTTGGGTGTACATTCATACTCATCAAATGTGATGTGGCTTGTTCAGTATCCAAATCTGTATTTCTGCAATGCTCCATAAGGCTAAACTCTGATTTTGATCCCTAGGGATCATGTGATGCATACACAATTACCCAGACCATGATTGAGTGATGAAGTAAGGTGTTTAATGACATATGGTAAGAAAGTGGTGATGGTGACTAGAGTTAAAAGAAGTTTTGTACAATGTGTTGTCTCCTACGCAATCCTGCAGCAGTGTTTAGATGGTCCCCCTCATGTTTATGAACAGCATCCTCCTCTTCAGGCATTTGTGGGTCTGGTTCAAAGAGGGGAATGTCCCTCCTTACACAAATGTTGTGCAGGATGGCATATGTCAAAATGATCTTGCAGACCATTTCAGGTGAATATAAGAGGCTGCCTCCGGTGATGTCGGGGCACCTGATTCTTGACTTTAGGATGCCAAAAGTCTTCTCTACTATGGTGCGTGTCCTCCATTGTGCCTCATTATAGGCACGCTCTGCTGCAGTGCTTGGGTTTGCAAACGGGGTCATGATCCATGGCTGGATCCCATGCCCCTGATTAGCTGAAAGAGAAAATGAGTGTAAATATTTGGATGTTGCTTGCAACTTCATTATAACTTTACATGGCAGTTGTTATCTTGTGTCGTCTGTGACTCATCTGTGTTTGTGTTATTGTGTGGGATCCTAGGCTTCTAGCATGTTCTATCAGCATTGGGTTGTTTATTTATCTAAACTGGTGTTTGGCTGATTGACCGGATATCAGCAGTATATTTGTAAACTTACAGTACATTGTGTATCTCCCATGCATTATGTCATGTGAAAGAAGTGTCCCTGTGCCTTAACTGGAGGTGACATGATATTTCCACACACAGAATCGATTACACTGTGGTGGTAACATGGTTGCACTATGTGGCCTGAACATCCCATCCAATTCAACATATGTAATAGCATGTGAAAAACAACAGTGAGGCCTTTTGATTTGGCTAGGTGACAATGTACAACACATCTCCATAAGTTTGCAGCAGTGCACAAATATCCCATGTGTGACACGTTCTATGCAAACCTATTTTTGTGACCTCACCGAGTTGGCTCATGTACAAACGTGTACCTACACTACTGAACCTGGTCCAGGTAAGCTGGATAACTTGGTGGTGAGGATGTAGGTTTAAGTGTCAGAAGGATCATATGCCTGTACATCTTCTGTGTAAATGTGTAATTGTCTCAATCCGTATGTGTAGCAATGTGCACTTTGCAAAATTGTCACATCAATATGTGTTCTTAGCACAGTCCAGTTCCTTATTGCTAGTGGGCAATGTCATCCCAGGAGTGATGTGGGATGTTGGTACAGCCTCAATGATTCCATGTCACCTTCATTAGAGTCAGCATCATCATGCTATATGTCTCATGGTGTTTGACCTGCAGCGAAACACATTGCACACCCCTTACACAGTACGTATTGGTTGGAAGGGTGTGTGATTGAGTGTTATTGATGTGCTATTGGAAGATTCATCTTCAAAGTTGTACTGCCAGATAAGGCCAGGTCATTGTCACTGTATGGTTTTAAATTGGTCCCTTGTGGCTCTGGAGTGGCATCTGTTGTTATTTGCATCTGTCATTTGTCCATAGGTGTGTATCCCATTGGGTCAGGATATCAAACATGACTAGCAGTGTCACAACCTCAGTGTCTTCCTGGCCACGTGTCAATGTAGTGGTGTATGTGTTGTGTGTCCAACAGGGCTGCTGTGCAGTGTGTATATAACTAGGTTTCTGTACTTACCAACAAGTAGGCCATGTCCATATCGTCCATCCTGAAAGTGTTGATTGATGGTGTAGTGGTGGAAGATGAATGAATCATGTACACTCCCAGGATACTTTGCCACGATGTTGGTGATCAATCCCTGGTGATCCACAATGGCCTACACATTGATGGAGTGTGTGTGCTTCCTGTTGCGGTATAGATGCTCGGTTTCAGCTGGTGGCACAATCCGTACATGTGTGCAGTCAATGGCACCAAGCACATGGGGGAAGCCATTGATTTGGTAGAAGCCCTGTTGGTCTCCTGCTGCTTCTGCTGTGTGTTGGGGAAGCTGATGTGGCGGGTGTGAGGGAGATGATGGCATCCAGTGCCGTGGGTAGGAAGGCAGAGAATGAGAGCTGTGAGATCCCGGCAACCAGGGCACCAGTGGTTTGAAAAGAGCCACTTGCCAACATGTGGAGGACAACTAGCAGATTGGTCTCTGGTGGAATGATGTGGGGTGACTGCAAGCTGGGTGCCAACTGTGACTCAATGTGGCGCAGCAGCTGCTGTATGGCTTGCCAGTTTAATCTGTACCTCTGGATGATGTCATGTTCCCTGAGGCCCTAAAGTTTTGTCCTAGTCCTGAATATCCTCTCCTGCCTTCTGCGTTACCTTTGGGGTCCCTGCTGGTGTGGTGGAAGCATGCTGCTGTTGGTCCCGTGCTCTGCGTCTTCATGCATGCTGGATGAATAGCACCTCCATGTCTTCCTTTTGGGGCTATGATGTTGCTTCTTTCTGTTGTCCTTAAGTACTGGTTTGTTTGTCCCATTTTAATGCCTGCCCTGACCCAGGCATTAATTTTTTACGCAAATCGGAATGTGCACCATTTTCCAACTCCGCCTCCCAGCCGTGCGGGATTTTTGCACGGTTGGATAAATATGGCGCATGGATGTTTAAGTCATTTTTTGGACGGGAACGCCTACCTTGAATGTCAATAACGCAAGGCTGTTTCACGCATCCAGAAAATGACGCACAATGTGAAATTTTGACGTTCGCGGGGTCGGGCGTCACAGTGTGAATATGGTCTTAGTTTTGCACCAATTTTGCATTAAAAAAATGATGCAAATCCGGTACAAGCAGAGTATAAATATGCCCCTGAAAGTCACTGATCTGTGCTGACTTGCTGTGTGCATGAGAGGTGGGGTGAACAGATAAACCATCCCTCACAATGTGGGAGCAGCTGACTTCGAGAGGAGTTAAATGTTCAACAAAGCTCGGCTCTGAAATGGATCCTTCATTTCCTACTCAAGGAGCTTAATAATGTTTCTTCATTTGAAAGGAGTCTTTCTAAAAACTTAATCTGAACAGCAACATATAGATAATTCACAGTCCTAAATAAAGTTTAAAAGGTTATAATTTCAGATTATTGTGAAATACTTGCAAAATTAAAGTCTACACCTTCCAAATGTTAAATTTAAGGTGTCATTATCCTACAGAAAGTGACCATTTCTATTACTTTTAATAAAGCAAGACCACAGATTGAATATGAAACGACACGTCTGGAGTGCATGCATCACTGCTGTTCAAAGCCGGCTGACACATTTTCACTCTTAGATTAAAAAGAGAAAAAGTCATGGAGTGCCCATGACAGGTATTTTCACACAATGTCACTAGTGCAGATTGTTTTCTACAGAAAAGTTTGCCTTTTATGGTTGGTTTATGCTGCATGGTGACTAACCTTCTGAGTTCAAGCGATAGGGAACAGACAGAAAGAAACTGATGTAAAGTTGATGGACCGTGGACCTCTGGCAAATGGCTCTATTTAAACACTTTGAACATAAACTCTTCGATCAATGAGCCACTCCCAGGAATAATTCTCCACAATATAATGAAGGGGAAGTGCATCAAAAAGAAGACGTGAAAAGGACAATGGAAGCTGTCCAGTTTAGAGAGTACAGGGAGCAGGACATCCATTCACAATTAGTGAGATTGCAAGGTGGGCAAAGATATGCTGTGTTGTAGGATTTGTTGGGTCTAGCACTTCAGGTACATGTGGTGTGGTCATAGAGGACACCCTCAGATTGAGTACCTACCTCCTTCCCCTACCCCTCATCCAACCAAAACACTGTCCCAAACAACTGCAATTGGCACTATGTATCCTCAATCTTTTGGCACCTCATTTCACTATGTCATTATGTTTTCCCACATTCTGCTGTAAGCAGCAGAGTTTGAGGGCTGGTCCACTCTGGGCTTGAGGGATGCAGCCCAGAGTAGGAACACTCATATTGAGGCATAGGTCTTCCTATATCAAGCTTTATGAAAACTACCAGTAAATCCCACCAACTATGCCCCTGGCACACTTGTTTCCTGCAGCAATGAATATGATACATATAGGGATAGCGGTACCAAATAGCTTATAGAAAATTTGGAGCTAGTCATGCCGGACAACGAATTAGCACAGGGCTCATTTTTTTCTGTTGGTTTATTTCATTGGCATTCCTTAAGTTTTACACCTTTTGGACCACCTTTTATTTTTCAAAGTTGTACAGTGTGCCCCCAAGTCGAAGATAAAGGATGTAGCCAAATATTATCACGTGTACAAAGTATACAGACCGAGGTGTAGAACTGAGGACATGGTTGGAAACATGAGGATGTAAGTATATTGCACTACAGATGGCTCAAAATCTTAGGAAGAGAGAAATGGTCTATTTTGTATTCATGGACCAGAGGTTCCTTTTGCAAGAAAAGTTTGCAAAGTGGTCTGAAGAAAGACTGGATGATAATCCATAATAGAGTGGAGATACACAAAGAACTTACACAAGTGTATAGTTGCAGTTGCATTTCCTATCACACCTAATGACTTATCCTACACATAAACATATCTGCAACCCATATACAGCAAATAACCATTTGGGCCATCCTGCAGTATAGACTGTCTGACTTTATCTAAAGAGTGTTCGATCTATAGCAGTCAAATCACCCCAAAACCCCTAGCATTTTCACACACTCTTTTTTCACAATGATCACTAAAATAATAAGGAGCTGATTTAAGAGCCCCTAACCCCTCCTTGCGCCACATAAGCGTCATTTTTTAAAGCTAATGTGGCCCAATTAGGACAAAATCGCCGTGCCAAATTTACAAAGTGGCACAATGTTACCCAGTCGCTGGATGGGGTCTTGGTGAAGCAGTTGACGTTTGGTGATAAATTTGCTAGTGGAAGGAATTAGAATTTTGCACCCAGAGAAGGTCCTTTTGCATCATGGATATTTTTGTCACCTTCATGCAGTGAAGATTTCTACCTTCGGAGCATCACTTTTTTGGAGTTCAGACTTTTCCAGCGGGCAAGGCTGCAGGCTGTAACAGAAGAGGGCTCTACAAGGCTTAATATCTTCTCTGCTAGTCCCACTAAATCACATTCACTACTGCTGAAAGGTTCAGAGCAGAAGCAACCTAAATCTTTAGCACAGTGACAATGAATCTTTGTCTGATCAACTTGGCAGATTGGTCCCCATTCCTTCAGAATTCTTTGGAGTGAAGTAAAAAAATGTTCTAAGCCCCAGATTTCATGAAATGTTAGGAGTACACTTTGTTTTCTGCCAGGAGTCCAGAAGCATGAGGACAGCACTTGGGGGTCATGAGTTACTCTAGCAAAGGCCAGCAGCACATTCCAGGGAAGATCAAGTTGCAGCTGGTCAGTTGCAGAAAAGACTTCTTGGAACTTGTTGTGCCCCTGTAGCTTAAACAGGAGCCTAGTCTTATGGCCTTTGAAGTCAACTTCTTTGTCCTGTAAACAAGAGGGAGAGCAGGCCCAGTCATCTAGGCTTGTCTCAAGTCACAGACAACAGGTCCAGTCATCTTCTGTTCTACCACGGGACCAGAAAGTATTCTGAGGAGTGTGCTGTGGTTGCCACATATATGCCTGCCATCAGCTTGCGGAAGGGGTGACTCCTGGCTGACTCCTCCCGAGCCAATAGTGTAAGAAATTGGTCTACTGGTTGCAGGAGATGAAGCCCTACTCAAGCAGCAACCAAGGTTACTGTCAAAGTGAAACACAAGCAAAAACAAAATTAACCTGTGCTTAACTCTATGGTGACTTGGCACAAAAGTAGTCTGCTTAACTTAGAGGCAATGTATAAAGTAGTTATGCAACTTAAACAGTAATAAAGTGAAACACAACACAAGAAAAAATCCACATCAATTTAGAAACATAGAGTACAATTTAATAAATAATGTAAGACCAAAGCAACAAAAATACAATCCGTAGAACAGGAAATATATAATTTAAAAAATGTAAGTTAGAATAGCATCAAAGTGAGAATAGGACAAAGTCACAAATTCAGGCTGACAGTGATAGAACATGTGCCGGCTACAGGGACCCAGTTAGCCCACTGTACAAGCTACCTTAAGACCTGTGCATAGTCTGTGTGGCCTGTTTTGAGAGGCTTTGTGGCACTGAGCGTCTGTTCCAATGAAGCTGTGCAGCAAGGCTTTGAAGTGGTTTGCATCAGTTTGAGTGAGCTGTGCCTCACTTTGTCAGTCAACACAAGCTTTATTCGATCAACTGATCATCAAAGCAATACAAAAAATATATAAATATATAAATATCCTCATAAAATCAATAGTATAAATAGTAAGTAATAAAATCCCATTAAAACCAGCAGAAAAAGGTCAACATTAAAATTCATTATTTGCATAAAACTTTCGAACATGCCATGCTGCCACTGAAAACCTACTAACAGCGTGGATTACTACGTTCGAATTGTGGCTTTTTAAAACCCTCAAGGCTATATCACATTTTCTTATTTTCATTTCTCGGCAGATTTTACAGATCCATTTTGTCCTAGGAGATGAATAAGCAGGGCAAAAGAACATAAAGTGCTCAATAGTTTCAGGGGTGACACCACACACAGGACATATGTCAGTTGTAACATTTGGTCCCCATCTACTTGTCAAAGACTTCAGTGGCAATGACCCAAAACGAAATCTAGCATATAATCCCTTACCTAGGATTTTGGGTATTGCATCAAGATACAATTTGAATTGTGGGTACCATTTGAAATCAATAAAAAGATTAGTTAGGCGTCCAGCGGATGTCCGGGTAATGTAGTCATTTCGAACATATGACCAGTATGTGCTCTTCAATAGTTTTGTGTGAGTTTTCTCAAGATTATAGGGATTCTCCCCAAAATCACCTAGGCCCAGAGTGAAAAGCCATCTGGATACATGTTTTACCCATGGAATAGTAGAGGAGTTTGTGCACTTTAACAGTTCAAGGAGAGACATCTTGTACACCTCCAGTTCAGGGACTGTCCATAGCCTTAACCAGTATGATAAGGGTTTCAAGATAATTAAATCGGCTATCCGTTTAAGACCCAAGTCATGGTATAAGGGAATCAATCGGGTACTAGGAGGGCATGCACAGAAAGCCCTTGCAAAATTGTTCTCCCCAATGGTGTGTTGATTACTGTCAGAGGAACCCCATATCTCGGCTCCATAAACAGCAGCTCCCTGCGCCTTGGCCACATATATCTTTAATGCTGGGGACACGGCTTTAGTTGTAGTACTCCTATAAAAGCGCAGTATAGATGCCGCGCTATGCTCCAGCGCTTTTTGCAACCTGTTCATCCCAGTATAATTTATCTGTGAGCCTCACACCTATGTAATCAATGGAGCTGACCTTATCCAAGGGATTGTCATCTAGGCTAATAGTACATTTCTTTTGTGGGCCAGAGCGAAGTACCATCAGTTTTGTTTTCTTAGAGTTGAGCTCCAACTCAAAGTTCTGACAGAATGAATTGAATCTATTAAGAATAGTTTGTAGGCCTATGGGGGTCTTGGAGATGAGGAGAGAGTCATCTGCAAAGAGTAGTATAGGGATTTACTGTACATTCAGGGTAGGAGCATCATTCTGGCATGCCATCAGACCTCGCACCACCTCATTGATGAAAAGGGAAAACATAATGGGTGCCAACACGCAACCCTGGCGAACACCCCTATTTATGGGGATTTTATCTGTCAATTCGCCCTGGTTGCCCCATCTCACTTGCGCGTAAGTATCTTCATGTAGGCGCTTTAAAATTTTAATTATGCAAGCCGGGTTCCCTATCCTCTTTAGCACTTCCCATAACTTTTCTCTTGGGACCAGATCAAAAGCTGATCACAGGTCTACAAAAACAACATTTAACGGTTGCTTTGCAAGAATTACATACTTTCAGTGTAGTACTGCCAATCTAAAAACCTGATCCACTGTGCTGATTCTAGGTCGAAACCCCGTCTGAAGGGGGGAAAGGATCTGGTGGTTAGTTACCCAGCTTGTTAGTCTCCCAGAAGTTGTTTAGAAAAGATCTTTTGTAGATTGTCAATGAGACTAATCGGTCTGTAATTTGTTGGGAGATTTGCATTACCCTTTTTGTAGATAGGAATAATTTCGGCACCCTTCCACGTAGTAGGAATCTGTCCCCCCTTGGCTATTTTATTTGAAAGTGTGTTAATGTACCAGGTCCATATGGCTGGTTCGGATCTATATAGATCGCCTGGAATTTTATCTGGGCCCGGAGCTTTGCCAGATTTTAGGGAATGAATTGCATCAGCAGTTTCTTCTAAGGTAAAACAGATTTGGTCCTCGATGTCAACTTGATCCCATCCTGTGGGAATGATTACAGAGTTCACATTTAGTACTGATGGGGGATCTTGTCCCGCATCGTCGATGTCAAGACCCACAGGAATATCAATTCTATTGTAGAGGCAGGAAAAATGTTCAACCCAGCTTTCGGGTTGAATATGATTCCTTATGCTAGTTCTACCCCCTTTTTCACGTTTGGACAGCAGTTCCCAAAACAATGTATTGTTGTTGGATTCCACAGCATCCAACAGTTCCTGCCAGATTGAATCCTCCCAGGACTTTTTTGCTCGTAAGGTAGTCTCCTTATAAGTGCATCTAGCCTGTTGTATTTCCCCCAGGGTCCCATTTAAAATAGCATATTTCAGCCCAGACTTAGCCCTAGAACATTGGTCATCAAACCATCTATTATTTTCAGGAGCCCTACCTTGTGATCTTGCCCCAACCTTTTTGTAAAAAATATTTTGTAACTTTGCAATCATAGTCTCATGGATACGAAGGAGTGGGATGTTAGTGCAATCGTGATCTTCGTAGATTGCCAAGCTGCCAGTAAATGTTTGATAGATCTCACTTATCAAGTATGGATTTGACATCACCTTGGGCCACCCAACCTTCATAAATGAGTTAGTCATAATGGAGGAAGGAACCATTGTAAATTGCATATTCGAATTTTTTCTAAAAACATCCCCAGAGAGAGAGAGGAGCAAGGGATAGTGATCACTCTCACATCTCGAGTCCACCTTAATATCCCTCAACAAGGGCCATAATCTCACATCTACTAAAAAATAATCAATGGTGCTTGTCGTAGTACCTTGTTTAAATGTGGGTGCAATGGTTATGTCAGAGGGCATGCGACCATTGCAGGTTCTAAGGCCATGCTTTAAACAAATGGAAGCCAACTGGACGGCCACTCTAGAGTGCAGGCGAAGTCGATCGCTGTTCAGCTGGGCAATCCCCCATAGTTCATCCTCCTTCACTGTTAAACCACTAAGCAACGCAGAAGGTTCAAAAGTAAAGTTTACATCCCCAGCTATAATTAAATAAAATGTTGGATGTAAGGAGTCTAAAAAGTCAGAGAGCCGAGTTAAAGTCTGAGACTCAGAACCTCGTGGGACAGATCGAGCATAAACATTAATAAGAATTAGATTAAACCCTGTTGAAACGAAATTTGCATCCCCATCAGGTCAACACAATCAAAATTTAAAATCTTGAAGTTACATTGTAGTTTTTTATTTATGAGGGTCAAGAGGCCCCCTTTTGCACGACCTGTCACCGTCATAGATGGTTGGGCAGGAGTATTGAAAGAAGAAAAACCATCAATACTAATTCTGTCTTCCGCCCACGTTTCCTGGAAGAGGCATATATCTTGGGTGTTTATATATGAGGTCCAATCTGGGTCATCCAATTTCCTGACGAGGCCAGCCAAATTCCAGGTCATTATAGATAGGCCATTATTATCTAGGTTAGTTCCAGATATCTGAGGGCTAGCATCTTCTAGAATTGTCTCATCCTTTGTAATCCCATCAGATCCCTTTGGATGTAATTCCTCTAATCAATCCTTTGGGGGCACTTCCTGAACTGGAACCAGTCATACGGGATCAACCCGCAAGGTTCCTGCAGACTTCGGGGGATCCCCCCTGATATTATGATCCAACCGTTCGCAAATAGGAGCCTGGATTGCACTACCTAAGACCGACACTAAGGTAATACCTCCCGTTACTGAAAGCCTACACTGCTGGGTACGTGCGTCAAAAGCAATGAGTTGGTCCACCAAAAGCTCGTCAGAGAACTCAATTGAGATAACATCGTAGTTCGACCCTAGAGGACACCATCTCTTTGTTTTAGAAATATCTGAGAGAATAACTGAAAGGCAATTTTGTCGGAAGCACAACCAGTGGATAACCTTGTTGATCCGTGACTCGTGGTCCTCAACGGCCCCTGGGGGCAACTTTGATACATTATTCAAAAAGAGAGTGTTTTTCCCACCCTTGGTATCTAAGGTTGTTAATGATGATGAGGGTGGACCACTGGGATCTCTATTGAAAAGGGTGTCACGGGTGGGATCATAGGTAGGAGGTAATACAAGTAACTTCTTTGCTTCTAGGGGGGGACTGTTCCCCTTGCCTGCTGGTTTTGTAATGGATTTGCACCCCCTAGGTGTTTGGTTACTCTGTGGAACAGCAGAGCAAACAGTATGAGCAGGATGATTCATCATAATCGCCCCTTCCTTGGGAATACTGTTGGAGCCCACCCGCTTATTGGCGAAAGAGGCTAGAGAGTTTGATTAATTGACCTCTGTATCTGCCTTATGAATCCCCTTACTATGGGGGAGATTGGTTGATCCACCATATACTGACGTGGATGGAGTTGATTCTACCTGCTTAGTTCCTCCCCTCTCAGTCGCCTCTGCCTGTTGGCATCTGCATCCATTGTGGAGCACCATTTTCCCCTACAAAAATGTAACTAGCTGCTTTACCAATAACCTAACTTCATCACCTATCTGTAGGATTAAAGACACACCAGTCCTGCTAACTAGTTGCTCCAAACCACTATAGGTGGCAGGGATGTTTGGCGAAAGAACATCCTCTATATCTTGCTCAGCCATAGGATGTTCGTAAACTGAACATAAGTCACCCTCCTCGGACAGGGGACCAAACCGGTTCGCACAGGGTATGTTTGGAACCAGCCTTATTTCGGGGCTCAAAGAGTCGGATGTACATGGAGCATCTTCTGGTTGGCGAGTTCCTTGTCTTAAAGAAAGATTGAAAACACTACCCACAGTACCCTGAGAAGGAGGACATATGGTTTCATTTAGGTTAGGCAAGTTCCCTCCTTTCTCTGCTTGGGTGCCGGGAACAGGGGTGTGATCTTCCCTCTTCTTTTTGTGAAAGAATTCTTGGATCCTCTTGGGTTGTGGACGGGACTTCTTTGTAGGCAGGGCTCCATTAGTATCCATCTCCCTATTTAAAATGGCCTCCACTTCCTCAAAAAGCAGATCTATTTCTTCAAGGGATTTGGGTCCACATCATGTGAACGTATTGGCTAGTTTCCTGGGGCGCTTTTTCTGTTTTTTGGTTTCATTGAGGGGGACTGACAACTCAGCAGCCTTCCTCTTCCCTATGGAATCAATAGTAACAAGAGACAGCCAAAGTAGTAAAACAACTCTTAATTGGTAATTGGAATCTCAGCAAAGAGACTGGGCCCAGCCCGGCCTCGTACGGGCGATGACGGGCGTAGACGAGCCCGTCTTGGCCCGGTCTTGGCCTGGGCACATGCCCGGGTGCATCCCGCGTCCCGCGGGGGGCGCATCAATTAGTAACAGCAGGGGAGCCCAAGGGCGGCCAGGAGCTGAAGTTCTTCCTTCCCCCAAGCATTGGCAGCAGCTATGGCAACACGTGCGTCCCCCAGGGGCGCGTGAATTAGTAACAGCAGGGGAGCCCAGGGTTGCCAGGAGCTGAAGTTCTTCCTTCCCCCAAGTGTCGGCAGCAACTATGGCAACACGCGCATCCCACGGGGTCGCGTCAATTAGTAACAGCAGGGGAGCCCAGTGCGGCTGAGAGCTGAAGTTCTTCCTTCCCTCAAGCGTCGGCAGCAGCTATGGCAACACGCGCGTCCCACGGGGGCGCGTCAATTAGTAACAGCAGGGGAGCCCAGGGCGGCCGGGAGCTGAAGTTCTTCCTTCCCCCAAGCATCGGCAGCAGCTATGGCAACACTTTGCCTCAGGTCTGATGGAGCTGGCAGCTGTGCGGCAAGGCTTTGTGTCACTCTGTGTCATTTCGGGTGATACTGGTAGCTGTGGGACGAGGCTTTGCAGGACTTCGCATCACATTGCGTTGGTTCTCATGGGGCCCAGAGCTGGGCTGGCAGAGCACCTTGAGGCCTACTTCCAAGGGTCCAGGGCTGGGGCAGCACCACTTGGAAGGGCAGGATTGAAAGCTGGTAAAGTCAAGGTGCTGGGGGCAAAGACCCGTCCCTGAGGTGTCAGATCAGGAGGCTAGCCAACTAGCCCTGTGAGTCACTCTGGTGGCCCTGAGTTCAAGATGTAGATCCAGTTTTTCTGTCAGGTAGCAAGGCAGCAGGCAGCAAGGCATCAGGTCAACATAGTAGCAGTCCTTCTTGCATAGCAGCACAGAAGTCTTTCTGAGTGTTCCACAGGTTCAGAAGTGCATTGAAGAGATGGGGGTCTGAGGTCCAATATTCATACTTGGTGTCCACTTTGAAGCAGAAGAAGCTTCTAGAGGTTAACGGCACCCAGGGGTGGAAATTTCCTGCCTCCCTGTCATGTGCCCAAGGTTGTCTGTTGTCACAATAGACTACTGTCAAACCTCTTTGCAAGTGTGCAGGCAGAACCTTTGTGATGTGCAAGTGTGGTGAGTGACAGTTCCTCTCCTTCATCAACTCAGAGTGGCCTATCCTGAAAACACCTAGCTTACCTTTGCCCCATTGTCTGGGAGCAATATATAAAGACCAACTGCCAATCCCAGTCATGTGCCCCAGGATAAAAGCAGCAGGCACCAAAAGGTTGGGACAAGAAAATGCTGATCTTCAAAAAGTGGCGTTTCCAGAACTGTGATTAAAATCAAAATTCATCCTTAAAGAGGGCTTTTAATTTGAATTCTTTAGACACCATACTCAACCTGTCAACCTGCTCAATTGAATGTGACCACATATTTAATATGATAAGGTAACTTAATGGTATGCTATGGGAGAGGTAGGTATTACAGTAGTAAGAAATTTATTTAGGAGTTTTTCGTTACCATGACCTGTAAAACTGAAAAGCACAAGTCCAACTCTTTAAAACACTGCACCCTGCCCTCTAGGAGGTGTAGGGTCTATCGTAGGGGTGACTTACATGTATTAAAAAAAAAGAAAAGGTTTAAACCCATCAAACAGTTTATTTGCCATGTCAAAATGACAGCTTAAAATTGCACACAGCAGAACTGAGGCATACGTGGGTGGCACAATAAAAGCTGCTTCTAGTACCATTCAATTCACAGGCCCAGGGTACATGTAGTACAACTTTATTAAGGGCTTACAAATAACTAAAATGTACCAATTTGGTGTAAGACAATTCTAGCATGTTTAAATTAAAGAGCACAAGCATTTTAGCATTGATTGGCAGTGGGTAGTAAAGTGTGCAGAGTCCTAAAGCCAACATAAACTAGTTCAGCAAAGTAGAAGGCGTGAAAGCAAACGTTTGAGGGTCACCACTCGGAGAGGGCCAAGCCCAACAAATCTTTAAAATGGTATCCCTATTCACTTTTGCAGCATTTCATGTGTGTCCTAGTGCAAAATATCCCACAGGGTCCACTCTATTTAAACTCAAGATGGCAGAACCTTTCTTCTCCTGTGCAGAGCTTGTGTGGTCAACCCAGAGGTGTGGCCAGAGAACTGAGCAACCACAGCTTTGTAGTCACGCTAAACCAGTTCTGGGGGCCACTGCTCTGACTTGGAGAACAAAGGACAATCCTGCCCAGGTGTCAGCTAACATTTGCCTCTGATACGACAGGCCTCTTTGAAGTTGTTCAAGTTTCTGGGCACATACCAGTTAGTCATCCTGCCAGAGGAACAGACACACATCCCTATACCCAAGACCCTTTTTCCCTGCTACGGAATCAAGTTCACACCCCATCAAGGAGGCTATTCAACTGCCAGGAGACAGTTGGAGCTGATGCATAAAGGCCTCTAGAAGCTCTAGGATGGGAAAAATTAACTTTCTAAAAGCACCTTTTCCAAAACATTTTTTACAAATCTGACATCACCAGTAAATTGGGCTTGTGTTAAATGTTTCAAAAAGTGCAATAATTAATTTTGTCGATGTTTCCTAACCAGAGAAAACATCATTAAATTGAATATTGTATCCCCATGCTGACCCCTGCAACAGCCAATCCTGCTTTTGTAAATATAGATTTGGGAGCCTTTTCCCCGTAAGAACCTGTTTACTATTGAACATTTACATACCCTATTTTAAATATCTTGCACTCTCCCTTATGAGTGGTAAGGGCTACTTAACAAGGCTACAAATGGCAAGTATGTAGTAATGCTTTCACTGCCACTGGAGGGGGTGCACAATTGGTGCTGCAGCCCATTAGTGATATCACTATTACAGGATCTGGGTACACTTTGTTCTATATACTAGGGACTTACAGGTAAGGTAAGTATTCCAGCTTCATTGTGTAGAAATGGGAAGCACAGTCACTTTACCTCTGGTTAACAGGGGAAAAGTGCATAGAGTTCTACAGCCAACAAAAAAGTCAGTGCAAAAATCAGGAGGTACAGCACACAAAAGATCAGCATTTCCAACACTCCCAAAACCATATCTTATTAGTTAAATATATCACAGCTAATGTCCATTAAACCTTTTAAAGCAATTGTGATGGTGCAATACAGTGTTCCTCTTGCAATTAGATATTCTTTGATGACCGTGGTGCAATTCATGGCTCAATAAATGTTTGTGCTTGCTAACAAAACCAGCAGTGAAATCCCCTATCCATGTAACTGCTTTTGAACCACTCATTGATTTACACATGCACCACTCCCACCATCTCACTTGGCTTGCCAAGTGATCTCATACCCATCTCTGCCTTCCTTATTCACTATCCTCACAAACTAAAAAGAGAACTCCCCATAAAACTTTTTTTTTAACATAATTAGTCTTTGTCTGAAACAAATGCTCTAGCCCAGCGGCAAATTACCAAATATGTTAAGTTATAAAACACTTGAAATTAGTAACTAAATACATAAAAAAGTATAATCTTTACAACATAACAAGTAAGCATTAGTTTAATTATTACAGCATAAATAATGATAGGCAGAGCCATTTAAATAAATAATACTTTTCTGTACAAACATCCTACTATGCAAGAACCATACAACCCTAATAACGTGCAAAATATCAATTCATACACAAATTACAATACACAGAATAACTGTACATCCAGGGCAGTGTAAAGCACATCCCACTCTGCAACCATTATTATAACCTCAATAGTAGTGGGTAAAATATGATTGTATTAGGGTATGCAATTTGGCATCTGCACAATTTATGTGAAGTATGTGGATCGCTGAACAGTAACATCTTTTAGGTGCCATGTTATTTATTTAATAAATAAATACATTATTTGAGATAAACTGTCTTGGGGACTTCTTGCTAGAAATGTAATTTTCATTAGAACTGTTGTATGGGCATCAGTTGAATCAGTAGAATATATGGCAATATTTATACGTACATTGCTGATGTCTCCAAGGGTGTGATTTTGGGACCACATATGCCTGTATTCATCCTATCTGTGCCATAAAATGAAAATGCCTTCTTCATAGAAGTTGATCCTATCCAGAAGAATTTCAGGAGCTCTTAAGTCCTCATCAAGGATTGCATGTAAACACATAGGGCCAGATGTGGCAAGCATTTTGCATGGCGCAAACTGCAAAAATCACAGTCTGCGCCATGCAAAATGCTGATTCCGATGAAGGGTGTTCCCTTCCTATTTGCGACTCGCATCGCTATGCTAAATTGCTTTGTGACCGCGAATGCGGTCGCAAAGCAATTCGCAGTTACCACCAGTGTCACACTGGTGGTAACCCATTCGCAAAAGGGAAGAGGTCCCCATGGGACCCCTTCCCATTTGTTAATGTTACCAAAAAGGGTTTTTCAGAGCAGGCAGTGGTCCAATGGACCACTGCCTACTCTGAAAAACCGAAACCAAATGGTTTCGTTATTTTTTTTATTTTGCAACTCTGCAAAATAAAAAATAAACTGCTTTATTTAAAAAGCAGTCACAGACATGGAGGTCTGCTATCTTCAGCAGGCCACCGTCCCTGTGAGTGCAGGGACTCTCTATGGGGTCGCAAAATGCGACCCACCTCATTAATATTAATGAGGTGGGTCTTTGCGACCCCATAGCAACTCGCAGACGGTGTCTGAGACACCGTTCTGCATCCGATTTCGCACCGACTCGCAATTTACAGTTCGCAAAATCGGAAAATGCTACATCAGGCCCTTAATACCATCTGTTATTCATAGATCTAATTTGAGTATATGAATAAATGGTATCTTGGCTGCAGGACATAGCGTACTCTGAGAGAGAGATCTCTATCAATGCTAGGGAGAGCAACAATGAAAAAAGCAAAAGCCATTGATGCTCTTAGCGCATCAATTAAATAACCAACTATTAAATGTGCATAGTTTTGTGTATGCCATGGGATACAGCTGCAACAAATGTTACATTGTGTGTCATAACGGTTTAACCCAATACAGGGTATTATGTAACAGTTTTTGAATCTTTACACAATCTGATGTACCCGCTTATAATATCATCACAGGATGGCTCGTGCTTTCCTGTTACATCAATACGGAGTTTGGCATTCCTACCTTGTAGGATACACAATATGGGTGTCATTGTATTTAAGACCATTCCAGGGGTGGGATAGTTGTGACATGTCTCCAAGTGCTTAACAAATGCTGATCAAGTGCTGGCACCCCTTCACCAAATTAAGCTTGCCAGACTGCATGACCATCATCAATAATCCAAAATCCTTCTTCTGCACCGACAGTGCCACACCTCAACATCTCATGAAATGAGTGGTTGACTCTCTGATGTGGTATATTGTTTGCAGTGCTAATGCTTCCAGGGCAATATTCTAACCTGCAGACCTCAAGGTAATTCAGAATGGCTCAGATGAATAGACGTCACCTACATGCAGCAAATCTTGTAAACTACAGACCTGACACCACATATCTATTCCTAGGACACAATTCTTTATCCCACGACATCTCTTACCAATAGTAATACTGTTTTCAGAATGAAGCAGCATGGATAAGGCAAATCTGCAGAAAATGGATGTGGCTCTTGTCCTTATTGGTGAAGGCAAATTCTGCTTACTGATATGATTGACCATGAAATTTGAATGGCGATTCTGTTCTCCAGAATTGGATATGATGGGAAAGTTCTGAACTGGTTCCTCATCACCCTCATTGTGCAGTTTTTTTCAAATCATGTCCTCCTTCTCTACTCATGTGGCCTTCCCATTGAATCACTCATATTAGCCTTCCTGTTTAACCTTTATATTGAACTACTGGTAGAATGGCTTCTAAGCTCGGACCAATAAAACATGATTACACAAAAGAACCCAAATTTTCTTCTGAGTCTGATCTAGTTGTGTCCCAAACATCCTCCCTTTCTTGGATACCTTTTGATGTCTTTTGGCATCTTCAAGCCTGACCCTCTGAAAAACAAGTTTCTCTTCTTACATCCTAGTGATATGCTGATACGGAAACCTCATTCACCCAGATTTCTCCTTTATGATTAGCTCACATGTTGGGGGTACTTGCCTCATAGAACTCACTCTAACCTCCCTTTGCAGCTTTCTTTCTTCAACAACCCTCCAAATACACAATAAGCTGTCTACACCAGAGGACAAAAATAAATAGAGGGTGGCATGCATATACATAAATAAACTTGCTGAATCCTGGCTAGGCCAACTCAGCTTTTCATCTTTTAGAGGCTTGAAAATTGTGTGCCAAGACTGTGTGTTAGGAGCACTTATAATGTTTAGAAACAGCTGAAAGGCAGTACAAAGCACATTAAAAAAATATGATTATTATTGACATGGATATGTCTCCTGTATGGTAACTGGTGGATATCCCAGATCTCAGTGACTCAACTGCACATCACTGGGTAATACTGGGAACATATCAACCTCATCTAAACAAGCATTGGCAAAACAAAATAACCAAATCTCAGAATTATCTCTCTCCCATTGAGACAAAAACATGAAACCAAATTAAACCAGATGATCTCTCACCTAGTGAGACAAAACCATCCTCTGCTACCAAATTCTGTGGGTGTGTGACCTCTTAAATTAGACTAAGGTGACACGTAATAGGGCAGTGACATCTACTACCCTCAGAAGTCGACTTGAATCTTTTGACTCAGACAGAAGTAATAAGATCATCAAATCAAACAATAAGAACCGATAGCCATAAACAACAACAATATGCAATAAGAAGTCAGTAATTTGCACTCACCATGACTTATGTGGCTATGAATCACCACAGCAATTTAGTAAAGATTAAACATTTATTGCCCTAATAGTAACAATGCTAAAGTCACATAAATAATACACAAAACCAAATAAAAGCAGTACAGAAACAACACAGGCTGACCAAAGCGTCTTAAGAATCAATCTCAAGAGAGTAATCACAATTAAACACTCCAAAAGAATTATACAGAATAACAACAGAAAGTTTTGAGAAAAAGCAACAGATTTTATCCATTGTGCAGTTGAATCAATCATAATCAGTTAATAAACATTCAATTTAATTATTCAGTTGGACATCCTTTGTGGGAAAGTAGTCTCTTTCTAGCATGATAACCCCCACTTTTGGCCTGTTTGGGAGTGTGTGTCAGTGTGTGTTTACTGTGTCACTGGGACCCTGCTATCATAATCCAAAAGAGGCAACCCTGTAACCCTAACCTGACCTGGGTACTACAATAGCCATAAACACAAATGGTCAACAGGTAGGGACAAATTCACCCATTATTTCAAGAAACCAGTACGCACTCCTGATTACATAGGTCAATTCCTTTCCCTTATTTATTTAAATCATTTTAATAAAAGGTCAGCATAGTGTGCACAGAGTCCAAGGGTTCCCCTTAGAGGTAAGATAGTGGTAAAAATAGATAATTCTAATGCTCTAGTTTGTGGTAGTGTGGTCGAGCAGTAGGCTTATCAGAGGGTAGTGTTAAGCAGTTGTTGTACACACACAGGCAATAAATGAGGAACACACACTCAAAGACTTACTCCAGGCCAATGGGTTTTTATATAGCAAAATATTTTTTCTTATTTATGTTAAGAACCACAGGTTCAATATTTACAAGTAATACTTCAAATGAAAGGTATTTCACTCAGGTATTCTAGGATCTTTGAATAATCAGAATAGCATGTACAGTTTTGACAAAAATAGCAATAAGCTATTTTAAAAGTGGACACTGCAAAAATCAACAGTTCCTGGAGGAGGTAAGTAATTGTTAAGCTCACAGGTAAGTAAAACACTTACAGGGTTTGAAGTTGGGTCCAAGGTAGCCCACCGTTGGGGGTTGAAGGCAACCCCAAAGTTACCACACCAGCAGCTCAGGGCCGGTCAGGTGCAGAGGTCAAAGAGGTGCCCAAAACACATAGGGGGTCAACAGGCTGGCGGTGCTCCGCAGGGCATTCTGACCGCGGCGGTACAGCCGCGGCCAGAAACGGAAAGTCGGCGGTGTACCGCCGACTTTCCGCTGCCAATGGGAATCCTACATGGCGGCGCAGCTTGCTGCGCTGCCATGGGGATTCCGACCCCCTCACCGCCATCCTGTCCCTGGCGGTTTCGACCGCCAGGAACAGGATGGCGGTGAGGGGTGTTGTGGGGCCCCTGGGGGCCCCTGCAGTGCCCATGCCAATGGCATGGGCACTGCAGGGGCCCCCGTAAGAGGGCCCTACTTTTAATTTCAGTGTCTGCTCAGCAGACACTGAAATTCGCGATGGGTGCTATTGCACCCGTCGCACACCTTCCACTCCGCCGGCTCCGTTCGGAGCCGGCTTCATCGTGGAAGGGTGTTTCCCACTGGGTTGGCGGGCGGCCTTTTGGCGGTCGCCCGCCAGCCCAGTGGGAAACCCAGAATGACCGCCGCGGTCTTTTGACCGCGGCACGGTCTTCTGGCGGTCCCAGTACAACATCCTCAATGTCCCAGAATGACCCCCCATAGGCTTCAAAGGAAACAGGAGTGCCCCGGTTCCAGTCTGCCAGCAGGTAAGTAGACGCGTCCTTGGAGGGCAGACCAGGGAGGTTTTGTAGGGCAGCGGGGTGGGGACACAAGCAGGCACAGAAGGTACACCCTCAGTGGCACAGGGGCGGCTGGGTGCAGAGAGCAAACAGGCGTCGGGTTTTGTATTGAAAGCAATGGGAGACCCGGGGGCCTCTTCAACGATGCAGGCAGGCACAGGGGGGGCTCCTCGGGTTAGCCACCACCTGGGCTAGGCAGAGGGTCGCCTGGGGGGCCCTCCTGCACTGGAGTTCGGTTCCTTTAGGTCCTGGGGGCTGCGGTTGCAATGTTGGTTCCAGGCATCGGGTCCCTTGTTACAGTCACGGTCAGGGGGGGCCTCTGGATTCCCTCTGCAGGCGTCGCTGCAGGGGATCAGGGGGGTCATCTCTGGTTACTCACAGGCTCACAGTCCCCGGGGAGTCCTCCCTGAGGTGTTTGTTTTCCGCCGGGGGCGTCGGGTGCAGAGTGGAAAGTTTCATGCTTCCGGCAGGAAACGTGAAGTCTTTAAAGTTGCTTCTTTGTTGCAGAAAGTTGCAGATTGTTGAACAGGGCCGCTGTTCTCTGGAGTTTCTTGGTCCTCGGTTGCAGGGCAGTCCTCTGAGGCTTCAGAGGTCGCTGGTCCCTGTTGGATGCGTCACTGTTGCAGTTTTCCTCGAAGTTGGGAGACAGGTCGGTAGGGCTGGGGCCAAAGAGGTTGTCGTCTCCGTCTTCACTGCAGGGATTCAGGTCAGCAGTCCTTCTTCTGGTTAAGGTTGCAGGAAACTAGTTTCCTAGGTTTTGGGGGCCCGTAAATACTGAATTTAGGGGTGTGTTTAGGTCTTGGAGGGCAGTAGCCAATGGCTACTGTCCTTGAGGGTGGGTACACCCTCTTTGTGCCTCCTCCCTGTGGGAAGGAGGGCACATCCCTAATCCCATTGGGGGAATCCTCCATCCACAAGATGGAGGAGTTCTAAAAGTAAGAGTCACCTCAGCTCAGGACACCTTAGGGGTTGTCCTGACTGGTGGATGACTCCTCCTTGTTCTTCTAATTATCTCCTCCAGCCTTGCTGGCAAAAGTGGGGGCAGTGGCCGGAGGGGCGGGCATCTCCACTAGCTGGGATGCCCTGTGGCACTGTAACAAAGGCGGTGAGCCTTTGAGGCTCACCACCAGGTGTTACAGTTCCTGCAGGGGGAGGTGAGAAGAACCTCCACCCAGTACAGGCTTTGTTCCTGGCCACAGAGTGACAAAGGCACACTCCCCATGTGGCCAGCAACATGTCTGGTGTGTGGCAGGCAGGCAAAAACTAGTCAGCCTACACTGGAAGTCGGGTATGTTTTCAGGGGGCATCTCTAAGATGTCCTCTGGGTGTATTTTACAATAAATTGCACACTGGCATCAGTGTGCATTTATTGTGCTGAGAAGTTTGATACCAAACTACCCTGTTTTCAGTGTAACCATTATGGTGCTGTGGAGTTCGTGTTTGACAGACTCCCAGACCATATACTCTTATGGCTACCCTGCACTTACATTGTCTAAGGTTTGGCTTAGACACTGTAGGGGCATAGTGCTCATGCACTTATGCCCTCACCTGTGGTATAGTGCACCCTGCCTTAGGGCTGTAAGGCCTGCTAGAGGGGTGACTTATCTATGCCACAGGCAGTGTGTGGTTGGCATGGCACTCTGAGGGGAGTGCCATGTCGACTTAGTCATTTTCTCCCCACCAGCACACACAAGCTGTGAAGCAGTGTGCATGTGTTGAGTGAGGGGTCCCTAGGGTGGCATAAGACATGCTGCAGCCCTTAGAGACCTTCCCTGGCATCAGGGCCTTTGGTACCAGGGGTACCAGTTACAAGGGACTTACCTGAGTGCCAGGGTTGTGCCAATTGTGGAGACAAAGGTACAGTTTAGGGAAAGAACACTGGTGCTGGGGCCTGGTTAGCAGGGTCCCAGCACCCTTTCAAATCATAACTTAGCATCAGCAAAGGCAAAACGTCAGGGGGTAACCATGCCAAAGAGGCATTTCTTCACAGCAGGGCATTGGGGTTCCAGGAGATCCATAAGGGCTGCAGCATTTCTTTTGCCACCCATAGGGAATTCAAAGAAACACTCACACAGAACTGTCATTGCAGCCTGCGTGAAATAACACACACGTTATTTCACAGCCATTTTCACTGCACTTAAGTAATTTATAAGTCACCTAGATGTCTAACCTTTACTTGCTGAAGGTTAGGTGCAAAGTGTTACTAAGTGTGAAGGCACCCTTGCACTAACAAAGGTGCCCCCACATAGTTCAGGGCCATTTCCCCAGGCTTTGTGAGTGCGGATACGCCATTACACACATGCACTACATATAGGTCAATACCTATATGTAGCTTCACAATGGTAACTCCGAATATGGCCATGTAACATGTCTAAGATCATGGAATTGTCCCCCCATTTCAAATCTGGTATTGGGGAGCAAATTCCATGCATCCTGGGGGCTCCACCATGGACTCCCAGTACTGCCAAACCACCTCTCTGAGGCTTGCACTGCAGCTACAGCTGCTGCCATCTCCTAGACAGAGTTCTGCCCTCCTGGGGTCTGGGCAGCCCAGTCCCAGGAAGGCAGAACAAAGCATTTCCTCAGTGAGCAGGGTGTTACACCCTCTCCCTTTGGAAATAGGTGTTACAGGCTGGGTAGGTTTAGCCTCCCCCAGGCTCTGGAAATGCTTTGAAGGGCACAGATGGTGCCTTCCTTGCATAAACCAGTCTACACCGGTTTAGGGACCCCTTCTCCTCTGCTCTGGCGGGAAACTGGACAAAGGAAAGGGGAGTGACCACTCCCCTGTCCATCACCACCCCAGCGGTGGTGCCCAGAGCTCCTCCAGTGTGCCCCAGACTTCGGCCATCTTGCTTTGCAAGGTGTGGGGGCACTCTGGAGGCCTCTGAGTGGCCAGTGCCAGCAGGTGACCTCAGAGGCCCCTCCTGATAGGTCCTTAGCTGGTAAGGTAGCCAATCCCCCTCTCACAGCTATTTAGGGTCTCTCCTGTGGGTTCTCTTCAGATTCTGCTTGCAAGTTTCCTTCAGGAATCCTCTGCAACTCAACCCCAGCCTGCTCCAAGAAATACTGTAACTGCAACAAAGTGTCTACAAAAGACACTTTCTTCAGCAACTTCAGCTCCAAGTCAGCAACGTCCACAGTGTGCATGCTCTGGGGAATCACTGTCTTCATTCTGCACAAGAAGGACCGATGAAATCTCCCGTGGAGTGACAGAGTCATTCCCCTGCTCCAAGCAGGTACCTTCCAAGGCTACGACCAGTACCCTGGGACCCCTCTCACAGTGACGAGCGTGCTCCTAAGGACACAGAGGGTGGACATCATCGACATAGACTGTCCTGAGGTCCTGCTGATGCAATTTGGAGGATGTAAGACCTTGCCTTCCTTGAGAGCGATGGTACCCCTATGCACTGCGTCTTCTTTGCCTCCTGAGGCCTCTGTGCACTCTTTACAAAATTGCTTCATGCACAGCCTGGCCCAGGTCCCCAGCACTCCATCCTGTGATGCACAACTCAGTGAGTTCTCCGGCGGTGTGGGACCTTTTTTTGTTGTGCTGCGTTAACTGCATTTTGCACCTCCTTTGAACTCAGATCCTGCGACTCCTGGGGGTGCTGGCTGGTATCCGGAGGGCTCTCTAAAACGCTGAGAGGCCCTTCTTCCTCCTCACATAGAGTTGAGGCCCCCAGGTCCCTCCTGGGTCCATCCAGCGCCATTTTAATGCAAAATGTACTATTGTCGTAGCCAAGGCTTGTTGGTGCCTTCCAACACGAAATCTCATCTGCAACGATCTTCACACCGTAGGACATCTTTTGCATCATGCAGAAACCTGCTGGCATCTTCCTAGGGGGCATTTCTGCAGTCTTTGACTAACTGGGGACTCTTCTTTTGCACCCTTTTCTGGGTTGGCAGGGGCTCCTGTCCTTCCTGGATCGTCTTTCGACTTCTGGACTTGGCCCCCTTCCTTTGCAGGTCTTCAGGTCCAATAATCCAGCAGTTGTTCTTTGCAGACTTGGTTGGCTGCTGCAAAATCCTCAAAACGAGGTGTAGAGTGTCCTTAGGAAACTTGCAGTACTTTACTCCTACTTTTCTTGGCTCTGGGGTAATTTACTTACCTTTACTGTATTCTTACTCTCCCAGCAATTCTGCACACACTACACTTGTCTGGGGGGGAATTTGTGATTCACATTCCACTTTCTTAATATATGGTTTGTGTTGCCCCTAGACCTATTTCCTCCCTTTTCATTCTATAGGTTTTCCTACTGTTTGCATTTTTCTATGACTCTTTACTTGTCTAATTTTGGTGTCTAGTGTATATATTGTGTATAATACTTACCTCCAGGAGGAGTATTGTCTCTAAGATATTTTTGGTACTGTGTCACCCAAATAAATACCTTTATTTTTGGTAACACTGAGTATCGTCTATACTTGTGTATATGTACTGGGTAACTATAAGTGGTATTGCATGAGCTTTGCATGTCTCCTAGTTCAGCCTTAGATACTGTGCTATAGCTACCTATATCAGGCTAAGCTGCTAGAAGACTACTACTTCACTAATAAGGGAAAACTGGACCTGGTATAATGTGTAAGTACCCAAGGTACCCACTACAGACCAGGCCAGCCTCCTACATCCTTGCTACCAAATTCTAATTCAAAAAGCATATGTGGGGCTGGTCTTTGTCACATGCAAAAATTAAAATGAGACAAAAATTAATTTAAGAAAAATCTAACTATAGCACTATCAAACATAAACAGTTGAATTTCTAAGGGAAAAACCTGCAAAAGGAAAGTAAATGCACATCTGTTACACCCCTCCTAAATGAGACAGCAATTAGCAGAGTCATCGTCAGCAGAACACAGCAACAGCAGGTCTTTCGTGATCAGCATCAGGAACATGAAAGGGACAACAGTTCATTAGTGTTGGGCCTAAAGTAACTGAACAGTTAAAATCTGTCAACTGTGACAGAACTAGACACAATCTACAACAGAACTGAACAGAACTGAGGCCCTCATTATGAACAGAGCGGTAAACAGCGCACCGCCGAACGTGGCGGTAACAACCGCCAACAGACGTGCGGTCCGAACTGACAAATAATGAACCAACTTAAACACAGGCATCCTGAAAACCACTCACCCCCAGCTGGGGAGCACCGACAACGACGGCAGAGCCCGCCCACAGGCCGACAGAAAGGCCCTACCCGCCCATCAAATAATGAAGCACTAGACCTCCGTCAGTTCCGGGGCAGGAACCACCGCCACGCAAAGCCAGGCGGAAATTAACCAAATATAAGGAAACACTCACCGGAGGCTCACACAACACACCGAAGCAGACATGGATAGAGAGTTTCAGATCATGCCAGCCCTGCTCCTTGCCATCTACCTCGATGACCGAGACCACCGACGAAGACGATGACAGTAAGTACCGCAACCTAGTAAAAAAGGGAAGAAAGGACACAGTTACATACCGACCCACTACACCCACCCTGCAACGCTCCCCCAACCCTTGACAGCAGCACAAGCCATACACCCCACAGCAAGAGGTACTTACCCGACACAAGGCAAATCCAACCTGCCCAAAGTACACACATGTGCTCAACACCCCCAAAACAATGAAACGATAAACCACGGATCCAGAGTGTGCCATAAACAACACAGGCCACACATTAACTTTTATTCTGCTCAATGAGCAATATAATTGCAACATAAGGCCAATGGCCATTCCAGAGTAAATAGTCTGATGGGCCACAAGGGCCCCAACTTGACTCCCACAAGTGCAACGGTACTCCACCTAATTGGGGCAATAATGGGGCATCCAGGCACCTCAAGGAACAGGGGCAGAGGGTGGTGTGGGTGGGGACTTAGATTTACACTTGGAAGGTGGAGGGGACATGGGTTTTGTGCTTGCAGCTGGTGGAGCAGACTTGGCCTGGGGTGTGGCAGATGTTACAGGGCCAGCACAGGGTCTCTTCCTCACAGGGGAGGTAGCACGTGAATGGGAAGGGTGGAAAGGTGGGGCTGTGACGTGGGGGGAGTGGGCAGGGCAAAGAGGTGGGCACGTTTAGGGATGAGATGGGATGGACCAGTAGGTTTAAACGGGATAGGAAAAGTTTCTTAGGTACAATTAGGGTGGGCCTGGAGGAAGACGTGGGAGTGGAGGTAGAGGGAGAGGCTCTAAGAGGTGTAGGTGTGCGCGAAGTGGGTGCAGGTGACTGGACAATATGCTGAGGAGTGGTGGATGTGTAATGGGTGGGTGTTTTGGTGCGTTTGAGTGACTTGGGAGGAGGGGGGTGGACACAGTGGGACAAGACAGGCTGCCAGTGTAAATGTATGTTGTCTGGGTGTCTGCAAGTCGAGTGAGTGTGCTGCATGTGTCAACTAAAGTTGTTGTGGTGAGTGCAGGTGTGGTCTCTGGGGTGCATGAATGGATGTTTGATATTGTGGTGACTGCAAGAATAGGGTCAGCAACATTGAATGAGGGTGCAGTGCCTGTGGGTGTGCATGTAGAGGGGACAGACAGGGAGGTGGAAGAGGTGGACACACTGGGGGAAGTGTATGTTGGTGTGTGTGCATGTGTATGTTGGCTGTGTGTATGCCTGTGGTGGGAGGTGTGGTGCTTGTGTTTTGAAGTGTGCTTCTTGTGTGTTGAGGTGTGTGCCTGCATGTCAGAATGTGTGTTTTAGATGGGTGAAGGGAGTGGGGTGCTGGAAGGGGTAGAGGTGGTTGGAGGGGGGACGGAATGACCAGGGTTACTGGCTGCCGTCAAAGATGAGACTAGAGCCTGAAAAGATCTCTGTAGGCCATCCAGATAGGCATTAGCCTGCTGCACCTATTATGCGTGCCCATGGATGGCATTAATGATGGTTGTCTGCCCTACAGAGATGGTTCTCAGGAGGTCAATAGCCTCCTCCGTGAGGGCAGCAGGGCTTACTGGGGCAGGGGAGGAGGTGCCTGGGGCGAAGGAGACTCCCACCCTTCTGGGTGAGCGGGCACGGCAACTCGGTGGGGAGCAAATGGGAGGGCCGAGATGGTATGGGGGTGGCGGAAGATGACACAGAAGGGGTGGGCAAACTAGGGTCTGCCACCGCAAGGGAGCTCCCATCGGAGGAGGTGTCAGAGTCACTACCTCCAGTGGTAGTTGCCTTCCCAGTGGTACTCCCCTCGCCCTCCAACCCACTGGTCTCCTTGGAATCGGACGACTCTGCCTCCGAGGAACCGTGGGCCGCTGCATCCCCACTCGCTGCTGCCTCAGCTCCCTCCAAAGATGTTGATGATGTACACAGACAACACAAAAGAACAGAGATGGGGAGACAAAACAGGAGAGACACTTGTAAATAGCTGAATGGAGGGTCAAAACTGGTCCACACATACACCCACCCTGAAAATATGGCACCAGGCCGGCACCTACCTCTATACACATGGCTATGCCCCTGACTAGTGGCTAGAACCCTGCTCTACAGCCATTCCCCACAGCATTGAAGGACCTGACGTACTGCAGACTTGACCCTTACACCCCTACTCCCCACGGGGGCCATTATGTAGATGGACATCAGTCAGAGTCCCTGCCACTAGAGAGCATAAATACGACCGCACACACACACATCCACCAAGGAGCCAAAGTATGGTATTTGTACTCACCCCCTTGTGACTGCTGTGCAGCCTTCAAGCACCAATCATGGTCTGGGTACGCCACCGCCAGAATGAGGAGCATAAGGAGGGTCAGTGCCTGACGGGCACCCCTTCCTCGTTGGGAGGGCTTCCCCAGCTGGGCCTAACAGATCTTCTTCGCCCAGCGCTGCAGGTCCTCTCACCACTTCCCTCAGTGTGGGCTCCGCTGCTTGTAGACCCCCAGGGTCCGCACCTCCCTGGCGATGGCATGCCAAAGTCCCCTCTTCTGGCGGGCGCTTACCTATAAGGGACACACATAAGAAGTAACACTGAGGTCAGACAATGTCCAATAATATACTGCTGGCTATATGTCCACTATGGGACGGACATTTGAAACAGCCTAACAGCACACACATACGCAGCATGTCAGGAACCCAGGACTATACAGTGTCACACGTGCACACATGTATACAGCCATCCACAACCATTACACACATCCATGCCCCCCAATCCTCCTGTTCAGCTGTACCTCTGGCCAACCGTAGAGCTTGGCGTACAGGGACAGGAACCTGAACACGAGCTTCTCCAATTCCTCATTGGTGAAGGCCGAGGCCCTTTCTCCTGCAACATGTGCCATTTCCATGACCAGAGGCAGGACACAGCAGTACACTCAGTAGAGTACCTGCATGCACGAGATCCGGGACTCAAGCGAAGTTGGGATGACGAGTTTGAGTACGCACCGCAGCAGTGTGCACCGTTACCGCCGGCAGTGATCATGATACGCTAAGAATGCCCATTGACAACCATGTTAACCAATGAATATGTGCACGGCGGTAAACACTTTGCGCAATTACGTCAACCACAAGCGGTATGCAGTCACTTCCACCACAACACTTCTGTATTACAGGGGGCAGACATTTTGGCCTTAACTGCGCAGTTGTAAAACCCTCATCAGCACCATGCAGGCCCTATTGTCCCCTAAACACCCATAGGCATGTAACAATATACATTACCTCACCTGAACAGTCCTGAATATCATTGTGGTCATGTTGCTGTAATGTCACACCTACTAAGCATTTGTGTGGTCGACAATCATATCAGCAGTGCTGAATAAGAAACACTGTGTGCAGATGTATATGTGTTCCTCACATGTGTTCTACACTCCTTCTAGATACAGACCCCTGTGGCGAGGGAGGGCCCCATCGGTGTACAGACCACTTGATGATTTGTGGACCATGGTGGAGCGTCACATCATTATCAATTACAGACTCACTCATGCTAATATTCATGATCTTTGTGCATTACTGGATCCAGCACTGAAACCGGCTAATTGGAATCAGCATGCCATCCCTACTGAAGTACAGGTGCTCTCTGCACTCCATTTCCTGGCCACGGGCTCATTTCAAGTGACAGTGGGCATGGGTGCAGGTTTTTCACAGCCAATGTTTAGCATTATACTGTCCAGATTTCTGAATGCATTTGTACGACACCTGCAGTCCTATGTGAGGTTTCTCAAAGTGCTGACCTCCCTGCCATCACGTCGGACTTCTATGCCTTTGCCAACACACCCCATGTGATAGGTACCTTCGATGGCACCCACATAGCTATCATCCCCCCAAGAGCCAGTGAACAGGTGTACTGAACCAACAGGAAGGACTTTCATTCCATGAACATTCAATTGGTGTGTACTGCAGACCAGTACATCTCACATGTGAATGCCATGTTGCCTGGATCAGTCCATGATTCCTTTGTGCTAAGGAACAGTAGTGTGCCACATAAGATGCAACAACAACAAGGGGACAGGTGATGGATCATAGGTGTTCTGACACTTATTGCCACATAGCAGAAAGGCAGGCTGTCTGCCACTGAGGGTTGTCATTGACAGTCATGTTTTGCCCCCTTTTTTTAGGTGATTCTGGCTTCCCCAACATGCGTTGGCTCCTGACACCAGTGAGGAATCCGGGAACAGACACAGAGAGGAATTACAATTGAGGCCCATGGACGTATTAGGAGGGTGATAGAGCTCACAATAGGTCTCCTGAAGGTTAGATTTCATTGCCTACAGATCTCTGGTGGTTCCCTGGCCTATGGGCCTGAAAAGGTGTGTAGAATAGTGGTAGCTTGCTGCATGCTGCACAACGCGGCTGTGAGGAATTCTATCCCCCTCTTGGAGGAGGAGGAGGGTGCTGTATATCCAGACCTGCTTCCTCAGAGAGAGGATGAGAGTGATGGTGATGATGAGTAGGGGGATGATGTACATTCCATGACCCAACTGATACAATTCTATTTCCAGTAACTATGTGGGACTAATCAATGAGATTGCTGTCTGTGCAGCAAACTGTCAGTGTGCCTTTTCATCTAGGGGGGTGTTGGGTCAATAGTCATTGCCACTGTGACCTGGTCTGCATAGGACAGGTAACATTATAGTATAATAGTTCGACAAATCTGTAGGCACGACAACATGTCATATGTGTGGTGCAATTACTGCTACCCAGATAAGAATAAATGATTTATAATACAGTTGCATCCATACTTCATTTTGTTTATACATAATGACAGGGGACATTGTAATAGGTAAACTGGTGGTTTATTTGGTGCAGGGATTACATCCTGCAGGGATGGGAGTGAGCTACTGGTGGTTGTACAATATGGCAACATTGTTGCAGCATCTGTTGGCAGTAGTAGTATGTCCATCTATGTTTTCCAGTGTTTGTTATTGTTTTCACATGGTTTGGTCGCTGGTTAAGTGGGACACTTGGAGGACATTTCTTGCCAGAGTCACTTCTTTGAGGAGGCCTTGGTCTTGGCAGGTGTTCCTGTCCCACATCTGGGCCTGAGGGACCGTTTGGGGGCCTGGTGGTGGCCTGTACGGGTTGAGATGCATGTCTCCTGTGTGTCCTGAAATGGTGGAACATGTCCAGATGCTGCTGCTGCTGTTGTTGTGCGGTCTGTAGCTTGGCCTGTGGTAGGGCCTTCCTGGTCTGTGTGGGCCTCAGGCTGTGTTGGGACAAGGTACAGCAAAGCACCTGCTATGCGGGCCATTGTGGCATTGTGCAGTTTCCACTGCTCCATGGCCTCTTGATGGTCTGCTACCTGCATCCTTTGACTCTGCTCCAGGGTGGATACTATCTAGGCCAATCTGTCCTGGGTATGGTGATATGCTCCCAGGACCTCAGAGATCACTTCCTGGGCTGCAGCATCAATCCTGTGGCCTCCCCCTGGGCCAGTGATGCTCTCCCACTGGGTCTTGCCCCCTGTGCCTGTGTCCCCTGCACAGGTCTGGTGGTACCACTTGTACTGGGGCCATTGTCTTCCAGCCTGTTGTTAGGGGGTGACTGTGGCCTCTGTCCATGTGTTCCACCAGTCTGTGGCCTGAATACATAGGTGTGGTGACAGTTGCCCTGGGCAGGTGTTGTTGGCTGGGTGGTAGGGGTGTCAGTGGTGTCCTGGGTGGGGCTGCTGCATGATGACAGTCCAGGACTGTGTGAGGGGCCAGGGTGATCGTCAATATACAGGGTTCCATCCCCAGTGTCCTGGGAGGTGCCTCTGTCTCCCAGTGGGGCACTGCCACTCCTTGTCCTGTCCGTCAGGGCGGCATGGGTGGTGGTGCCTGTTGGGAGGAATGGACATGTCTGTTACAATTGCATGATCGGATGGGGTGCACAGGGCTGGGCTGTTTTGTGCAGGTTTTCACACTTTGGGACCATGCAGGGTGCCTTTGTGAGACTTGTATTGCATTTTGCTTAGGATGTGGGGGGTGCCTTTTGGGTGGTGTAGTCCCTTTGTGATTCCTTGCAGGGGTAGGTGGCTGTGCACAGGGGGACGGATGTGGGCCTGTTAGTGGGTTTGTGCGCATGCAAGGTGACTGGATGTGGTGATTGTGGCCTGGGTGGTGTAGTGGTCCTGGTGGCTGTTGGAGGGGTGGGGTGGTGCATACATTACAGGTGTGATGGATATGGGGTAAATGTAGATGACTTACCCGAGTCCATTCCTCCAGTGAGTCCAGGGAGTCCCTCAGGGTGCAGGATGGCCAAGACCTTTTCCTCCCAGTCAGTGTAGTCGGGTGGTGTTGGTGGAGGTCCTTCCCTAGTCTTCTGGACTGCAATGTTGTGCCGGGGTGCCATGGACCTGACCTTCCCACGCAGGTCATTCCATTTCTTCTGGATGTCGTCCCTGGTGTGTGGATGGTGTCCCACTGCATTGACCTTGTTGACTATTGTCTGCCATAGCTCCATCTTCCTGGGGATGGGTATGTGCTGGACCTGTGCCCCGAATAATTGTGCCTCGACCTTCAATATCTCATCCACCATGGTTCTTAGCTCCCTTTCTGTGAAGCGTGGGTGTTTGGGGTGCCATGGTGTGTGTTGTGATTGGTTTCTTTTGTGGATCTAGGTGAGGGTGCTCTTGTGTGGCTGGGTGTGTGAGTTGTGTGATGTGGTGTTCAGTGTCTGCCTGTAGTATTGTCCATGTGGCTTCTCCTATTGGCGATGCAAAGGATTGTGGGGTGTGTCTGTGAGTGTTTTATAGTGTTGTGGGTGTGTGTCAGGTGTGTGGGTTTCAAACTTGCTAATGTATGCATTTCTTACTGTTGGGTCCACTTGCCGCCCGTGGCTGTCTGTACCCCCAATGGTCATTCAGCTTCCACTGACCGCCGCAGTGATTTGTGCTTCATTATTTGGAGGGCGGGATGTTTGTGCATTCAGCGGTGGTGGGGTGGGAGGTCCAGCATTTCTGCCGACAAGGTCCTGGTGGTGACTGGTGGCAGGGAGATTTTTGTCAGTTTCTGATTTTTGCATCATTATATGGTGGGTTTCTGTTCACCGCCAATGGCGGTTGTTAGAAATGGGGTTTTTGGTTGGCAGTCAGGTTACCCTCTGTCCAAGCAAGAACCCTCTCTCTAGTCACGGTAAGTCACACACAATCCAAATTATCTTGTGCCCACCCTCTGGTAGCTTGGCACGAGCAGTCAAGCTTAACTTAGAAGGCAATGTGTAAAGTATTTGTGCAATAAATCATACAATAACACAATATAGCACCACACAAATACACCACACAGAGTTTAGAAAAATATATAATATTTATCTGGGTATTTGCAGGTCAGAACGATAAAAGATGCAATATGAAATTGTAGAGATATCACTGAAAAGTGATATAAAGTGTCTTAAGGCATTAAAAAGCAAACAAAGTCTCTTTCAAGCACAAAGTACCTGGTTTAAAGTGGAAAATCTCTGCAAAGGGCCGCAGAGGAGGAGATACGTGGAAAAATGGTGTGCGCGTCGATTTCGCCCCTTCACACACGGACTTGCGTCGTTATTTTTCACGCTGGGAAGTTGTGTGTCGTTTTCCGACGTGCGGACAGTCTCCTTCTGTGGTTCGTGGGATTACCAGATGTCCCAGGGCCTGTGCGTGAAATCCTAGGCTTGTTATCCGGCTGCGCGTCGTTCCAGTGGGCTGTGCGTGGAATCTTCTCCCTCATGGCAGGCATCGCGTAGATTTCCTCTCTGGAAGTCGGGCGGCGTTGTCCAGACGAGGCTGTGCGTCGAAGTTCCACTCACACCGCAGGCGTCGCGTCGAGCGTCGTCTATCCGGATCGGCGTGCAGTGAATTTTTCACCGCTGAGCAAGCTGTGCGTCAAATGTTTCGGCGCACGAGGCGTCCAGTTGGAAAAGAGAAGTCTTTATGGTCCTGAGACTTCAGGGAACAGGAGGCAAGCTCTATCGAAGCCCTTGGAGAGCACTTATGCAGCAAGGCAAGAGTCAGCAAGGCAGCAGGGCAACAGCAAGGTAGCAGTCCTTTGTAGAAAGCAGTCAGGTGAGTCCTTTAGGCAGCCAGGCAGTTCCTCTTGGCAGGATGCAGGATGCAGGTTCTGGTTCAGGTTTCTTCTCCAGCAAGTGTCGGAGGTGGTAGGGCAGAGGCCCTGTTTTATACCCAAATATGCCTTTGAAGTGGAGGAGACTTCAAAGAGTGGCTAAGAAGTGCACCAGGTCCCCTTTCAGTTCAATCCTGTCTACCAGGGTCCCAGTAGGGGGTGTGGCAGTCCTTTGTGTGAGAGCAGGCCCTCCACCCTCCCAGCCCAGGAAGACACATTCAAAATGCAGATGTATGCAAGTGAGGCTGAGTACCCTGTGTTTGGGGTGTGTCTGAGTGAATGCACAACGAGCTGTCAACTAAACCCAGCCATACGTGGATTGTAAGGCACAGAAAGATTTAAGTGCAAAGAAATGCTCACGTTCTAAAAGTGGCATTTCTAGAGTAATAATATTAAATCCAACTTCACCAGTCAGCAGGATTTTGTATTACCATTCTGGCCATACTAAATATGACCTTCCTACTCCTTTCATATCAGCAGCTACCACTTCAATGATGTATGAGGGCAGCCCCAATGTTAGCCTGTGAAGGGAGCAGGCCTCACGGTAGTGTAAAAACGAATTTAGGAGTCTTACACTACCAGGACATGTAAACTACACAGGTACATGTCCTGCCTTTCACCAACACAGCACCCTGCTCTAGGGGTTACCTAGGGCACACATTAGAGGTGACTTATATGTGGAGAAAGGGGAGGTTTAGGCTTGGCAAGTACTTTTTAATGCCAAGTCGATGTGACAGTGAAACTGCACACATAGGGCCTTTAAATGGCAGGCCTGAGACAAGGTAAAGGGGCTACTTAAGCGGGTGGCACAACCAGTGCTGCAGGCCCACTAGTAGCATTTAATCTACAGGCCCTGGGCACATATAGTGCACATTACTAGGGACCTATAAATTAATTAAACAGTCCAATCAGGTATGATCCAAAGTTACCATGTTTAAAGGGAGAGAGCATATGCATTTTAGCACTGGTTACCAGTGGTAAAGTGCGTAGAGTCTAAAAGCCAGCAAAAACAGTGTCCACAAGGTGGAGGGAGGCAGGCAAAAAGTTAGGGGTGACCACCCCAAGGCTGTCAGGTCTAACAGCGGTCTTTTGTTCGCCGTCGCTGTGTTCATAATGAGGGCCTAGATCTGAATGAAACTGAATTTACATCATCTATAATTTTGCTAAATTTATGTCCCAAAAAGCACTAGATATGTCTATTGGACAAGACTATGAGGTGTGATAGTGAGCAACCAATAAAATTTATCTTCTTCATTAGTTTGTAACTTTTCTTCATTCTTCTTCAGGATAGGCCCAAGTTGACACTCCTCTCTGGTCTGCAGTTTTCACAGAATATTACCATTGTAGAAAACAGCACAGAACATGACATTGTAGCTAACATTACTTCCTACCAGAAACTAAAGCCCATTGTTAAAACTTTCAATTATTATCACAAGGAAGAACAGAATGAACAGAGTAGAAAACGACAGTGGAATTCCATTGTGAGCTTTCAAATGAACAGTGGATAAACAATGTTTGCAAAAGAATTTCATTGCAGTCAGCATAACATCTCAACACTGTACTGTGAAAAAATAGTAAAGCTTAGGCCTTTTACTGAAACCAATACGTGAAGAATAAAACAGTTTTAGCAGTCAAACCATATTTAGAACATTATTTAAACATTATTTAATTAATTAATAATAATTTCAAACCATTAGTTTTACTCATCAATATAAATTATCTTTTGTCAGTGCAAATGGGTATGATTAATCAAAATGTGTTTTCAACATTATTTATTATTTCATGTGTAACTCAAAGTGGTAGACACCATGTCAACCACATTTCAAACATGCACGTTTTATTTTTCTAACACGTGTTTTCTGTAAGGTTTTTAGTACATGTTAATTATAAGACTCATTTACTTATAATTTTTTTAATAATGTTTGCTCTCTAACACAGTATGAAGCACTTAAAAAAATATTATTGTTGTTGACATGGATATGTCTCCTATATGGTAACTGGTGGAATACCCAGCTCTCAGTGACCCAACTGCATGTGATAACTGATATTCTGACTTTTTGTTGCCTAGATCACACTCTAATCAAACGTGCAAGGCGGGCGCTAGGCCTATGCTTTGTCTTTGGGTTTAGTAGCCTGGTTCTGAACCCTGGAGTGGTGCAACAAGCATGTCTGCTAGCTAACATGGGACCACTGACCACATCCTGAATTGCAGAGGTGGTAGCAACGTAGTTTTTTTTCATAAGTTTAGAACGGAACAGGCCATTTTCTCTGATTCAGAATGAGTGTGGCATTTACTAGCCCTGCTCGCTTAAAGCTTTGCTTGTATGAAACACCCAGACATTTGGTTGACAGCCAATGTTTATGTCCAGTGCATGCTGTGTAAAATGTGCATGCTTGCAGGACTCTACTTGAGTGTGAGATTGCTGGAACTGGCAAGATCCATTTAGAAATTAACTCTGGTGTTACATGGAATGATCAATTAACACACAACAGCTCCGATGCACTATCACAGAACTGCAAACATTTAAAGATAAGTCATCCAACTAGCATCACAACCTTCAGAAACCAGCTGCCTGCCAGCTCAATTTATTAAACGCTACAACGTAGCATCAAACACGTTATAAAAAGATTGAGGCTGCACTTAACTCTAGCAATAGTATTGTCTTTACAAAATTCCAATGTTCTTCGATTTCTCTTCTCCTCCAAAATATCTACTGTCCATCCAATGCTCATATCTAAAAGTAGTCTTTTATTTTTATTTATTTTGTGGAAGGCATAGCTACAAATCAGTGAAAGCATACTCATAGGAAACAACGACATGTACATATGTAATGAACTAACGAAATGTGGTCTACCGTACCACAGTAAAACGCAAAGAACACTTCATACTTGCGACTAAAGTACAAAATATGGGTATGCAAATTTACTAAAGGCCTTCTTTTCAGTTTGGCAGACTATCCTGACCATCTTTAGAACTATCCACCAGCCTGGATAAGATGTACATTCACAGGAGCAATGCCATGGTGGCTCCTCTGAAGCAATTGACAGTCTGCTGAGCAGCTGCCGTGCCTCAGGCAGGTGCTCAGAAACCTTTTTTCTTTTACAAAAACCAACTTTCAAAAGAGTAATGTGTTTTTGTAAATCAAAATACTAATGACTCTGACACCTTGGGCGTTGTTTCCCTGGTGTGGGGGTACAGTTTTCTTTTTTTCTGTTCAATACGGCCAGGGTGTATCTGGTGGTTCCTAACAGAAAAAAACTGTTTGCTGTAGATAGGGGGAACTGTCTGATGTACTTACCTAGATGGCCCTAGTGCAAGTGTTTTCACTGGCAGAGCCAGCATGGACATCACCGGTAAAAACATTAAAGTCTTCCCATCTCTAAATAGAGTGAATGGACCATCAGTTTAGTGCAGAGGGTACTCCGACACATTTTGTTTTATTAGAGTGCTCTGTCTGCCAAACTTTAAACGATCCCCTTAGTGATTATGACGACTAGCAGACCTTCAGAAAATGGTGGAAACGTGATCATTATATAAGGCAGTGTTACAAACTTTTGAGAATGGATCACAGCTTGATGCAAGGAACCCCCAGGCCATTTCTAAAATCTGAAACTCGATAACAGAATACAAAATAAACACAAACAAGTACGTTCTACATGAACTCAGTACACCTACTTTATTCTACATTGACTTGTTTAAATATTAAACTGACTGCACACCAGTATAAGACCTAGGTCATATGCACGAAACAATAGGAAATCAGAGGAGAAGAGGTGCAACAGAAAAATAACTGGATTCACCCTGACCTTTGACCGACAAAGATGCATGACGTTGTGAAACTGTTACGAATACAAGGTGATGTTGCCCTGAAAAAAACTCCCTTTGTATAGGAACTTAGGGGCATATGTACAAGCTCATTGTGCCACTTTAGCGCTGCCAGAGTATCATTTTTTATGCTAAGGCAGCTGTAAGGTGGCTTTTCTCCCACACCATTGCTCCATTTTGTGACCACTTGGGCCACATTATGGCTGTATTTCAGGCATAAGGCGTGCAAGGGGGGACATTCGGTGCACGGATGCGGGAAAA
Organism: Pleurodeles waltl; assembly: GCF_031143425.1. Taxonomy (NCBI): domain Eukaryota; kingdom Metazoa; phylum Chordata; class Amphibia; order Caudata; family Salamandridae; genus Pleurodeles; species Pleurodeles waltl. The sequence continues at coordinate 1,628,097,306 of NC_090445.1, read as the reverse complement.
AATGGCGCAGTGAATTTTACAACATTTCACTGTGTGATTTTCTTCCGTCATTTTTCACGCCTGCTCAAAGCAGGTGTTAAAATGACACACCCATTATGTTCAATGTGCCTCTCTGTGCTATGATGCACAAGCGTCAACATTTTTGACGCTAGTGTAGAAAAGCGCCACAATAGCATCAAAAATGTTGACTCTATTCACTAACGACCGCCATGGAGCCCTGTACTGTAAATACAGCACAACCATGGACTTGGTAGGTGCCGGTAGGGGGTGCAAGAAAAGCGGTGCACCATATATTTCTTGTAAATATGCTCCTAGATGTGTTGGCTAGTTTGTGGTTGGGTCTTCCATGAAAGAATGAAAACTAAAGAATGACTTTTCATATCAGCATTGTATAGACAATACATATTTTGGAAAAGAAAAGATGGAAGACCAATATAGAAATATTTGTTGCTAGATCTAAGCAAGACTTAAGATGGAGGTTGTGGCATAGCTCCCTCAGACAGTGAAAGTGTATTGTATACATTACTAAGCTGAATTAAGTAACTCAAGACACTGGAGTGTGGAAGGATGGAGACAGGGCTGCCTATAAAAATTCAATGGTGACCTTTTAATCAGGTGTTTCCTGCAGCAGCATCATTACCAGATGTGAGAGCCATCACCTTTTACAAAGACTGTGTCTGCACTGCAGAATGAACATGTAATTTCAAAAGGAGCTACCTGGGCAATGATAGAGGAGTAAAGATCCCCTGTCTGGTAAGTGTGTATATGGGTCAGGCCCAAACGACCCTACTTGTATCCATTTCCATGTTCAAGACCAAAGAAGGCAAAGCTCAGCAGAGTACTCAATAAGCTCCTGAGATCCAGGGCGGGTGTCTGTCAGACATACTTACTGCTGGAGGTAAAAAGACATCTCCTGACATCTGTGTATCGTACTGGAAGAGCTGTGGGTTTGCCTCTGACCTGGGAGCCCTCGTGACCTGCTGATAGGGATTAATGCAAAAAGAACACTTGATGGACGGAATGTAGAACAAATCAAACATTCACCACCAGTCACAGATCTGGGTTTAATCCATCACTTTGTTTGCTCACCGTGCCGTTCCAGTTTGGACCCAGCCATAAGCAAATCAGTCTTGACCCTGTTCCTTGTGGAACAGTCCAGCCCGAATTCCCAGGGCAGGTCCTCCCTGAACCAGAAACAAGCATCCTGGGACCGGTTTCGGGGTATCACCCCACTTCAGCCTTAACCATACCTTAACCATACACTGCACCCTGACCTTGGGGCTACCTAGGGCCAACCTTAAGAAAAGGGAAGAAAAGGGAAGGTTTAGGCCTGACAAGTGGGTACACTTGCCAAGTCGACTTTACAGATAAAATTGCACACACAGACACTGCAGTGGCAGGTCTGAGACATGATTACAGAGCTATTTATGTTGGTGGCACAACCAGTGCTGCAGGCCCACTAGTAGCATTTGAGTTACGGGCCCTGGGCACCTCTAGTGCACTGTACTACAAACTTATTAATAAACCAAATATGGCAATCATGGATAAACCAATTACATACACATTTTGTAAAGGAGCACTTACAATTTAGCACTGGTTAGCAGTGGTAAAGTGCCAAGAGTAACAAAAACATCAAAATCAGAGTGCAGCACACATCAACAACCTGGGAAACAGAGGCAAAAAGTTAAGGGAGACCATGCCAAGGATGAAAAGTCTAACACATGGCGCCACCAGCTGAAAGTGGGGAGCAACTACCCAACTCATGGGAGTTCTCATCACTAAGGCGGAAGAACCTGGACAGACCATCAGCATTGGCGTGTTCTGTACCAGGACGGTGTTCCACCGTAAAGTACATCCCCTGTAGGGAAATGGACCACCTCAACAGTTTTGCATTCTCAACCCTCATCTGCATTAACCATCTGAGGGGCCTGTGGTCGGTCTGAATTCGGAAGTGAGTCCCAAACAAGTAGGTTCTTAGCTTCTTCAGTGCCCAGACCACAGCAAACGCTTCATGTTCCATGGCACTCCACCTTTGTTCCCTGGGAAGTAATCTCCTGCTAATGAAGGCTACAGGTTGATCTAGGCCCTCTTCATTAAGCTGTGAGTACTGCTCCAATACCATGCTCTGAGGCGTCTGTTTGCACAACAAACTCCTTGGAGTAGTCAGGTACCTTCAGCACAGGTGCTGTGCACATGGCGGCCTTCAGGGCATCAAAAGCGTTCTGGCAAGCCTCTGTCCAGATCACTTTCCTAGGTTGCCTCTTCAAAGTCTACTCAGTCAAGGGGGTAACAATGGTACCATATCCCTTGACAAACCTCCTGTAATATCCTGTGAGATCTAATAAGGCTCTCACTTCAGTCTGGGTCTTGGAAGGTTTCCAAGCCAGAATGGTATCGATCTTAGGCTGTAGAGGTGCTACCTGTCCACTCCCCACCTGGTGTCCTAAGTACAACACAGAACCCTGCCCTATTTGGCACTTGCTCACCTCAATAGTGAGGCCTGCCTTCCACAGGGCCTCTAACACTCTCCAGAGATGTTGCAGGTGTTCCTCCCATGTGGAACTAAACACAGTAAGGTCATCCAGGTAGGCGGTACTGAACTCATCCAGTCCAGCTAACACCTGGTTGACCAACCTCTGAAAGGTGGCAGGGGCATTCTTCATCCCAAATGGCATGACTTTAAATTGAAAGTGTCCATCTGGGGTAAAGAATGCTGACCTCTCCTTGCCCCCCTCAGTTAAGGCAATCTGCCAGTACCCAGATGTTAAGTCAAATGTATTGAGGTACTTGGTAGCTCCTAACCATCAATGAGCTCCTCAGCTAGGGGGATGGGGGATGCGTCAGTCTTGCTGACCGCATTGAGTCCCCAGTAGTCCACACAGAACCTGAGTTCTGGAGTGGCACCAGGTACAGCAGCCTTTGAGACCAATACCACTGGGGTGGCCCAAGGAGAGCTGGAGTGCTCAATAACCCCCCTAGGGTAAGCATTTTGGAAAACTCATACTTAATGCATGCCCTGACCCTGTCAGTCACCCTGTCATCATGTGTGCACAAGTGTGTGACTCCTGGGATCAGGGAAAACAGTGAGGCAAACTGTTCCAACACGTGGCAACAGTCACCCTGCTACTTCTCAGTCAGGGAGGGGGAGAGGATCACTCCCTCCACTGACCCATCTTTTTCTCCTGAGGACAGGAGGACAGGTAGAGACTCACTCTCCTCCTCCACCCCATCATCTGTTGCAAGGAGCATGGACAGTTCAGTCCGTTGAAAGTGAGGTTTGAGGCGGTTGACATGCAGGATGCTTAAAGGTTCCTTGGGGACTGCAAGTCCACCAGGTAGGTGACTTAACTCCTGCGGTCCACCACCTCAAATGGCCCAGTCCACTTATCCTGGCGCGCCCTAGGCTCCAATGGCGCCATCACCCACACTTTCTGACCAGGTTGAAACTCGACCAGAGTGGCATTCCTGTCATGCCACAGTTTCATATCCTCCTGGCTTGCTTCCACGTTCTCCTGTGTGAGACTTTTGAAGCTTGCAGTCTGGTTTCTCAAAGCCAGCATGCAGCTAAATACATCCTGGGGTTTTTTACTAGGAGCTTTCTCCAAAGCCTTCTTCACCAGACTCAAATGTCCCCTCACAGGGTGGCCATAGATCAGCTCAAAGGGACTAAACCCAAGTCCCTTTTGAGGCACCTCCCTGTAAGCGAACAGAAGGCATGGCAAGAGGACATCCCACTTTCACCTCAAGGGCTCTGACATGCCCTGAATCATACCTTTCAGGGTAAGGTTGAATCTCTCAACCAGACCATTACTTTGGGGGTGGTAAGGTGTGGTGAACTTGTAGGTCACCCCACACACTTTCCACAGAGACTTCTTATACGTGGATATGAAGTTGGTACCCCTGTCAGATACCACTTCCTTGGGGAACCCCATGTGGGTAAAAACCCCCATCAGTGCACGACCCACCACAGAGGAAGTGACTGGAACCCCATGCAGGTAAAAAACCCCATCAGTGCACGACCCACCACAGGGGAAGTGACTGACCTCAGAGGAATGACTTCTGGGTACCGGGTGGCATGGTCCATCAAGGCAGATCTGAGACATGATTAAAGAGCTATTTATGTTGATAGCACAACCAGTGCTGCAGGCCCACTAGTAGCATTTGATTTACAGGCCCTGGGCACGTCTAGTGCACTGTACTAGGGACTTAGTAATGAATCAAATATGCCAATCATGGATAAACCAATTCCATGCACATTTTGTAAAGGGGCACTTGCAATTTAGCACTGGTTAGCAGTGGTAAAGTGCTCAGAGTAACAAAAACAGCACAATCAGAGTCCAGCACACATCAACAACCTGGGAAGCAGAGGCAAAAAGTTAAGGGAGACAATGCCAAGGATGAAAAGTCTAACAGAACTGCAGATGGCTCCATTGGAGGGTGTAGAATCAGAGATGGTAAAACAGTGCAGAAGCCAGCAGCACTGGAGATGACAGTCTGAGAGTTGGTGGAACCATTGGTAGAAGGTAGTGTGAGAACTGGTAGAATAATTGGTGGTACAGAAACAGGCATTTTCTAAGTATGGCAGTGTGAAAATGTATAAAATAGTTGCTAGTATAGCAGCAGGCATTCTTGGCAATGGCAGTGTAAGAACTGGCAGAAGAATTGGCAGTTCAGAAGCAGACATCTTTTTTGAGATGGCAGTGTGAAAATTGATAGAATAATTGGCAGTACACAGGCGGGCATCTTTGGAGATGGCAGTATATAAATTGATAGAATAGTAGGTAGTACAGAAGCGGCATTCCTGGAGATGCTATTGTTCAAATTGATAGAACAGTTGGTAGTACAGAAGGGCATCTTTGGAGATGTCAGTGGGAAAATTGGTAGCATAACTGATTAGGACATCTTTGGAGACGATGGATGAAGAGTTATAGACTAGTTGATGGTACAGATGCGAGCATCCCTGGAGATGGCAGTGTGAAAATTGTTAGATGAGCTGGGAGTACAGAAGCAGGCAGCACTAGAAATGGCAGTGTGACAATTGGTAGAAAAAGTGGTAGTACATAAGCGGGCCACACTAATGATAGCAGTGTGAGAATTGGTAAAAGTGGTAGTACAGGCACGAGCAGCACAGGAGACGCAAGTGTGACAAATGTTAGAACAAATGGTAGTACAGAAATGGGCAACTTTGGAGATGGCAGTGCGAAAGTTGGTAGACTAGCTGGTAGTACAGAAGCAAGCAGCAGTGGAGATGGCAGAGTGAGAACTGGTAGAATAAGTTGCAGCACTGAAGCGGGCTTTAGTGGAGATGGCAGAAACATCTGTATCAGATGCTAAGGTGGAAGAGTTCAAATATAAGCCTAGGAATAGATGGAGCTGTGACTTGCAGAGATGAGCATAAGAACTGAAAGCAATGCAGCAGTCAAATAAATTGATTCCTCTCCTTTACACAAGACATGTTAGCTCAGCAGTCCACAACAACTTTGCAGTGTACATAGCACGCCGCAATTAATCATGTCCTCTGAAATATTAAATCTCCAACCTGTACATGTTATTAATCAGCGGAAGTCAGTCTTCCCTGAAGGCCGCGAAGAGCTGCCGGCAGCTTATCCTGTCGGCAGGAATCATTACACACTAGGCTCGTTCTTGCTCTCACAACACTTTCTTTTGGTGCAACATGCAAATCCACATTGGCGATCTCCCCCGGGAACAGCCAGGCATAAACGAAAAAAGCCTCGGTATTTAAAGACCAAAAATGTGTGCGAGTGGGTTGGAAGTCATAGATTTCCCCTGGGGCTGCCAGTATCCACAAGGGCCCCAGACCATACCAGGCGTGCGGAAAAATTAAAAGGCACATAATATTACTAGGTATTAGAGATGCAAACTTCGCACAGCTCTTTTCTATTTGAATATTCAAAAACCGAATTGTAAACACAAAGGTGATTACTGCTGGGCTTGAACTCTCTTAATTAGAGAGACGTTTGCTTCTGTGCATTTACATGGAGTTCAACATATACTTCATGAGAGGTATTCCGCTGTTCATCCCTGGGCACAGGTTTCTAATTACCAGTGAAGGGACATCTTTTGCCATTATGCTGACATGCTACTGTCTCTAACTTGTTGCAGATGACTCCTTACTCTCACCGCCTTTGCCCCCTTGATCGTTCTTTGATTTCTACTGCTGGAGTTCAGCCTCGTTTTTCTGGAGGTTTTCATCTTCTGTACCTACTGGTTGTTTTCATGGCAGCCTTGGGGATGGCTACCACAGTCGATCTTTGGCGAAAGGATTCACTCTTACTTTCAACCCACTAGACTGCAATGTAGGTGAATGAGATGAGGATCGTAAGAGGATAGTCTACCCTCTTTTAAAGACTCCCATCTAAATTATGTCAGAGGCACAGACCTCTGAATGGCATAGCTTCTCATGGGCTAGCACTTTGGGAACATTGTGTCTGTTGACAATGGTCCATTACCACCTATCCAATTTAGGCTGACAAGTTCATCACCATTTTCGTTGATGGCTCCTCTATGGAAGACGAATATACAAGTTATGGTGGTCCTGTAAGGAGCTACATGCTGGTGTCCATGGCATGATGTGTGAGTAACTACCAGTGGCTGAGATTAATTCAAGCATTCCATGTATTATTTTTTTGTATACTTTAGTGCGTTGCCCCAAGTGAGATGGATATGGCCAGATGTGGGTTCCGTGCACATAGTGTCACTGGGTCCAAGTTATACCTGGGTGATGAGCCCTAACTGGGGTGAAACTATTCCTAGTTCCTTGTGTTCGGGTTTAGTGAAGACCTGGATTGGCAGTTCAGACTGGACTGTTCCAATTGGAGCAGGATCAAGACCGATTTGCATATAGCTGTGTCCAAAATGAGGTGGCACGGTGTGCAAAATAACAACGGATTGGAATGGGGCCTTAGCAATTGCAAGTGGTTGAGATTATTCATTCAAGCATTCCATTCATCGCTTTTGTATACTTAAGTGTTTCAGCCTAAGTGGGATGGGTATGAACAGATGTGGGGCTTGTGAACACTGTGTCACAGGATCCAAGATATAACTGGCTGGTGAGTCCTAAGAAGGGCAAAACTGGCCCTCGGTTGCTTGTCTTTTGGTTCAGTGAGGACCTGGCTTGGCAGTTAATGCAGTATTGTTCCCACTGGAGCAGAGTTAATGCTGATTTCCATATAGCTGGTTCTAAACTGAGGTGGTATGGCGTGCAAAATAATGGATTGGGATGTGTCCCTGAGAGTGACTGAGATTAATTCAAGCTCTCCATTCATCACTTTTCTGTATGCTTTAGAAAGAAAAATCCCAGCACATCATGGATGCTTGTTTTGTGGATACTGGGCAGTGGGACTATATTTCCAGTGCCTACAGAGAGTGGTGAAAATGTCACCATGCCATGGTAGAATTGCTACTACAGAGTTTTGCCTCGCAAGAGCTCCAACCATGCTAGTGGAAGTTGGGTCACAGGAAAAAGCACTGAGCTTGTGACAGTCTTCTCTTAGGACTCAGGAGGCTGGACATTCCTTCATCAGTGTGTACTAATTGGGTCCTCTGCCCAACTGCTGATTGAAAGGTAGTGTGGGCAGGCCTTTGAGCTCATTGTTAAGGTATCCAGCCTCCTGGAACAGTGTGTTTTCTTAGAACTTTTTGCGTTAAACCTCAAAAAACATATTTGTAGGGCCCCTTATCCGATTCTGATCATTTTTATTTATTTTTGCTCATTTCATTTGTCTTCATTCTTCTGAATTTGTTAACAAACTTTATTGTTTCATGTTCTTAACTTTAACGGTGTTTAGTACTTCAAAAACACAAAAATACTGGCATCTTCAGACATTCATATAGGATGAAAGAAAAAGAAACCTAATATATTATTTCCATTGAGCCATGGCATTTCTGAATAGTCTACTCTGTCACATACCTTTCAGAGTAGTATTTATAAGAAGAAAATGTATTTTTGGGCTTTTTGTTGACCTGGAATTACTGATTCCCCTAGTAAAGCATCAGGTACCAACTCATAATGATACTCTGTACTGCAAACACCAAGGGTTGGGAAATGTTAGTCCATTTCCTGAGTCACTCGGATAAAGGGTCTTATTACTCAGGGAGTTTCATTTGTGGAGGTGTGGACCTTGTAATGTGAACACCACAACCCTTATGATGTCTCTCCACCTACTTGCATCACATTGGGCTGGCTCTCACAATGACTTAAATGTAATGAATTTGTTAGACTTTTTTGCTTATGCAGGGTCATTCCCAATCGTTTTGCCTCCTGCCTTCTATTTTTTCTGACCTGTTGCTGTTGGCTTTTGAACTCTGAACTCTTTACCACTGCTAACCAGTGCTAAAGTGCATATACTCTCTGTGTAAATTGTATGTAATTGGTTTATCCACGATTGGCATATTTGATATATTAGTAAGTCCCTAGTACAGTGCACCAAAGGTGCCCAGGACCTGTAAATCAAATGCTGCTAGTGGGCCTACAGCACTGGTTGTGCCACCCACATAAGTAGCTCTGTAATCATGTTTAAGACCTGCCACTGCAGTGCCTGTGTGTGCAGTTTTAACTGTAAATTCGACTTGGCAAGCATACCCACTTGCCAGGCCTAAACCTTCCCTTTCCTTACATGTCAGACACCCCTAAGGTAGGCCCTAGGTAGCCCCAAGGGCAGGGTGCAGTGTATGGTTAAGGTAGGACATACAGTAATGTGTTTTATATGTCCTGACAGTGAAATATTGCTAAATTTGTTTTTCACTGTTGCAAGGCCTGTCCCTCTCATAGGTTAACATGGGGGCTACCTTCAAATCTGATTAAAGTGTAGATTCCCTTTGGGAGCGGATGGACATGTGGAGTTTGGGGTCTCTGAGCTCACAATTTAAAAATACATCTTTTAATAAAGTTGGTTTTAAGATTGTGTGTTGACAAATTACACTTTTAGAAAGTGAGCATTTTCTTGCTTATACCATTTCTGTGACTCTGCCTGTTTGTGGATTCCCTGTCTGGGTCAGTTTGACAGTTGGGCTGGTTCCACCTCACACTAGACAGTGACACAAAGGGAGCTGGGGTGTAGCCTGCATATCCTGATGAGCCATCCGTGCTAGGAGGGAGGGGAGGAGTGGTCACTCACACCTGAAAGGGCTGCGTCTGCCCCCACACAATGCAGTCTCCAACCCCCTGGTGAGCGTCTGGAGCCTGACCTGGGCAAGGCAGGATTTCACAATCAAAAAAGACTTTACTTTGAAGTAGGCCTACTACAAAGGAGAAATTGGGCATAAGAAGGGCACCCAAAACCACAGACTTTAGAAACTCTCCTGGAAACAAGAGGAACCTCTGCCTGGAGAAGAGCTGAAGAGCTGAGGAAGAAGAGCTGCCCTGCCTGTGACTGTGCTTTGTGAAGCTATCCTGCAGTTGCTGCTTCTGCCAGAGTAAGAGGGCAAAGACTGGACTTTGTGTGCCTTCCATCTTGAGAAGAAATCTCCAAGGGTTTGATTTAGAGCTTGCCTCCTGTTGTTTGAAGTCTCAGGAACAGCAAATACTTCTCTCTGCCAGCACCTGGAGTCTCTGGAGAGACTCCTACTCTGCCCTGTGGTGCCCATCCAGTTCCTGGGACCCTGAAAGGAGAAGCTGGCATCCTAAAGAAAAGAAAATCTACACGCAGAGCGCGTGCGAGGAAAAGAAAGAAACGACGCGCCGCTGGCTCCGCAGCTGAAAATCGACGCTAGCTGGAAACGCGACCGAAGAATCAACGCATGGAGGAGGAGAAACGACGAGCAACATCGCTGGCGAAGGCTGGGAGATCATAACCCATCCTGCATGGTTTTCGGATCATCGTGTGGCTGGATTTCCGACTCAAGTACCGCTGGGCGTGTAAAAACAACGCAAGGCCTCCCTGGACTAGGGAGTGCTGACCGGATCGATGCATCGTTCTCCTGCGGAGAGAAGAAACGATGCGCCCGACCCAGCGAAAGGAGAAACAACCATGCAGGGTTATTTTTTGACACACCCAAGGTACATTTTCACGCCAACAGTGTTAGTGTGTTTTTAAAACTACTTAAAGACTCTTTTTGCATTTTTATTAACAACTTGACTGATATATTGTAAATTTTTGTTGTTTTGGTCTTGTTTTGTTTAGATAAATATTTCCTATTTTTCTAAACTGCTGTTGTGTAATTTTGTAGTGTTTTCATTAAGTTACTGTGTGCGTTGGTACAAATACTTTATACCTAGCACTCTGAAGTTAAGCCTACTGCTCTGCCAAGCTACCAAGGGGTAAAGCAGGGTTTAGCTGACGGTGATTCTCTTTTACCCTGACTAGAGTGAGGGTCCTTGTATTAACAGGGAGTAACCTGACTGTCAACCAAAGAGCCCATTTCTAACAACATTATAGGGTTGTGTCCCCGAATCTGAACCTCCAAGTTTTTACTGATTTCCAAGTTCGTCTTTCCCTCACCTCATCCTATGTTTCTTCCATCTGATTTTGGTGCTAAGGGGTTGCTCAGAATGGAGTGCCTTGTTGAGTAAGATGTGTGACTAGGATGTCTGCCCACGTGTGAGGCTCAGCCACTTCAGGCATACGTAGGTGCAGACTTTCTAGGGCTCATTTACAAGAATCTGATACATCGGCTCCGATGAGCCAGATTTCTTGGCCTGCCCTGTGTCCCCCTAACAACGCCATGGATGCATTGTATTTACACAACAGAACTCCATGTCGCATGTATTCACAGAAATTCAGACGCATCCGTGGCACTAAACTGATGTATTGCTGGATTACCGTAAAAAGATGTGCTACTCCAGCAATGCAAGAAAGGCTCCCATTCACAAAAGCCTTGCATCAGTTTAATGCCTGCTTTGTGCAGGCATTACATTTTTGACACAGTGAAGGCGCAGAACGATGCAGTGAAGTCTTGTAAATTCACTGCACCAGTTCTGTGTGACTTTTAACGAGGGAATGCCTACCCTGTGTACATTATAGCTGATGCAGGTATAATGTGATGCAAGGCTTTACAAACTGGTGCAATGGTCCCATTGCATCAATTTGCAAATGTGGTGCAATGTAGGGGACTGCTTTGCACCACCGCTGGGTCACAAAATTACGCAACAGTGGAGTAAGAGGCACAGAAATAAGCCCCTTCATTTTGACAGACTATGCTTTGCTATTGAGGCATCACAGCATTCCTTACACCTCCTCCTTTTCCCATTGTATAGTTTAGTTTTGGTAGGTTCTACTAACTACCAGGGAAGGTTTCTTGTACTTCACAATTACCTACCTTCTCTCTCTCTCATCCTACATCCCTGGCAATGTCACCATCTTGGGTTTAGGGGGTTTGGCTCTATAGAACAGTCTTTCAAAGGCAAGTGTCCATCTGTGGAAGGCTTTGTACCATGTTCTTCATTCTTTCTCCCACTTCAGTGCTGATTTACTGAAGATAGGGGCTGTATTCTTTATTGTGAATCACAAAGTTTTAAACATTTACAATAGGCTGCACAGCTAGCAGAATTCTTGTCATGGCTCTTTTGATAACTTTTAACTATAAAGGAGAATATTTGAAGTTCCCGTTACTGAAAGCTACTCAAAGTCCAACATGCTATGTCACTTCAAAAATATACATTTGTAAACTATAGGGGGTATTATAAGTTTGGCAGTCTCAGGGCCGCCATGTTGGTGGCAGCGGTCATACCGCCAACGGGCCTCCGGTGAAGACCACCAAATTGTGAACATGGTGGTCTTCCCAACAGAACACAGCCAAACAACTGCCACTACCGTCAGTGCAGACATGCTGCCATGGACGGTGGTAGGCACCTTCAGGCCAATGGGGACCATGTTTTCGCCTGACATATTACAAGGCTGTACACTGCCAAGGTTTCCACCGCGGGCGCACCTCCATGAAAACCGCAGCGCAAAGCAACGCTATAAAAGGAAACACTCACCGTCAGGAACACATAACTGACTCGAGCTGCCATGGATCCTGAACTGGAAGTCCTCCCACTGCTCCTCCTCGCACAACGACTGCGGAACCAGCAATGAAGACAACAACCGTGAGTACACACACCTACCTCACACTGAAGAGAAAACCCAAACTACACACGCACACACAACATACACATCCAGGACAGTTTGCGACGGTGACACACACACGTACCCACACACCCATAAGCACATATACCCGTACACCCATACTACATACACGCACACCCGTACTACACACCCCGGCCAACACACACGTGCCATGCACACAACACCCCGCAGGCAAACAGCACTAGCACAGTCTAACACAACCATCCACAACAGCACAGATTCACACAATGACATCACAACCGCAACTACACAAACACCTTCGCCAAGCAATGTCATTGCGCACCTCCCCATGACAACACATACTAACAACAACACTTAACAACATCAGACAACCAATAAACACAATCACACTGCCATACAAGGAAGCATTTGTCGCACCACGCTAATACCACACACAAAGCATATGACATAGCCATCACAGCACACAGAGATGCACACACAACAACCACACAAGGGCACACAACACCACCATGACACATGTCAACACAAACAACACAGAATTTTGCTACATACATGCATGTAACAAATGCAAACATATCGTAAACACATTACACAGCAATGACAGTGGGAAAAATGGCAGGGCCACACCCGCACATGCAGCCCAGGCACAACAGCAAGCACAACCAACACACACACACATGTCACACAAGCACAAACCTAAGCCCATAAACCCTAAACAGCCAAGTACAAAGAAAGGCAGGACAAGTGTTACCATTGAATCCAACAACAGGTTGGGCGAGATGTATTATAAAAAGCAATATGATGTAAAACAAACATATTTACAGTTAAAAGGCCATAGGCCAGTTCAAAGTGCCAAAGGCACAAATGGCACCTCATTGTGCCCCTACTTGATTCCTGACTGCAAAATGGCCTTCACAGGTTAGGGGCATTAAGGGGGCAGGAAGGCACCTCAGGGATTATTGCGGAGTGGAAGGCGAGTTTGGGGTTGGGTTTGAAAGGGTTTTTTTTGGGTTTGGGTTTCGGAGGGGGGTCCCTGGGCTTGTGCTTGGGAGGGGTAGACTTCTTTGCAAGGGGAGGAGCATGGGCACTAGCAGGAGGCAGGGGAGAACTTGGAGGTCGAAGGGCTGGCCTTTGGAAGGGACAAAGAGTGCTTGGGGGTATCACGGGTGGGAGAAGAGTAGGGAACATGGATAACTCTGAGATGAAATGCTCTTAGACACAAGGGGGGCAGTCATGGCAAAAGGGTTTGGGAGTGGAGGGAGAAGGGGTGGTTTTAATATGTTTTGGTGTGGATTTCTTGGGTGCAGGTATGTGCGTGGAATGCTTGTGGGTGCTAGGTGTCTGTTGGGTGGGTGAGTGTGGTTGTTTATGTGTCTTGGAAGGAGGTGCAGAGAGATGCAATGCTGGATGGGTGACTGTCTGTTGGGGTGGTGTCTGCAGGTATGGTAGATGTGTTGCATGTGGGGGTGTCAGTGGTTGTGGTGGGTATGGATGTGGTGACTGGGGTTGATCTCTGCAGGTCTGATATTGTGCTAAAAGTAAGTAAGACAGGAGTTGTGGCTGGATCCGTGAATGACGGTGTGGTGGCTGTAGGTGTGTCAGGTGTAGTGTCTGTGAAGGAAGGGGTGGTGGGGGAGTCAGTGTGGGTAGTGGATGTTGGTGTGTCTGCAGGTGGGTGTTGTTTGTGTGCATGCTGGTGGTGGGTCTTGTGGTGCTTATGTTTGTCAGTGGTACCCTTGTCTGTTGAGGTAGATGCATTCCTGTGTGTATGTGTGCTTTGGCTGGGTTTGGGGAGTGCGGTTTGGGATTGGGAAGAGGTAGCTGGAGTGGGTACAGTAGACAAAGGGAGACTGGCTGTCGTCAGTGTGGAGAACAAACCCTGAAAGGATCTCTGGAGGCCAGCCAGGGCATCGTGAATGCCTTCCCGGAACGCATTGATCTCTTGCACTTGAGCTGCCAGTCCCTGGATGGTATTTTCAATGGTGGACTGACCCACAGAGATGGACCTCAGGAGGTCTGCAGCCTCCTCACTGATGGCAACATGGCTGACTGGTAGAGGAGCAGAGGTGCCTGCGGTGAAGGAGATCCCTACCCTCTTGGGTGAGAGGGCACGGGCAACTGGGTGGGAAGCTACAGGGAGACTGGCCCTAGTAAGCAGGGTGGTGGACAAAGATGGTGCTGGGGTGGTCCCAGATGGGTCCGCCAGACCCTGGCATGTCCGCTGGAGCAGGATTCCGAAGAAGAGGTGTTAGATCTGGTGTCCCTCATGGCACTCCCCTCACCTTCTGTCCCATTGGGTCCCTCGCTCTCTTTGATTGCAGCTTCCTGGGTCCCGTGGGCTGCTTCTTCCCCACTCGCCTGTGCCCCTTCTCCTTTGTCTGATGATGCTGATGCACAAAAATAGAGAGAGAGAGGGAGAGAGAGAGAGAGAGAGATAGGGTGAAAATGGGCTAACATAGAGCTCTCATACACACTGCAAACATGCACATCTGTGACAATATCTATCCTGGCTAGGCCATCACAGGTGCAAATACACATTACTTACATCATGTCACAACATGTCAAGACTACCTACACCTGTATGCCAACCCTCACACCTACATCAATATCTAAGTAGGACAGCACAACTGGAGTCATCTACATGATGACAACCAAAGCCATATTTGCTGGCACACAATGCCCTTGGTGCAGAATCAACTGAATGCCTCAATGCACATCATACCTTTCCATACCCCATCACCCATTGGATGTGCAGCTGACTGAACAAAATACTTCAGGCCTCTACAGTTACACCAGTTGCTTAGTCCATGTTCTCTGTAATATATCCATTACAGTGAAGACAACTCCACTCACAGACCACACAGCACCTGTCTGTCACATTACATGACAGACCAAACACTCTGTACAGCGATACCAAGATAGAAATCAACTAATTTAGCCATTAAAGTTCAGACATCCAAACAGGTTACATCTTATGTGTACAATATGGGTCTGTGGTATAGTCATGTGAATAATCTGACCCAATCACAGAGCCAGATCACCAGTTACAAAACACATTTATCACAACTGATCATACTGCTAAGTGCATCTACAATGGGCCATACAGCACATGTAACACATCCATACTCAATCACTGAGTGCAGTGTCACACCAGATGTACTTCAGGAACACACATATTGGTCCACTTACAATGCCATACCATGTGCAATTATACTAGTTTGACTGCGCAACATGACAACTCCACCCTCACACACCATTCCAGAAATGCCAACACCTGTCACAGAGCCCATACAAAACACATATCAGACAGTAAATGTCTGGATGCATTTAGCACACATGGACCAACACCACTGCCTGTACACCAATCACACATCCCACTACTACATGAGGCAGCCTTAGGAGACTAAATGCAACATTTGAATCACATTAACATGCCTTGTGTCATGCACTAGCCCAATCTCTCCTAATCTGCCACTTCAGTTGGGCCAAGGCAAGCATAAAAGCCCCAGCCCATCTGATGCGCCCCCAACCAACCATTAGGACATGATGTAGGCGGTAACTCAGCAATGTAGCATAGCAATTGCTAGGGCATTGTCATAAGTGCCATATACATACCATAGTGACAAATATGAGATATTCCAAAGGACTTACCACATCTAGTACCATCCCATTGGTTTAACAGTTACATCCCCACAAGTCTTGCACCTAGGAATGCATAATGTCTGCAACCAGACCTCATCAACAGAACATGTATCAGTATCCCAGTTTGGGTACCTTCACATTCCCTACAGTCAGAAGATCACATATATATGGCTATACAGCTCTCAAGACAATAATCCTGTCCCATGAAGGCCAAATCTGTGGTGGAACTGTAATGGCAGCCCCACATTCAGTCAATACCATTACAGTACATGATGTATATAGTCCCTGTGAGCAAACGAGAGTCACACAGTAGCATACTGGTATGCTACTCAGATGGTAGTGGACTGACACCTCAGAGCCACAAATGCAGATGGATGGAGCTGGTCACACTCAGTGCTTAGGGTGATACATATACTCACATACATTGTATAGGCAGGATGGAGTTACACATGTACCTATGTTGTTAGACCATCTCCACATCCCAGCATAGAGAGTTCTAGAAATTGGAGATGTACACCCATTGACACTAAACCATGGCAACACATCTACTAATCATACTCAGCCAGGGAGCATTATACCCATTTCCAATAGACAAAAAACAGGATGCTGTTACTCCAATACCACATTGCCTGCAGTGAGGCACCTAATCCCAATTCAAGCCCAGCCAAGTCCCAGGATACAGTCAGTACTCACACCCTTGTGGCTGCTATGCTGCCCTCAAATGCCCATTCACCTCAGGGTAGGCCATCGCCAAAATACGGGCCATTAGGGGGGGGTTAAGGTCTGACGGGCGCCCCTTCCTTGTTGGGAGGTCATCCCCAGCTGGGTCTCCGCAGTCTCCCAGGCCCAGAAATGTTAAACAATGAGAAGTTGCATGGCAGTTGAAGCCGCCTACTGCCATGGCGATGTACAGGAGTGGACTTAGGTCACTTACAACTGTCCTGTGCAGCAGGACAGGTGGCTGCCATTTTATACACATATTATGCCTTGCTGACCCTCAATAAGTGTGCCATACAAATTTTTACTCAAAATGCAGAGTAGACCTATGTTGTACCATCATGGTTTTGCTAATACATGTGAAATGCATGAAACAGTGATGTGATATGGCCGGATGTCAGATGATGTGCATGTCCGGATACTGGGAGGCACATAGGCAGTGTAAGCATATAGGTAAATAGCATGCCCATTTTAATGATCAGTACCGTCCAGGTCAGAGTGCACATATGGTACATTACATATGTGATGTGTGCCACCAATGAATTACAGGGTCAGATATGTCCAGCAAGGATGGTGTCCAAGCTGCTTTAGCTTGCCCATTATAGTGTGTGTCAGCAGTGCGACGCATGTCTAAAGTGTTGTGCGAAAATGACCTGTTGTGCTTACATGTGTGAATTGCTTATCACGTTGTACGTTTTCTCCACTCTATCCTAGATACCCTGCCTTCAGGAGATTGAGACATGCACCAGTGTACCATCCACTAGTTGACCTTGCCACCCTGGAGGACAGGCATATCATCCAGACCTATCGTCAGACCATCATGAATCTATGTACCCTGATCTATTGCCTGCCATATGCAATCCTTAAGCCATCCCTCCCACAGTGCAAGTACTGTCAGTGCTACACTTTCTTGCCACTGGGTCCTTTCAGAATACAATAGGCTTGACATCAGTGATGTCACAGCCCATGTTCAGTCTTGTGTTGAAGGATGTCCTGTGTGCTTTATTGAAACACCTGGACAGCTACATCAGGTTCTCCCAACGTGCAGATTTGGTCTATGTGAAGGCAGACTTCTTTGATATGGGACACATCCCTCATGTGATAGAGGTCATAGATGGCACCCATATAACCTTCATCCCTCCCAGTGCCAATGAACAGGTATATAGGAACAGAAAGAACTACCACTCGATTAATGTTCAGGTACATCTCACAAGTGACAGCCAAGTTTCCTGAATCTGTGCATGACTCCTACATTCTGAGGAACAGCAATGTCTCACACAGGATGGCATGACTACAGACAGAGAGGGCTTGCCTCATTGGTATATATGCATTTGGATGTGTGTCTCTGTTATGGCACCTGTCATCATATTCATCCCTGTGGCTGTACCTGTATTGTAACAGGTCCTACCTTTGTACACACAGGTAACTCTGGCTGTTGACACCAGTGAGGTAGCCTGCCACGGAAGGGGAGCTCCATTTCAATGAGCAGGATGAGGCATGTAAACAAAAGGACATTTGGCTTTCTTAAAGCCAGATTCAGGTGCCTGGACATTTCTGGAGGTGCCCCCCTCTACACTTCCCAAAAGTTATGCACGGTTATAGTTGCCTGGTGCAGGCTTCATAATCTTGCCCTGAAATGTTAGATACCATTGTTATCTGATGATGACGAGGCAGCTAGACCAGTGTCTGGTAATGCAGACATGGAAAGTGATGAGGAGGCAAATGAGGAAGGTGCAGCTGACTCTAGGACTGAGCTCATCAACTAATACTTCCAGTAGCATACAGGTATGCTGACTGTGTACTTCCATGTGTTGTATATACACATTGATTGGTGACAATGGTCCTCCTGATTTGAATCATCAGTGGTGTTGTAATATTTTCCTATCCCTATGTGTGTGTTAGGGGAGGTGACTGATTTAATGTAAGGTGTTGTGTTAAAATGTATCTTCTCTAACATGTGTACTCACTCACTCACTGCAGGTTGATAGATTCACATCTCCTTTGAAAAGACCTGTATTGAGCCATGTATCCTGCATTATCCTGTTCTCATGTCATTCCACCGACTGACTGTGTAATGCCAATCAATGTCTCTGCAACCTATGGCTTGGGGCACTCATGGTCATTAGCCTTTGGTAACTGTTTACAGAATAGAGTTTAGAACATGAGAGATTCCAGCTACTGTGATTTGTGATGTATTTCCTGAGACTGGTGATGTTGAAATAATATCTGTTGTGCCCTGCTTCGGTGGCAATCTACACTGGGAAGGACAACTATGAACTGCATATGTGCTTTGTGTGTCACCATGCCTTCTATCCTGATGGAACTCTCTGTCATGGTCTCTTTTGCAGGTTGGATAAGTGAATATACTCTAGTGTGTGCCTGGAATACTGACTCCTTTACATCTGCCCTTGGCCAGATCTGTTGTACTGCGTCTCCCGCAGAGGATGCCTCCCTCTGCTGTCCATTATACTGCCTGTTGGTTTAGGGGCCATACACATATAACATTTTGCAAACATAGGCCCTAATTACAACCCTTGCGGTCGGTGATAAAGTGGCGGTAATACCGCCAACAGGCCGGCTATAATAACTTTGAAATTATGACCACAGTGGAAACTGCTAAGACAGACAGCCACTTTAACACACCGACCGCCAGGGTGAAATCAACAGGCACCAAGGCGGTAACCCCCTACAGCTAGGTGGAAGAAAATGTTCCGCCCACTGTATTATGAGACACCAATCCACCACCTTTTCCGGGGCGGTACCAACAACATCAAAAGCCTGGTGGAAACACTGCACAGAAGGGAAACGACTCACCTCTGGAGACTCAAGGAAGAACCACGCAGCCATGAAGCCCGAGCTTCATGTTTTCCCCATGCTCTTCTACGTGCTGCTGCACTACAAACACCAACGCCAGCAAATACGACCATGATGAGTACTGCCACCTAGCACTCAGGGGAGGGGGGCAGGAAAAAGAGAGTGGCACACACACGCAACACCCCCACCCCCAACACCATACACACAAGCAGATGCAGTAACATACCATATTCACCCCATACCCCTCAGGAATAATGCAAGAACAACTACAATAGAGTAAAAATAGTGTAATAAGATAAATATAGTAGTAATACATGCATCCAAATAAAAAAGTATATACATATTCACAAATCAAGGGACACTGCCCGGTCCTCAGTGTCCGTGGGCCACAGGGCCACATCACAAAGTCCAAGGCCCCACCTCACTCCTGCAACAACACAGAGAGAACACTGCAGGAGCATCAGGTCGAAAATAGCCAGGCATCTCAGGGGGACAGGGAAGGGGGGGCACCTCAGCCAGAAGATGGTACAACGCCACTGGTCCTGGAGGGGGCAACATGCCCTGTGCTCGGTCCTGGGGAGTGCAAGGCCACAGTCTCTCAAGTGGGTGACTCGCCCACTGACTTGTCCTGGGGAGTGCAAGGCCACAGTCGCTCAAGTGGGTGACTTGCCCACTGACTTGTCCTGGGGAGTGCAAGGCCACAGTCTCTCAAGTGGGCTACTTGACCACTGGCTCTGGAGGGAGCATCGTGCCCAGTGATCTTCATCCTGGGGAGGGTGGGCTGAGTGGATGTCTTCTCCACTGATTCTAGAGGGGGCATTGTACCCAGTGAGCTTCATCCTGGACAGGATGGGGTGAGTGGATGTCTTCTCCACTGGTTCTGGAGGGGGCAGACCTGTTATGCAGATCTTGGGGAGTGCAAGGTCACAGTTTCTCAGCTGGGTGTCAGACCCACGGGATTTGCAGGGGCCAGGCCGCACAACAGGCCATGGACGCAGAAGGACACACTGTCCACCGGCGGTGACGGCTGCTCAGTGGTGGCAGTGGTGGTGCTGCTGGTGGAGCTGGTAGTGGTGGAGGGAGGTTCCAGCCAATCCCCTGCAGCCTCGGACGGCTGCCCACTGGGGCTGCTGGTGGTGGTGCTGGTGGCGGTGCTGGCAGTGGTGGGGGGAGGCTTCAGCCCATCCCCTGCAGCCTCAGACGGCTGCCCACTGGGGGTGCTGGTGGCGGTGCTGGTGGTGGTGCTGGCAGTGCTGGGGGTTGGCTCCAGCCCATCCCCTGCAGCCTCGGACGGCTGCCCACTGGAGCTGCTGGTGCTGGTGGCGGTGTTGGCAGTGGTGGGGGGAGGCTCCAGACCACCTAAAGCCTTAGACTGCTGTACCACAACGGTTGGTGGTGGGGTCTCCAACTGAGTAGCAGCACCAAGCCCCTTGTCTCTACTGCCTGCTATTGCAAGCCCCTTGCCCTTCCTTCAAGCAGCTGGGGCTGGATCCTTGCCCTTCCTTCCTGCAGCTGGGGCCAGCTCCTTGCCCTTCCTTCCTGCAGCTGGGCTGGCACCTTGCCATTCCTTCCTGCAGCTGGGGCTGCCCTGTTGCCCTTCCTTGAAGCACTTGGGGCAGACACCCTTTCCATCTGGCTGGCTGGTGGCCGGGATCCTTTTCCACCTGGAGTTGCTGGGGACACTACTGTGCCCGTGGACTGGGTGGCTGAGGTGCTTGCCTGGGTTTTGACCACCCTAGCCTGACATGAGGGATGGGGGAGGGCTGGGGAAGAGGTCAATGGTGGCGAGGAAAAGCTTCTTAGGGACATTGGGGCAGGAATAGGGAGATGGTTTTGGAGTGGAGGAAGAGGGGGTGGTGGTAGGAGGTGTCAGTCTGCTATGTTTGGGTGCAGGTGCATGGGCTGGATGCTGTTGTGAGGTGGATGACTGTTGGGTGTCTGAGTGCTTGCATTTGTGTACTTTGGAAGGAGGGTGCACAAACACAGTGGGAGAGGGCACAGGGGACGTGTGAATGGATGTGGGGATGGTGACTGCCAGTGAGGTGTGTGTACTGATTGGTGTGCTGGTGATGGTGGTTATGGATGAGGATGTAGTGCATGCAGGTGTGAGTGGAGTGTTGCCTGCTCACCTGCCTGTGTGCTTGGGATAGGTTAGGGTTGAGGGGAATGGGATTGGGAAGAGGAAGGTGGAGGGGGCACGGTGGAAACAGGGACAATGGCTGCCATCAGAGAGGAGGCCAGAACCTGGATTGATCTCTGTTGGGCCGCCAAGCCAGTGTGAATACACTCCAGAAATGCATCGGACTGTTGCATTTGGGCAGCCAGCCCCTGGATGGCATTCACAATGGGTGACTGCCCAACAGAGATGGCTCACAGGAGGTCAATAGACTCCTCACTCAGGGCAGCAGGGCTAACTGGGGCAGGGTCTGAGGTGCCTGGGGTGGAGATGCCCACCATCCTGGGTGAGCAGGCACAGGAAACTCGCTGAGGGGCTGCTGGCAGGGTGGTGCTAGTACGGGGGGTGGCAGCTGTACCTGTAGATGGGGTGGGCACAGGGGTGTCCGCCACTACCAAGGAGCTTCCATCGGAGAAGGTATCCGTGTCCAAACTGTCCCCTCCAGTTACCACCATGATGCTCCACTCGCCCTCTGTCCCACTGGTGCCCTCACCATCGGTGGATTCGGCCTCCTGGGTCCTGTGGAATGCAGCTCCCTCCGTCACCGGTGCCTCTGCTCCTCCGCTAGATGATGTTATTTCACATAAGGACGGGGTGCCAAAAAAAATGGGGGTAAGAGACAAAGGATACACTTGAACACTGGTGGCAACAACACCTGACAACACAGTCACACACAAGGAACAGCCCTACGCATTAGGCAATGCACTACGAGTCACAATGCTAGTCACCAGCCCATGGATAGGGACACTTAATGCAAATTGCAGCATACCTGAGACCCACAGCCCCCTGCCCAGTAGTGGTTGCCTACTAGCTTGGTTGGAGGACTTTCATGTCAGAATCCTGCCCAACATGGGACCTACTCTGCAATGTCAGGAATGGCCTGGGGGCACCCACATCCCCCACCCGGATATCACCCCACCAGGTGTAAGTTGTAAATTAGGGCACTGTACTCACCCCCTCGTGGCTGCTGTGATGCCCTTAAGTACCCATCTAGCTCCAGATGGGCCACCACCAGTATGCGGGCCATCAGGGGGGGCTCAGGGTTCGATGGGTACCCTTTCCTCATTGGGAGGCCATCCCCAGCTGGGCCTCCACCATCTTCCGTGACCAGCGTCTCAGGTCCTACCACCATTTCCGACAGTGGGTGCTCCGCCTGTCGTAGATGCCCGGGGTCCACATGTCATTGGCAATGACACACCACATGCCTTTCTTTTGATGGGCGCTGACCTGCAGGGAAATAGACACAGAGCAAGGTATTAATCCGACCGTCCTGCCTGTTACACTTATGGCCCACCATGCCCCTTCCTATCCCCATTAGCACAGACATGGCCCAGCATACATGCTGCACGCTGCCCAGGGCCCATCCACCAACGTCCCCCTACATGAGGCCTTCACACACAGCACTCCATGCATTCACGCCCCACGCATCGTACTCACGGTGCACTCACCTGTTGTTCTGGAGGTCCATACAGCAGTCGGTCCTGGGTAGGACCCCATCCACCAGACGCTACAACTCTGCCGAGGTGAAGGCAGGGGCCCTCTCTCCAGTAACACAAGCCATGGACGGTTCCAGACACAGGTCACAGCAGCACTTGCAGTGTAGGGCCTCTCCTGTTGAAGGTCTGGTAGCAAGTGAATAAACAGATAGAAAATAGAAGTCACGTCCGCGGTGGTGCGTACCATCAATGCCGGCGTACATTACCATTGGCCACTTCTACCCCATAGGGCCAATGATAACCAATGAGGAGTTGCACAGCTGTTCTCGGCCGCGTCTCGCAACAACGTACAACATCAGCGGAATGACCTCGTTTCCACCTGTCCCTCCATATAGGACAGGCAGACTCCATTTCAGGAGGGTGCAGGCCATAGATCCTAACTGCGTCACAGTGCACAAATGCACTATTTGGACATCTCCAACAAAATAATGTTACAATCACAATATGCACTGAACTGTAGTGGTTGGAATGTACAGATAATGACCAGCTGCTCACTCTTTTGCCCCACAGATTGCAACTGCTGCGGATGCATATGAGATAGAGACATCCCCCATGTACAGACCCCTGGTGGACTTGGCAACAATGGAGGACAGGCACATTATCCTCACCTATAGACTTGACAGGGCCACAATCACAGAGCTGTGTGCCCAACTGGAGCCTGACCTAATATCTGCTGTCTGTAACCCGACCAGGATCCCCCCTCTTGTGCAAGTTCTATCAGTGCTCCATTTCCAGGCAACTGGTTCTTTCAAAGTGACAGTGGGCTTGGCAGCAGGAATGTACAGCCAATGTTCTCAACAGTGCTGTCAAGAGTGTTGTCTGCCCGATTAAACACATGTGCAGCTACATCGTTTTCCCCCAGGTGGAGGATTTGGCCACAGTGAAAGCTGACGTCTATGCAATGGAACATATCCCCAACATCATTGGGGCAATCGATGGAGCACATATTGCATTTGTCCCCCCCCCACCAACGAAATGAACAGGTATTCAGAAATCAAAGGAGTTTTCACTCCATGAATGTCCAGATGGTGTGCCTGGCAGACCAGTATATCTCCCACATCAATCCAAAGAATCCTGTGTCTGTGCATGATGCCTTTATCCTGAGAAATAGCAGCATCCCAAATGTGATGGCCCAACTCCAGAGGCACAGGGTGTGGCTAATAGGTGAGCCTTGGTTCCCACCCAGTGGATGTTGGTGTATGGGTATGGTGTGTGCCCTAAGGGTGAGTGTGTGGCTAACAGTTGTCCCTCGATATTTGCAGTTGACGCTGGTTGTCCCTTGATATTTGCAGGTGACGCTGGCTACTGACTCCTGTGAGGAATGCCAGGACAAGGGCAGAGGAACGTTACAATGAGGCACATGGGTGAACAAGAAGGATTATAAAAAGAACCTTCAGCCTCCTGAAGGCCAGGTTTCATTGCCTCCATCTAACAGGTGGATCCCTGTGCTACTCACCCAAGAAGGTGTGCCAGATCATCGTGGCATGCTGTATGTTGCACAACCTTGTGACACCATGTGTCTTTTCTGCAGGAGGAGGAGGTTGGAGATGGCCATGTGGCAGCAGTGGATCCTGTGGACAGTGAAGATGAGGAGGCAGAGGATGAGGATGAGGACAACAGAAGTGCTATTATTTGTCAATACTTCCAATGAGACACAGGTAAGACAGTGTTAATACACATATAATTGACAGTTTGATGTGTGACATAGTAACTGGCAGGCTGTGTATTCCTACTTTTATGCCCACTCACTGTACCCTGTGGCATCTCTTTTTGCAGATGTTGGTGCCCCACTATTGCTCCTGGTGTATTCAGTGCAGCCAACTACAGGTCTTTCCTATGTAAACCTTGCTGTACAGTTGAATTGCAATGTTTGAACCTGGTTAAACAAATACATTTTGAAAACATTTGACATACACCAGAATTGCATTTTATCAAAGTGTGTTTATTGCAGTGCTCTGAAGAGGAGGGGTAGTGCAATGAGCTGGGGTGATGATGGAGGAAAGTCCAGGTTAGAGTCCAGTCTATTTGTATCGCTGGTGCATTGTCCAAGGGGGCATAGGAAGGGGAGCAATGGCAGTTCAAGGTGGACAGGGTGACAGAGTGGGACACAAGGGTAACAATCAGGAGAGTCTTATTTCCTGGCGGGGGTCTTGGCATTAGTCTCTGGCTTCTGCCTGGACCGCATGGAATGTTTGCAGGGTGGTTCTCCTTCTGCAGGGGGAGGGGGTGCTGGTGGCCTGTTGGTCCTGAGGAGGGGCCTCCTGTCCACTAGTGGCAGCAGAGGGGGTGGGCTGTTCAGTGGTTTGGCTAGTGTCAGGGGCCCGGTGGTGTGCCACTGCCTCCCTCATACTGTTGGTCATATCCGCCAGCAGCCCTGCAATGGAGACCAGGGTGGTGTTGATGGCCTTCAAGTCCTCCCTGATCCCCAGGTACTGCCCCTCCTTCAGCCGCATGTTCTCTTGCAACTTGTCCAGGATCTGGCCCAGTGATCCTGGGAATGTTGGGATGCTCCCAGGATCGCTGTGAGTGCCTCCTGGAGGTTCGGTTCCCTGGGCCTGTCTTCCCCCTGTTGCACAGCAGTCCTCCCAGCTTCCCTGTTCTCCTGTGCCTCTGTCCCCTGAACCATGTGCCCACTGCCACTGACTTCAGGTCCCTGATTGTACTGTGTTTGTGGGGTGGCCTGGGGTTCTGTAGTGGTGGACACACTGCTGATTGACATGTCCTGGGGAAAGAGGTATGGGCCCGCTGGTTGGGTGCTGTGGTGGTGTTTCCTAAGGGGGGGAGGCTCTGTGGTGGTGTGAGAGTGTGCCTGGGTAACCCACTGTCCGGAGGTTTTTGACGGGCCAGGTTGGTCATCCAGATCCAGGCGACCAGAGCTGCTGCCATCAAAGTGGGCCTCTTCTGTGGGGGGACTGGATGATGCTGGCACCTCTTCGTCGATGACATTGTCTGGGTTACCTTTGGGGATGGAAATGCAGTGTTATTGTTTCTGTGTGTGACATATTGTGCATGGGTGTGTTGACCTCTATGGTTGTTATTGCCCTGGCAGCTTTGCCTTGTGTGAGTTGTTATTTGGTGGGCTAGGTGATTCTCTCTAGTGTGCATGTTGTGATGATAGGTGTCCATGCAGATCTGTGAGGAGTGTCCATTCATTGGTGTTGCATGCAGGGCTTGGCATTAGGATGAGTGGGTTGTGATGGTGGGGTGTGTGGGATGTGGTGGAGTGATGGGAGTGAGGGTGAGGGTGGGGGTATGTGATGGCATGCAGGTAGGGGGTTCATAGTAATAGGGGATTGAGTTACCAGAGTCCAATCCTCCTGCTATTCCTGCCAGGCCCTCAGGATGCATGATCGCCAAGACTTGCTCCTCCCATGTTGTTAGTTGTGGGAGAGGAGGTGGGGTCCACTGCCAGTCCTATGTACAGCGAGTTGGTGTCTTGCTGTAATGGAACACACATTCCCTCGTAGGACGTTCCACCTCTTCTTGATATCATTCCTTGCTCTGTGGTGCTGCCCCACGGCGTTGACCCTATCCACGATTCTCCGCCATAGCTCCATCTTCCTTGCAATGGATATCTGCTGCACCTGTGATCCGAATAGCTGTGGCTCTACCCCGAGATTTTCTCCACCATGACCCTTAGCTCCTCCTCAGAGAACCTGGGGTGTCTTTGTGGTGCCATGGGTGTGGTGTGAGTGGTGTGGGTGAGGGTGTTTAGGGTGATGTGTTGGGGGGTGTTGAGAGGTGCAATAGGTGATGGTGGAATGTGGCTCAGGTTGTGTGAGTGGTCTTGCTGTCTCTCTCTGGTGGCAATTGTTTGTATTTGTAAAGGGTTGTGGGTAATTTGGGTGTGTGTTTTATAGTGGTGTGGGTGTGGTGTGTATATGTATGTCAGATGTGTGTACTTTGAATTGACCAATGTAGTGTTATTTTGGTAGGATGTGTGTATTTTGAGCGCAGCGGTATGTACTACCAATGGTTTACCACCATTGAATGTCCACTGCGGTAATTTGTGGGTCATAATGTTGTGGGCATTGTTCTGTTGGTGAAACGGTGTGGGTTTGGATACTGCCAGTTTCTCACTGACCTTTGTGCTGGCGGACTTGTGTGTGTGGCTGTATAGTGACGGACTGATATCTGTGTGTCACAATATGGTTGAACGATTTCCTCAGCGGCGGCGGTATGTTGGCGGCAGTCGGCATGGGGTAAGTTGGATTTACTGCCAATGTCATAATGAGGGCCATAATATTTGTAAAAGTTGTAATAAAGAGAAATATTCAGTTGCTGTGATCAATAGTGTTTATTGGGCATACAAGGTAAATGTGATTTATAAATATATGGTGCATTATGTGACAAACTGGTGATGAGTGGGGTTATGGTAGTTAGAATCATCAGAATAGGTGGCACAGCTGTAGGGAGCACAGGTCCAGTGTCCAAGTGCCAAGGGAAAATGAACAATGACATTTAACAGTCAACAGGGTGTCTCAGTGGCACACAAGAGAGAGAAATCAGGAGAGTTTCACTTCATTGCAGATGGTTTGGTCTTGGCATCTGCTCCAGCAAGATGTCTGAATGGACGTCCACGTTTGCGGGGGGTTCTTCAGCTACAAAGGAAGACGTGCCAGAGGCCTGTGGTTCCCCTGACAGGGCCTCCATTCCACTAGCTGCGGCAGATGTGGAAGGCTCAGATGTGATGTGGCTAGTGGAAGGGGCCAGCTGGTGGGTGGAGGAAGCAAGCAGGGTGGTGTTGAGGTTCCTGAACAACCTTACAATGGATGCCATGGCAGCATTGTGGGCCTGCCACTGCTGTATGACCTTCTGGTGGTATTCCCTCTGCAACCTTTGGTTTCCCCCCACCATGGTATTGATCTAGCCCATCCTGTCCTGGGATTGTTGGTACGCTCCAGGACTTGGGAGATGGTCTGCGGGTCAGTTGACCACCTTGGGTGCGCCATCCTCTGGCACACAGGATCCCTCCTAAGCCCCTGTAGGAGGCTGGCCTGGTTTGTAGTGGGTACATTGAGGACTTACACCTTATACCAGGTCCATAATCCCTTATTAGTGAAATGTAGAGATAGCTGTAGCAGAGCAGCTGAGGCTGAACTAGGAGACATGCAAAGCTCATCCAATACCACTTATAGTTACACAGGACTTATACACAAGTAAAGACAATACTCAGTGTTACCAAAAATAAAGGTAGTTTATTTGGGTGACACAAGGCCAAAAATGTCTTAGAGGCAAAACTCCTTCTGGAGGTAAGTATGGTACACAATATATAGACTAGACACCAAAATAAGGTAAGAAATTAGGCATAGGATAGTGCAAACAATAGGAAATGCTATAAAATGCAATAGGAGAAAATAGGTCTAGGGTCAACACAAACCTTATGCTAAAACGGCGGAATGTGAATTACGAATTCCCCCCTAGACAAGTGTAGTGGGTAGAGAATCACTGGGAGAGTAAGAAAACCACAAAGGTGAGTAAAATACCCCACCCCAGAGCCCAGGAAAGTAGGAGTAATGTACTGTAAGTTTCCTTGGACACACTATAAGTCGTGATTAGAGTTATTGCAAGAACCAAGCGAGACTGCAAGCAACAAATGATGGATTCCTGGACCTGAAGACCTGCAAAGTGAGGAGACCAAGTCCAGAAGTCAGAAGAAGTTCTAGGAAGGACAGGAGCCCCAGCCAAACTAGAAGAGTGTGCAAAAGAAGAGTCTCCGGTTGGATGAAGACTGCAGAAATGCACCAAAGGAAGAAGGCTGTGGGTTCCTGCATGATGCAATGGATGTCCCACGAAGAGATGTTGGATGCAGGTGAGTTTCAGCGCTGGATTCGTCCAACAAGCCTTGGTTCAAGCAAAGTCACATTTTGCATCAAAGTGGCGCTGCCTGGAACCAGGAGGGACCTTGGGGCCTCAACTCAGACTGAGGAGGCAGAGAAGGCTCCAAACACCGGAGAGATCCCACAGATGACCAGGCAGCACCCACGGAGATTCCAGGACACGGGGACAAAGAAGGTGCATATTGCGGTTGGTGTAGCACTACAAAAGAAGGTCCCACGACACTGGAAGTCAACTCAGTGAGTTGGGCGTCACAGGATAGAGTCCTGGCCCAGGCTATGCATGAAGGATTCCTGTAAATAGTGCACAGAGGCCCCAGGAGGTGAAGATGACGCGGTGCCCAGGGGTACTGTCGCTAACGGGGAAGGCAAGCTCTTACCTCCTCCAAATTTGGACAGCAGGACCATAGGACAGTCTGTGTCAAAGGGGTCCACCGCCTTTGTTCCAAAGAGCATGCTCGTCACCAGGAGAGGAGTCCAAAAGAAATGGTCGTAGACTTAGAAGGTGCCTGCAAGAGCAGGGAAGTCACACCGTCACTCCACTGGAGATTTCTTCGGTCCTTCTGGTGCAGGGTGAAGACAGGGAGTCCTGTTGCTGTTGCAGTTGCTGGCTGGAGCTGAAGTTGCAAAGGAAACGTGGCCCTTCTGGATACTTTGTTGTTGTTACAACAGTTCCTGGAGCAGTCTGTGGTCGATCCGAAATCAGAGGATGAAGTAGCAGTTGCAGAGGATTCCTGCTGGAATCTTGCAGGTAGAATCTGAAGAGAAACCCACAGGAGAGACCCTAAATAGCCCTGGGAGGGGGATTGGCTACCTTAACAGGAATGAACCTATCAGGAGGGGTCTCTGATGTCACCTGCTGGCACTGGCCACTCAGAGACCTCCAGAGTGTCCCCACACTTTGGAAAACAAGATGGCTGAAGTCTGGGACACACTGGAGCAGCTCTGGGTACCACCCCTGGAGTGGTGATGGACAGGAGAGTGGTCACTCCCATTTCCTTTGTCCAGTTTCATGCCAGAGCAGGGATTGGGGGTCCCTGAACCAGTGTAC
This sequence comes from Pleurodeles waltl, assembly GCF_031143425.1. NCBI lineage: Eukaryota > Metazoa > Chordata > Amphibia > Caudata > Salamandridae > Pleurodeles > Pleurodeles waltl. The sequence continues at coordinate 1,628,067,526 of NC_090445.1, read as the reverse complement.
ACTGGCTTATGCAAGGATGGCACCATCTGTGCCCTTCAAAGCAATTCCAGAGGCTGGTGGAGGCTTCCCCTCCCCAGCCTGTAACACCTATTTGCAACAGAGAGGGTGTAACATCCTGCTCCCAAAGGAAATGCTTTGTTCTGCCTTCCTGGGACTGAGCTGCTCAGACCCCCAGGAGTGCAGAACCCTGTCTGTGAGGTAGCAGCAGCTGTAGCTGCAGTGCAAACCTCAGAGAGCTGGTTTGGCAGTAGTGGGGGTCCATGGTGGGGCCCCCAAGATGCGTGGAATTGGCTCCCTAATACCAGAATTGGAATTGGGGGGGACAATTCCATGATCTTAGACACCTTACATGGCCATATTCGGGGTTACCATTTTGAAGCTACACATAGGTATTGACCTATATGTAGTGCATATGTGTAATGGTATCCCCACACTCACAAAGTCCAGGGAATTGGCCCTGGGCTGCGTGGGGTGCCCTCACACTTACTACCATTGCACCTAGCCTTCAGTAAATGAAGGTTAGACATATAGGTGACTTATACGTTACTTAAGTGCAGTGAAAATGCAGTGGCAGTCCTGTGAAAGGGTTTGTCTGAGCTCCTTATGGGTGGCAAAAGAAATGCTGCAGCCCATAAGGATCTCCTGGAACCCCAATGCCCTGGGTACCTAGGTACCATATACTAGGGACTAACAAGGGGGCGAGGGGGTGTCCAGTGTGCCAACTGAAATTGGTAAATGAAGTCACTAGCCTATAGTGACAAATTTAAGAGCAGAGAGAGCATAAGCACTGAGGTTCTGATTAGCAGAGCCTCAGTGACACAATTAAGCACTATTCACAACACACACATTAGGCCACAAACTATGAGTGCTGGGTTCCTAGCTAGCAGGATCCCAGTGTGACAGGCAAAACACAATGACACATAGGGTTTTCACTATGAGCACTGGGGTCCTGGCTAGCAGGATCCCAGTGACACAGTAAAACACACTGACACACACTCACAAACAGGCAAAAAGTGGGGGTAGCCATGCTAGAAAGAGGCTACTTTCTCACAGACCCCTTCCCCCATGTGCGTGTGCCCCTGGCATGGTGTGCCCACTCCCAGTGTTACCAGGACCTTCATTGTCTTGGGTGCAAGGGTACGACTCAGGTTCCTGTACTCTGGGGGCACACAATTGATTGAACTGTCTTTGGGAAACAGGCGTGGGGATGAAGAGTTGGCTGTGATGTTGATGTCACAGGGTGGAGTGGGAGGGGCTCATGTGGGCAGGGTGAGTTAGGGAGTGGTAGACTGACCAGGTGTCCCAGATGTGCCAGGTAGGTCATCAATGTCCAGACATCCAGAGGTGTTGTCCTCACTGGGGCCTTCATCCTGAGGAGGGCTGTTTGTCTATGGTATCCTGTCTGTGGTGGCACTGGCAGGGTTACCTGTGGATGGAGTGAGAGAGAGTTAAATGGTGGATGTGTGATTGCTTATCGCGTTGTCTGATGCATACAGTGTCTTGACATGATTTCCAGCAATGGCAATGACAGATGCAGCACTGCAAACATTGTTTGTGGATGGTGGATTGTGCCATGTGTACCATGTTTCATTGAGGTTAGTGTCAATCAGGCTAGGTAACTTTTGCTCGGTGGGTGGGTACAGGTCCTGAGTGATGGTTCACATGATAGGTGTGCCCTGTGAGCCTGTGGAAAATCAGGCTTGCTAGATGTGAGTGGGAATGGCTGTACATTGCAGCATGGTTTCCAAGTGGAAGGAGGGTTTGTGTGTATGCAAAGTTGCTTGTCCTGTCTGTGCATGTTGTGCATGGAGTATACCTTCTTACTTTCAATCCCAGGATCAGTCCATTTCAAGGTTGTTGATCTGGATAAGTGCCCATTAGGTTTGGTGGCAGTGCTGCAGCTACTTCTGACCTTGTTTGCCATTGTGTTGTGCCATTACGTTGCTGTCATTGCAATGCAGTGGTCCTCAGTTGCGGCATCCAGTTGGTGTAGCTAGTGCAATAGTCATACATGCAAGAGGTGTGATGTGAAGTGCACATTGCAGGGTTTGATGTAGATGGGCTAGTGCATTGTGGGAGCTGTAGTGATTGTTATTGGCACTGCTACCCATGCACTTACCAGAGACTGTGAAGACATTGGTCTGGGTGGTGGTGTGGCATGCAGGAGAGGGGCATTAGGTGATTAGGTGGGAGGTAGAGTGGGAGATGGAGTGAATTGGGGAGTGTTTGGGTGGCATGGAAGCATGCTGGACAGGACAAATATGTGCCAGTGGAGTGGTACTTACTTGCCAGAGACTAGTCCTCCGGGTATTCTTGTCAGATCCTCTGGATGCAGAATGTCCATGACATTCTCCTCCCACTAGGGGAGGAAGTGGGGGCCCACCGCCAGTCTTCTACACTGCAAACTGATGATGTGATGCCATGGAACACACCTTCCCCCGTAGGTCGTTCCATCTCCTCCTGATGTCATCCCTTGTGCGTGGATGGTTGCCTACTGAGTTCACCCTGTCAACAATTCTCTGCCATTACTCCATTTTCCTGGCAATGGATGTTTGCTGAACCTGTGCTCCAAACAGTTGTTGCTCTACCCTGACAATTTCATTGACCATGACCCTCAAATCATTGGTGCTTTTGTCGGTACATGGTGGTGGATGTGTTGTGGGTGGGTGTTGTGTTTGTAAGGGTGCCGTGTAGGGCGCTTGGGGGAGTGGGGGTGTTTCGTTGTGAGTGATGGTTGGTTGTGGTGTTTGTGTGTATTTGTTATGTGTGTATTGTGTTGTTCTTGCAGTTGTGTGGTGTGTGCTGAATGAGAAGTGCATATGTGCCTATGGTATACAAGTGCTAAATCGTTTTTGGGTCCTCACTCTCTGTGAATGTCGTTTTGGTAGCAAAGGATTGTGGGTACGTGGGGGTGTGTTATATAGTGCAGTGAGAAGGTGTGTCTGTTGTGTGTATGTGTGTCAGGTGTGGGGTATTCAAACTGTCCAGTGTGGTGTTGTGTTCTGTCTGAAATGAGTTATTGAGCATGGTGGTTCGTACCGTCAATGGTTTTCCACCATGGAAGAACCGCTGTGGTTATTTGTCGCTCGTAATTTGGTGGGTGGAAAGTTATCAGGTTGGCGGTGCTGGTGGTGAACCACCTCTTTCCCGCACTCCTGTGTCCTAGCGGTGTAGGATTTGTGGCTGTTTAGTGGTGGTCTTCAGTGTGTGAGTCTTAATACAGCGGTCAGATTACCGCCAACATGGCGGTCACCATCACAGCTGTGTTCCAAAATGACTGCCAAAGTCGTAATGAGGTCCTATGTATGTATGTATAAATAAGACAACAACTCTCATTCCAAAAATCAAGAGATATTCAATGGCCAGGGAATTAAAGCAAATTATGTCACTTAAGGTCTCGAAACACAACTAGAAGTCATCAAAAAACGGGAAATTCTAGAAATGTTATTGCTGGCAATTGTCAGTAAAAAAGAATTGCGGAAAAATAAATGGACATTTAGCTGTTAGAGGATTGCTCATTTAGGCCCATGTTTATACTTTTTTAGAGCCGCATTTGTGCCGCTTTTTGATGCAAAAGCGGCGCAAACTTACAAAATATTATTGTATTTGGAAGTTTGCCCCGCTTTGACGTCAAAAAATGACGCAAATGTGGCGCTAAAAAAGTATATATATGGGCCTTAGTACTTTTAACGTTCCAGTGAATAATGTCACACAAGGTTTCAAAGCCCTGCCATTCAACCTTTAACAATGAGATGCTTGCAAATACTTTTTTTTTATGATGCAGATTCGGTAAAAGAAAAATACATTTTTAGGGTTTACTTGATGACTCCTTAATTGGTTGGACATTAGCAATTTAGGTTATAATTATTACAATAAAAAAACCTTTAGCCTCTTAGACTCAAAGATGACCAAATCTAGCCATTAATGCAGGGTTTCACAAGTGTAATCACTTACAAGTAGTGATGGAGAAATATTCAGATATTTTTTTCCCCCGAGAAGCGGAATTACAGATGTTCGCCCGTTCTGCAGATGGATTAAAAAAAAAAACACAATAGTTGCATTTTAGAGCACTGGTTGGGGCTGGGCAATATATTTACCAAAAAAGTAATTACATTAAGGTAAATACATTGCCTGGACCCCTGACTGTGCTCTTGAAAGTAACTGTTACAACAGATTAGTAAGTAGGCAGCACCTGCATGTCAGGGTCTTTCAGGCACCCCACAACTGCTCACATACTGGGAAATATTCTTTCATACACTTTAAGGGATCAGGTAATGTAATTAACTTAATGCATTAACTATTAAAGTAATTGCACTGTCCAAACTCTAGCTGTGCTAGACAGCACAACACATGTTCGTTCTGTGGATTAATTGCTGCCCTGATCGAAGACGTTTTGTGCTGCAGGGCATTCTACCTGCATTCCGCCAATTTCTAATTCCAGACAGGCATTTGAATCGAAACCAGTGGAAAGCAACAGAATTGCCAGTAGTTTCGTATTTTCATGCTGCACACTAAAAAATAGAAAAATAGAAAGGTGCCCACCCAGACCTTCAAGTTGCTGATAACCCTACACCAGTCTACTGTGACTAAGAGGACCTCTTTCACATTTGAGAATTTGTGGTGAGTTTTATCGCTGTGTTTTCTAACATTTGGTAGGAGTGAACATTTGCTTGGCTTTAGCATAGAAGCTAGGTGCCCTATTATTTCTTGAGCACCAACAGTATGATGCGAAGGGTAAGAAGCTGGTTCAAATCTGTACACCCTAGGGGGAAGATTTACAAAGATTTGTGCAATGAAATGCTGCACAAAAATCTGCAGGACTGCATTTCTTGAATTGTAAAAATAAGAGTACTTCATTGTATATCCTATGCATCGCATACTGTTGATATCCTTGGCCGCACATGCACGAGAGATTCATCTTAGCATGATGTTAAACTGGATTAGCATTGTGTTATGGTGCGAATGAGAGTGGTGTCTTCTATGAGATCTGCACTCATAACCCACCGTAAAAAATATCTTTGTCAAACTGCGCAAGTGATACTTGAACATTATGTGTAATTTCTAAGAACATACACTACAGGAATAACACACATGGGAAACAAATGATTTGCCTTTGGCTCATTATTTTTATTTGATTTTAGGATTCCACCCATATCCAAGCCATACTACCTTGTGTGAACTTAATTCGTTTTGTGCCAAATAGTAGGCACTTTTTGTTAGACCTGATAGCCATAGGGTGGTTACCCTCACCTTTTTGCCTGCCTCCCTCCACTTGTTGACACTGTTTTTGCTGGTTGTAGGACTCTGCACACTTTACCACTGCTAACCAGTGCTAAAGTGCATATGCTGTCTCCCTTAACACATGGTGACATTGGCTCATATCCAATAGGCTTATTTAATTTACATATAAGTCCCAAGTAAAAGTGCACTACATTTGCCTGGGGCCTGTAGATTAAATGCTACTAGTGGGCTGCAGCACTGATTGTGCCACCCACACAAGTAGCCCCCTAACTAAGTCTCAGGCCTGCCATTGCAAGGCGTGTGTGTGCAGTTTCATTGCCAATTCGACTTGGCATTTAAAAGTACTTGCCAAGCCTTAAACTCTCCTTTTTCTATGTATAAGTCACTCCGAAGGTAGGCCCCAGGTAACCCTTAGGGCAGGTGCTATGTAGGGAAAAGGCAGGACTTGTACCTGTGTAGTTTACATGTCCTGGAAGTGTAAAACTCTTACATTTGTTTTACACTGCTCTGAGTCCTGCTCCTTTCATAGGCTAACATTAGGGCTACCCTCATATACTTTTTGAGTGGTAGATTCTGATCAGGAAGGAGTAACAAGGTCATATTTCGTATGACCAGAATGGTAATACAAAATCCTTCTGACTGGTGAAGTTGGAATTAATTTTACTATTTTAGAAATGCTTTTAGAAAGTGAACCTCTCTCTGCACTTAAATCCTTCTGTGCCTTACAATCCATGTCTGGCTGGGTTAGTTGACAGCTCCCTTGTGCAGTTCACTCAGATAACCCCAAACACAGGATGCTCAGTCACACCTGCACACATCTGCATACTGAATGGGTCTTGCTGGCCTGGGAGGGTGGAGGGCCTGACACTTACATGTCAAAGGACAGTGGCCAGCCCTCACATAGTGGACTGCCAGACCCCCTACTGGACCCTGGCAGACAGGATGTAACTCAAAGGGGTCCTTGTGCACTTCTGAGCCACTCTTTGAAGTCTCCCCCACTTCAAAGGCACATTTGGGTATTTAAACAGGGCCCTTGACCCTACCAACTCAGACATTTCTACTGACACTTCTGGACACTTCAAAATTGACATTTTATTCAGCACAACTCTACCTAAAATAGACAGGGGAAATGACACCCACGTGGGAGCAGAGCAGTTCCTGGGTTTCAAGGAGCAAGGGAGCATAATTAAGACCACATAGACACCTATACCGGACGAAAATCTAATCCCAAGATAGCGCATAGGCCCCAAGTTCACACAGGGAGCCAATTCAGAAATTAATCTATTGGGAGTGCTGCCACAAAGTATGATTTCAGTTTTATTCCTACTGACTTTATACCCCCTGTTAGAAATGGGGTCTTTGGTTGTCAGTCAGGTTACCCCCCTGTCCAAGCAAGGACCCTCACTCTAGTCAGGGTAAGTCACACACAATCCAATTTATCCTGTGCCCACCCTCTGGTAGCTTGGCACTGAGCAGTCAGGCTTAATTTAGAAGGCAATATGTAAAGTATTTTTGCAATAAATCATACAATAACACAATATAGCACCACAAAAATACACCACACAGTGTTTAGAAAAATATATAATATTTATCTGGACATTTGCAGGTCAAAACGATAAAAGATGCAATAAGAAAATGTAAAGATATTACTGGAAAGTGATATAAAGGCCTTCATTCTGACCTTGGCGGTCGGCGGAGAGGCGGCGGTCGGACCGCGAACAGACCGGTGGTATTAAAAATGGCATTCTGACCGCGGCGGTCCCCGCCGCGACCGACCGCCACTTCCCCACTCCGACAGCCACGGCGGTCATGACCGACGGGCTGGAGTCTGCGCACTCCGGTCCGGCGGTCGACCCAAGACCGCCAACGCTATCATGACCCTGCTTACCGCCGCGGTTTCTTGCGTTCGGGAACCGCCATGCGAACCATGGCGGTAGGCACTATCGGGGCCAGGGAATTTCTTCCCTGGCACTGATAGGGGTCTCCCCCACCCCCCACTGCCCCCCCGAGTCCTCCCCCCACACCCTCCACCCCCCTGCCACCCCCCAGAGGTGGTACGAACCCCCTCCCCACCCCCACCCCGACATGCACATACATGCACCCCGACATGCACACACCCCCAACATGCACATATACACACCCCTACACACACACATACACAACGGGGACACATACCCGCACACATACATGCCGACATGTGCACCCGCCGAACTACACACATTGCCCATAGGCACAGCAGCAATCCCCGCCCGCATGCACGCACTCACACACCCCCTCTACACACTCACACGCACACCCCCTTGCACGCACACATCACACAACACCCCCCCACCCCCTCCCCTCACGGACGATCAACTTACCTTGTGCGTTGGTCCTCCGGGAGGCGACGGGAGCCATAGGGACGTGACCGCCAACAGAAGACCGCCAACAGAAGACCGCCACACAGAAATGTGGGTCGTAATTCTGGGGGCGGTGTTCTGCTGGCGTGGCGGTGGAGGTTGACCAGTCTCCACTTTCCCGCCGACCGCCAGTGTGGCTGCTGGCGGTATTCCGGCGGAACGCTCCCAGCGGTCGGAATAGGCGCAGCGGCATACCGCCGCGGTCGGCGGTCTTTACCGCGGCGGTAACTCGGCGGTCTTGCGAAAAGACCGCCAAGGTCAGAATGAGGGCCAAAGTGTCAGGACAAATATGTGCCAGTGGAGTGGTACTTACTTGCCAGAGACTAGTCCTCCGGGTATTCTTGTCAGATCCTCTGGATGCAGAATGTCCATGACATTCTCCTCCCACTAGGGGAGGAAGTGGGGGCCCACCGCCAGTCTTCTACACTGCAAACTGATGATGTGATGCCATGGAACACACCTTCCCCCGTAGGTCGTTCCATCTCCTCCTGATGTCATCCCTTGTGCGTGGATGGTTGCCTACTGAGTTCACCCTGTCAACAATTCTCTGCCATTACTCCATTTTCCTGGCAATGGATGTTTGCTGAACCTGTGCTCCAAACAGTTGTGGCTCTACCCTGACAATTTCATTGACCATGACCCTCAAATCATTGGTGCTTTTGTCGGTACATGGTGGTGGATGTGTTGTGGGTGGGTGTTGTGTTTGTAAGGGTGCCGTGTAGGGCGCTTGGGGGAGTGGGGGTGTTTCGTTGTGAGTGATGGTTGGTTGTGGTGTTTGTGTGTATTTGTTATGTGTGTATTGTGTTGTTCTTGCAGTTGTGTGGTGTGTGCTGAATGAGAAGTGCATATGTGCCTATGGTATACAAGTGCTAAATCGTTTTTGGGTCCTCACTCTCTGTGAATGTCGTTTTGGTAGCAAAGGATTGTGGGTACGTGGGGGTGTGTTATATAGTGCAGTGAGAAGGTGTGTCTGTTGTGTGTATGTGTGTCAGGTGTGGGGTATTCAAACTGTCCAGTGTGGTGTTGTGTTCTGTCTGAAATGAGTTATTGAGCATGGTGGTTCGTACCGTCAATGGTTTTCCACCATGGAAGAACCGCTGTGGTTATTTGTCGCTCGTAATTTGGTGGGTGGAAAGTTATCAGGTTGGCGGTGCTGGTGGTGAACCACCTCTTTCCCGCACTCCTGTGTCCTAGCGGTGTAGGATTTGTGGCTGTTTAGTGGTGGTCTTCAGTGTGTGAGTCTTAATACAGCGGTCAGATTACCGCCAACATGGCGGTCACCATCACAGCTGTGTTCCAAAATGACTGCCAAAGTCGTAATGAGGTCCTATGTATGTATGTATAAATAAGACAACAACTCTCATTCCAAAAATCAAGAGATATTCAATGGCCAGGGAATTAAAGCAAATTATGTCACTTAAGGTCTCGAAACACAACTAGAAGTCATCAAAAAACGGGAAATTCTAGAAATGTTATTGCTGGCAATTGTCAGTAAAAAAGAATTGCGGAAAAATAAATGGACATTTAGCTGTTAGAGGATTGCTCATTTAGGCCCATGTTTATACTTTTTTAGAGCCGCATTTGTGCCGCTTTTTGATGCAAAAGCGGCGCAAACTTACAAAATATTATTGTATTTGGAAGTTTGCCCCGCTTTGACGTCAAAAAATGACGCAAATGTGGCGCTAAAAAAGTATATATATGGGCCTTAGTACTTTTAACGTTCCAGTGAATAATGTCACACAAGGTTTCAAAGCCCTGCCATTCAACCTTTAACAATGAGATGCTTGCAAATACTTTTTTTTTATGATGCAGATTCGGTAAAAGAAAAATACATTTTTAGGGTTTACTTGATGACTCCTTAATTGGTTGGACATTAGCAATTTAGGTTATAATTATTACAATAAAAAAACCTTTAGCCTCTTAGACTCAAAGATGACCAAATCTAGCCATTAATGCAGGGTTTCACAAGTGTAATCACTTACAAGTAGTGATGGAGAAATATTCAGATATTTTTTTCCCCCGAGAAGCGGAATTACAGATGTTCGCCCGTTCTGCAGATGGATTAAAAAAAAAAACACAATAGTTGCATTTTAGAGCACTGGTTGGGGCTGGGCAATATATTTACCAAAAAAGTAATTACATTAAGGTAAATACATTGCCTGGACCCCTGACTGTGCTCTTGAAAGTAACTGTTACAACAGATTAGTAAGTAGGCAGCACCTGCATGTCAGGGTCTTTCAGGCACCCCACAACTGCTCACATACTGGGAAATATTCTTTCATACACTTTAAGGGATCAGGTAATGTAATTAACTTAATGCATTAACTATTAAAGTAATTGCACTGTCCAAACTCTAGCTGTGCTAGACAGCACAACACATGTTCGTTCTGTGGATTAATTGCTGCCCTGATCGAAGACGTTTTGTGCTGCAGGGCATTCTACCTGCATTCCGCCAATTTCTAATTCCAGACAGGCATTTGAATCGAAACCAGTGGAAAGCAACAGAATTGCCAGTAGTTTCGTATTTTCATGCTGCACACTAAAAAATAGAAAAATAGAAAGGTGCCCACCCAGACCTTCAAGTTGCTGATAACCCTACACCAGTCTACTGTGACTAAGAGGACCTCTTTCACATTTGAGAATTTGTGGTGAGTTTTATCGCTGTGTTTTCTAACATTTGGTAGGAGTGAACATTTGCTTGGCTTTAGCATAGAAGCTAGGTGCCCTATTATTTCTTGAGCACCAACAGTATGATGCGAAGGGTAAGAAGCTGGTTCAAATCTGTACACCCTAGGGGGAAGATTTACAAAGATTTGTGCAATGAAATGCTGCACAAAAATCTGCAGGACTGCATTTCTTGAATTGTAAAAATAAGAGTACTTCATTGTATATCCTGTGCATCGCATACTGTTGATATCCTTGGCCGCACATGCATGAGAGATTCATCTTAGCATGATGTTAAACTGGATTAGCATTGTGTTATGGTGCGAATGAGAGTGGTGTCTTCTATGAGATCTGCACTCATAACCCACCGTAAAAAATATCTTTGTCAAACTGCGCAAGTGATACTTGAACATTATGTGTAATTTCTAAGAACATACACTACAGGAATAACACACATGGGAAACAAATGATTTGCCTTTGGCTCATTATTTTTATTTGATTTTAGGATTCCACCCATATCCAAGCCATACTACCTTGTGTGAACTTAATTCGTTTTGTGCCAAATAGTAGGCACTTTTTGTTAGACCTGATAGCCATAGGGTGGTTACCCTCACCTTTTTGCCTGCCTCCCTCCACTTGTTGACACTGTTTTTGCTGGTTGTAGGACTCTGCACACTTTACCACTGCTAACCAGTGCTAAAGTGCATATGCTGTCTCCCTTAACACATGGTGACATTGGCTCATATCCAATAGGCTTATTTAATTTACATATAAGTCCCAAGTAAAAGTGCACTACATTTGCCTGGGGCCTGTAGATTAAATGCTACTAGTGGGCTGCAGCACTGATTGTGCCACCCACACAAGTAGCCCCCTAACTAAGTCTCAGGCCTGCCATTGCAAGGCGTGTGTGTGCAGTTTCATTGCCAATTCGACTTGGCATTTAAAAGTACTTGCCAAGCCTTAAACTCTCCTTTTTCTATGTATAAGTCACTCCGAAGGTAGGCCCCAGGTAACCCTTAGGGCAGGTGCTATGTAGGGAAAAGGCAGGACTTGTACCTGTGTAGTTTACATGTCCTGGAAGTGTAAAACTCTTACATTTGTTTTACACTGCTCTGAGTCCTGCTCCTTTCATAGGCTAACATTAGGGCTACCCTCATATACTTTTTGAGTGGTAGATTCTGATCAGGAAGGAGTAACAAGGTCATATTTCGTATGACCAGAATGGTAATACAAAATCCTTCTGACTGGTGAAGTTGGAATTAATTTTACTATTTTAGAAATGCTTTTAGAAAGTGAACCTCTCTCTGCACTTAAATCCTTCTGTGCCTTACAATCCATGTCTGGCTGGGTTAGTTGACAGCTCCCTTGTGCAGTTCACTCAGATAACCCCAAACACAGGATGCTCAGTCACACCTGCACACATCTGCATACTGAATGGGTCTTGCTGGCCTGGGAGGGTGGAGGGCCTGACACTTACATGTCAAAGGACAGTGGCCTGCCCTCACATAGTGGACTGCCAGACCCCCTACTGGACCCTGGCAGACAGGATGTAACTCAAAGGGGTCCTTGTGCACTTCTGAGCCACTCTTTGAAGTCTCCCCCACTTCAAAGGCACATTTGGGTATTTAAACAGGGCCCTTGACCCTACCAACTCAGACATTTCTACTGACACTTCTGGACACTTCAAAATTGACATTTTATTCAGCACAACTCTACCTAAAATAGACAGGGGAAATGACACCCACGTGGGAGCAGAGCAGTTCCTGGGTTTCAAGGAGCAAGGGAGCATAATTAAGACCACATAGACACCTATACCGGACGAAAATCTAATCCCAAGATAGCGCATAGGCCCCAAGTTCACACAGGGAGCCAATTCAGAAATTAATCTATTGGGAGTGCTGCCACAAAGTATGATTTCAGTTTTATTCCTACTGACTTTATACCCCCTGTTAGAAATGGGGTCTTTGGTTGTCAGTCAGGTTACCCCCCTGTCCAAGCAAGGACCCTCACTCTAGTCAGGGTAAGTCACACACAATCCAATTTATCCTGTGCCCACCCTCTGGTAGCTTGGCACTGAGCAGTCAGGCTTAATTTAGAAGGCAATATGTAAAGTATTTTTGCAATAAATCATACAATAACACAATATAGCACCACAAAAATACACCACACAGTGTTTAGAAAAATATATAATATTTATCTGGACATTTGCAGGTCAAAACGATAAAAGATGCAATAAGAAAATGTAAAGATATTACTGGAAAGTGATATAAAGGCCTTCATTCTGACCTTGGCGGTCGGCGGAGAGGCGGCGGTCGGACCGCGAACAGACCGGTGGTATTAAAAATGGCATTCTGACCGCGGCGGTCCCCGCCGCGACCGACCGCCACTTCCCCACTCGAACAGCCACGGCGGTCATGACCGACGGGCTGGAGTCTGCGCACTCCGGTCCGGCGGTCGACCCAAGACCGCCAACGCTATCATGACCCTGCTTACCGCCGCGGTTTCTTGCGTTCGGGAACCGCCATGCGAACCATGGCGGTAGGCACTATCGGGGCCAGGGAATTTCTTCCCTGGCACTGATAGGGGTCTCCCCCACCCCCCACTGCCCCCCCGAGTCCTCCCCCCACACCCTCCACCCCCCTGCCACCCCCCAGAGGTGGTACGAACCCCCTCCCCACCCCCACCCCGACATGCACATACATGCACCCCGACATGCACACACCCCCAACATGCACATATACACACCCCTACACACACACATACACAACGGGGACACATACCCGCACACATACATGCCGACATGTGCACCCGCCGAACTACACACATTGCCCATAGGCACAGCAGCAATCCCCGCCCGCATGCACGCACTCACACACCCCCTCTACACACTCACACGCACACCCCCTTGCACGCACACATCACACAACACCCCCCCACCCCCTCCCCTCACGGACGATCAACTTACCTTGTGCGTTGGTCCTCCGGGAGGCGACGGGAGCCATAGGGACGTGACCGCCAACAGAAGACCGCCAACAGAAGACCGCCACACAGAAATGTGGGTCGTAATTCTGGGGGCGGTGTTCTGCTGGCGTGGCGGTGGAGGTTGACCAGTCTCCACTTTCCCGCCGACCGCCAGTGTGGCTGCTGGCGGTATTCCGGCGGAACGCTCCCAGCGGTCGGAATAGGCGCAGCGGCATACCGCCGCGGTCGGCGGTCTTTACCGCGGCGGTAACTCGGCGGTCTTGCGAAAAGACCGCCAAGGTCAGAATGAGGGCCAAAGTGTCAGGACAAATATGTGCCAGTGGAGTGGTACTTACTTGCCAGAGACTAGTCCTCCGGGTATTCTTGTCAGATCCTCTGGATGCAGAATGTCCATGACATTCTCCTCCCACTAGGGGAGGAAGTGGGGGCCCACCGCCAGTCTTCTACACTGCAAACTGATGATGTGATGCCATGGAACACACCTTCCCCCGTAGGTCGTTCCATCTCCTCCTGATGTCATCCCTTGTGCGTGGATGGTTGCCTACTGAGTTCACCCTGTCAACAATTCTCTGCCATTACTCCATTTTCCTGGCAATGGATGTTTGCTGAACCTGTGCTCCAAACAGTTGTGGCTCTACCCTGACAATTTCATTGACCATGACCCTCAAATCATTGGTGCTTTTGTCGGTACATGGTGGTGGATGTGTTGTGGGTGGGTGTTGTGTTTGTAAGGGTGCCGTGTAGGGCGCTTGGGGGAGTGGGGGTGTTTCGTTGTGAGTGATGGTTGGTTGTGGTGTTTGTGTGTATTTGTTATGTGTGTATTGTGTTGTTCTTGCAGTTGTGTGGTGTGTGCTGAATGAGAAGTGCATATGTGCCTATGGTATACAAGTGCTAAATCGTTTTTGGGTCCTCACTCTCTGTGAATGTCGTTTTGGTAGCAAAGGATTGTGGGTACGTGGGGGTGTGTTATATAGTGCAGTGAGAAGGTGTGTCTGTTGTGTGTATGTGTGTCAGGTGTGGGGTATTCAAACTGTCCAGTGTGGTGTTGTGTTCTGTCTGAAATGAGTTATTGAGCATGGTGGTTCGTACCGTCAATGGTTTTCCACCATGGAAGAACCGCTGTGGTTATTTGTCGCTCGTAATTTGGTGGGTGGAAAGTTATCAGGTTGGCGGTGCTGGTGGTGAACCACCTCTTTCCCGCACTCCTGTGTCCTAGCGGTGTAGGATTTGTGGCTGTTTAGTGGTGGTCTTCAGTGTGTGAGTCTTAATACAGCGGTCAGATTACCGCCAACATGGCGGTCACCATCACAGCTGTGTTCCAAAATGACTGCCAAAGTCGTAATGAGGTCCTATGTATGTATGTATAAATAAGACAACAACTCTCATTCCAAAAATCAAGAGATATTCAATGGCCAGGGAATTAAAGCAAATTATGTCACTTAAGGTCTCGAAACACAACTAGAAGTCATCAAAAAACGGGAAATTCTAGAAATGTTATTGCTGGCAATTGTCAGTAAAAAAGAATTGCGGAAAAATAAATGGACATTTAGCTGTTAGAGGATTGCTCATTTAGGCCCATGTTTATACTTTTTTAGAGCCGCATTTGTGCCGCTTTTTGATGCAAAAGCGGCGCAAACTTACAAAATATTATTGTATTTGGAAGTTTGCCCCGCTTTGACGTCAAAAAATGACGCAAATGTGGCGCTAAAAAAGTATATATATGGGCCTTAGTACTTTTAACGTTCCAGTGAATAATGTCACACAAGGTTTCAAAGCCCTGCCATTCAACCTTTAACAATGAGATGCTTGCAAATACTTTTTTTTTATGATGCAGATTCGGTAAAAGAAAAATACATTTTTAGGGTTTACTTGATGACTCCTTAATTGGTTGGACATTAGCAATTTAGGTTATAATTATTACAATAAAAAAACCTTTAGCCTCTTAGACTCAAAGATGACCAAATCTAGCCATTAATGCAGGGTTTCACAAGTGTAATCACTTACAAGTAGTGATGGAGAAATATTCAGATATTTTTTTCCCCCGAGAAGCGGAATTACAGATGTTCGCCCGTTCTGCAGATGGATTAAAAAAAAAAACACAATAGTTGCATTTTAGAGCACTGGTTGGGGCTGGGCAATATATTTACCAAAAAAGTAATTACATTAAGGTAAATACATTGCCTGGACCCCTGACTGTGCTCTTGAAAGTAACTGTTACAACAGATTAGTAAGTAGGCAGCACCTGCATGTCAGGGTCTTTCAGGCACCCCACAACTGCTCACATACTGGGAAATATTCTTTCATACACTTTAAGGGATCAGGTAATGTAATTAACTTAATGCATTAACTATTAAAGTAATTGCACTGTCCAAACTCTAGCTGTGCTAGACAGCACAACACATGTTCGTTCTGTGGATTAATTGCTGCCCTGATCGAAGACGTTTTGTGCTGCAGGGCATTCTACCTGCATTCCGCCAATTTCTAATTCCAGACAGGCATTTGAATCGAAACCAGTGGAAAGCAACAGAATTGCCAGTAGTTTCGTATTTTCATGCTGCACACTAAAAAATAGAAAAATAGAAAGGTGCCCACCCAGACCTTCAAGTTGCTGATAACCCTACACCAGTCTACTGTGACTAAGAGGACCTCTTTCACATTTGAGAATTTGTGGTGAGTTTTATCGCTGTGTTTTCTAACATTTGGTAGGAGTGAACATTTGCTTGGCTTTAGCATAGAAGCTAGGTGCCCTATTATTTCTTGAGCACCAACAGTATGATGCGAAGGGTAAGAAGCTGGTTCAAATCTGTACACCCTAGGGGGAAGATTTACAAAGATTTGTGCAATGAAATGCTGCACAAAAATCTGCAGGACTGCATTTCTTGAATTGTAAAAATAAGAGTACTTCATTGTATATCCTATGCATCGCATACTGTTGATATCCTTGGCCGCACATGCACGAGAGATTCATCTTAGCATGATGTTAAACTGGATTAGCATTGTGTTATGGTGCGAATGAGAGTGGTGTCTTCTATGAGATCTGCACTCATAACCCACCGTAAAAAATATCTTTGTCAAACTGCGCAAGTGATACTTGAACATTATGTGTAATTTCTAAGAACATACACTACAGGAATAACACACATGGGAAACAAATGATTTGCCTTTGGCTCATTATTTTTATTTGATTTTAGGATTCCACCCATATCCAAGCCATACTACCTTGTGTGAACTTAATTCGTTTTGTGCCAAATAGTAGGCACTTTTTGTTAGACCTGATAGCCATAGGGTGGTTACCCTCACCTTTTTGCCTGCCTCCCTCCACTTGTTGACACTGTTTTTGCTGGTTGTAGGACTCTGCACACTTTACCACTGCTAACCAGTGCTAAAGTGCATATGCTGTCTCCCTTAACACATGGTGACATTGGCTCATATCCAATAGGCTTATTTAATTTACATATAAGTCCCAAGTAAAAGTGCACTACATTTGCCTGGGGCCTGTAGATTAAATGCTACTAGTGGGCTGCAGCACTGATTGTGCCACCCACACAAGTAGCCCCCTAACTAAGTCTCAGGCCTGCCATTGCAAGGCGTGTGTGTGCAGTTTCATTGCCAATTCGACTTGGCATTTAAAAGTACTTGCCAAGCCTTAAACTCTCCTTTTTCTATGTATAAGTCACTCCGAAGGTAGGCCCCAGGTAACCCTTAGGGCAGGTGCTATGTAGGGAAAAGGCAGGACTTGTACCTGTGTAGTTTACATGTCCTGGAAGTGTAAAACTCTTACATTTGTTTTACACTGCTCTGAGTCCTGCTCCTTTCATAGGCTAACATTAGGGCTACCCTCATATACTTTTTGAGTGGTAGATTCTGATCAGGAAGGAGTAACAAGGTCATATTTCGTATGACCAGAATGGTAATACAAAATCCTTCTGACTGGTGAAGTTGGAATTAATTTTACTATTTTAGAAATGCTTTTAGAAAGTGAACCTCTCTCTGCACTTAAATCCTTCTGTGCCTTACAATCCATGTCTGGCTGGGTTAGTTGACAGCTCCCTTGTGCAGTTCACTCAGATAACCCCAAACACAGGATGCTCAGTCACACCTGCACACATCTGCATACTGAATGGGTCTTGCTGGCCTGGGAGGGTGGAGGGCCTGACACTTACATGTCAAAGGACAGTGGCCTGCCCTCACATAGTGGACTGCCAGACCCCCTACTGGACCCTGGCAGACAGGATGTAACTCAAAGGGGTCCTTGTGCACTTCTGAGCCACTCTTTGAAGTCTCCCCCACTTCAAAGGCACATTTGGGTATTTAAACAGGGCCCTTGACCCTACCAACTCAGACATTTCTACTGACACTTCTGGACACTTCAAGATACTCCTTGGGAAAATCAACGCACAGCCTCCTGGAATCGATGCACAGCCTGCACAGTGGTGAGAAAATCACTGCACACCGAACCAGAACGATGCAGCCCAGCTTCCCGAATGGAGATTGACGCAGTGCCAGCGTTGCAACTGGAACTTCGATGCACGGCCCACTGAATCAATGCATTGCTGAGCCGGAAGAACACAGCCTGACTTCCTGCAAAGAGGAATTGACACAGTGCCTGCTGTGCAACAGAAAGTTCCCCACATTGCCCACCGGACCAACTCAGCTCCCGTGACTTAGTCCCACACGCCCAGGATTTCTCTGCATTGTCCCCGGAACGTCAAATACCTCGCAACCCAAAGAGGATCCATGTTCGCGCACCGGAAATTGACGCAAGGCCCTTGCTGCGTGGAAAGTATTGATGCATTGTCTGTGTGCGCCCAGAGAAACCGTCGCACACCTCTCAGTTTTCCAAGCATCTCCTCCTCTGCGGTCCCTTGCGGATAATTTAGACGCAAACCAGGTACTTTGTGCTTGCAAGAGACACTTATTGCTTTTAAGAACTTAAGACTCTTTTTATTAATTTCTAAAGTGAGATTTCAACATGTACTTATCAAATCTTGATAATTTTGACCTTACTTTACCCAGATAAATATTCCATATTTTTCTAAATCTGTATGGTGTATTTTTGTGGTGTTTATACTGTGTTATTGCATGATTTATTGCAAATATACTTTACACATTGCATTCTAAGTTAAGCCTAACTGCTCAGTGCCACGCTACTATAGGGTGGGCACAGCATAGTTTGGATTGTATGTGGCTTACTCTGACTAGATTCAGGGTCCTTGCTTGGACAGGGGGTAACCTGACTGCCAACAAAAGACCCCATTTCTAACACTTTTGCACTGTTTCAGCTGAATTACACCAATTTTTCTTGAGTTAGCGGGTGCTGCAATATGTAATGCAAAGTTCATGGCAATTTTTAGCACAAAAACTGCTTTGAGCAAAAATGTTGAGGGATGTCGACATTTGTGTCGCTTTGCATCACCTAGTTCCGCTGAGCACTTCACTAGTGCCTGAAGTAAATTATAGTAAATCAAAGCATTGTATGTTCTTTGTTTTATACACATAACTATGTTAGCCTTTGTTCTTATGTCATGTAGTTTGCTTCTGTTTTCTATACTGTTTGTGGTTTGTGACCAGAGGCAGCTTCTCTGCTAAGGGGGAGGAGCGTTGCACTGCTGGATTTCCAAAAAAGGAAAAATAAAATGATAACATTCACTACTTTATTATCATTTTATTTTTCCTTGTAAGGTGGAGTTGGGCTGGAGGGAGGGAGTCGGAGGAGTGCTATGTGCACACAAAGAGCGCATGAAAATTTGTCCGGCCGCGTTGAGCCGGCCAAACAGACAAGCGCACTTTGCATGTTCTCTACCCTGCTGTTTTGCACAGCCGAGTGGAGAACATGCCCAGGCTCCCATTCCAAGTGTGAGCGGTGAAGTAGGCCTCTCAGAGCAGCGTTGTGCAGCCGGGAAGGGGAAGAGGACGGAGGAGAGACAAACACGACTCCCCTCAAAGGAATGTATTTTTTTTAAAATTTTTTTTTTGACCCCCGAACCCTCCTCATCCCGTCGGATCTTGTTCCGCCCCACCACTCCTGTTCAGTGGCAGCCGCCACTGAGTGTGACTCTATTATTTGCTTGAATATTTGTTATTATATTAGCACTTTCTTCTCCCTTCAGATGGAACAGTGTGCTGTGTACAATACATTCTGGATTAGTCTTTGGGTGCTGTGCATTAAAACAACTCTATGGGGCCCATTCACAAAGGTAAATTGACACACAAGTAAATCTACACTTGTAAATATTCTCTTACACTTCGTAGTAATGTTACTACTTTTGGCTATTCACCATCCCCAATGTACATTTATTACACTTTCGACTTAGATGTCTCCACCCCCTTAATAGTTACTCCTAGTAACTTTTCACATATATATGGTGTTATCCACCACCATCGTAAAGATCTACCTATGGTAATTTATTGAGAAAAGTATTGAGAATATTTGAAAAGTTTGTTAACTTTTAAAAAATAGTAAAATCATGTTATGTTAAATAATAAATTAAGTTCATTTGTAGTTATGTTAAATGTAGAAAATATATAAAAAAGTTTCAATTTTATTATATAAATAAATGTGAATTAAATATGTAATTAATGTGTGTATATATGTGTGTGTGTATTTAATTAAAAATTAAAGCTTTATGTAAAAAACAATCCACCTAAAGTAAAATGTTTATATGTATCTATTTTATATTAAAATGTTACAAAAGGTTATGTATAGAATAACTTAAAATAATTATTTTACAAAAATAAAGTTACATTTATTGTTAAATTAGACACAGTTATTAAAATATTTTATCATGAAATAATATTTATTTTCCGTTCATATGTAATGTTTTAACTTTAAATTAAATGCATATATTTCTAAAAAGTCAAACAAATTAAACTTTTTTAGCATTATTTCCTACGAGGTTCTATCTTAAAATTCAGCCTCCAATTATTTTCTACGGAAGGGTCTCTACAGTAACAGTGGTTGTCCATGTGTGATGCTGAACTTACTTTGGGTCTCAGTTGCAGTACATTTACTGATGTCTTTTGTCATTTTTGGCTGCAGTAACTTTAGAAGTAAGGTTTGTGCATAGCAATGGGATTACGTATTTGTGGATGACTGTCTGACCCTTCCTAAACACTTGCTAGTCTTTCCTAAATCCCAACAGTTTAGCAGTACATATTCTCTGTTTTCCAGCCACTCACCTGGCCCCCTCATATTTACTACTAAGGAGTGAACATATGTCTGTGAGGCTCTCCCCCTAGAAAAGATAGGACTTCCCAGCCATAGGTTTGTGAGTTGCAATTAGTAGAAAGTAAGTACTACTACCGTAGCTCCACTTCATATACTACAAAATATAGATAATGAATCAAGCCTTTTGTTTGTGCTGATTCCTTTGGCTTCAATGTTCTGGATGCCATCAAAACCCTAGTGAGTGTCTTTTAACAGATGCCAAGACAACTCTGTTACAACTGTTCTTCATATTATCCTTATTGTTTTATCTCTGGATAAAAGTAAATGTCCAGGAATTTGGGGCAGTGATATGTTAGATGGCCCTTTGGAAAGCATATGTGTTCCATTCACTGCACTACCTGACTTCCCATAACATGCTATTAAGGATGGGAGCACAGGATCAGTGATGGTTGGAGTTGTGAAACTGAAGCTTGTCTACGATGTCGCATTAGACCTCCTCTACAATGATTTCCTTTTTTACTCAGAAACATTGGTTCTCATCTTCCTTGGTGTAGCACAGCCTCCAGAGGTTCTCCGTGTGGTTTTGTTGCAATACCTTCCGTAACATTGTTTAGCAACATGGTGGAAATATTTTTGTCTGTCTATCTGTTGATATGATTCTAGCATGACTTGGTGAGGAGACCAAACTGTTTGTCTTCTTCCTTTTCTTTACTATGCTTTATCTCAACCAGGCTGGCAAAAGTGCATTCATGGTGAGTCGGCTGTGAGATGCAATGTTCATTTTAATGGGTTCTAGGATGGATCTAAGGATGCAGCTTACTGGGAGTGTTTTGCTCTTGGATTTTATCTGACACCTTTCTTCTCTCAGGACATTGTTTGGATGTGATCACTAGAGCATAGGCCAGGTTGATATCAATGAAACTCTACTTTTCATCATCTCTTCTGGAAAATATATTATCTGTGATTGCTTGGGCCGCAGCTAGACAAACAGTTGCTCAAGCTTACTCAACTATTTGAACTGACTCTTAGAGACAGTAGACCTATATTATGTTCTTTCACACATGAGGTTGGAATTCATCTGGCACTTTGTGGAGACTTCGGCCTGCTATTGTTTTCTAATATAAGAATTGTAGGAGGATGAAGTGGTAATACATTTGGACAGTGTGTCGATAACCTTGAGCATCATTACATTGTTCCAATAAGTCCTTTTGAAAGGGAGTTTTTAACTATCTCACACATACTTAAAAATGGAGTGTGCATTAAAACCGCTAATATCCTTGCATAGGTCTTGTACAATTAGTTCAAAGAGAATACTTTATTTATTTATTTTATATATATTTTTTATTATTTTACCGAGATCCATCATAATAACATGGCCAATTTCAAATACACAGCTTTCCCAATATAGGTGCAGCAAAATAGTTATAAAACATTTCCAAAGTCATCACAACCACTTAGTGCATTCAACTATAAGGACCACCAAATATTTTTTAACCATATCTAGATATAGTTGCTATCGATCATCTCAAAAAATCTGCCCCAGGTTTGGGAGAACATCTTAAGCCCGCCCAATCTCATTGTGTACTTCCATTCCTGTTTTCTTACAAGAGCCATTTTATTAAACCATTCTGCAGTGGTTGGGATCTGTGCCGAGTGCCACTTTTTCAATAAAAGGGACCAAGCAACTGCTGTGGTGATAAAAACTAATTTTACTCACCTTGGTAGGAACTTTGCCCCGGGTCATAACGCAAGACCAGCAACCAGATAATGGGGGCTATGTAAATCCGCAGAGCTGTTGTTAAAAGCTTAAACACTCTGTCCCAGTATTCTTGTATAAGCGTCCAATTTGCTGTGCCCTTCACTTGGCAGTGAAAGCAGAGGTCAGGGCAGCTAGGGTTAATCCGGGACAAGGCTTGCGGGGTACGATAAAGCAGTCGTTTATTGAAAAATATCATTCGATGCCAATTTGCTCCGCTAAGTGCCCTGAAATTTAATGGATTCACTTTCTCCCAGCTATCCATAGACAGTTTCAATCCCTAGCCCCAATCCAATTTCCTTGCAGCTTTTTGCCCAGAGGTCGGATTTTTTCCCTTCCATGAGTAACCTTCTCCATTTCCCGCTCGTCTATCCCTGAGGGGTTTCCCAGCTCTTTCACTGTTTTCTGAGTGTCACTTATTAGATCAGTATCCACATCGGTACAGTTGTAAAGCATATTACTGTACGACTTCAGCAGCAGAAAATCATTTTACACCACTACCCCAATGTTCAAGAGCAGTTCCCATCTGTCACTAGCAAAACAATCTTCAATTTTCCTAAAACCAGGGTGTTGCAATTTCCTAACGGTCTCCAATTTAAGCTTAGAGCTGGACCGCATCGTTAACTGCGAGAGAGGGGTAAAGAAGTTCCAATATGGAATTGTATATCTTCAATAGAAATCGGACCTCTTTTTGAAGAACCACTTAAAAATCTTATAACAAACTTTTTTGGGAGATTTCACCAATAATGCAGGATGATGCTCCCTGCAAATTAGTTCACAGAAGTCCTGAATGAAAAGGCTATCTGCAGACAGTGTAATTTTAAAATTAGTCATATATTGTGCAAAGAATGCAAAATAATAATCTTTAAGGTCAGGTAGTGCCCGTCCGCCCGCCCAATCTTTTCTGTATCTACAAATAATGTGCTTAGTGCAATATGTGCAGTTTTATTGTGCGAAATAAGTGAACCAAACATTGAGTCCAGTTTCTTAAAGAATGTGGACGTTAGAACACAAGGAATGGCTGAGAACAAGAAGTTAAACAGTGGCAAAATTGACATTTTATTCAGCACAACTCTACCTAAAATAGACAGGGGAAATGACACCCACGTGGGAGCAGAGCAGTTCCTGGGTTTCAAGGAGCAAGGGAGCATAATTAAGACCACATAGACACCTATACCGGACGAAAATCTAATCCCAAGATAGCGCATAGGCCCCAAGTTCACACAGGGAGCCAATTCAGAAATTAATCTATTGGGAGTGCTGCCACAAAGTATGATTTCAGTTTTATTCCTACTGACTTTATACCCCCTGTTAGAAATGGGGTCTTTGGTTGTCAGTCAGGTTACCCCCCTGTCCAAGCAAGGACCCTCACTCTAGTCAGGGTAAGTCACACACAATCCAATTTATCCTGTGCCCACCCTCTGGTAGCTTGGCACTGAGCAGTCAGGCTTAATTTAGAAGGCAATATGTAAAGTATTTTTGCAATAAATCATACAATAACACAATATAGCACCACAAAAATACACCACACAGTGTTTAGAAAAATATATAATATTTATCTGGACATTTGCAGGTCAAAACGATAAAAGATGCAATAAGAAAATGTAAAGATATTACTGGAAAGTGATATAAAGGCCCTCATTCTGACCTTGGCGGTCGGCGGAGAGGCGGCGGTCGGACCGCGAACAGACCGGCGGTATTAAAAATGGCATTCTGACCGCGGCGGTCCCCGCCGCGACCGACCGCCACTTCCCCACTCCGACAGCCACGGCGGTCATGACCGATGGGCTGGAGTCTGCGCACTCCGGTCCGGCGGTCGACCCAAGACCGCCAACGCTATCATGACCCTGCTTACCGCCGCGGTTTCTTGCGTTCGGGAACCGCCATGCGAACCATGGCGGTAGGCACTATCGGGGCCAGGGAATTCCTTCCCTGGCACTGATAGGGGTCTCCCCCACCCCCCACTGCCCCCCCGAGTCCTCCCCCCACACCCTCCACCCCCCTGCCACCCCCCAGAGGTGGTACGAACCCCCTCCCCACCCCCACCCCGACATGCACATACATGCACCCCGACATGCACACACCCCCAACATGCACATATACACACCCCCTACACACACACATACACAACGGGGACACATACCCGCACACATACATGCCGACATGTGCACCCGCCGAACTACACACATTGCCCATAGGCACAGCAGCAATCCCCGCCCGCATGCATGCACTCACACACCCCCTCTACACACTCACACGCACACCCCCTTGCACGCACACATCACACAACACCCCCCCACCCCCTCCCCTCACGGACGATCAACTTACCTTGTGCGTTGGTCCTCCGGGAGGCGACGGGAGCCATAGGGACGTGACCGCCAACAGAAGACCGCCAACAGAAGACCGCCACACAGAAATGTGGGTCGTAATTCTGGGGGCGGTGTTCTGCTGGCGTGGCGGTGGAGGTTGACCAGTCTCCACTTTCCCGCCGACCGCCAGTGTGGCTGCTGGCGGTATTCCGGCGGAACGCTCCCAGCGGTCGGAATAGGCGCAGCGGCATACCTCCGCGGTCGGCGGTCTTTACCGCGGCGGTAACTCAGCGGTCTTGCGAAAAGACCGCCAAGGTCAGAATGAGGGCCAAAGTGTCTTAAGTCTTTTAAAAGCAAACAAAGTTTCTTTCAAGCACAAAGTACCTGGTTTGAGTGAAAAATCTCTGCAAAGGGCCGCAGAGGAGGAGATGCGTGGAAAATGGTGTGTGTGTTGGTTTCACCCCTTCACACATGGACTTGCGTAGTTATTTTCCACGCGGGGAAGATGTTGCGTCGATTTCTGGCACGCGGATGGGCCTCCTCTTCAGGTTGCGGGGTTTTCAGACGCCCCGGGGTCTGTGCGTGGAATCCTGGGCTTCTTGGCAAGCTCTGCGTCGTTACGGTGGGCGATGCAGGGAAATTTCTCATGGCAGGCACTGCATCGATTTCCCCACTGGGAGTTGGGCGGCATCATTCCAGGTCGGCTGTGCGTCGATCTGGTGGCCCGTGCGTCGAAGTTCCGGTCGCACCGCAGAAACCGCGTCGATCTTTTCCTTGTGAAGTCGAGCGGCGGCGTCCCGGGTTGGCATGCAGTGAATTCTTCACCGTGGAACAAGCTGTGTGTCGGATTTTTTGCCGCACAAGGAGTCCAGTTTTAAGAGAGAAGTCTTTTTGGTCCTGAGACTTCAGGGAACAGGAGGCAAGCTCTATCCAAGCCCTTGGAGAGCACTTCTGCAGCAAAGCCAGAGAGCAGCAAGACAGCAGGGCAACAGCAAGGTAGCAGTCCTCTGTAGAAAGCAGTGTCCCAGTAGGGTGTGTGGCAGTCCTTTGTGTGAGAGCAGGCCCTCCACCCTCCCAGCCCAGGAAGACCCATTCAAAATGCAGATGTATGCAAGTGAGGCTGAGTACCCTGTGTTTGGGGTGTGTCTGAGTGAATGCACACGGAGCTGTCAACTAAACCCAGCCAGGCATGGATTGTAAGGCACAGAAAGATTTAAGTGCAGAGAAATGCTCACTTTCTAAAAGTGGCATTTCTAAAATAGTAATATTAAATCCAACTTCACAAGCCAGCAGGATTTTGTATTACCATTCTGGCCATACTAAATATGACCTTCCTACTCCTTTCACATCAGCAGCTACCACTTCTACAATGTATGAGGGCAGGCCCAATGCTAGCCTATGAAGGGAGCAGACCTCACAGTAGTGTAAAAACGAATTTAGGAGTTTTACACTACCAGGACATGTAAACTACACAGGTACATGTCCTGCCTTTTACCCACACAGAACCCTGCTCTAGGGGTTATGTAGGGCACACCTTAGGGGTGACTTATATGTAGAAAAAGGGGAGTTTTAGGCTTGGCAAGTACCTTTAAATGCCAAGTCGAAGTGACAGTGAAACTGCACACACAGGCCCCGCAATGGCAGGCCTGAGACAAGGTTAAGGGGCTACTGAAGTGGGTGGCACAACCAGTGCTGCAGGCCCACTAGTAGCATTTAATCCACAGGCCCTGGGCACATATAGTGCACTCTACTAGGGCCTTATAAGTAAATTAAATAGTCCAATTTGGTGTGATCCAAGGTTACCATGTTTAAAGGGTAAAGTGGTAAAGTGCGCAGTCTAAAAACCAGCAAAAACAGTGTCCAAAAATTGGAGGGAGGCAGGCAAAAAGTTATGGATGACCACCCTAAGGCTGTCAGGTCTAACACCCCCAATTTGCTCAAATTCAGCAAAAACTTTAAAAACCTCCTCCTGGGAGCTTCGATCATCATCAAGAAACATGATAGTATCGGCTGCATACAGTTTAATCTTCCCCATCGACTTGAGTGGAGGATGGATCTACTTATTTTCTCTAATTGTGATAGCTAAAGGTTCGATAAAAGGGATAAACAGAATAGTTGAGAGGGGACACCCCTGACGGATGCCCCACCGCACTTGTAACTTACCTACATTTACGGAATAATTATGATTTTGGCTTCAGTATTTTGATACATCCTTTGAATCAGCCCTGAGACCTGGGGGAGGTCCCAAATCTAGATAATATTTCAAACAGCATATCCCATACCACTAAATCAAAGGCTTTTTCTGCATCCAATAAGAGGATAATGGCGAGGATTTTATAAGAGGCAAAATAATCCAGCGCCTCAGCCAAAAAATGTGTGTAGGTTGCAGTTGCCGCCCAGCAATAAACCCATTTTGGTCGGGATGCACCAAAGTGGTGACAACCACGTTGAATCGATTGGCCAGGAGAATCATAATGATTTTATAATCTGTATTTAAAAGTGTGATTGGACGATATGAGTTTGGGTCTTCTTTATCCTTATTTTTTTGGGGGAAAACTAACAAAATCCCCCCTATGACAAGAGTTTGGGATCATCCCGCCCTTTAACGTGTTATTAATTAAAATCAAGAAATCATCTGTCAATACATCAATGAAGTTTTTGTAAAATTCAGCCGGGAAACCATCTGGGCGGCACGCTTTCCCATTTGAGGGATTTTTAACCACCTCCACTAGTTTTGACTTGGTAAATGGCTGAGAGAGAGCATTTCCCCAGAAAATCCCTAGTAACCTCAGAATCAATATGCTGGGGTTGGCTATAAATCCGCCTGTTGTGTTCTAGCATACCTTCTCCCACTGTTCTAGACTCGGTATATCTTTGCTCCGTAGTTGGGCATCTCAAGGCATGTATTGTATTGTTAGCCACTTGATCCTGTGTTTGCCAGGCTAAGAATCTACTAGTGAAATTACTTTCCTTGTACACTTTCCACCTGTGGGCCTGATACCTTTTATCTGCCTTATCCACAGACGATCCGACAGTGCCTGCTTGGCCAGATCACATGATTTTTTTTTGCTTTCCGTAGGGGACCGAAGACAGTTATCTAACCTCCTCTAAACTGCTTCTTCCAGTGCCCAACTCTGTTGTTTTCCATAGAGTCTATCTGCCGCCTCCTTTGCAATTGCAATGCCTCTGATATAAGCCTTCAATGTGTCCCAGACCATGGACGGAGCAGCAGAGTCCCGATTGCTTTAAAAAAATTCCCTGACTTCAACTTTACAAGCCTGTACCAAACCTTCCTCTTGGAGAAGCTGCTGGTTAAAACCCCACCTTTTGGGCTGCAGAGACTCTCGTTCAGGTGATAATAATACTTCCAAAATAAGGGTGGCATGGTCTGGGAGACCTGAGTGTAATACAAACTGATTCTTAAAGTGCAATGTTTTGGATATCAAATAAAAAATGATGCGGGACGCACATTCAAAGCGTCTGGAGACACATGTGTATTCTCTTTTATTTGGAGCATTTGATCTCCAAGGGTCACATGGCATCAATACTCTCACGTAGTCCTTGAAAACCTTAGCCACCTTAGGTTTATATTGCATTTTCCCTTTTACTGAGGAGTCAATACATGGGTCTTGGAGAACATTTAAGTCCCTGTCGATGATGATTTTGCCTGAGAGTTGTAAAAGAGATTGAAGGAGCTCCTCATATGGTCCGGGATCATCTGTCAAAGGGGCATAGAAGATCACGAAGATGAATCTTTCCATCAAAACTTTACAGTGCACCCAACACCGCCATACTGACCCGAACCCCCAGATTTTTGGCTAGGAAAACAGCAGTACCTCTCTGAGTGGCTTTAGCCACGGCGACGCCCTTATAATTTACCCAATTTTTAAACATAATGAAGCCCCTGATTTTTTTTGCTGCAATGTTGTTTTTTTGTAGTAAGCCTGCTTCTACAAAGTTGAATTCTTTTATTCTGTAATAAGATCTCGTTCCTCTTCCTTCCACCGCTCCCCCCCCATTACTTACTCCCCCTCTTTTAGTGGCCAATACCTGGGGCCCTCCCATGTGGGCGATCCGGGACCACCACACCCCCTCCCCCCTCCCAGTCAGGCGCCTTGAAATGGCACCCTGATCACTGGGAGCAACAGAGGAAATTAATAGAAAGTGCTTATGTAGTGCACTGTGTTTTGCATGAACAATTTAAACATCCCCGTGAGAGTCGGCACCCTTCTGCATTTTGTATGCAGGAGAGTTTTGGCTGCTTCCACCGGATAAACTATGTTCGAGTGACTCTTGAAAAGAACTTAAGTTTTGATTGTTGAACAAGCCCTGCCAGGGCGCCTGCTTTTTGAAATGCAGGTATCATCCCCTTCAGCTCCCTCCGTCTCTGAACTGCGGCAGCAGATATATCTGGTGTTTTTTTTAAGTAAATTCACCAGGAATCTGATGTACTTTACTCTTAATCGCATGGTGCAAAATAAGTTCTTCAATACAGAAGTCACCAAAGTTCACCAATATAGTTCGGGGGTATTTTGCATTATAAGGTTGTACTGCAGGCACTCGATGAGCCCGCATAATGGACAGATCTAGGTGTCTGGCCATTGGTCCTGGAAGAACATATTGCGTAATAAGATCTGTAATCAATTCTGTGACAGTCTGCCCATTTTTGCACCCTTCCGGCACCCCCATAAATCTTAGACTGGATCTACATGAGCGGTTTTCTGCATCATCTATCCGAATCTGAAAATCCAAAAGATCAGCTTGGCATTTCATAACTGATGGCTCCAAGTGTGACCGAACGTCTTCCAGATCTGAGACTTGCTGCTTTACCTCCTTGATACGGGAATTGAGTTGCTGCATATTGCTGCATATCGAGTTTAACTGTATTTCAGTTCTCTGATTTGCCTCTTCTTGTGAGATCTTCTAGGATTTTAATTTGCTTAATATTTGGAGGAGCAAAGTTTCTGTGGGAATGCCAATGCCTCTTTTGGCTCTTTCATCCTGGAGATGAGGGTCTCTCTGCAATCTCTCCTGCTTCTGCACCACCTGGTGAGACCCACTCTTGAAATAACTCATGGGAGATCCAGTTGTCTCTTCCCCAAGGATATAAGAGTTTGAGTTCTACTGAACGACTGAGGGAAGACTGTCTTCAGAGGGGGAGGGGTTGCGACCATTTAGCAACCCAGTAGGAACCTCTTTGGACCCCCTGCCGACCCCACCCTAAATAACGAATAGAGCTGCCTGTGTCAAAGGCCAGCCTCCTGGGCCTCACCGCTGTGGACTACTCGGCTAGGACTTGGCTCTGGCTGGTTGGGAGCTTAACTCGATTCATTGACATTACCAGGGTCCTGCTTTCCTTGGTCCCCAACTGCAGCCCTTTCCAATGTAATACTGAAACGAGGATCTGACTTATCTGGCATCCAGGAAGTTGAGCGGGGCGCACAGTGCCCAGATCCAGCCGCTTAGGAGCTCCTGTCATGCTCCACGGCTGAGTCATCGGACGGTGCAGAGGGAAGACGCGCTCTGAGGAGCCAGACATGCTGCAGCCCTATCGAGGAGAGAGAACTCGCATCACCGTGACCCGGCAGAGACGTGCACCTTGTGTAGCCCAGCTGTCCCCTGTGTGTGAAATAAGAAGTGGGCATGGAGATGGAGGCGGCGGTCTGAGCGAGATAGAGTTTTTGAATGTTCACGGTCTGTCTATGGAAAGAGCAACACCTTCGGTGGAAGCACGGTAAGCTAGTAGCTCAGTAAGAGATAGGGGGTTGAGGCACTGGTAGTATAAAATCGAGCTAATCTTAGGGGGGAAAGAAGCCTCCTCCCAAATGACCTAAGACATCCCCCAGCTTAAATTTAAAAAACGTTGTCTAAATCCTTTCATGGGGTGCCATTTGCCGCCTGCCATATACTGGAGTACCAAGCTTTTCAGCATAACACTAGTTCTAAAGAACTATAAAGGTGCTTAAAGACTTAAAAGCAATGCCAGACCTCCCGGCTAACATTGCCAGAACACTTCTGGGTAGCCACGGAAACAGCCTGTACAGCTATGGGTGTGGCTTATGGCACTCGGGTATTTTGGCTAAATACGGAAAAGGGCACACGGCGCACGACGTAGGGGGCAGCACTTAGTCAACAATGTGGCGATCCCCTTGGGATCTGCATCAAGAACTGCTACACCATCTCGGAACGCCAGGGATATGCACCCAGCACTCTCCAACAAAATGATGAATATGGACCTAAGCATGAGTGCCCCCTCCCAGGCAGTTAACTACTCAGCCTTAGCCCCATTTAGGTCTAAAGAGAATGCTTTATTATCACTACACAGGTCACAGTCATACATGCAAATTGTATAACTTCAATCAGTACCACTACCCATGCTGTCTGCACATATTATGCAGGAAGCACCTTCAGTATCTTTAACCAGAAGTGTGCATGCAGTGAACATGGAGATGCTCACTACACTTTAAGAGATCAATGGGATACATTGGGTCAAAAATACTGTGCTAGCCTAAAACAACAGAAGGAATGAGTTGTTCAATGACACTTGCATTAGACTTCTCTAGAATTCTTTGTTAAAGAATAGTATAAAGTGCTATACTCCTTACTGGGTGTAACCCACCTACCCAGAAGTCTATTGTAGAGCTTGTGGTTGCAGAGCCTGGAGCTCTCCAGTATGTATGAAAAAGAGCTCTACAGGCTCCACAAATACAAGTTATCTCACAACAGGCCTCATCATTTCAATAATCAGACGGTCCCAAGTTTTATGTGCAAGTCCAACTCGGTCAGACTGATATCTTGAAACTGACAGTGACAAACATATAGCAGAGCTGGGAAGGTGCAACTTGAGGGTGTAAAGAAGTTCAGGGCTGGAGTATCTGAGTGTAAAAACAGTTAGCAGAGATTCAGTGCTAGAGAAAGTGGGCAGGTCAGGGAACCGGAGTACAAGGAAGGTGCTCAAAGTGTAATGAACGAGAGGGACTTCTATAAGCTGTTCATTTGTGAGATGGACAGATCATAAAAGTAGGTGGATACGAGTGTAATGAACAAGAGGAACTTCTATAAGCTGTTCATTTGTGGGATGGACAGATCATAAATGTAGGTGGGCACCACTTAGTGTGCCCCATTACAGGTTTAATGAGGTCAGTAAGAGGAATCATCATCGCCACTGGAATGCTATATTGTCAGGTTTTACTCCAGGGACCCCACACCAACTGAGTAACTGGTACCCCCAGTAATGGGATCAGGGTTACTGAGGATACATCTGGAGGTTTTAAAATTAGGTCCTGTGACTGAGCGTAGAGAAGAGTGAGGGTTGGGCAGGGGCTTCCATAATATTGAGAAAAAAGCAGCCTACTCACAAAGTAATTTTGGTGTACATAAAGTACTCCTGTAGTACACTTTTAGGTACCTACCTATTCATTTGTGAATTAGCCCCAAAATGGAAATATAATGGGACAATTCTGGTAATTGTCATATATAGTTAGTACAAATAGAAGGGACTGCACTTTTACTATATGTAGTTGGACATGTGTGGCTGATTCACAAAGGCATGTAGGTATATGGAGTACTCCTGTAGTACTGCTTTCTTTACTCACACATGCTTTTGGGAATCGGCCACCTCGCATGCCAGTTTGATTCTGTGTATGTCGTGTTGAGGGTGACGTACTGCCTTCAGTGATATCTGCCCATGCTGTGCACAGCAGCGTATGGGCATGTGTTTGCCTGGTCACGGACCGGTGATGGAATTTGCTGGCATTACTCTATCAACCACGGTTTCTGCTCACACAAACACACTCCAGCTTTAAATATTGATGCAAACACTCGTGTATCACGGCTCAGAACAAGTGACAGCCTTGGTGAGCGAAACGCTTCCACTGTCATCAGATCTTCAATAATTCAGGAAAACATTCTCTCCCTCATGCACACCCAATCAAATTGGAAGTCATTTGGTGTCATATATTATTTAAGATTCAATATTATAATGCACAGGGCTTCTGCTCATGCAGCACAATCTCCGCCATCGCGCGCAGTGATTATGCAGAGAACACATTTGGAAGTGACAATCTCTCTTTCCATTTGTTTAACCGCATAAATAGAGCAGCTAGAAAGGAATTCAAACCACTTGCGGACGCCCCTGTCTCAGCCTCAAAGTTAATTAAAAAAATTCTAGCTGTCGGGTCAAGAATTTTTCACTTCTATTAAGGACATGGAGGCAAGGATTCTAATTCTCTTTCCATGCTTTTAATTTTTAGCAGCCAATCAGAAAACAAAACAAAACATCACTCCCTGTGATACAGTATCACATGACTACCATTGAGCCTAGCCTTATTTAAACCCCTTAGGGATATAACTCCTCCTCTTTCTTTGCGAGAGTCCAATAACAGTAAAATGTCTCAAAAACAATCCCCAACAGGAGAAAGAAACTGCAAACCACACAGGACTACAACGTTCCACTAAAGATCCAACCAGCGAAGGGACCAACGGACCGGTTCCAAGACGGAGATCTCGGATGACAGGAATGACATCAACTCAGAATCAGAAGTCACTTGTCTTCATTGCCTAGGAGTAAACAAATGAATCGAGCCATAAACAATCGACTATACTCTGACATTACATATCATTTCAAAAGGGAGGGTAAGAAAAGGATCACAACCTGAAATTAAGACATCTCAATAATATGTGTGCTACAAATATACAAAAACACTTTTCCAAGGGAGGGATAATCCTCGCCTCCGTGTCCTTAATAGAATTGAAAAATTCTTAGCGCGACAGCTAGAATTTTTTTTAATCTATGTCAGGACCAGAGGCTCCGTTTATGCTAGTTTAAAGCTGGTCTAGAACAATTGTTGCGATGTCTAAAATGGGCTTGTAGTAAAAAGCCTTGAAGGTAGACTCAGACGACCAGTCAGCTGCTCTCAAAATGTCCTCTAGGTGAGATCCTAAAGAAAATGCCTTAGAAGCCATGGCAGCTCTGAGGGAGCCCCAAACCGAGTGGTATCAATGTCTGCCTCACTGATAAGCCACTGCATCCATCTAGCCAGGGTAGCTGAAGATACTGTGTGGAAAGGCTTTAGTAAAGAATTTAATAACTGACCGCCTTTGTCAGTGCGAAATTCGGCTGTACTTACCTCATAATCTTTTAAACATTGTACAACACACTAATGAGTATTATCCAAAAAACTAGGATAAAACACAGACCTAGTATTACATTTGGTATGGTGAGAAATAGTAAAGGATACTCCCTCAGAAGAAAAAACTCTTCTTGACAGGTTTAAAGCCCTTACATCAGAAACACGTTTACATAATACCAAACACAACAGCATAGTAAGTTTAGCAGAGAGAGCTGCTCCATGTAAAGGTATTTTTTTGGCCGGCCAAGATTCTAAAAAACGTAATACAATATTAACATCCCAAAGGGTAGAATTGCGCGGTTGAGGAGGATTAGAAATCCGAAGGAGTTTACACACAATCGGAAGTTTGCCAATAGGCTTCCCCTCAATAGGAACATGACCTGCAGAGATGGCCAATCTGTAACTATTATCAGATCTGTAAGCCATACCTAAAGCAGCCAAATGAGATAAGAAATTAAGTATCAAAGGACAATCAGCTGAGAATAGATCAACACATTGTGTATTGCACCAAGTACACCAGCGTTTCCAAGCGGATGCGTAACGCTTGTGAGTGCTAGTGGCCTAGAATATTGCAATGAAATCATGAGATTCGAGTGAAAGTCCTGGGATAGACCATCGTCCCCTGAAATTCTCCACGCCACCAGAGTCAGGGAGTGCAATTGTACTGGAGAGTGGTGAAGGCCCATCGGGTCTAGTAATAGGTTCCAACGATGCAGAAGTGTAACTAGAAGAGAGCAGGTCCTCTCTAGAACTACAGGGAACCAGGCTTGAGCCCTCCAGAAGGGAGTCACAAGTTCCAGCTCTGCTCCCTAACAACAAACCTGATTCAGAACTCTGGATATCATCATGAATGGAGGAAAAGCGTATTCCAGGAACTGAGACCAATTTTGCAAAAAGGCATCGGTTGCCTGAACCTCCAGATCCGGGCACCAACTGAAAATAACAATCCAACTGCCAGTTGAAGAGAGACGCAAAGAGATCTATTGCAAACGGCCCCCACAGACGTTGGAGAGAATGAAATATTCTCTGGTGAAGTCAATGGTAGCTGAAGTCCCAAGGGTAACGAGACTGGCAATAGGCCACTCTATTGCTCTGACTCGGGAGATACTCTGCTACTACCGAAATCCGATGGTAAAGGCAAAAGTGCCAAAAATCCTTGGCAATCTCCACTAGGAGGGAAGATCTTGTCCCGCCCATCCTGTTTACATAACATACTGCTGAAATGTTGTCCATCTGAAGAATGATGCAACAATTCTCTGGGGAGAGGCTGCGAATCGCAAAGGAACCCGCCAAGAGTTCCAAGCAATTGATATGAAGGTAGAGCTCCAGCCTCGAGCAGTGACCCCCCGTAAATATTGAGCCGCAGCAGGCTCGAACCCCTAACGGCTGGCACTGGATTCACTCACGATCCCTGGAGACAAGCCAAGGATCGCTCTGCCTTTCCAAGCATCCATATGAGTGAGCCACCAATGGATCTTGGTCCTGGCCTCAAATGAGAGGGGAACTAGGGCAGAATAACTAAGGCCCTTTTGAAGATGGGAGATCTTCAGATGTTGAACGGCCCGGTAATGAAAGGGACTCCGAAATATAGCCTGAATGGATGAGGAAAGGAGGCCCACCATCCGAGCTAGGCATGTCAAAGATCCATCCGTTTGGACAACAATGTCCTCAACTCCTTCTTTATTTTGCGGACTTTGGAAGGAGGAAGGATAAACTGAGTTAAAACAGAGTCTACGTGAAAGCCCTGAAACTCCAATCTCTGGGAAGGAACCAAGATGGACTTCTGACTGTTGATGATGAAACCCAATTCCTGAGGAGAGAAATCGCCCACTTCAGATGGGTCATTAGAAGAAGAGGACATTGAGACATGCAGATAAGATCATCAAGATATATGATTAGATGAACCCCTTTGGCCTGAAGGTGTTCTGCAACTGGATGCATCACTTTTGTGAAGGCCCAAGTCGCTGAAGACAGGCCAAAAGGAATAACCTTGTATTCCTAACAACGGCCCTGCCATAGGAACTGCAGAAATCTCTGATGAGGAGATAAAATAGGAATGGTCAGGTAAGCATCTTTTAAGTCTATGTGGAGTATCCAATCCTTTTCTCTTAGGATGTCCCTTAGTAAGTGTATGCCCTCCCTCTTAAAAATGGTGGTAAATGATCCAGCCATTGAAATCTTTTAGATTTTGGACCAGATGGAACCGCCTCCCTTCTTTTCGACCAGAAAAATCGGACTGAGAAAACTGTGAGGATGAGGATAGGAAGCCTCTAATGCCCCTTTGGCTAGAGGAGTGGGACTTCCAATGAGATGAATTTCCTATCTTGTAGGGAAAAAACATTGACGGAGGAGATACCCTCTGAACAGGGGAATCATTAAATTTCAGTTTGAAACCCTGGATAGACTCCAGGACCCAGGGGTCCTGAGTGATCTTTCGCCAGTTGTGAACAAACAAAGCTGTCCGGCACCCCAAAATCACTTCTGAAAATGAAATAAGTCTCACTTGTAGTATTGGGCTCCTGATAGGTGATGTAGGATCCCTCAGATTTCCCTCTCTGTAATCAATTGCAACCTCCACAGAACCGGGTGGGGTAGAAGGTGGAGGAGGAATCCTGATATCCTCCACTGGGATGCTGGTAGGAACCTTGATAATAATTATGGCCGAAGGCTCGCCCTCTGTAGCGTTCCGACCCTGGTAAAAAGTGGGCATAGAACCTTTTTTATAGAGCCCTGGGCATTGTCAAGGTTGGCATAAGTGGAGGCTAACTTCGAAAGTTGCTTGAGAAAAGGAGATCCAAAAAGGAGTCCCTCCACCAAAGGACCTGATGACGCCAGATCAGTCAATTTGGGATCCATCTTGATTAAAATGGAGCACTACTGCTCACTAGAGTTGGCGCAGTTTGCGTTTCCTGGAAAGCACAAGGTTCTCTGGGCCCAACAAATCAGAACTTCAGGGTTAACAGGAGTACCTGATGCCTTAGTCTGAAAACCCAGCTCCAAGATCTTAGTAAGAGGGCCTGAGACATCCAGGAGTTTGTCCTGACAACCTCACCAGGCACGATCAATGCCCTTTTTGGGTCTTTGGAGAATTTCTTAAGATAGGTTACCAGGGTGGGATCCATCTCCAGAGTCTCAGTAACCTTTGAGGGAATATCAGGTCTAGGACATTCAGATCTCAGCCGAGACCTGACATCTTTGTTGAAACAATGACAAATGTGTGCCTGAATGTACTCTACCACCTCTGAAGGCAAAGTCCAGGAGGAAGATCTTGGGTGGACAATATCTTCTGGGTCAAAAGTGAGTACTTTCAGAGGCTGAGAAGATGCTTGAGAGTGTCTAGATTTGGCTTTTAGTTTGCGAGGAGGAGAATCAGAGTCCTTATCTGGATTGTTAGAGGAAGACGAGGAATCTGAATCCTCCTTGCTCTCATCTCTTAGATGAGGAGACTGTGAGGATGAGTAATCGGGCTCCTTTGTCAAGGATTGTACAAATTGTTTAAAATCAGCTTGGTGAGGGTTCGCAACAGAACTTGAGCCGGCAGGATCTTGTGAAAACTGCAGCTCTTCCTGGCTGCTAGAATGTAGGACCCAGCCCTGCTGCTCAGTGAACCCCAATACGTGATGCTGAAGTGGTTGGATAACTTGGGATAAGGCCACGTTGACAGTGTGCCGAACACCAGCATCGAGGTCATAGACAAGGTCTTGCTCAAACAACCCAACAGTGTCATCATAAAAGGTACCTTTCCCAGATTCTCCTTCATAACCATTCATGTTCTAAAGTATGAGGTCATAAATGTGAGAATTGTTTTTATATGGGCTGAGGAAACTGCCAATAGGAACTGCAAATTAAGTGGGGAGGAAAGCTGACAATTTCAAAGCAGGCTAATATGCTCAGGGAGGGCCCCAAGACAGTAGTAAAATGTGGAGAAAGGCCTGCTTAAAAGAGAGAAAATTCCACTAATAAAGTGGCATTTCAGCAGGGCAAAGCCTAATAATAATTATTACAGCCCAATAGCAACAGCCAATCAGGCGTATGATCGAGAGCTGTGTTAAAACCCTGCAGGAGGCAAATACGTACATCTCACTTGTGTTCTAAGCCCCAGGGGAATGAGCTGACGGAGTCAGAACCAAGTGCACATGCACATGAACCAGGCACACCAAAAATAGAAAGAGGACAGTGCATCTTGCTTGACGCTCTCCTCGTTCCCGCTCAACTAATTATTAAAGGCGAGGGTTAAGGAAACTCTTGTCAGGAGGAATACACTCCCACCAAGGACGTGTGAACGAAAGCATGATAAGGATCGGCAGCGTCCGATCGCAACAGCACAAATATGTGAAACTGACATGAAACAGGAGCGCGGTGCGGGCGAGCGCTAATGAAATGACACGTTTCCTGCAAATGAACAGATTCAAATATAAAGATAAGAGACACTTAACTGGCTATGAAGCAGCAAAGAAAGAGGAGGAGGTACATCCCTAATGGGTTTATATAGGGCTTGGCTTCATGGTAGTCATGTGATACTGTCACAGGAAGTGATGTTTTGTTTTGTTTTCTGATTGGCTGCTAAAAATTAAAAGCATGGAAAAAGAAGCATAATCGGAGCCTCCGGTCCTGACATAGAATCGTCTTGCACCGCTGAATGAATGCAGAAGGACAGGAGAGAAAAATGAGGAAAGCTCCCAACAAGCACAACATTGGAAGTACGGCGCAGGCAGGGAAACGTAGGGAGGGATACAAGAGAGATCGTAAACGGTGCATTGTGGGATCGGGTCAAAGAGCATGACGCCCTGGAGAGAAATAGTGCGGCAGCATATTATGTGAGAAGAACAATAAAACAGGATGAGCTGAGGCAGTGGAATTAAAAGATTAGGAGCCACTTCCCGCATAACGTCACACAATAATTTATGCACAATTTATAGAATTGAAAAAAAAACATTTCTATCTCAAACAAATCAAAAGTTACTAAAATCGCTGCCACATTCTTTGGCGCAGTGGCGGGCCCTTTACTGAACATTCACAGGTCAATTTTCCTTGGCTGATTGCTATGCTCAGATGTGAAGTGGATAATAAGGAGGTGCAACCTCTGCCCAGAGAGTACTAACGTAGTAAAATTATCAAAACAGTGAAGCAATACTGCCTAAAATGTGCTGCATTCTATGGTTTCTTGATGCAATATTCTAACCTGCTGTAGGTTGTTACTCCCCTCCCAATTAATTCTACTGCTCCTGAGAGTGAAACAAAATTTGCATTTATCCTGAAAATTACATCAGGTGGCATAACCAAAGCTAGAAATATTATACCGAGGGAAATCTGAAACGAGTGTGACATAAACAAGCTAGAGACCAGTGTATTTCGGGAAATGTAAAGAGTTGACATACATAAACAATGCATACAAATAAATATGAAAAGAGAGTGATACAGTCGGATGCAAACTATAACATACAGGGAAAGGTACGGAGAACAAGTCACAATGGGATAGGTGAAAGGAATCCGCACTAATCCTGGGTATCTAATATTGTGTATCAGTAACACCTCTTAGAACCAAGGACGAATTTGGACTTCATTGAACCCTTTCCAGCTCTAGGTCTCTTATACCTCCCTCACTCTATGCAGGATTTTTTACTTTGTTCCAATATTATCACTAGATTCTTACTCCTGTAGTTCTTTCCAGACTCTCTTTCTTCACTGAAACTGATGTCATTACAGTTATGAGGAGACTCAGGTATCTCTTCATGAGTTTATCTGGTGTTCCACTCTTGCAGATTCTTTTTATATTTTCCATTGAAAATTAGGGACCTCCACTGTTGGACCTGACAGCCTTAGGGTGGTCTTCCCCCAAACTTTTTGCCTTCCTTCTCCATTTTTGCTGATCTCGTTTTTGCTAGGCTTAGGACTCATTAAACTTTACCACTGCTAACCAATGCTAAAGTGTATGTGCTCACTATTTAAAACCTGTTAACACTGACGTAACCCCAAGCAGCACATTAAATTTACCCACAAGTCCATAGCAAAGTGATACTGCATGTTTCCAGAGCCTATAAATTGAAAGCCACTAGTGGGTCTGTGGCACTTATTGTGCTACCCACCTAAGTAGTCTTTTAATCATGTTTCAGGACTACCATTGCAGCCCGTGTGTGCAGTTTTGAACTGTCATTTTGGCCTTGTAAAATAAACCTTTTTCAAAGCCAGACCATCCTTTTTAATATATATAAGGCACCCCTAGGGTACGCCCTAGACAGCCCAGATGGCAGGGTGCAGTGTATTAATAAATTGGACATGTAATTTTAGGTTTTTACATGTGTTGGTAGTGAAAAAGTGTTAAATTCACTTTTCACTACGGCATGGCCAACCTCTCCCACAGGAAATGATTGGAGTTACCAAATTACATTTAGTAATCTGTGACTTCCAAATGGGAACGGGGAACCTGTCACTGTTCGGTGTTTTTGGAACTGTAAAGAAAACCCTTCTCTTATTGTAAAGCCAGATTTTAAATTACAATTTTGAAAATGCCACTCTTAGAAAGTTGGCATTTTCCCACCTTAGCCATTTAGTGCCTATTGCACTTCTCTGGGTCACATGACAGGGTGTAGGTGATAGTTGGGTTTCGTGTATTCCTCCTGAAGAGCTACGCACAATAGAGAGCTTAGGTGTGCCTGGATGGGCTATCACTGGCAGGATGGAAAGGTGGAGCTGGGTACAGCCCTGCTTACACCTGAGTAGGCTGTGTCCTGTCTCCACAGAAAGTACTACATACCTCCTGTAGTTAGTCTGGAGCCAGGATACAACAGGCTTCCAACCCCCTGATCCAGCATCCAGGTCCAGCTGGAGTAAGCCCCTTACCCCCAACTGATGACCCTCAGGTCCTGGACCCTTGGTGGGGCCTCTGAGAGGCTGACTTGAATTAGTCTTTTGGTGCTAAAGCTTTGTCAGTTGCACAGCCCGTGAATGTGAAGTTCCGTCAGCCTGACCATTTGAGCTACAACATCAACCACTCAGGTGAAGCGCTACTGCAAAGCACTGGCCCAACCGTTCAGGACAACAACAGGGTCTTCACACTACAGTGGCACTCATCTGTGACACCAGGCCTGCTCTTTGCGCTACTCTGATGACTGTGACGTTTCCATGCTCCTTGCAGCCTCCTCCACCATGGACTAACCTGGTCCCTGTAGCTGACCAGCGCTCCACTGTGGTCCGCCTGCACTTGTGACTTTCTTCTGACCTAGCCTGAGAAGAAAGCCGTGAGTGGCACTTTGAGCTTTTTGGTGCTATTTTCACTTACATTTTTAAAACTGCATATCTTCAGTTCTACTGAATAGATTTTTGTCATTTTGGTCTTAACTATTTACTAAATTTTGCTCTAAGTTTCTAAATTGGTGTGGGGCTTTTCTTTTGTTTTATTTTCACACTATTACTATTTGAAGTACTTAAAATACTTTGCACATTGGCTCTAAATTATGCCTGGCTGTTCTGTGCCAAGCTACCAGAAGTTTGAGCACATGCTAATTTGGGATTAGCTTGTGCCTCAACCTGACAAAAATTGTGGTTGTTGCTTGAGTAGGGTTTCACCGTCTTAACAAATAGCCCAGTTTCTTACATCCACCAAAATTTTCAATGCAGGACACTTAGGCCCTCATTACGACAATGGTGGTAAAAGCCGCCTAATGCCGCGGCAACGGGCGCCAAAAGACCGTTGCTGCTGCTACCAGCCATGCGCCATATTGTGACCACAGACGGACTTCCGCCAGAAGGATGGCAGAAATCCAGCTGCGGCCATGCCGGCGGATGGCGGTAAGGTGGCGCTGCTGCCACCAGCAGCACCACACCAGTACTCCGCTGCCAGCTGTATTATGACTCATAATACCACCTGCCGGTGTTCTGCTGGCGGACGCTGCTGGTGGCAGCAGCGCCCCATCTCCTGCCAGAGTGACCATGGACAAAGGTAAGTCAGGTTTCTGACAGGAGATGTTGGGTGGAGGGTGTTGTCTGGAATCCCCAAGGTGCCTCCTGCATTATCTGTCAGCATCCCCAGGGATTAGAGTTAAATCATAACTCTGTTCTTGGTTAAACCTTCATGTTTCTAAGTAAACATAATGTGCTGTGTTACACAATTGGTTTTATCAATGCTTGCTTTACCAATGCTTGTTTGCTAATGTGAGCAGGTGTAGACGTCCTTCTAATTGGGTGTGGTTTAAACATGTGCTTTTAATTGAGTGTGGTGACTCATCCACATGTGGAAACTCAACTGCTTTCCTGATTGGCTATAAATAGCAGAGTGAAGTATGCCTCCCTGCATGGCTTTGTTTTGCTTCCTCATCTCAGCATCTGATTTGGCAGTCCAGCCCCTGCTGTCATCCTCGTATTCAGCTGACACCAGGCATTCCTCCAGCACTCCGGAAAAGACTGCATCTAAGTGACTAGTATTCTCTAGGGAGTGTGTTCTTTGAGCGCCGCGCTTTCCTAGAACAGCTGGTGTATTTCAGAACTCGTATTTTGGCAGAGTGCTTATCTTGAAGAGACAAATGCATTCTACATTATTATTGTAGTTACTTGCCTAAATGTGCTTCAGGAAATCTGCTTGAGCTCAAGTACTACAAAAAGTTACCGTGCAATTGTAAAAGAGCATTTACGTGACTTTTCTTTCTCTAACAGCATAATTCTTGGATTTAAATTGTGTCATTCGTGCCTGTTTTTCAGGTTTGAGGAATTTGCTTTTGAAGGGTTTTTCACACACACAGTGAAACCAAATCAAACTGTGCCATCCTAACTGTTTAACCCCAGAATGGACATTTGTATTTCTTGGATTGTTTTTGTTCCTTTTAGTTTAACCCTATGCATGCAGGAAAGTTGTAGGTTATATAA
This sequence comes from Pleurodeles waltl, assembly GCF_031143425.1. Taxonomy (NCBI): domain Eukaryota; kingdom Metazoa; phylum Chordata; class Amphibia; order Caudata; family Salamandridae; genus Pleurodeles; species Pleurodeles waltl. Next base: position 1,628,025,017 of record NC_090445.1, on the reverse strand, counting down.
TTAATGCCCTTGTTTTTCTTTCTTGTGCATGATAAGTGAAACCACAGTTTTAATTGTAGTGTGCAACAATGAATCTCTGTGAAGCCAGTCCTAGTGTTGCAGTACTTATTGTTATGGTACTTGTTAGAAATGGGGTCTTTGGTTGGCAGTCAGGTTACCCCCTGTCCAAGCAAGGACCCTCACTCTAGTCAGGGTAAGTCACACACAATCCAAATTATCCTGTGCCCACCCTCTGGTAGCTTGGCACTGAGCAGTCAGGCTTAACTTAGAAGGCAATGTGTAAAGTACTTGTGCAATAAATCATACAATAACACAATATAGCACCACAAAAGTACACCACACAGTGGTTAGAAAAATATATATTTATCTGGGTATTTGCAGGTCAAAACGATAAAAGATGCAATACAAAATTGTAGAGATATCACTGAAAAGTGATATAAAGTGTCTTAAGACTTTAAAAAGCAAACAAAGTCTCTTTCAAGCACATAGTACCTGGTTTGGAGTGGAAATCTCTGCAAGGGAGGAGATGCGTGGAAAAATGGTGTGTGCGTCGGTTTCGCCCCTTCACACGCGGACTTGCGTCGTTATTTTTCACGCGGGGAAGTCGTGCGTCGTTTTCCAGTGCGCGGACAGGTCTCCTCTGTGAGTCGTGGGATTCCCAGATGTCCCGGGGTCTGTGCGTGGAATCCTGGGCTTTTTGTCCGGCTGCGCGTCGTTCCGGTGGGCTGTGCGTGGAATTTTCTCCCTCATGGCAGGCATTGAGTCGATTTCCTGTCTGGAAGTCGGGCGGCGTTGTCCAGGCGGGCCGTGCGTCAAAGTTCCGGTTGCACCGCAGGCGTCGCGTAGATCTTTTCCTTGCGGGGTCGAGCAGCGTCTTTGCGGATCGGCGTGCAGTGAATTTTTCACCGCGGAGCAAGCTGTGCGTCAAATTTTTCGCACACAAGGAGTCCAGTTGAAAGATGGAAGTCCTTTTGGTCTTGAGAGTTCAGCGAACAGGAGGCAAGCTCTATCCAAGCCCTTGGAGAGCACTTCTGCAGCAAGGCAAGAGTTCAGCAAGGCAGCAGGCCAACAGCAAGGCAGCAGTCCTTTATAGAAAGCAGTCAGGTGAGTCCTTTGAGCAGCCAGGCAGTTCTTCTTGACAGGATGCAGGTTCTGGTTCAGGTTTCTTCTCCAGCAAGTGCCTGAGGTGGTAGGGCAGAGGCCCTGTTTTATATTAAAATGTCCCTTTGAAGTGGGGGAGACTTCAAAGAGGGGCTTAGAAGTGCACCAGGTCCCCTTTCAGTTCAATCCTCTCTGCCAGGGTCCCAGTAGGGGGTGTGACAGTCCTTTGTGTGAGAGCAGCCCCTCCACCCTCCCAGCACAGAAAGACCCATTCAAAATGCAGATGTATGCAAGTGAGGCTGAGTACCCTGTGTTTGGGGTGTGTCTGAGTGAATGCACAAGGAGCTGTCAACTAAACCCTGCCAGACCTGGATTGTATGGCACTGAAAGATTTAAGTGCAAAGAAATGCTCACTTTCTAAAAGTGGCATTTCTAGAATAGTAATATTAAATCCAACTTTACCAGTCAGCAGGATTTTGTATTACTATTCTGGCCATACAAAATATGACCTTCCTACTCCTTTCAAATCAGCAGCTACCACTTCAACAATGTATGAGGGCAGCCCCAATGTTAGCCTTTGAAGGGAGCAGACCTCACAGTAGTGTAAAAACGAATTTAGGAGTTTAACACTACCAGGACATATAAACTACACAGGTACATGTCCTGCCTTTTACCCACACAGCACCCTGTTCTAGGGTTTACCTAGGGCACACATTAAGGGTGACTTATATGTAGAAAAAGGGGAGTTTTAGGCCTGGCAAGTACTTTTAAATGCCAAGTCGTAGTGGCAGTGCAACTGCACACACAAGCCTTGCAATGGCAGGCCTGAGACAAGGTTAAGAGGCTACTTAAGTGGGTGGCACAACCAGTGCTGCAGGCCCACTAGTAGCATTTAATCTACAGGCCCTAGGCACATATAGTGCACTCTACTAGGGTCTTACAAGTAAATGAAATAGCCAATCATGGATAAACCAATCAACAGTACAATTTACACAGAGAGCATATGCACTTTAGCACCGGTTAGCAGTGTTAAAGTGCCCAGAGTTCAAAAGCTAACAACAACAGGTCAGAAAAAATAGGAGGAAGGAGGCAAACAGTTTGGGGATGACCCTGTAAAAAGGCCAGGTCCAACAGTACTCAGTTTGGGTTTTTGGTAATGCAGTGTTAGTAACTGTGCCAACAGTTATTATTATCCAAGAAAAGTGCTGGAGCATCCAGATGTTCTTCTACCACTCCTGTGCCCATATCAGAAAGAGAGATTCAGTTTCAAGGAACTTGAGTGCACTAACTCTACTATCACTCTGTCAACAACGACCTGCCTCCCCTGAAGATACAGGGTGCTTGGCTGGACCAGCAAGACGTGGCAGTGTTTTGTCTCTTTCTCTTCCACTCCCCCTTTCCTTTTGGGACACCTGCTGGGGTTTCTGTGTCCACCAGGAAGTGCTGAGAGATGTTCCAGGAGGTTAGGGGGCATACCATCGCCCCTGCAGACATCCTGCTTTTCAGGTGAGTGGCCCGTCTCAACAGGTGTGTGTGGGGGGGTGTATGTTTTTGTGTGCATGGATGAGGGTGTGTGTTGCGTGTTGGATACAAGTGTGCATGTATGGAAGTGTGAGTGGGTGTATGTTGTGTTTTGTGACTGCGTGTCTGCATGTATGTTAGCAAGTGTGCGCAGATGTGTGTGAGTGGATGTATGCATTCGTGGATGTTTGTGGGAATGGGTGTGTGTATGTGTGTGTGTGTGAAGGGGGTCGTAAGGTAGAGGGTGCTGGAGGTCTTTGGAGAGGCAGGGGGGTGAGGGGGCTAACTGGAGAGGGAGGGGGGAGACCTCTATCAGTGACAGGGAAGGGATTCCCTGTCACTGATAGTGCCTACCGCCATGGTTTTCGTGGGGGTAAGGAAGCCACGAAAACCATGGCAGTAGGTGAGGTCATAATCCTGCAGGTGTTACAGTGACGGCCCCTGAGCTGGAGATGGATATCTCCTGCCCGGCGGCTGTTACCGCCGTGGTGATCGGAGTGGTACATTGCAGTTTGGCTTCAGCCAACCCACCAATCTCATAATATGGCAGGAAATACTGCCAGCCTGTTGGCAGTTTTTCACGCCATACTACCACCAACCACCAGGGTCGTAATGAGGCCCTTAGTGATCCCAATAGCTATTGCACAAGCAGCAGACGAAACCCAGAGAAGAAAATGTTAGGCTCAAGCAGTACAATTTTATACAAAACACTGAAAAACACAACACTGAGCAAAAAGACACCGAAATCATTAAAATTGCATGGAGGAACCAGCAATGTGAATTTTGAGGTTTTTAAAGCAACAGTTCATCGTTGACTAAGTCCTAAATGTGATTTCAGATTGATCTCAAGGCAGTAGATGTTGGATGGACCGATTGGTTTATATTGGTCAAAATATTTACCGCTGGTCTTAGTCTTTAAAATGGAAAGCAAAATCCTTTCTTGGGTGACATGCTTTATGACATGACTGCCTTCCCCAGACAAGAAACATTGCCACTGGAAGATTTATTATGTTTCCTTAATGGAGGGTATGAAGCATCCATCGGTCACAATTCTTTTGAAGAAAACATCTCTGTGCTATAAAGACCCAGCATGTTATAGCTCATTGCCAGTACTCACTGTCCCAGGCAGATAGTTTTGAAGGTAGTTCATAAACAGCTACAGTCACATTTTGAGGCTATGTATCTTCTTTGTAGCCTGCAAACAGAGCCTAAGCCCCATCAGAGTATTGTATCAGTCCAAATGGATGCCCAGGAGGGGCTCTTGGAGGCTGTGGATGTAGGGCTTGCTGGTCTGTTAGTGTTTCTTGACATCTCTTCTGTTCATTATACATTGGCCCACAGCATTACATTAAACTGCTTACAACAAGCCATTGGAGTCTCTAATCCTTCACTTTTGAATCCATTCTCTTTTGCGCATAACTGCAGAAACCAGAAGTTGTGTCAGATACAGTCAGCGGAGGTGGGTTGGTTTACCCCAATTATTGTTCATGGAAGTTGGAGAAGTCCATCATATTTGGAACAGATATGCTACCAACAGCTACATTGTAAGCCCATGCATTTCCATTCAGTTCAACTTGATCCAGATCTACTAAGCACATCAGAGCATATCTACCATCCTCCAGCACACCCTCAAACCTTATTCTGATTGGAAGGCAGTAAAGGTCTCTCCCCCTCCCCCCAAACCTACTTAAATGGATTAAAACAGAGTTGTATGCTAGTTCCATTTTTATTTTTGCTATGCTTGTCAGATCTTCTCCATCAATTTCTGGGTGAAACAAAATTGTCCCCAATACTAGATTCAAAGCAGCTGCACACCCTACTGTGAGCATCTAATATAACTTTGTTCTGTCAGAGTCCAACAGCTTTTTAAATACACTTGAGTGTGTTGCATAGCTATGCTATAAACCATTTTTAAAGGTTAAGATAACAAGCAGGAAAAAAGAAAAAAACAACATTTTTTCAGGGGAAGGAAGGAGAGCTGGAATATAACCGATATTTGAGTAGTGACAGGTTGGAAATACTAAATTATTATCCCCGCTTAGGCAGAACCTTTTCTAGTAACTTAAATGATAAATAACATTTTATGAATATGAGCAATAGAGCTCAAGCCCATGCAGGCTCATTGCAGCATCTCTACAATTCCAAGAGGAGACAGCATTTTGACCATTTAATCCAAATTTATAAAGTAAAAATCCCTCACAAACTAATTTATGCTTTAGAGTCTGCCTCAGTTGTGAATTGGTCTTTTTTAAATGTTAATGAAGGGAACTTTTTTTTAATTCTGTCCTTTGAACTCTGCAATCCCAGTAGAATAACTCAGGGCCTGATTTAGAACTTGGTACACGGGTTACTCAGTTACAATGGTGTCAGATTCCCCATCCGCTGAAATTTAAATCCCTTTGTATTCTATGGGATTTAGATTTTGGAGGACAGGATATTCGTCACTGTTATGATGGACTAATCCATCTGCCGAGTTCTAAATCAGGTCCCTAGTTTGGATCTTGGTTTAATCTTAGCTTTTGTCCTGGCCAACGCTAATGAAATTTGATTGGGGTATAAACCCTTGCATGCTCCTAGCTCACCTTTAAGATCTCTCCTCAAGGAAGAGCTCTCCCAAGATGCAAGCAACTATATGATCTCCAAAAGACATTTTAAGAGATCTTTAGAGCACTTTACCTGTAATATGGGTGGGCTCAGCACATGGTCGCTGTGGCATATTCGAATATTCTTCAGATACCAGCTTGTGCAATTAAAGACACTCATTAGATATGTGTCGCTGTAATTCTGTGAAATTGTATAATTCAATAGGTTCTCATATATCTCTTGGAAATGGTACAACCTTTTTTCATTTAGAATTTTTCACAGTGTTATATGATTTATCATGTCCTTTTACAAAGGCAATGTTCCTTTAAATACTGTAATGGTGAATTGGAACAATAATTCTTTAAAATCTCTTCTCTGTGATCTTTGTCAAAAAGGTACCCACAATTTATTTCACGTGCTGCACTCATGCCCAGCATTAGGAAAGGCCAGATTAAGATATTTCATTCCAATAATACAAATAATATGAAGACTCATCAAACCCAGAACCACTTGCTTAGGAATCCTCCTAAAAAAACAAACTTGTTTAAGAAATACACGTGTTCTTATCTATATTTTAGAGAGAATTAGATGATATGAAACATAAAGTTTTTTTCTTAAATATGTATTGATCTACTACCACCCAGGTGTGATGAAATGCATCAAGCATGTTGCTCATGTTTGATTAGTTGGGCTCAGGTGATATCTTTAGCATTCTAACCAGATACCAGCCAATCTGGTCCCCAATTTGTAAGTATCCTCTAACTCTGAGCTGTTTTTACTTGTCAGGCTAGCAACAGTGAAAAGATTGTTGTGTACCAGCCTCTTCTTCTCCATGACATCCTACCTCTGCTATTGACTCTTGATCACATCACTCTTGTCCGCAAAGTTGCTCCTCGCTTGGTCATCAACTGCAAAATTATTTATGGAAGCCTTTCAGCCAAAATTAATTACACCAGCTCTAAACATTACAAAACTATCTAGCTAGCCTTTTTTCTGTCTGTTAGAGATATATCACGCCATCCTCTTGTTGAAGGTACACTATTATTTGCCTGTCAAGCATATAAATAAAGTTTGCTTTGTTCATAAGGCCATTCAGACCAAGCTCTATACTATCACACAAAGTTACTATATCTATAAACTCACACACGTTTAAGGTTGATCACTCAATATGCCTCTCACGTCTCTGACATATCACAATTGCAGTGGTTGTGCTGTTTAAAAATAATACATGAATAAAATACTTTCATATTGGCTGGCATCAACCTATACAACTAGAAACTGATAGACTGGCACCCTGCACTCACTGCCATCAGACGCATCAAGATGAAGAGATGCCACCATTCTATACACTGTGGCTTAACAAAATGCAGATCTAGGCATTCCTTGACAAAACTTTCGCCCAACAAACCAATATTGAGAAAGACCTGCTGCCTATAAGAAGTCCTGGGACAGAGTTTGTGCAAACCTTTATGTCAGAACCAAGCTACCATCATCATAGACATAATGACACACAAAATCTATTACCCTTTAAACTACCAACAAACATCGTTAGAGAGTGTCCAAAAACACATTCCAGGACATGGTTACTGACACCATGGCCATCCTGATTTGGGGTTATTGTCCATCACTATATTTAGTTTAAAAACTCAATACAGAGGCATATACCTACATTATTTAAATGTACAGGTAAAAGTGTTTATGTTGATATTTATTTCGGAGTTTTGAGCAGTGCCACTCCCAGCCCTACCTAATGTGTGCGTACAGAGTGCATATTGTATTAGCGCCTGATCTAAAATTTTGTGGATGCAGTATAAAACCTTCGCTTCAGAGGAGGAAACGTTTTTCCTAGCCCAGACCTTCCATTTTAGGGTTGAGCCTGAGTTTCATGCGCTCGCGCATGCTTATCGCAGCGAGACGCTTTAGTTATTAGAAAAGGGCTCAGAGCCCTGTCGACATCACGTCAGTGTTTTTAATTGGTTTGTGGGCTTGCCTATTAAAATCCGCTTGCTTTCATTAGTCGAAGGCAGTCACACGTCATGCCTTTTCCGGTGGCTAGCCCTCCTCGAGCACATCGAACAAGTACAGAAAACATGCGAGGCTCGCTGTTTTCTGTCTGGCTCGTGGACTACTTTTTCTCTATTTTACTAGCATGATTTCGCTTGGCAGAAGTCGAGCGCTTTACACAGTTAATTGCACTTTTTCGGTTATGTACATAAATACACTTTTGCCGATAGGTGAAAAGTCGGGTTAGGAGTTTACAACGCTATCAGCTCTAACATGAGCAAACGTGAGACCCGCTGCATTGCAAATGCTTGTTAATATATATGTCATCCCTAGGGTGGGCCCTGGACAGCCCAGAGGGTAGGGTGCAGTGTAATAATAAATTGGACATGTCATTTTAAGTTTTACCTGTGCTGATAATGAAAAAGTCTTAAATTCTGTAGGACCAGAAACCCATTTTGTCTTTGTGATTGATTAATAACCGCATGCTGGACAGCAGCTGCTAAACGTTAAAATACTCCTTTGTGGATCTTCCTGAACCCCAAGAAACTGCTCCGGACTGGTATGTGGACTTTGTGGAGTGCAGCAACTGTCCCATTTTGCCACCTGCATTGCATCGCCTAAGTAAATAGCACTTTGGTTTTAGGTAGGAGAATGACTGTCATCAGATTGGGGTTGAGCAGGAGTACAGGGGCACCCCCCTTAAAAAATAAATAAAGTGGTAATTTCAGGGGGGAAACCCCAGTGTTCAGAGTGATTCAGTGCTTGCCATGCAATGAATTATCCGCAAATCCTTAGGACCATGTCCTAATACCTCACTTCCTTTATCCCCTTGCCCCTTTAGACTCAAGTACCCATTGATTCACCTACACTCAGACCCCATTGTCCACTATGTCTCTCAGCCTCATTGCCCTTCTTGTGATGCCACACTCTTTCTCCCCAGTGACTCTGACCCAAATTATTCCATGACTTCTACCCCCATTTCTTTAATGACTCCTTCCTTCACAAACTGGAATACATATGGAGGACTTACATGAAAAGTGTCCTTAACGAGGTGGGAATTGTAAGGGCAGTTGGGATAAAGCACTAAAAATGGTCAACATATGGGCATTTAAAAAACATGTGCAAAATGTAAAAAGGCATTCCATGCTGCAGAATACAAAACCTATTTCAAAGGCGCCCCATGGTGCAGTAGGCAAAACCTATATGAAAGGCATCCCAAACTGCAGCATGCATAACCTATTTCAAAGTCACCTGGTCAGAATCAGCTAGAACTACTGGTGCAACATTCCTACAATGGACTGTATTACAAATAGTGCAGACACTGCTCACGCAGCACTCTGTGAAGCCTGTGGAGCAGTGTGTGTACCATTGCCTTATAGGTAGGCTAGTGCATTCTAAAAGGCAGTCTCATTATTTGCAAGTTGGAGTGACACATGTAAATACCATCCTCAGATTTGTCCATTTGGATGTCCCCCTAATGTAGGATTGTACAGGAGTATAAATGAATCTGATAGAAGACTTAAACATCACCAACAAAAACTGTGAATAAACACCCCTGACCCAGATGTGTTTTGGAAGGGCCATTGTGCATCCTAGAAAAACTATGCCCTCCCAGAGGGTAGTGTAGAGAAGAGCTTCTACAAATGTTGGCCAGGTGTGCACACTGGGAAACTGTGTCAATGTTTCTGTGCACCTGCAGATCAGCTTTTGAGGGGGACAGGATGGGTTGAGACATATCTGACCCATCAGGGTTGGGTATAGACTGAAAATTCACCTGCCCTTTTGGAGGGAAGAGACACACACAAATGTGTGGAGACCAGCAGCATAGAACCACATCAAAGTGGGTGTATGGCGGCCTGCTAAGCACTCTCATAGAACTCATTTTTTAACACTTTCTAAATGAGCACTATCAGTCATCCCATGTCTGTGTGTAGACCACCACTCTCCACAAAATATTGTAATTTGGTTACAAGCAAGAAACCATCATAGGCTGTATTGCGCTCAGAATATTTTTTCTGAAAGGCATAATTTCCTTTAGTAAACTTAATTGATACCATGTGATTTATTTGTGTGTGTAGAAAGAAACTCTTTTGGATAAAAAAGCCCCATGTTTTGGACTGATGCTGCTGGTTTCCTGGCTCTGCACACTGAGACTCTGTTAACATGATCCTGGTGCATGTGCTCTGACCACTAAAACAAGTTGAAAGTGTACCTCCTCCTAAATGACACATTTAACTTACATATAAGTCCATAGTATATGGCACAAAGTGTACTCAGGGCCTGTACGTTAAATGTCATGAGCGAACTGCAGCACAGGTTGTGCAATCAGCAAAGTAACAAGACAAAACATGACTGCAGGCATGCCACCGGTAACTTGGCTATGAAGGTTTAATCTGCAAATTAGTCCTGTGAAAATAACCTAATTTGGCAGACATAAATCCTTCTTTTGAATATTAAAAAGTCATCCCTACGTTAGCCTTAAAGTCCAATTAGGCAGGGTGCATGATATCTAAAAGTATTATATTTAAATGTTTAATGTAAAACATGTCTTTACAGTGGCAAGACCCCAAAAGTCATTTTTACTGTAGCAGGGTTAGCTGTTCCAAAGCAAAGCATTGGGAATTAATATTAAAATTAAATAGTGTTATCTCCTCCTAGGAACCAGCTAAACATTAATTCTTGGACTTTTGTAAATATTTAATACAGATCCAATTCATTAGTAAAATTAAATTGGTACTATTTTAATTTTTACAAAAGTTAGTTTTAAAGACTCACCTTTATACTACCTAAAGCTTCTAGAAGTCCAGTTGCATGAGCCTGCAAATGCCAGCAATGAGCTGAAAGCTTCTTATTGAGGTGTGAACTTGCTCCCAGAGCTGAGACAAAGACCTAGGATGTGGGGAGGTGTTCTGTTCCTTTGACAGCATGACCATCTGGACAGAGTCCAGGAACTTAATAATCTTCAAAGAGACCTTCCCTATCACAGGAAGATGTAGCTAACATCAGGGCCTGTCCACTTCTTTTGTCCTTTTAGACACTAGGCAGCAGGGAACCAATACCAGTGAAAGAGGAGCTGCCCCAGATTCCGTTTTGAGTGTCTACTGAGGAAGGGTTGCTAATTTCCCTGGCCACACCTGTAGAGTGGTTATAGGAGCTCTGACCAATGGAAGAAAGGTTCTTTTATCTTGGATATAAGTAGAGGTAAGCAATGTGGGATTGTTTATAGTAGGGTGCACATAATGTACTGTTAAAATGGGTAGGGTTGCTCCCTGAACATTTTTTTATTGGTTAGAGAAGAGCCAAGAGTCACCCATATCCACAGGCTAGTGCCAGCTATAAATGTGGCAGCCCTGGTCACCCTCTTCAGATAACTGCTGGATTTATGGAACACAGAAGAGAGAATTAAGCTGCTGTTGACGCCTCTCAGGAGAGTTCTAAGGGCTGGACCTTCTCCCACTCGTACACAGGACAAAGATGCAGACTCCAAGAGTAGGTCGCTCACTGGTTTTTACTGAACTTGCCCTGGACCCTGCTCATGGCTTCTGTTGGAGTGAGTTTCGTTCCTGATGTCCTAGAACTGTGGGTGGTGTCAGAGTGCACTCCTCCTGCCTATCCGTAAACCTGGGACTTGTAAACATTTTCAAGACTTTGTATCTGGAGAACTGACAGAACAGAGAGACCAACCTGTCAAGCTTGTCTGCCAAGGGTGTGTCGCCGGTGGGCCTGACTTCACCATAGTTCCTGCTATGTTGTTCTCTGCAGCACCAAAGCAGTTTCAGCAGGCCCGATGCCAAACTAACATCCACCCACGTAGAAACCTCATTGTCTATAGCCTGTAGCCTTGTCTCACTAGAGGAATCTGACTTACAGAAGTGTCCAAGTCTAAAGATAATAAACTTCACTGGGCCGAACCTGGGAACTAATCTATGTCAAAAACTTCCTGGGTGCAAAATCCAGATGACGAATTCACCGGGACTGCAAAGGGCCGCACTATAACCCATCATTGTTAAACGTGTCTTTGGAACCAGCCAGCTGCCTTGCTGCCACTGAAGAATCTACCTTCTCAGAAAATTGTAAGTCTGAAGGTAATTATTTGACTGGGACCAACCTGGTCCTCGTAACCAGACTTTGCACCATCATAGTTGGCCTCAAACCTTGCCCTTGTCTCCATCTCGCATGACCATTTGCCCATGATTGGTGCTTTGTGCTTTTTGTGATATTTTTGTTTAGAACTTTGAAAAAACATGTCTCTGGTTTCCTTTATGTGATTTCTGTTGTTTGGGTGTCATTGTTTCATTAAAATATTCTTTATTTCTATACATTGAAGTGAGATTGTTATTGTGTCGTTTTTATGACTTTTTAACTGTTTTGTTACTTCTAAATGCTTTTTATAAGTTAAGTCTGTCTGCTCTCTGCTATAGCTACCAAACGTTAAGCTCAGTTTTAAATTACGGAAATCTTTACTGGACCTAATAATGATAGTGACATTACTACTTGTGGTGGACTACCATCCACTCCATTTAATAATCCACCTTCTCACAGTGTGTTTATAGATGTTAGTTAAATTTGTCACACACATCTAAAAATTAGCTTTTGCCAGCCAATCGATATTAAACGAAGTTGCTGAACCGCTTGGCTTTCTATTCATGAAAAAGATATATATATATATATATATATATATATATATATATATATATATATATTTCTAGAACTTTCCACCTTAGGTATCCTATGGTATAGATATTCTTGCACAGAGCTACTGCACCCCAACACATCACAAAACACAGCAACTGACAAACTATAAACCCATATAACGAGCTGCAGCCATGCTATCTATCCTGCGACAGAGGGGTTAAAAAGCTGTACTTGCAAAGGCAGAGCAATTGCCACACTACCACTCCAAGAGGTTCACTTCCAACCAATGAAGCCCAATACCTTAACTTTTAACCTATAACTCCAAGGTCTCCACCTACACATCTTACTCCACCTACTTAAATACTAGGAAATTGGAATTGGATTGGATTCCAGACCTGTTCCAAGAACACACATCCCACCATACCCTTCACTCAGGGGTTTTATGGATTACTCTAAAAAGAGACCTGCTGATTCCACACGATGTAAAGGATTATACTAAGAGAACTCCTGTAAATATGCAGTTACAAGAAAGTATTTTTTAACATCAAAAACCAAATTATTAACAGTTAGGTTCCAAAATCAAGCACATCATGGCAGAGTTATGACCTGCTAACACAAACCGAGATATTCCTACTGATACTCTACAAATCGTAATGCAATTATAGACACTGTAAAATTCTGCAGCTGCTCCAAACTAGAATATACCGCGTCAGAGACACTGACATTCTAGACAAAGGTTTGAATAGCCTGTAGGGTAATCAGGCAGTGCCAGAAGGGCTGGCTGACACATCAGTATACAGCTGATATTTTTGCTGTTTCTGTGCCAGTGTTCTGTTTCTTGGGGCAGTTTTTACTGTTGATTTCTCTAATATTACAACAAACAATGCCTGCAGCAAGCACAAATGCATGCAGTCTCCCATACCCTGCAAATATCAATGTAGCTCGCCTTTACAAGTTAAACACTGCCCTGATTTGCAAATGTGGGCCACTTGTTTAGCTATCTGATTCGTTACTTTAGACCTCTTTCAAGTTGGTTCATCGGGCCTGTTGTCCATCCCAGTCCGACTCTGTATAGACCTCCCACAATAGGTATCCATGGCAGAAGAACGTCTCCATGCATCTTGAGAGCAGTGGTCAACTTAAAGCCCGTCTAAGAGGTGCAATCTTCTTACACTTCCAGATACCGCATGTATGCCATCCTACATAGACTGAGATATTGGCATCTTACACACGTGCAATTACTACTCCCTTGTACATTCAGAAACATCAACATTGCCTACTTACACATCTTGAGTTAAATTATCTGCTTAAAGTGTCTGCCCCTTTAGCCACCCTAAGAAATTAGTATTGCCACTACATCCTGAAACAGATCAAGCATAGAGTGTGAATTACAGTAGAGGTAAAGGGAAACCAAGAGAAATGCCACCTCCTAATAATCCTTACTTTACTTACATCCGTACAGCAGTTTTTAACGATTTCATCTCAGCACACGGGTTTGGTGTAGGCACCCCCTCATCCACGTCCTTCTGTTGCTCTACTGTGCGCGGAACATTTCAGAATGATATTGTCTCCGGGGCAATTTTTCATTGAGCAACCCAGAATGCACTTCGTTGGTATTTCAATTAGAATATCTGCAATCAATTACACTTATTTATTCTATTTTCTGGCATCCCCTCTTCGTTTGGTGCTTTTCGTAATTAAATCAGTGTTCCCAGGCTGATGCTTCTCATAATGAGCGCAGAAATGTAACCTGGTCTCAGAAACGAGAGGTTAAAGCAGAAGGGAAGGGAAAGGAGATACGAACAATAGCAGGGTCGTGAAGAATATTGAACAGTGTGGATAGAAGCTAAGAGAAAAAGCAAAAAAAGAATTGAATACTATCTAAGTGGAGAAATGGGTCTGTAAAGGCAGTGAAAACGAGAAGATGGTAGACAGCAGAGCAGAGGAAAGACGCACACAATAGAGAAAAGAAAGGAAGGTGAGTAACCCGGTGGCACCAGTAGAAGGAAAGCAGGAAAATGGCAGTGCTTAATTTGAGCCCGTTGTTACCGGTGCACGTCACAAAGGGAGAACGCAGAAAGCTGCAGGAGTGAGCTGAGGTGGCAGGGAGTGGCTGTAAATGGATTAAAGAGGCCCGAGATGGCTTTAGGATTACGCTGCCTTGGTATTCAGTGCTCGCACATTTAATTGCAGCAGCCGTGTGTTTCGGAGGAGAACTTTGGGCACCGCACGTTTTTATTTACCAATTAACCACTGAAGAAGGGGATGTTGGACAACAGGAGAGGAGGTAAAGGAAAGGAGCAGAGGGAAGGGGTGGAGATCGCTGACAGTACCTGAAGTCTAATGTCAGAAACGTCAGCTGGTCAAATCCCTAAGAGCAGATCAGTTGTACCCCCATAGAATAGGGAAAGCAGGCAATGCCTCCATCACAGAGACGCATCACCAGTGACGTTTCCACTAATAGGAATACGCTGGCAGTGAGGCGGGGAAAGAGAAATCGATAACAGGGGCATGCTACGTCAAAAAGATTCGGAGCTCCCGACCTAGAGGCTTTCAGGCCGCCATGTTCACCATGAAGGAACTGCTAAGGCTGTATTACAGAATCCTCAACAGCACTAAGCTGATTATAACGACCCACCCGAAGCGATAATCGGGACAGAGACTACGACACCCTTCTTTAGTGTAAAAGTGCCATTTGATAGGACAGGCTTGCTCAAATCTCGTAACATGTAGAATACAAACAACTTTATAATAACTTTTATACCTTTACTTTAACATTGTAATTCCTTTTCGTCCATTCGCGTTTCAAACCTCCCACTTATCCTTCGCGTCTCACCCAATCCACTCCTATTTCCACGCATCTCCCTTTCCCCTTCTACCCCTTGCCTGACTCTGACCTCCCCACCGACTGTCATCCTTCCTCTGCTTCTTTCTCCCCCCCTGGAAGGGTGGACAAGCCCGCATCTGACTCTCCACCCTCCCCCATCCACTGCCCGTACCGAGCAAATCCTGCCCTAATCTGGCAAAATAAATTGCCCCCTTTACCACCCCCCTCCTAAATCCCCTCATCCCCTCCTTGTAAACTGTCAGTCAACCTTTCTTTCCTGCAGGGCGGGTGGGTGGCCAAGCTCTGCGCAGCGTGCCGGATGCTGGCGCCGAGAGAAGTCTGCCCCTCCCCACCCTCCCCTTTTAAACCTACCCCACGTCCCTCCCCCGCCCAGCAAGCCCACCTATCCTCTTCCAGGCCATCTATATCCAGCCCAAGAGCTCCCGTAGATAGACTGGACTGCGTCCAGCTATCAAAGGGGCCCTAATGGCCTCCTAAACCCATCTCTGCACACCAATGTTTTCACTATTCATGTAGGGTCGGTGCTTAAGGGTAAAAGAGATCTGGAATATGAGAGACTGCTCACAGATGTTCCCTCACACTCCAGTGGCCTTCTCTCTTTCTCGATCACGTAGTGGAGCTATATCTGTTGGGCACTTTGTACTCTCATCATACCTATGGAAATGAATCCTGGGGATTTTTTGCTTCTAGAATCAAATAACAGATATAATTATCTAGCATAACATAGTGTTATCAAATAACAGATATAATTATCTAGCATAACGTGTTAAACATTGCTACTATTCTGTGAATATTTGGCTTTGTGGGTCATCTATATTATATAGATATGATATAGTAAAGACCTAGGACAGCTATCTGCAATTTACAAGGCTGAGATACAATTATTGTACAGGGCAGCCAAAATCGATACCCTGTAGTTTTTATTCGATTTGAACAGGGCTGCATGGAGCCCATTTGGTCGTGAATCAGCATTAACAGAATCATCAAGACAAACTTGTGTACTACCGGAAGTGGAAATCTTGAAATAAGCAGAGAAAGCGGAAATAGTCATTTAGCAATGTTAAAATCTTATGCAGACACATTATTATTTGTTTTGAGGAGATTTTTTTCCCAATAAACTGGACAGACTATCGTAGATTCCTAGACTGTAGAAGGTTAAGAGAAACTTTCGACCTTCTTTGGCCTATGCTCTTCAAATACCCTAGAGAAATCTAGCTTATTCCAAAGGGGAAGTGTGAGAAAAATACATATGGCATGTTTGTGTCTAAAAATTCCATCTGTCACAATTGATTGCTTTTTGGTCCGCCATTAGAACAGTTTTAGGAAACCCATGCTACTACATTTATTAATACGTCTGAAATTCTCTTGGGAACACTGCAAGTTTGACCAATATTGTAAGTCTTCCACTACAGAAAGCTAGACTTAAGTTGAGGAGTGATTTTACAGACAGGAAAAGGACTAGATAATGAGATTGGTTGTGTGCAGTAACTGAGGGAATTATCTTGAGATTTGCACATGTGCAGTTAACATCTTGCTAAATCAATCAATCAATCAATACATTTGTATAGCGCGCTACTCACCCGGGAGGGTCTCAAGGCGCTGGGGAGGGGGAGAGGGGAGCTGCTACTGCTCAAACAGCCAGGTCTTGAGGTGTCTCCTGAAGGTCAGCAGGTAGTTGGTCTGCCGCAGGTGGATGGGGAGAGCGTTCGAGGCCTTGGCGGCAAGGTGGGAGAAAGATCTGATGCTGGCTGTTGACCTGTGGATGTGTGGAACAGTGGCGAGGGTGAGGTTGGAAGAGCGGAGCTGTCAGTTCAGGGTGTAGAAGGTGAGTCGTTTTTTGAGGTATGCTGGTCTGGCGTTGTGTAGTGCTTTGTGAGCGTGGATGAGGAGTTTAAAGGTGACCCTCTTATTGACGGGGAGCCAGTCCAGGTCTCTCAGGTGGGTTGTGCTGTGGCTGTGGCCGGGGATGTCGAGGAT